>NC_053048.1:4810000-5450625 GCF_003473485.1 Medicago truncatula | reverse complement strand
AAACTTTCATCTTGCATTTAAGTCCTCGCTTGCATTTTTTATAACATTTAAAATCACTCCATTTGCATTTTTATAAACGCATTTTATAATCCTTTTAGTCATAACAGACAAGTCATTTTAAAATGGCTAATCGCATTTTAAAAGGCGTTTTTTTTTATTAATCTTTTCAATCGAAATTTCGGCAGGGAGGATACTTTGAAGTACCTCATGTCAGATTCCGAAGGGACTTTTTTATTTTCTTTTTAGGCTAGTTTGTTTATTTTTATTTATTCTTTTTTATTTTTATTTTTTTTAGAAAAAACAAAAAGAAGTCACTCACGTTACCTCTTTCTTTCTTTTCTTTTCTTTTTTTTTTTTTATTATTTTCTTATTTATTTTATTCATTTTGTTTTTTTATTTATCTATTTATCTTTTTGGTCAAATCTTTTTCTCCAAGTCTCAGCTGCAGGGGCATTTTGGTCTTTTGTTTTGTACCAGAGCCAACCCTAATTTGTCACTATTTAAACACTGTCAATCATTGGGAAATGGGAGAAGTCACTGTTCACGTCAGAAAACCAGCAGCAATTCATAAACCCTAATTTTCTACTGTTCCAACCTTTTTCAAATCAAACCCAAAAATTACAAAGAAAATAGTATGAGTTTAGGAAGAACATTCATAGATTCATAGAAAAACCCAGCAACACCATAACTTCAAATACCTTACTCAATAACAACAACAACAACCAGCACAAATCCGAACCACAACAACACAAATCCGAACCAAAAGCAACACAATCCGAACCAAAACAAGGAAGAACGAACCGGAAAAGGAAAGAACGGACCGGAGAAGAGTAAACGGACCGGAGAAGATCAAAAGGTAGTGTTTTTAGCTCACTTTTCTTTGATTTTTCTTTGTTAGATCTAGGTTTGCGGGAGTTTGTTTTCAAAAATCTAAGTTCAGATTCGCACAAAGCAAGAAAAAGGATATTCAAAACTGAAATTTTTTTTGAATTTGGTTGAGTTTTGAAACTCCGGCGCGGTGGTGCCACCACCGGCCACCGCGCCGGAAAGTTGGTCTCGCCGGAGAAGAAAGGAAAAAGGGGGCGCTGCTTTTTCTTCTTTCTAGAGAGAAGGGAGAGCAAAAGTTTTAGAGAGAAGGAGAAAATGAGAACAAAACCGGTCCCAACCACTTTTATAAGCATGTGTGAACCGGTCTGGATCACTTGAACCGGACCGGTCCATTTGATTCCTTCCTCTTTCTTTCTAAACCTTTAGATCTTTTTTTTTTTTTTTTAATCTAACGGTCATGAATGTGCAATTTATGGTGTTCCTTAGTACACTTTCAGATCTAGACTATTTGATTTTTAATCTAACGGTCAGGGATGATTCTGTTAAATCACACGCATGTCCTTTGCTTGCAGTGTTCCATGTTCTGCTTTGTCCAACTGTTGGATCTTAGATCCTATGGCTATGATGAATCCAGGGGTTTGAACTTGGACCATTGATTTAATCCAATGGTCCAGAATTAATCCTGCTGAACCATTTGTTTATTATTTTCATTTGTTATTGTTTCTATTTTTTAAATGCTGTTTTTTTATTTCTTTTTTGACATTTTATGTTTTAGAAAAAATTCCAAAAAAATGTTTTTTCTCATTGTTAAAAATCCATCCTATTTTTTTTTCTTTTAATTTGTTTTTTTTACTTATTATTTATTATTTCTTATATGATGATCTTAAATGTTTTTTTTTATTATTTTTATTTCTTGCTTATTATTTCTTATGTCTCATTCATCATAATATTTCTTGTGATCACTAACCATTTAATTTTTGTCTTAGATCATAGCATGCATATTTAATTTTCTCATCATTTTATCTTGTCATTGGATTAGTATGTATAAATAGGGAATTGATGTAATTTTATTTCTTGCATTTTATTTTGGCATAAAGGCCTTAGGGTTGTATTTAGGAATTGATGTAATAATGTAGGTAACACAAGCACCGACACATACACCGACACTACCACATTTTATTTACCGCTTTCCGTTTTTTTTTTTACGACGTTACGTTAGTTTAGAAAAAATCATTTTTCACAAAAAAATCAAATATGTCAAAATTCAAAAAATCATTTTCTTAGCAGCATTTTTCTCTTTATTTTCTTAATCAAATTCTCAATCAATTTTAATTCAACTTCAATCGTTTCCAAAATTTAAAATCAATCAACCTCACTCATTTCTTTTATCTCATGCCTTGAGGCCTCTTTCTCTTCTTAAAACCATTTTCAAAAAAATCTTAAAACCAACCTAACCCACCAAAGAAATTTTTGAGGTGAACTACATTGGTTTTGATCCCTTTCTTTAAGGGTATGTAGGCATAGGATTTTTATCCTTCCAAATCAAATAAAAATAACCAAAAACATACTTCTTCTCCCTCCATTCTTTCACTTAGACATTAGGCAATAATTTTTCAAATAAACAAGTAGTTTAGCACAAGATAATCTAGGTAAGAGGTTCCTATGGAATACCATAGACGCTTAGGATGCTAGCACCTTCCCTTCGCGTAACCAACCCCCGAATCCAAAGTCTCGAAAGGGTTTTTACTCATTTTTTCCCTTCTCAAGAATAAAAATCGAGAGTTCAAAGATTGACGATTCAAATCAATTAATGGTTTGATATCCAAAAATCGCGAGCACACAAATGATTGATCTGCTAGTTGTTTCTATAATAATCCCATTAATCATCAAAGAAATTAAAAGAAACACTAAAAAGAGTAAGATTAGTTGGGATTGCAAATAAGCTAAGATTACAAAAACAACTAAAGGATCAATCATTTGCATAATCAAATAGAAAAATGATATTTGTACAATTATTTGTGACAATCTTTTGACAACTTTCTCTTTTATACTCACATTATACTTTTATTCTCTCTCTGTTTTTTTTTTCCATTGTTTTTGACCGATGAAAAGAGAGAAAAAAGAAATTATCACATAAGTTGTCTAAAATGAGTTGTTCAAATATCACTGCTCAATCAAATAAGTTATTAAGATTGGTTGTTTAGTTTGTACTCATGTTTTTATTCATGGTACACCTTGTAAATTGAATAGTTTGTTAATAAAATACATGGGTTTTTTCAAAAAAATAAAAAGCCAAGATTTTAGAGCTGAAAGTATTAAAGTTAACCGTTAAGTGTTTGCCTTTAATATCTTTTGAAACAATGATAAGAAAAAATATATATATAAATTTTTAAGTTCGGGTGGCATTTTGCACATAAGTGCAAAACTTCAGGAGAATATTTACAAAATGTCATGTTGACTAACAGAAGAATTTGACCCGGGGGGGGTTAATTGATTAACGTTGTGCAATTTCAGGTGGATAATTGAAATTTTGTTAATTTCAAGAGGGTGATTAACGAAACTTACAATTTCAAGGGGGTAATTGCCAATTTTCTCTATAAATAATATTTTATAAACCAACACCACGACTAGACACTAGTTAAAAAACAAGGTTACAATAAGGGGCAGATCTAGACATTTGATGCATATGGAGCTAAAATAGTCTCTCAATGTATCAAAATTTCGTTAGTCAAAATAATCTCTAACATTAAAATACTTCATTAATATTGTCATATTAGTCTTTCAATATACTTATTTATTGTTGCTTCAGGGACTATTTTGACTAACAAAGTGCAAAATGAGAAACTATTTTAAAATTCTAATACATTAAGACTGTGATTATTTGTTAAACATTTAGAGACCAAAATAACTACCTTATGTTCATAATAAAAAAAATAGAGAAGTTGGAAATGTGGCTTTTGCCACACATGACCTTTGAATAGGTCCGTCCATGGTTACAATACCTACCCAAAAAAAGTTTACAATCTTAAATAAAAATATCAAGTTAACTTTTTTTAAAGATGAATAAATGGAGGTAAGTGAGGTTTATGGTGTAGGGAAGATTTACTAAACCATTTCTCTCTTCGCCGATGTTACACTTTTTTAATATTTAAAAATAAAATATAATGATACAAAATTATTAATAGGAAACTAATAAATCTCATTTAAGAAATTTGTGATATGTTTTATTTAAGTGATTGATTATTAAAAAATTAAATATTAATATTTAAAAAAAAAATTATAAATAATAATGTATACATGTCATATTTATTTAAATATTTAAAAATGATTTTCTCTTTTACAGATACTCTAGAAGCCTCCACTCAAATTATAAAGATGAATGTATTATTGTAAAAAAAAAAAAAAAAAAAGATTAATGGACTGTTCATTCTCGAGGTCGAACAGACAACAAAGAGCCCAATATATTGCTTCTTCTTTCTATAACAGTGATTTGAAAGGGCACATGCCATTTATAAAAGAAAAGGGCACATGCCATTATTTATAGGACACACATGCATGGTGTTTTACACGGGTTTAAAACAATGGAAAAACTTAAAAAAATAGTAATAAAAACAAAAGTTTTACACTAGTTCTCCGGTCCTAATACACGACTTTTTATTTTATTTTATAGGGTAAGACGTTTTTTAAAGACTTCATTGTTCTATATCTTTTTTTTTTTTTTACAAAACTTCTATATATTTCTTCTTGAAAGGAAAAGTTCTATATCTACATATAAAATTAAGACTTTTTTTTTTGACAATTTTTTTTTTTAAAATGTATTCATTGTTTTAATGAATTTTTATCCGCATTTAAAATATCTATAGTAGCAGGATGGTATGGCTGATAGGTGGGTGTGAAAGCTCCATTCGTCTCATAAGTATACTGTGAAATCTGCTTATTCTTACTTCACGACGGTTGACATTAACATTACTGGTGGGGTTTGATAATTTTTGTGGCTTAAGGCGATTTCGTTAAAAGTGAATATCTTTATCTGACGACTCTTTCTAAATAGACTTGCTACAAAGGATAATTTGTGCAAGAGATATGTGCTTGATGTTTCCCATGTGTCTTGTGCGGCCTTATGTGGTGAGTTAGAGGACAGGGACCATTTATTTTTTAAGTGCGACCACTACGGTCGTTTGTGACTTTTGATCGCGAATTGGCTTGGTATTGTTACGGTTTTTCATGGCGACTTAAATATTCATTCAAAACAGTTTTGTGCTCTTGGAGGCTATTCTAAAATCTCTAGGACAACTTTTACTATTATTTGGATTGCGGCCTTATTTGTTATTTGAAAAGATCACAACAGGAGAATTTTTCACAATTAGATTGATCAGCTTGCAGCGCTTGTAGAAAAGGTTAAACTCTAAACGTATTGGTGGTTGAAAGCGCACTACATTACGTTCGATTTCGACTACCCTTTTTGAAGGCAAAATCTTTTATGTTGTTTAGAGACTTTTGTGTATTTTTTTTTTTTTTTCCGTTTTCCATGGTTGTTTGTAGTCTACTTGTTATGTAATTATCACTTTTCAGTTTTCATCGGCATGTCTTTGTACTTGAGGGACCGATAGTTTCATCCTTAATAGAACTTCGCTAGTTTATTAAAAAAAAAAATATCTATAGTAGCATATATAATTTTTGCACGTATCACTCTTTTCCATAAAGATAAACAAAATAAATGACTTCTTTTATGTTTTATTTTTGGCTTAAATGCAATTTTTATCCTCCTCTTTACATAATTTTCAACTTTTAGTCCCCAATTTTAAAAATCAATTATTTGATCCCTCTATTAGGAAAGTCAACAAATTTTTTTGATCATCCACCAATTTAAGTGATGTGGCACTCTCATTAATTATGTGACGCTGATTTGGCATTAGTGGTTTGGAATAATCATTTTTATCTTAATTTTCATCTCATTATTTTTTAATAATAATAAACAAAATTCAGTTAATTGTTTGCGAAAAAAAAAACAATCAATATATCAACACAATTGAATCGTCATCTTGATAATCAACAACCTCCATCACGGCCATTGTTCATCATCTCCAGCCACACCAAAAAATCAACATCATATTGATGGGTGTTTTTTGAGTTGGTGATGTTTATGGTGATGATGGATTAGTAATAATAGAGAAGAAAGGAATGATATGCTTTTGTGTTATGTTTTGATTTTAATTTCAAATCTGATTAATGATGATGGTAGTGAGCTATATGGAATAAAAATAAATAAAAAAATAGAGGATGAAGATGAGGATTGGACCAAATGATGATGATGAACTAATGAATCTAGGCGTCATAAACTAAAGTGGTGAATGATCTAAATTTTTGTAAGTTAAAAAAAATTAAGTTATTTTTTATATTTAATTAAAATGTTGATGTGGATTATTTGTATCCTACTTACTGGTGTTACCTCAGCGCCACGTCATTAAAGAGGATGCCACATAACTAAAAATTAGTTGACTTTTTTAATAGGAGGACCAAAAAACTGATTTCTAAAATAGGGGGACTGAAAGTTTAAAATTATGTAAATATGGGATCAAAATTGCATTTAAGTCTTTATTTTTTGATAATGTTCTTGTCTTTTTTTAAAGGATAATGTTCTTGTTTTATTATTTTTTTTTTTGTCAATGTTTTATTTCTTTTCTTATAATTAAAACTAGAGGATATATGTTAATTAGATAATATTTAGGTGTGGGTTAGCATTGCTTTAATTTATCACCCAGCTCGTTCTAATTTTTGACCGAGTAAAATTTTATATTTTTTTTCTTGGTAGGCTACCAAGAGGGATGGGATTCCCCTTAAAAAAAAAAAAAAAAAAGAGAGAAGAGGAACATTTTTTTTTTTTTTTGAGAGAAGATGAACATGATTTATGTGACTTTTTTTCTTTCCAATCTTGTTAGTCCAATTAATTTGATCATATAAACCGTTCAATTTAAAGAAAATTGATTTGTGGTTAATTTTTAGTAGAAAGTTAACTAGGAAAGTCCGAAAACTTTGTGATACTTCCCATTAGAAGAACACACTACTACTCGAACTATATATGGTAGGGTACTTTTTATATTAATTTTCTAAATATAACGGGAACATCATATTTTGGCACATGTTTGCCATATAATATAGATTTGTTTTTTTTTTTTGGGATATGAAATATGCTTGCTAGTTGCTACATTTTCATGTGTTCACATTAACCATTTTAAAAAGATGCTTAGTTCATGTTGTAAGATGCTTAGAAAGCATCGAATTATGAATCATTTGCATAAAGAATATGTTCTTTTTAGAACCGAATAATATAACTAAGCTAGCTAGGTAGCGTGATATATGATCTCTTGTTTATAGAAACACATCGAACACTTTGTATGACAATTATGAAACATTTTAAAATATTCTTGTATCCTAACCTCTCTTCCATATTCAATTTCCTTAAAGTTACACATATTCACTGTTTTTAGGAAAATGTTACATGAACACCATTTATTCATACACCTCATTGTACACCCTATGTTTTAAGGATATTTTGATAAATTCATCTCACAATCACACTTACTCTTCTATTTGTGTGGGGTCTAGATTGCCACATGTCAAAATTTTGTGTGGGTGTAAGGGTTGTATTGCCACACAAGGGTGTACATGTATCACTACTCCTGTTTTTATATATGTATTAGAAGAACAAATACTTAATTTAAACTAATTTTTTTAAAAAGTTACTCAAATTCTTTCTCCTTTCTTCTCTGGTTGGTATTTGTAAGGGTGGGATTTAGCCTGGAAAAGGCTTAAAATTTCCCATGCTCTGATACCTAGGGACATGTGGTGGTAACCCACAATTAAATAAAAGGAAAAAAAAAAACCTTTCCACAAATATTTTAGAGGAAAGTATTGTTTTTCTAATTCACCTATATTTTCATTAGTAAGAAACAAAATACATCTCCCATGCAACAATAATATTATTTTAATTCAGGTCCGACTCACTTATCTTATCAAAAGAATTATACTCTCCTTTTTCATTGTAAATAAGGTGTTTTAAATAACCGTTGTCAATTTTTGTTTCAACTAAAGACATTTAAAATCTTGACCTCCCTTTTCATGCCAAAGGAAATTAACCCTCAAAGAAAATTGATTCCTACGTCACGTATATATGGTTATTTTGCTCATCAGGTTGGTGGATATGAAAAATTGGGTTATTCAAAAAGAGACATGTACAACAATCAATTCAAGCAGAGGGAAAGTAAGAGTTTTGATGTATGATGCAATTGAATTCCTTAAAGGGATGTGATGTTTTGGAGGCATCTTGTGAATACGGATGGGACGCTTCAACAATTGTTTCGGTGTGATCGGGTTAGTCGTATGGACAACTTGTTATTTGGTGATGTGTTGGCTTTTGATGCGACTTATCGAAAAATAATATATAACACACCGTTGGCTTTTTATGTAGTAAACCATCACAGCCAAATATGGTAGTGCAATTGTGTGTGATGAAAAAGAAGAGACTTATGTTTCGCAAGATAAATTGAAACTTTAAGGTGTTATTTGAGGTTTAAGAGACTAGGCATTGCTTGTGAACATATTTTATCCGTTTTGATATGTTTTAACGTCGATGTGATGCTGGATTGTATTACTTTGAAAAGATAAACCCAAAGTTCAAAAGATGTAAATAATGTTGCAAATGTGAATAATGGAAATCAACTTGACCTGTATTTTGTTACTATGTATGTGACATTCATTAAGCATTGTAAAAGGATGGTGAATACTGAGTTTGAATGTGGAAAACCATATTTAATGTGTTTTACCATTATAATGGTTGAGAAACATATTGAAATGTTAGAAGGTGTGGCTAGGGGTGAGGATTGGTCATCCTTGATGTTGAGGACACAAATAATAGGCAACTTAGAGAATCTCCCACGAGTCTGGCGAAAAGGGGGAACAATTGTTTCATCGCAAAATGCAACTAGCAAAAAAAAAAAAACTGCAGGACACCTAAGTGTGGGATATGTGGAACAAAGGTACATTAACATAATTTTTTTTCATTTTCGGGAATAATCCTTTGCAAACTCACAAAGTAATTCATTTGAAACATTTAACTATATCAATAATGAATTTAATAAAGACGAATATGATGATGATTACAACATTTATCATGTATTATGTGTTTTCCCAAGTCATTGAAGATTTTTAAAAAGAAAAATAAAGTAGTCATTTTGGTTTAAGTTGTTTATGTGGTATCTTAAAATCAAGTAGCCAAATTACTTACGGATATCATGTGTATGATCGATGGAACAAGTTAGATTGTTATTATTTTGGATGTAGTTGTCTTGATTTAGTTATTGTTGGAGGCTCAATGGTTCCATATATGATCTTTTTATCTACCTTTTGAGGTACGATCTACAAGTTCGCTTTTAAATACATCATTTGAAAGAATTTTTGATATTATAATTTTTCTAATTGCTTCAATCTCATTAGTATTATGTCATTTTGAAATTACTTGAAATTTCAAACAGTATATGAAACACATACTTTATAACACATGACATTATGGAGTGCGTCAAATTTCAGCTTTTAATATGGTCCCATAATCACATGGACTAACTATTGTGTGCATTGTCGTTTTTGTGTCCATCATATGAACCTATTTTTTATGCAAAACAAAGAAAACATATATGGAGACAAGGTGTTAAAACAACAAGGTTTAAGTATAACACTGAAATTATTAATTAACAACATGAATTTAAGTTCAAACTCCATATATTTCAATCTTTACACCACTTACAATTGAAAAGTTTGTTTGAGAAGTTAATGTGATAGTCTTTGGTTGCTTTAAACTTGAGATACAAATTTATGCTTAGAGTTGCAAAAAATTAAGATTATTGTGATTATAAAATCATATATTTGGTAGCAGACGCATCAAATCATTTCTAGTTCTTAATAAATTTTCATCCTTTATGATCCTCAAACCCATCACTTTTTCGTATTTAGTATGCGCAAACTTGTGTTTTTTTTGCAGCTAGAACTATGTCATTAGTAGGGCGAAAGCTGAGTTTTGCACCCTACAACAATAAACATCTATAAAGATTTCAGTTATAAAACATACATATTGTAAGTCTAAGTACCATACAACATATATAGTGTAAATGAAATAACAACCATGAAGCAAAACATATGGATTTAAGTTTTTGTAACAATGTAAATTCACCAGTATACTTTAGCTAGGAATGTTTCTCGCGATGTATTTTGGTTTCTTAATAGAAATATTAGTCATCTTTTTTTCCATTTGAGTTTGATTTCTTTCTCTCACCACTTGAATTTCGTGTTGGTGTTTGAAATAACATTTTGTTAATAATTTCAATTGCAAACCCTGACGAAAGCTGCTTTGTCTGAAGAAAAATGATAACAAAATTTAGTCCTATATACGTGTAAGTTACTACCACTTACATGAAGGTTTCGATAATATATACCATTGTTCCTGTAATTTTCTTGATTTCACTTCTTGGAATACCATTTGTTGTGGAATCAGGGACCTTACCATTACCAATGGTTGCAGCTGAAAAAAAAGGGTTTAAAGGATAAAGTTATAAGTTTAGATCCTTTTGACATTTTGGTAACATTGTCCAACATTTCAATGTCCATGTCAAGATTGAGATTCTCATTGTCCTAGAAACATGTTTTAATAACATCATCATTGTTGTCAAGATTGTCAATAAAAATTTGCGTTGTTGTAGTATTAGGAGTGTCTTTAGTGTTGGTATCGTTTGATACAGTTGCTTTGAAGATGTGACTAACATATTCCTTGTAAAATAGATTAAGGAGCAATGCGTAAATGACTGTGCAAGTTATCCTCATGTCACCAAGTTTAGTTGTGGTCGCATATGTTTTAAACAAAAATTAGTCACTCATTTATTTAATATTAACTTACCGTTATTTAACCTCTTGCAAATGCAATAGCAATGTTACACCAACCTCTTGTTTTTTCATCAACGACTATATTAACACTTTAAGATTTTCTAGTTCATTTATTACCCCTTGCAATGTGATTTCCTAAGGTATTGGACTTGCAACCATTGTTTGCATCTCACACTTCCATGGTCAAAGTCTTGTTGCATACAAAAGAGAAAAAAACTTTAGAATTTGTGGTCTCCAATATAGAGCATAACAAAAAAAAAATTGTATACGAATGATGACACTAGGTCATATATCACTTTTGTTATAGTTTTTATGTAATTTTGGTTGAGTTCGGGTGATTTTGCATGAGATAGAAGCTTCAAATGACACATTTGATGTTGGCAAACAAATAAGAAATCGTGCTCCGATTTACAGCATCGTGCTCCGATTTTACAGCAAATTTGAGACATTTTGTCTCGTAAAAAATCGTGCTCCGATGGAACCAAATCGGGCTACGATTTGGCAGACGCTCCAGCCAGGATATGACTTTAATGAAGCCATCGTGCTCCGATTTACAACATCGGAGTACGATTTTGGCGTATCTGAGAATTTTCCTATAAAAGGGAAGTTGTTTTCTGAGCCAGGGGTTCGAAATTTTGGAGAAAGAAACGGACTTTTGGAGCAGGAGATCTGGAGAGAAGGTGGGAGACCATCAAAACTCATATCCGGTTACCAATTTCATGTAATGAATCCTTCTTTTACATTAGTTATTTGTGCTTTAGCCATGAGTAGTTAGATCTTTTGTGACTAGGTCAAGAGATGATTTTGTTCTAGCTCATGTTTATGTAACCTGTAACTCTTAATCTTTATGAATGTCATTCTAGTTTATTCAGTATAAATTGTTCTTAATGCTTTTATGATTCTGACCCAATATAATTGATTCAAGAGTTTATATGACTGCTGACACCAACATGTAACTCTGACATATCTATACTGTTCAATATAACGGACAATCTAGGGATGGAGCGTTGTTAGGTTGTGATACTTAAATTAACGGACTTAAAACCTTTTATGATTATAGGTTCACCTAAGGGATTAGGGAATTATAATCAGAAAAGAGGGCTTAGGATCAAGGGATTGACCTAGCTATTTTGTTAATTTGTCGTTAACTTTATAGCATTCGTAAACTTAAGAAACAGGTTGCTAATGAGTGATGAACAGATTAATTGATTGACCTAGTCATCTCTCCATACTATTTCTTAAACCAATTTTTCCTTAACCATTTTATTTACATTTGTAACTCAAACCAAATTGCCTCAGTGCACCCCCCATTTTATATACATCCTTAATAATAATGACATTACCGAGTAGAAGTTGAAACAGTCCCTGTGGATACGAATCTTATAAAGTTTATTACTTCGATATAAGTTAGTACACTTGCTAATTATGTATCAACGAACACAAACTAATACATACTTGTTAATCCCTATTTCATTACTTTCATTCATTAAAAACTATGGAGTTTCAATAGGTTCAAAAACTTGCTTAACATTTGTGAAATTATGAATAATAAATTTGGGGTGTTAAGTGTTTAAATCATATGTTGAAATGAATAATTTAATCCATACAAAATCTATCCGACGTCATGATTTTATCGAGCCAAACCTAGTTTTACTAAACTTTCAGTCTTATGAGAACCCTACTATTAGCACCAGGGAATAATGAAAAACATTGTGACCCATTCAATTCAACTCATCCTCATGATTGGTATTTTTATAGTCATCCAACTTCAAAATACCATTTTCACCATGTTGAATAAAAATAAGAGCTTGAAGGTCTTTGTATTTAATCTCATATTATTATCACATATGTTTTCTTTATTTTCACCCTTTGGCTCACTTCTATTGAAGCATCTGCTAACTACGCAGTTTTGCAGTCTTTGCTCTATATCATACTTGATGGTGCTATGCCATTTGTTTTTGTGAGTCTTTTTGACCACAAATTCGCTAATTACTTGATGGGGTATGAGTATTTACCTTTTTTTTTATGGATTTCTTGAAATTGGATAACATCCAAGCACAATTCCTTCAACTTGAAAACATCTTAAGGCATAAATTTGAGCGCCTCTGCTGTTGTTGTAACCAGAATCAGGAGGATTAGGTCACAGCAATGGCTCAGTGACCACTTCCTTGGTTTGTTTGGATTGTCCTGTGAATTTTGGTAACATATACTATAAGCTAGATTTAGTTTGTTTACCTTTAGAGCATGTGGATGTTATCTTCGAAATGAACTGATTGTTGTCTTTCAGTGTTAACATTAATTGTTTAACCAAGAGTGTTACGTTTTCTAAACCGGAGGAACGAGTTGAAGGGAACTTCTTGACTGTGGGTCAGGTGGAGGTGTTCTTGAGTGAGGAGTTTGTAATGTTTGCTTCATTAAAGGTGTAAAGTGAGGTCAAAGTTAGTGATTTTTCAGTGGTGAATGAGTTTCAGATGTTTTCCCAAAGGACATTGTTAATTTAAGGGTGTTACAACTGACAAACAACAATATAATGAAAGGACATAATTATAAAAATATATTTATCAGAGACTTTATTGCAATTTTGTTTTTGTTTAGAAACTATCTAAAAAATTTCAAAAAGTTTAGGGATCACCATAGTATTTAACCATTAAATATTTTATGAAAAGTTAGTTAAAAATAATTAATTTTTAAGTGTTGTTAAAGGGACACGTAAAACCAATTGATGTTGTAACACCCCGTTACCCAAAGCAATAAAATAACATATAAACATCAGAGTAATTCCACAAACGGGCATGCTACATTGCAAATTCCAAAATTCTTAAATAGAAAATAAAACTATTTAATTCAACATCATCCATAACTTCAATATTTATGCAGCGGAAAGTTTGCATTTCAATAACAACAACAATGTTTTAATCTCCAACAACATCTTGGCATTAAGCCTAAACGACAATAAGTTAGCCAATGAAAGGGCCACATCAACAAGTTCCAAAAATTGATACATAGGAAGAAAACAACAATAAAATAATATAAATGTTCCCATCCCACGTATCAGAGCCCTAGACACGACAATGAGCCACCACCTACTACTCAGGATCACCTGCAAGTTACCCATAGGAAGGGCAACGTTTTCAAGCAGAAGGGGTGAGATTCACAACAATAAATATAGATATTAAAATCATCAAATGAATCTAACACCCTATTACTTCAAACATATTAATCTTGTAAATATCAATATTTAATTCACAAGCCACAACAACATCACCATAATAATCCATTTAGCAAGTATGTATACAATGTACATATTACCAATAACATCAACAACACATCAAGATCACAATGAATATATATGAATAAATGGATATTCAACATCAACATCAACATCAGATAAAACCGAACAACAACCAAGACTCATGCAAATGACATGACCACTGCTAAGACACCATCTTAGACTTCTAAATGAAATGCAATTATGCATGTGGTACCAATCAGGACCGAGGCCCTCACCGCTTTTGAATGGTTAAAGCATTCATCAGGACCGAAGCCCTCACCGCTGTTGAGCAACTAGTACTCCAGGACCGAAGCCCTCACCGCTGTTTTTATGCATATGCAATGGACCTACTTGCGTATATCTACATACAACTGACCATGCAATGCAACTCCATGTGACTCCACTTAAACAACATGTATGATTCAATACTTTGCATACATTTCATTCATCATCAGCAATCATCAATCCAGCAATCAAAACAACCACAATAATGCATAATCACATGAAACTATGCTCAACACAACAACATTAAGGTACTACCATTCAAGCACGAAATTCAACATACAGGAACTGAGTAGCTCGCCTCGCGAGCACATCTGCTCGCCATGGCGAGTTCACAAAAACACTAGCTCGCCATGGCGAGTTCAAGGCGAACTCGAGGCGAGTGAAAATTAGGTGCTCTCGGGAAAAATGCTATTTTCTCACTCAAACTCCAATTCTAAGCTCCCTATTCATCTTTCTAACCTAAAACTTCCACCATTCATCATTAAAATCATCTAGGTACCTTAAACCATCCCCAAAACATCTTATAACAACTTTTCAAAAATTAAGTTTTAATCTGGGCTACTCGCCATGGCGAGTTGGATTGCTCGCGAGGCGAGCTATGAAGTTGCTCACTCGCCATGGCGAGCACAGTTGCTCGCGTGGCGAGCGATGAACTTCTGTACGGGCAGAAAACATGTTTTTCCCCAAAATCCCATTTTTCTTCAATTCACTCCCCAATTTAGTTTACAGATGAGAAATGAATGTTTCTATGCAACCAAAACCAAATTCTAACTTCGGAACAGCAATATCTACTCCAAAAACCATAAATTCAATTAAAACCCAATTCCTCAATTTCACTCCAAAAACCTGTTAAACTCAAATCAGACTTTTAAAATCTATACTATTGAAGTAAACCTCACCCTTACCTTAATTCAGAATGAAAAATGCACAGCAAAAAGGGTTCCTCTGGTTCTTCTCTCTTGCTCCTGGTTTTCTCTTGTTTTCTCCCAAAAACTGCTTCTACGTGAAACTGGTTTCTCACTTCTCTGTATTAACTTCCCACTAAAATGTAACTCCCTTCTATTTACACTTACCTCCCCATAAATTCTATTAATTACTATTATTTCCCAAACTCCAAAATAATCATTATTTCACACTTAATCTAATTATTATATAATAAACCATATATTAAAATAATACATCACATAGAACATCCAAAAATCACATATATATATAAATACATGCTTATACTCCACATAAATCACCAACATCATATATAAATATATATATATACTCCACATAGTATAAAATTAATTAAATAATAACTAGGGCGTTACAGATGTACTCAAGACACATTAGCTAATTATTTAAGTGTGTTAAAGAGACACGTAAAACCAATTGATCTACTCAAGACACCTTAGTTAATTATTCAATTTCTTTTATAAAATAATTATTCTAATTTTTGGATGGGTATTTTTACAATTCCATAAAAAAAATTATAGAATTACTTTTAAGAGAATATGAGCATTATACACGATAAAGAGATCAAATCACATTCTATATTTTTATATAAAATGAAAGAAAAATTTGGCTAAAACTCCCAAATTTTATTATACTTTGATTTCATTTCTTTCCATATTCTCTTTTTTTTGTCTATGATATAAATTTTATTGTATAATTGTTTTAAGGAGAGCATGAGCTTTATAAACCATATTGAGCTTAAATCATATTTTTTTTTTTTAAAGAAACTAAAATGAAATATATTAATAACAACCGAGACGCCTTTTAAGCACAAGGTGTACTTAAAAGACGCTCAACAACAACAAGATGTCTGACAAATATTTACAAGGACTAGCAATGGCCGATACCCAAACAACACAACGGGTTCGACCACCACTGCTCGCATCCGTACACAAAAGAGGCATTATTATTATTATTATTTCTAACTAGGGCACTCCATTATAATTTGGCTAATGATTTACAAACCATAACGTAACGGAAAGACAAAATTAGAAGAAAAAAATAAAAAATATTACTTCAAGGGACGGACTAAATTTTTTGTTAGTTTAGAAACCTATTTAAAAAATTTCAAAAAGTTTAGGATCCTACACAAAATACATAAACCTTATAGAATTAATGAAAAGTTAGTTAAAAAATGAATTCTTGAGTGTCTTAAAGGTACACACAATTAATTGATCTACTTAAGAGACATTTAATAAAATAACTAATCTAATTTTTGAAAGGTTTTTTTTTACAACTCCATAAGTGTTTAAACCTATTTAATCATTTTTATGAGAGCATGTGATTTATACATTATATTATAAAGAGATCAAATCATATTTTATTTTTACATGGAAAGAAAGAAATCATGGCTAAAATTATGAAGTTTGTTTATAATATGATTCCATTTCTGTCCATATTTATTATCACTTTACAAGTTAATGGTAACATTATATCATCTCTTGATTTTCCTTCTTTAATTCATACTTAATCTTTTATTTCATTTTAATAACATTATTATATCTTTTTTATTACAGGAGTTGTTGTATGTGAAATTGATGCCGATTGTCCACAAATTTGTATGCCTCCTTATGAAGTAAGGTGTGTTAACCACCGTTGTGGATGGGTTAACACCGACGATTCCTTGTTTTTGACCCAAGAGTTTACTAGATCTAAGCAATATATTATATCTTAGAATATTTTGTGCGGTGTCATTTTGTTACTATGCTAATGATTATGCTGAATAAAGTAGATTTTTTGTACCACATGATTTATTCCTTGTTTATTTCATGGTTGAACATAGGTAGTCATTTCTGTGCATTTTTGGAGTTGGAAATAGGGAGATAAGACTAAAATTGTAAAAAATATGGTAGGACCAATTTCGTGAGTTGGTCAAAATCCAAGGACCAAAAATGTAATTAAACCTATTTATTTCTATTTCTTTACGGATTTCACAAAATTCATCATTATATTTTAACTGTAATGAACTCACTCAACAAATATACGCGACAAAAACAAAAGTTGGAGTTTAGCCATGGTTTTCATCATAACCGTTCAATAGAAGAGTGTGATTTTTTATTTTTTTTTAACTATGGTATTCCCTTATGTAAATTCTCTTATAAATTGGTAAAAAAAATAAAAATATAACTCATTGGCTTGAAGAGTAAATTCTCGTATTATTTTTTTAAGGAGAGAGTAACTTCTCTTATGAAAATGTTAAAATAATAACAAAATGTTGGATAAAAAAAATGAATTCATATGATTAGATTTTCTTAATTCAAAACTCCTTATTAAGTGTGTTAAAGGGACAATCACAAGTAGTTGATGCCATAAAAAAAATCTCAAAACATCCCTTGAATTGCTTTAAAGAATGGTGGGTAATTTACCCACCAACCAATGAAAATGAGCAATTTGTTGGTGGGGTCAAGATAGTTCATGGATAACACTTAAAAATGTGCTTATGTGGCTAATGTGTATTGGTTGAGGTAAATTACCCACCATTCTTCCATGAGTACCCTAGTTATCACCTTCATTTATTGGCTTTAATTTTTTTTAGGAAAACGTAGGCATTATTCAGTATAAATATATGAAACCATATTCTAATTTTTACTTGCAAGGAAGGAAAAAAATGACTAAAATTGTTGTGTTTATTTATGTTGTGATTCTACTTCTCACCATATTTCATGTCTCAGCAAAAAAAAAAAGTAAGCTATTTTTCATAATATTTAAATTTCAATCATTACTTTGTAGAAAACTTTTATTCCATTCTAGTAACATAATATTATCCTCTATTTTTTTATTACAGGATATATTGAATGTGAAACTCATGAAGATTGTTCACAAGTGTTTATGCCACCTTTTGTCATGAGGTGTGTTATTCACGAGTGTAAAATCTTTAACGGTGAACACCTAAGGTACTAGACCTGAGAGAATACGAGATTTTTTATTTTTTATTTTTTATTTTTGAAAGGAGATTTGTGAAATACATCTTAAACTAGAAAATTCAATGAGATGTATTAAAGTTGTTGTGATGACACTCAACAAATGTATTATTTTATTTATATATCTTTTCTTAATTTCAAGGAGCTTGCAATTACGTCGTTTTACTATTAGATGATGGTAATGAAAAGAGATACGGCAACAAAGAGTTTTTATTTATTTATTTTCCTTTAACAAAAAGAGTATTTTTTTATAAACAAAATTTATTATTTATTAAGTCCCTGTATGAGAAGAACATGGACCTATCAGACAGAAACTACAGACAATTCTTCTCTTTTAATTTTGTGGATATAGTGCCCACATTTTCTTTCAAACCTCACAACCTATCATAATACTTAAGTTCAAAATAATTTTTATTTTACTTTAAAGCCTAAAATATTATTTTTATGTCATAATATTTTTACACTTTTGATATTTGTCGAACATTAAAATATATATAGGGGATGTTTTAAATGAGAGGATGTCTTATGATGAGAGGATGAGAGTATTAAATATTAGTTGTTGGATTAAAATAAAGGGCTGAGATTAAATCACTTAGTATAAAACTTCACGTGATATCTCATAAATTTGCACACACTTCAAATTCACTCGTCTTCCTCATAAGCACTATTTGTCTTCCCTTTTATTTCACTTTCCATCTTCTGGGTTTTTTTGTTGTTGAAGAATTCCACCTTCCCAGATTAAATCACCATTAAAATCAAACACCAAGGCATTTTTTTATCAAATCTAATTTTTGTTTACTGGAAAAAAAACTCTAATTTTTTATGAACAAATAATTACACCATCAGAATCAAACCCACTAAAGAGAAATTGCGGTAATTGATTTTTTTACACCATTCATCTCTTAACCATAAATAAATTAAATGTGAATCATAAAGTTGTTGTTAGGAATACTGCATTGAAATGAAGATAGAAATGTGAAGGTTAGAAAGAATAGATTTTTTTAAGTTTCAATGAACCATCTTCTATTGAATTTCTCAAGAATTTTTCCCCAAAGCTTAATTCCATGGATGTAGAACCTCCACTTTGAGTTGTGACGTGATGAGGAAGGAGAACTAGGAGCACTAGAAATAAGAGAAGTGGAGAAAGATTCAGAAATATGAGACCGCGTGTTCCCAAATGTCATATTAACCATTAAGATTGATCTAATGGTTATAATTTAGTCCTCTCACCTCTTACAATAAAAACTCTCTCATTTGATATGTCCTCTCTATATATATATATATTGGAAAACTCAGTATCCGATCTTAAGACCAACTAACCCGAAGGTTCACTCCCATAATTTATTTGCGAGGCCTCATTTAAAATCAGAACAAAATTCTATATGAACTCGTCCATTAAAATTGACTCTGGAGAAATCAAACATGATATCTTAAGAGGAGCATAATCCTAAGTGTTAAGCTAGCACTAAGAGACCAACCCCATTTAAATCTATGTTTATCTTACCTTTTAATTATTTTAAATAGCTTGTGGCTGTGAGTTCGAAAACTAGAACATTACTACAAAATTAGAACAAATAATTTCGTAGATTTAATTAATTGTTTAATTTGATGTATAGTTTGCAATTTAGTAGATGGTATACGATTCTATGGACTAATCTTAGTTTTAAGGTTTAATTGCACTTTTAGACCCCTATCTTTTCAAAAATTGCAGTTATGGACCCCTAACTAATTTAAATACAAAACAGCCCCCTATCTTTAACAAGACACGAGAGAATATTAGAGGATAGTTAAATAATAAATTCTTATATGTCACTTCAATGGGTCTATGTCATATTCTAAAATATATACATAAACTAATGAAGATTGACTCAATTAGTAATGAGTTGACTCCTGCAAGATCATACGTTAAACTTCTGTTGCCGACATGTGAACTTCTTTGGTGGATGTTCTATAAGTCTCACTATAAACATTTGTTGAACCTTGACGTCTATCTTGACACTGATGAACCCTTGAATCCCAACTCATCTAAATTTTTGTTATAAATATTTAAAAATAAAAGATGAGAAAATCTCATTTTACCTTGAGGGGAGTGTTGGAAATTGAAGTCCTAAATACCATGGAACAAGAAAAAGAAAATGTGTTTATAAGTAATGGAGAATTTGAAATAAAAGGTGTTTATAAGTGATGGTGAATTTGAATCATTGGTTTGGACTTTTGAATCATGAACAGAGACGGAAAAAATGGATTCTAAGGATAAACCGATAAAATTTAAGTCTTTGGTGTAGGGATTTTAATGATTTAGAATAAATCCGACACAAACAAGAAATTGTTGATGAATATTTGAGAGTAAGAGTTTTAAGGTTTTAGAGAGAAGAAGATGATTTTTGAAATGTTTGATTGATTTCATATGAACCATAAAGACAAACTTAAATACAACTATTAAGTATAAAATAGTAAACTCACATAAGGTAAATTACATTTAAAATAAACTAATAATTCACAACTTAATTTCTGTTACACGAACCCCCACTTAAGAATACAAACTAGTTAACTAATATATAAAACTCCATTTGCCCGTGTAATATTCCAACAACGTGCAATGTAAATAAGTAGGTAATCGTTTCCGTGAGTAAAGCTCAGTTAACAGGGATATGCAATATTGTATGCAGGAGTCGGGGTTCGAACCCCGAACATCCAACTTATTCACTTTAAAAAATATGAATTTTATCCACTAAACTACTTGACAAAAAAAAAAAGTAAGTAATCAGCCAATCGATAAGAATTACCTAACAAACTGCACTTCTAAACAACAATTACAAGCAGAAGAGACCAAACAGTTGTTTTTTTTTTTTTTTTTTGTCGTGTGGTTGAGACTCATACATTAGAGAAGTGGGAGTTCAAGGTTCAAACCCTAACTCCTATATAAAATTGTTCTTGTAACTACCAACTAAGTTATGCCTATACGACAAATTATTAATGAGTTTGAAATCAATACATTTGCGTAATAATTTGTTTTGTCGTCACAAAACACTAAAACAAAACAAAATTTGGTAACATTTAATATAATCTGAGTAAGGGGTAACCTTGACGCAACTGGTAAAGTTGTTGTCATGTGACTGAAAGGTCAAGGGTTCAACTTCTGGAAACAGCCTCTTGTGTCAAAAACAGGGTAAGACTGTGTACAACACACCAAAAATGATTGGACCCCTTTCCAAATCCTACGTATGCAGGAGCTTTAATGCAACAGATTGCCCCCTTTAATATAATCTAAGTGATGATTTTCTGCTTTAAACTTTTCACAAAGTTCTCTTACCGTAACTTAAGAATAAGACGAGCATAATTTCTAATATATAACATGTTCATTGATGTTAGTAATAAGTGTTCAAATTCAAATTGATACTCTGTCAAAAAAAATAAAAAAATCAAATTGATACAACTATAAACTGCAACTTGATGATATATTTTTTTCAAATCACAATTTTTTTTTGAGGGAATATTTTTTTCAAATCACAAAATTAAAATTTGTTGATATAGCTTTTTCTTGTGAAACGGTTCGGATCAAGCCACATTTCAACTACTTTAGACAAAACTTAATATATTCACGGTTATGTGATGCTTTTGCAACATTTTTTTTTTTTTTGAAATAGCAAAATTCATTACACATAACCTTCAAAGGAAGCGCAAAGGCCAGCAAAAACAACAGTACAAAATCAAACAGGGTGCCGTATATAGGCGGAACACCCCAACCATAAAACCAACAAAAACCATAAACAATGGGGGCGCAAATATCAGACCAGAAAACCCCCAATAAAACAGAAACAGGCCTCACATAGTTAGACGTTCATTAATTAGTACCATACTTTTGAAAAGGAAAACATAATTAGACGTTCATTAATTAGTACCTTGTTAGTTAATTGGGTTAGAAAAAAAAAATCCGTCCATCCATCTAACTTGATAAGATTCATTATAGTGTATTGTCCACCATACTTTTGTATGAAACTATTGTACCGTCGGTTAAAGATACGAATTTTAAATCAATGAAGGAAGAAAATAAAGATATTTCAGTAGACAGCTTGAAAACATTGCAAGGTAGTAATTCCCATAGATACGAAGATCATGCAGCTTTTGTAGAAAAAAATCAACTTAAAGGGATCATTGCATGGAGAAGTTGGAAATGAGTTATATCCAAAAATGTTCTGACAAAATGGAAATCAGCAGAAGGTCCTTGTTTGGAAGATGCGAAATGTGAATCATAATAAGTAGTTATCAATCATTGGAAGATAATAAAGAACGACTAATAAGTAAAGCCAATAATAAAGAACAAACTAAGAGTTACTAACTCTACGATACTATTCAGCATTTTCCATAGTGTATCAAAACAAATGTGGCATCATGCATTTAAGAGGTAACATCAAACTTCGAAGTAAAAACATGTCTATGAGTTTATGACAGCGTCAACAACATTAAAATTCTAACATAAAGCTAAATTTTTCTCCAATTGGCAACAATTCTAGAATGGTCTTGAAATCAATATTATCATCAATCTTCATTGAGCTTATGACTTTCACATTCTTCAAGCCATGCCACCAACACTTAGTATCACTAGAACTGCACAAGCAGTCATCCCCCTTTCTTTCAATTAGCGTCTCATATAAGAACTGCAGATTCAGACGATTAAGAATAGAGTTAGATGCTCCACAAAATAATTATATTTTATATATTGATAAAACCCTTTCTTTCCATCTGCGTCACATAAAAACTGCAGATTTAGATGATTAAAAATAGAGTTAGAAGCTCCACAAAACAATTATATTTTATATATTAATAAAAAAAAGTAAAATCTTTTAAGCCTAAATGCATGCGTCTGACATAAAACGGAAACATGGGAATACAATTTTTACCATTTCTATTAAATAGGACAATCGCCAATTGTTGGAAGCATGGTCTAATACTATATGAACATGGGAGACAATGACATACGGTACCTCGATGAATGCTCCTTTGGGGTGGACGTATGTGCTAGCTAGGTTACCTTCTTGTTCATTCCTATTATTACATTAAGTTGATAATATACCATGACGATGTTTAAAGAATTCTTCTTTTTCTCAATTATGTTGATCAATATTTACTCTAGTTAAAATCAATCTTTCGTTTATTCAATTTTGTCCTGTTTTTAACAATTTCATTCTTACGCAAATAACAGATCCAAACACATTTTAAGCATAAATGAAATGTGTTTGACATAAAAGGAAAACATAGATGACAAGCTTTTTTTTACCTTTTTGTCATATAGTACAATCACAATATAACATGTAAGAATTATACTGCTGGAAGCACAACTTGAAATTAAAGGAAAATGGGAGAGAATGACATACCTCAATGAACGCTTTAGAATGTGGGTTCAAAGATATAAATGCAGGGCAGCAACTTGAAAGTAAGATATTTACGATAGATGAAAACAAAGTTTCACTTTGTGGAACACAGATGAGGTGCAAGTGTTTGATACTTGGTGGAGGGGATGACGCTTGAAATACCACCGGCTGTTGTACATCCTACATAATCCAGACACATACAATAAGTAGTTACGAAGAATGAACTAACGAATTAAGTAGCTAATTAATACTCACCTCAAATGGTTTACGGATGTATATGGATAGAGATGACAAAACATTTTGAGGTTTGATGTTTTGCACAAATTCCCTCAAGTTACAAAGATGATGATAATAATCAATGAAAAAATTCATATAAACTTTTAGTTGACTAGAACTTCTTAGATAAGATATAATAGGGTCTGAACTACCACAACCAACACTGTAATATACAAACGATAATAGATTTGGAGCATCAATGTTGATCTCCTTCATGTCAGAACAAAAAGATATCTCCAACACCTTAAGTTGAACACTTGAAATATTAATCTTCTCAGACATAGTGCAACTGTCCAATTCCAAACTCTCAAGGAAAGGAAATTTTGGAAACAGTTCAAGAAACCATTTGTTTGCGATAATACAACTCTCCAGAGACAAATATTTCAAATTTTGGCATCTATCGAAACCAATCTTATATGGTGCGAAAAAATCATCGGGACAAAAACGCAATTTCTCAAGATACGGGGCATCAATATATACCTCCTGGATTCCTTCAACTTTAACTGTCTTGAGCTTAAGTAGACCATGAATGCTCAAAGACTTCATGTTGTCGACAAACCTCAAAGTTATATGTTCAATCAAAGGACAACAAGAAATGAGATGTTCAATTGCATTTTCGTCTCTAGAAAGGACATGCTTCAATGACAAAACTCTTAATGAGAAAAATTTAATTGAATGATTCATGAATGATGTATCAACTTTGATTCCCCCCATCAACACTAACTCAGTAATGGATTTGACTTCAATTACACCCTTGGGTAGGACATAGCATTCATCCTGATCGAGACCATAAGGCAAATAAAGATGTATTCCTTCAACACCACATTCACTTGCTAACTTCAACCAAAGATCAATATCCTTTAACATGTAACTAAATCGCTCACCATTGTACACAGCAAGCTTAAATTTTTTGATAACCAATCCATTATCATAGAATCTCAACAACCTCGTATTCACATAATAAATGTAATTTTGTATCTTTCTAACAAAATCATCAATTAATTCGGGAAACAACATTCTCCCTAAATCAGATGGGGGAAACAACCCAGTGATTTGAGTATCAGAAAAAGACAAAATAGGAAGAAAAACCCCTTTTGTAGACTCATTTATAGTTTCTTCTTAATTGGAGTTTTTCGAAAAGGAGAAAAGTTGTGCAATTGATGTCATTATTACATTGACAAAACTATCCTCAAATTAATGTTAAAACTCAAAATTATTCTTTAATTTTAAGGACAACACGTAAATTATTTTTAAAATCTCTCGCCTTCTATTGTGGACCAAACATATTTTTAATTAAAATCCCTCACTTCTCCTCCCCTTCCCTCTTTTGAACCAAATATCTCTCTTTCCCTCGCTCGCTTCCCCTCCCCTCCCCTTACCTACTATCCGTTGAACCAAACATACCTTAAGAATATGTCTTTTCGTTGTTAATAAATAAAACTATAATAAATTTTAGGATTGGAAATGACACGAGGAAGGCACATATGTCATTAATGTTGATGGGAGCTCTCTAACAAACCCTAGGGTGTTCGGATTTGGTGGTCTAATTCGAGATACTATGAGAGACTTTATTGAGGATACTACAAAAATATTGGTGTGTCTCAATCATCTGCATGTTGAGATTGTAGTCTTGATACATGGCGTTCACATGTGTTGGAAAGAAGGTTCACGTAAAATCATGTTACATCGACTCAAAACACACTCTAAATGTTTCAAAGTGTTGGTGTTACTACACAACATTTAGGCCGTGAGATAGTCGTTATTCGTCAATAAATGATCAAATATTGGAGTCTTCAATTGCATCAAATGTTGCATGAAGGGAACACGTGCCATGATTATCTTGTCAAGATTGGTGCTAGATCCAGCAGTAACAAGCAACACAAAGTTACCAAAATTCAGCCAGATAAGTAACTCAGGGTTCTATTCATGTGAGAAGTCTATAGATTCATTTAGAAAGGCAATGAATTCAGCTATAGCCATATAACTGAAATCTGCACAATATAGGAAGAGCAAACTACTCATCGATCGGTTAAGGGATCATTAGACGTAGAAGCTAGAAATGGGTGTTGTTCGAAAATGTTACGGTGAGTTAGAAATTGGCAGAGGGTCCTTCCTTGGCAAGAGAGATATGAGTAAGGATGAGGCTTCCTTAGTCGTAATGAGAAGTTGCGATCTGACTCTGTCAGTGAACAACCATCGAAAAGGTTTTAAACTCGATAGCAAGTCCAAGAAGACCATTACTTTGTTGTATGTTGAAAACAATGCAAGAGGAAAGATTTTCTTTCCTTATGTCAACAACATAAGCAAAAAACATAACAAGCTTTCAACTTATGGTAACCATCATTTAGGAATTCTTGCATCAGCCTCTGCAGATAAAAATTCCAATGCCGAATAGTCTCCAAGAATTGTCTATCATCTGCCACTACCAAACCAATGGTTTGTTCCTGTCATATAATTAAGACAATCATTAGACCGTGCCCTTCAAATGCCCGTGTCATATAATGAGGATAGAATTCACACATATAAAAGAGGTTTTGAACATCATAATGTGCATTCTTCATAATATATCTTCATGATTGCCTCACCTTATCTTCATAATTTATACAGTTCATGCAAAGACTCATTCCTCCAATTTATCAAATAAAATTGTCAAGGATTATGCGATTCCTTGATGGCGGTCACCTCCTTACTCCAACAACTTATTCACATTTTCAGCCTAGACAAGTTTTACCAAGTACCACTCTGAAAAATTTCAGTTAAACAAGTGACCACATTTTTTTAATCGCGTGACCACTAATTTTTCAGAATTTATTTGATTAACTAAGTGTAAAAATAGTGGTCACGCACATTTTAAACAGTGATCACGCAGTGAAAAAATGTGATTACACAAACCATATATATGATTAACTGAAATTTTCGAGCGTGGTACAAAGAGATGTACACATTAAGAATGTTTATTGATCTTTATTCTACAAAAGAGCTGATAACTGAATTTATCTTCGATTGTTTTACCTCATTAGTCCACTCATGGGTGACTGTAAGGTATCCTACTTCATTTTAGCCGTATTTCAACGTGCGATGCGATAGTACGATCATCAATTTCTACGGAAGCAATGATACATAAAACAAACATATTATTTTAAATAAATATATGTACAACCATTTTATAACAATTTTTGTGACAACTTTCTCTCTTATACTCACATTATTTTTATTCTTCTTTTTATATTGCTTTAGTTTTCGTGCCAATACATATATCTTTCTTTGTAAAAATATGGTTGTCAAATAGATTATCAAATAAATAGATGTTCAAATAACATAACTCATTATTTTAAGCTTTTATTAATTTTAGAAATGATAACAAGAAAAGTAAACTGTACAAAAAAAAAAAAAAAGTAAACGAGCCCTTTGTTATTATATAGGTGGCTTAGTATATTATTTTCTATAAGTCAATAAAAAATTTGAAATATGATTAAACAAAGGTAAAAATACCTAATCATAATCAAACATTAAGAAAATAATTTTTTATGTGAAAGAATTTTAAATAGTAAAAAATGTGAGAATTTAAAGAAATTAGTTTTCAATTGTCGGGTTCTTATGAAATGATAAAATAATAAAGAAAGGTAGTTCAATGAGAATGTATGTCTATGGTTAGATTTTTTTTATATAAACTTGTTATTAAGTGTGTTAAAAAGACAAATACAACACTTTGACCTACTTAAGAGACATTTATTAATGATTTTTCTATGAATAAAATGATGATTCTAATTTTA
This sequence comes from Medicago truncatula, assembly GCF_003473485.1. NCBI lineage: Eukaryota > Viridiplantae > Streptophyta > Magnoliopsida > Fabales > Fabaceae > Medicago > Medicago truncatula. The sequence continues at coordinate 5,422,970 of NC_053048.1, read as the reverse complement.
GAAATGGTTCTTTACATCTTTCTCATGTATTAAAAAACTCTTTAATTGTTTTTAGAACAATATGGACCTTATACACTATAAATAGGTAAAATCGTATTTTACTTTTCATTCAAAATAAAAAGAAAAATATGGTTAAAATTATCAAATTTGTTTATTTTATGACTCTATTTCTTTCCATGCTTCTTGTCACGACAAAAGAGGACGGTAAAGCCTTTTATTTCATAATTTTCTAATTTCCTTATTTTATCTTATTTTATTAATAATATTTTATTCTCATTTTCTATTATTAGGGTCTGTTGAATGTATAGCCAATATCGATTGTCCACAAATTTTTATGCTACCTTTTGTTATGAGGTGCATCAATTTCCGTTGTCAAATCGTTAACTCTGAAGATACATAATACTAGACTTGAGAGTGTATAAGATTTGTGCAATGTACCTTAGACTAGAACATTTAATAAGAGGTCCTAATGTATTAGCATCCAATAATTGCATTTTTTTCTATTTATATTTGTAAACCCATTATCAAGTTTTTTACTATTTATATAAAAGAACAATTTACTCTTTCACGTGTGCTTGATGTACATAACATTCAAAACATGAAAAACAAAGCAAATGCGTAGCATCTAGAAACAACCATCAAAATCATTATTCAAAGCAATGCATCTTCCGGTGAAGGAAACACATCATTTGGGTTGCTATTCAAATATCTTTGTCTAGCTGAATCATCTGGATCACTGTAACTTAATCCAGTGACGGATCCATCTGTACTAAGGACTAATAATGAAATATATGGTCAATAGTCAATGCATCTAGACGAAATCAAATCAAATTATAGCATATTATTAGTAACAAGTAAGGAATAAGAAATTATGTACCTTGTATGGTTAGGTTTATGAACGACAACCGCCGATAAATATGAGAAGAATAACTACCCTCATCACCGTTTAGGTTTATGATTTCACCATACTGGTCAGAATGCTTAGTCGTCTAATGGGATGACGTTTAAATAGCTAAACGGTTGAGGGCAAGAACCTCTCATTGTGCTTAGGTAAATAGTTCAACCCATCATGGTCAATTTAGAAACAATAATCCAATCACATATATTCATCAACTAATTAGTGCTTAATACAATAGATCATAATTTATAAGCTTAACAACTGTTTTCACTCCCTAACTTTTACGAAGTTGCGATTTTGACCCCCTAAGGAAAAAAAACTACAAAACCGCCCCCTAAGTTTTGCAACTGTAGCAGTTTTGGTCCCCCAAGGCCAATTTTTGGTAAAATAAAAAAAATAAAAAAATAACACATGGCACCTCACTTAGGGTGCAATGTCAACGTAGACCGAGTCATAATTGGTTTTGGGAGCTAAAACTGCCACAGATGCAAAACTTAGAGGGCAATTTTATAGTTTTTTTTCTTAGGAGGCCAAAATCACAACTTTAAAAAAGTTAGAGGACTAAAACTGTTATTAAGTCTAATTTATATTATAAAATTAACTTATAATCATTATTGTCAATCCATAATTGATTCAACAAACATTTCATCACAAACCATCTGCACCAAAACCATCATCACAATCCATTGTCTGGAAGAAGAGAATAAATTGGTTGAAGAAAATATTTTATAAGACACGTAGCATTAAATAGCTAGCTAGTCTAGGACTTTTGTTATTAAATTTATTTCAAATGTTGTTTATTTGCTTTGTGTGAAAGAGTAGTTTTGTACTTGAGCTATGGAAATTGATTTGTTTTTTGTGAGAAAATAATTTCAAGTGATTTTTGGTGACGATAGACAAAAATTCATATACTGTTTAAATTTCAATAGCCTCTATTGATCACAAAAATTCAAATAAAATCTTTATATATCATTTGTAGTCGTAATCTTAATTCATTACGATGGTAAGAGTTATAGATCAAAATCTCAGTCAGATGAAATAAATTATCGTGAGATAGAAGAATTATTTTACTAGGGATTTTTTATAATTTTTTTTTTTTTGGTAAGTGACTGTCGCGAGATTTATTTATAACTGTTAGCGACACATAATGAGACATGTTGAGTGGAAACTTGTGCTAAAAGAATTTCCTAAATTTCAGCCAATATTTGCGATGGGCCAAGGGCCCACACAAATTTGCGGCCAACCGCAAAAGCCTACACATATGCAAAAGTCATAATTTTCTTGTTAAGGCATCTTTATTTCCCCGTGTACATTTGTGGAGGACAAAAACACACGCATATGCCAAAGACGAGAAAATTTAAATTTTTTCAAATTTTGCGAAGGCCACAAACTGACGCAAATGTTACACCAAAACATTGTCAAAATAGGGCGTTTACCGACACTGGTTAGTTCAATGCCTATGCATTTTGCGGCCGTTTAAAACCATCACTAATGTTCCAGTAATTTTTCTTTTTTTGAAATTCCAAATATTTGCATCAGGAACAGACCGACACAAATGTTTATCTGGTACTTCTTTATCCCTATATAAATAATTTCCTTTCATTTCTCCATTTTCAGTTTTTGTTCTCCCTACAATCGTTCACACTCCCTTCTTTCTACATATTTCTTACTTAATTTTTACTACAATATTTTTATTTTTTTAAGTTTCAATTTCTAAGTACAAAATATTGTTGTAACATTTAGTTTTTTATTTTTATTTTCTTGCACGCACTTTTGAATTTTTTTTGAATTGTGGATTTTATTAAAGGTATATGTTTTAAATGTGAATTTTATTAAGGGCACTGAGGGTCTGATCTCAGTCTCAGTAAAATCCTTCGAACCCAGTTCTTGTTGAGTCCTTTCTTTGTTTTCCTCGGACTCTGCTTGCTTTTCCCTTAGTTTATTCTCTACACCAAATTTGTCATATACTTTTGATCTGACCCATAAGTACTTTACCAAATTTAAATAGATTGGCCCATTCAACATGTCAAAGTAGGGAAGCCATCCTTGGCATTCAAATGCTTACTTTATATTGTACCCATTTTCCTTAAGGGATTCCAAATCCACAATCTAATCCGGTAAAACCTTCGGTTCGTGCTCCCTGAGCCTCATAGTTCTTAGTTTGATTTGCATTGTTTTTCCATAATCCATTTCCATAGGAGCTCTATGAGATGTGGATGATGACAATGCCATTTATTATGAGGTTTAGGGTTTTAATGGGAGTTTTCAAAAGTTTGGTTGTTGTTAGGAGAAAACTTGAGTACAAATAGTGTGAGAAGTGAGTGAATGTGTGTGAGAAAATTGATTAAGTGTTTTTGTTAAAACTGTTGGAATTTAGATTTTGAACCAAACAAACGCATTAATGACAATGTGGGACACGAGACAAAAGGCATTCAAAGCTAAAACAACATTGCCTAAGGTTATTACCCAACATATAATCCCCACGTAAGAAAACTTCTCAGATACGTGACAAATAAGTGGGACATGTGTCAATAAAGCACTTAAATAAACCTTTCCAATAATAGGCGATCTGAGTCACTAAATCAGATTCGGAGCGTTAGAGGCTCTAGGCTTTAGAACCTACTTCTTATCAGAAGCACTCCTTCAGAAGCTCTAATCAAAGTTACTTTTGAACACCACCAGAATCTGAGCTATCATTCAGAGGCAAGTATCATTTTGACATAAAATGCATGTTCATTCTTTTTATTAAAATCAAATCTTTCTTCTGTTAAAGGTTTTGTTAATATATCAGTCCATTAATGATCAGTATCAATGAAATGTATATCTAAAACACCTTTCTGAACATAGTCAATAATAAAATGATGTTTTATTTCAATGTGCTTGGCTTTTGAATGCATCATGGGATTTTTACACAAACATATAATAGCAGTATTATCATAAAAGATGAGATTATTGTTTTCAATAATATGACAATCCTCTAACTGATGTTTCATCTAGAGTAGTTGTGTGCAACAACTAGCAGCTGAGATGTATTTTACTTCTGTTATAGACAATACGATAATTGATTATATTTTACTAGCCCAAGAGTTCAAATTTTCACCAATGAATTGACAATTTTCACTGATTGATTTTCTTTCAATTCTGTCTCCAGCATATTCATCTTATAATCTTTAGATTTCTTATAAAGCAAGCCAAACATATTAGTTCCTTTCAGATACCTGAAGATTCTCTTAACTGCAGTTAAATGAGTTTCTCTAGGATTTGATTGGATTCTTGCACACTACCATACACCAAACAAAATATCAAGTCTAGAAGTTGTTAGGTAAATTAATAAACATATCATACTTCTGGACAACCTCTAATCCACCTTGCTACATGTATCATCTTTGCTTAGATTGCAGGTAGAATGCATATGTGTAGCCATTAGTTTACAATCCTCTAGCTTAAACTTATTCATAATCTAATTTGTATATTTGGATCGATGAACATAGACTCCGCCTTTGCATTAACTGATTTGAAATCCAAGGAAAAAATTTAATTCTCCCATCATACTTATTTCAAACTCTTTGTGCATCACCTTTGAGAATTCTTTGCAAAGAGTAACATTAGTAGAACCAAAAATGATATCATCTACATTGTTATCGCGATTTTCGGGTGTCAAGTCATAAATTAGGCTTGAACCTTTCAATCTTTGATATTCTCTATTTTTTCTTGGGAAGGGCAAAATTGAGAAAAAACCCTTAGATTCGAAGTTCGGGGGTCGTTTTCACTACGAGAAGGTGTTAGGCACCCGGAGCGATTATGGTACTCCATAAGAACCGTTCTTCTAAGTTTATTTCTACGCTTTATTTTTATTGCCTACTTATTGAAAGAAAAGAAGTTTTATTTGAGTGAAGAATGGGGGAGAGAAGATGATTGAGATCTTATTTTTATTTGGAAAATGATTTTTGAAGAAGAGGAGAGAAGCCGTAAGGCATAGAAGAAAAATGTCGAATTTGATCTTTATTTTTATTTCACAAAAAGGCATTGGAGTTTTGACTCCAAAGTTTGTTTGAAAAATTTAGCCTATTTTGAAGAAGAAATTTCACTAGGCGTCGAATTCCTAAACATACACCTAAATCGATAATCATGCAACGTGTGTGCGAGTGTCGGTGCTTGTGTCGGTGTACATTATTAGAGATAGTCCATAGTCCGTTACATTTTGTCCTAGTATACATTCTATGGTCTTGCGAAAATTAAAATGGAAACTAAACTATCTAAAATATTACACCATTTATCATATGAATAAAAGTAAAAAAAAATGGCTAAACTAGTGGAAATAGAAATGGAATGGTGAAATGCTCATGAGATGAATGAAACAAAGGGTGAGATGATTAGTAAAACAAAGCATAGAATAATAGAAGTGCACAAAAAATAATATTGAAAGGAAAGACATAAAAGAAGCAAATAAAGTGGCAAAATGTGTGTGAAGATGGACATAAAACTCTAGCACATGTATGACCCATAATCCCTTTATTTTGGCGTTTTTAGAGATCTTGCTTTGTGTAAAAAAAATGAAAAAAAGATGGGACATATTTTATGCTAGAATTTATGGCGCACTTTCAAAACATTTTGACACTTTATTCACTAATGAAAATGCATACAAATTGCAAGGTGAAGAGGGAATTAAAATTGATATACAAAAGCAGCAAATTGCACATATAATCAGCAGCAAAATCATCACAAAATTGCACTCCAAGAAGTCATATCACATGTCAACGCTTCATGAGGAATATTGCACTAAAAAATGCACATACATGGACCAAAAATACACTAATTGAACAAAAACATCACATGTGATCTTTATCATTTTTTTTAGTTGAAAAGCATCACAAAAATATGAGAATCCACCAAGAATCATGTGATATTTTTTGTGCAATTTTTAGAGTATTTTTCAAACATGCAGAGGTTCAATTAGTAAAGAAACAGGGTGCAGATAGCAAAAAAAAAAAAAAAAAAAAAAACGAAAAAAAACTAGGCCCAAACCCATGCTGCTGGAGACGGATCAGGTGGAGAGCACAGGGACCGTTGGATCGATCCAGGAATTAAAATCTAGATCCAACGGATGAGAAAGAAAGGAAAGAACCAAGAATAAACCGGTTCGGTTCAGCAGCCTATATATAGGTGTGAAAACCGGTTTTTCTCATTTTTCTTCTCCTCTTTCTCTTTCTTCCCTCAATCTAGTGAGAGAAGCTCTCACTTCTCTCTAGGATTTCTGGTCACCTTCTCCGATTCACATGGCTTTTCCGGCGCGGCGGACGGCGGTGGCGCCTCCGCGCCGGAGTTCGAAACTTCTCCGATTCAAAAACTTTTTACGTTTTTGGACATCCTTTTTTGCATACTACTCGAATCCGAGCTTAGATTTTTCAAAGGAGTTTTGAATCGGAGTAGATCTAAACTTGAACCTTGATGAAAAAAAAAAAGATTTAAGAAAACGGAAAAGAAGAGAGGGAGAACGACGGCGGTTACCTCTTTGGCACTTCGAACTCACGATTGCAGCGGCTCTTGGCTTGGCGTTGTTGCTTCGTGTTCTTCGCGTGTGCGCTTCGTTGCTGTTGCTTCGGCTTCGATTGCTGTTGCTTCGGCTTCGATTGCTGTTGCTTCAGCTTCGTGTGCTTGCGTTTCTGTTGCTGGCTTCGATTGCTTGCGTTTTTTCGATTCTGTCCTCTTCTCCTTCCTCTGTACAGATTCGATTTTCCCTTCCTCTTCTCCCACCGTGATCGGTGCTTGAGTTCTTCACTTCCGGTGAGGAATTCGCACCTTGTATTGCGGTGGAATCGATTCAATGATGAAGATTCGTACACGAATCTCTGAGAATTGATGATGAATTTCGGTTAGGGTTCTTTGTGTTCTTGAGAAATTTTTTTGTTTTGATCTAACAGAAAAGAGAGAGAAAGTGAGAATCTGTTTTTTTCTTTTTTGGTGATGTGTATTGCCATTTTTTTGGATCTGTGCAGAAAAAGTCTATTTATAGACTGCCATGTGTGATTCTGGACCAATGAGAAAAGGACATCTGTTTTGGGACCTTTCTGCAAAAAAAATGAAATTAAAGGACTGGACAGCAAATAAGAAAAAAGGACTAAGAATGCAATTTTTTAAAGAGTAGTGGACTGAAATGCAATTCTGGAAATTGTTTGGTGGACTAAAATGTAATTAAAAAATAAAATTGAATTAAAATTGGTAAATTGGGCAAAACGTAAAGTGAAACCAAAAATAAAATCAACAAAAGGACTAAAATGAACCAGTTCCAAAAATGAGGTATTTTAAAATACCTCTCTGCCGAAATTTTGACAGGAAAAGACCAAAATGCCCCTAGGGACTAAACTGACTCAAACTGACTCAGATGCAATTTTTGAAATGATTTTTAAACAAAGACTCAACAAAGATTTGTACAAACAAATTGAAAAGACTCAGAGACAAACACAGGGATTAAAATGGGTTCCACTGCAGGAAATGACCAAAATACCCTTTTGTATGATTTTTGAAATAAAATGCAAGAAAATGTAACGCGACGTTTCAGAGAGTTCTTAAATGACTTGTAATGCAAGAAAAGACAGACAGAGGCAGTAAAATATGTTTTAAAAAGAGAGTAAAGATTCAGAGAAAAATAACAGAGAATTGACAAACATCAGTGTTAAAAAAGAAATTTGAACGAGTATTTTTAGGTCCAAAATCAGGGTATAACAGCTGCCCCTATTTAAGTTTCTTTGTCTGGAGGGTCAAGAGACGGAGTCTTTGGCTTGACGGGACGAAGATACTTAAATATTAACATTTGCACTGTGTTTGGACGTAAAAATACGCTTGTACATTTTCGAATATCATGAATGCCATGCAACATTTGGATTATGAGTGCGAGACAAACGAAAGCTGGAATTAACAAAAGATGTCGTATCCATTGCGGGATTGGTAGACATTGGTAAGTTAACAGATAACAGGGTAGATAGGAGACTAGGAACAAATTGACGGGTACAAGCTGCTCTTGGATTGAGCTGGGCACTTGACCTGGAATAAAAACAGACAAACAGGTGCGAGTTGTTCTTGGATGCGAACTGGTTACTCCACTGGAGACAGAGAAAAGGTAGATAGGTACGAGCTGTTCTTGATTTGAACTAGTCACTCGACTGAAAGCAAGGCAAATAGACAGGTGCGAGCTTGTTCTTGGATGCGAACTGGTTACTCCACCGGAGACAAAGACAAATAGACAGGCGCAAGCTGCTCTTGGATTGAGCTAGCCACTTGACCGAACAGAAACAGATAGACGGGTACAAGCTGTTCTTGGACTTGAACTAGCCACTTGACCAAAATCATAGACACATAGACAGGTACGAGCTGTTCTTGGATTCGAACTGGTAACTCGACCGATAACATTGAAAAGTAAACGGGTACAAGTCATTCTTGGATGCGAACTGGTAACTTGACCAAACAGAAACATATTGACAGGTACAAGCTGTTCTTGGATTGAGCTGGGCACTCGACCGATTGATAGGTACAAGCTGTTCTTGGACTCGAACTAGTCACTTGACCGAACAGAAACAAATTCACAGGGGATTAGTTTTGACAAAATATAGATTGAAATTGACTTGACGTCGATTTGATTTGAAAGGTAGAAATTGACCGATATTATTGGCTCACAAGGTTTTGACAGAGAACCCGATATGAGTATTAAATTGAGACTGATATTGACATTGGAAATGCAATATGCATGGATGATATAACAGTTTCATTAAATGCATGGGCACGTAATATGCATGATTATGCATGTATGAATGCTTGTAATGCATGACTGTTGGCAGTTTGTAGACACAGTTTCGCAGAGACAGACAAGACATTGGAGTATTGGGCACGTAGTGGCTCGTGCTATATTACACATTCCTGGAAATCCTCTTTGGAGATGACGTCGTTGGGAGACGTATCGGGACCTAGGCTGAGGGCCGGTAGCTATGCAACTTGCTGGGGATAGAGTCTTGGGAGACTCTACTAGGGATAATGCCGGATGTATCGTGGACGTCGCATCTGTGGTCAATGCTTTTTGCATGTTATTTTCTCAATTTTCATTCATTCATTTTTTGCATCCCATTTTTGCCTGGATCGCCCTTTCGGGTTTTCGATCCACCGGGGAAATAAAATTCTTTTCATTGCCCCATTTTTGCCTGAACTGCCTTTTCGGGTTGTCAATCCAGCGGGGTGCTCATTTTTGCCTAAGCCGCCCTTCCGGGTTTTCAACTTAGCGAGCCTATTCATTTCCATGCATTTTCATTCTGTTTTTTCATTCTTGCCATTGACCACAGACTATCCTGGAGGAGAACCTGCTTGTAACACATATTGAAATAGACATCAACATACTCTCGCTCATGCATGTTTCATTTGGATGTACCCTGTTGCTCAGGTTTGCTTTTCAAAATAGACAAAAGGTTTTCAATTTTCAAAATGTTTGTTTCAAGCATTGTTATTATCAAAATAGAAAGAAAATGTTTTGTATATAGGCTTTGAAAGTAGAAGAAAAATAGAGTTTCAAACAAAAGCACAAGCTCAAATTGATGTATAAGAGTGGTGGTCAGCCGAAAGCGTGACTCCACGGATTCACAAAGCTTGGAAAATGGTAATTTTATTGGTTGGTGGTACATTGAACACAGTAATCATTACATTTCCTAGAAACTTTGAATTTGCAAGCGTAGGAGCTTTTGATGAAGATAGTCATTAACAGCTGCAGATGCCCCAAGGGAGACGGTGGTTGGCCAGATATAGTTACTTGCCTTTTGTTTCAATCTCATTTTTGCATGAACCGCCCTTCCGGGTTTTCGGCTCATCGAGACGCTCATTCTTGCCTGAGTTGTGTACAATCTCAGCGCGCTTTTCATATTTGTTTTTTTTTGTCCCTTATTTTTGCCTGGACCGCCCTTTCGGGTTTTCGATCCACCGGGAAGCGCATTTTTGCCTAGGCCGCCCTTTCGGGTTTTCGACCTACCACGCTGTTCTTTTCATATTTCTAGGCAAAGTATTTCTTGACTATATCGGCATTCACTGGATTTGGAAGTTCTACACCATCCATGTGTGTAAGGATTAAAGCACCACCGGAGAAGGCCTTCTTGACAACATAAGGACCTTCATAGTTAGGCGTCCACTTGCCCCTTGGGTCGGGTTGCTGGCTTATCCTTCTTTTCAATACAAGTTCCCCTACCTTGAATTCTCGAGGATGGACTTTCTTGTCAAAGGCAGTCTTCATTCTTGCTTGATATGACTGTCCACGAGCCACGGCATCCATACGTTTTTCCTCAATCAAATTCAACTGATCATACCGGCTTTGGCACCATTCAGCCTCGGATAACTTTGCTTCCATGATCACACGGAGAGATGGGATCTCCACTTCCAAAGGAAGAACTGCTTCCATACCATATACAAGAGAGAAAGGGGTTGCCCCGGTTGAACTGCGCACGGTAGTACGGTAGCCATGCAGAGCATAGGGTAACATCTCATGCCAGTCCTTGTAAGTGGTTACCATCTTCTGGACAATTCTCTTGATATTCTTGTTGGCGGCCTCAACTGCACCATTCATCTGAGGTCTATAGGGAGAAGAGTTATGATGCTCAATTTTGAATTCTTCACAAAGAGCTTGCACCACATTGTTATTCAGGTTTGTACCATTGTCGGTAATAATCTTGCTGGGAACACCATATCGACATATGATGTTGTTCTTGATGAACTTAGCTACCACTTGCTTGGTCACATTGGTATAAGATGCTGCTTCAACCCACTTGGTGAAGTAGTCAATTGCCACTAAGATGAAACGATGACCATTTGAAGCCTTCGGTTCAATTCTTCCAATCATGTCGATGCCCCACATTGAGAACGGCCATGGGGATGAAATAACATTGAGAGCGTGCGGAGGCACATGAATCTTATCAGCATAGATTTGACATTTGTGGCACTTTCTGGCGTGCTGGTAGCAATCATGCTCCATGGCCATCCAGTAGTAACCTGCCCGTAACAACTTCCTTGACATAGTATGCCCTGTAGCATGGGTCCTGAAGGTACCGTCATGTACATCATGCATTAACTGCTCTGCTTCATGTTCATCAACACATCTTAACAATACCATGTCATAGTTTCTCTTGTACAGAATATCTCCATCTAACAGGAATCTACTGGTCAATCTTCTCAGGGTCTTCTTATCTTGTTTGGAAGCACCCGGCGGATACTCACGGCTCAGCAAGAACTGTTTGATGTCGTAGTACCAGGGTTTATAGTCAACCACATTTTCGCCAGCCTGATCGATCACATCCCCAATAGCAAACACATGTGAAGGTCTTTCAAGGCGTTGCACTTTGATTATTGGCACATCATTCCAATGGTTTACTCGAAACATGGAAGATAGAGTAGCAAGAGCGTCAGCCATTTGGTTCTCATCACGAGGAATATGGTGCAGCTCAACCTTTGTAAAATATGTCAGCAAACGTCTCGCATAATCACGATAAGGAATCAACTTAGCATGATGGGTCTCCCATTCACCCTTTATCTGATTGATGACGAGCGCAGAATCTCCATAGATGTCGAGGTGTTTGATTCTCATGTCAATTGCTTCCTCGATCCCAAAGATACATGCTTCATACTCAGCCATATTGTTTGTACATTCGAACAGAATTCTGGCGGTAAAAGGGATGTGATGCCCCTGTGGGGATACAATGACTGCCCCAATTCCTTTACCATAAGCATTGACAGCACCATCAAAGACTAAACCCCACTTGCTATTGGGATCTGGACCTTCATCAATCAACGGTTCTTCGCAGTCTTTTGATTTTAAATACATGATCTCTTCATCGGGGAAATCGAATTCAATTGGTTGGTAATCATCAAGAGGTTGGTAAGCAAGGTGATCGGCAAGAATGCTACCTTTGATTGCCTTTTGAGTTTTGAACACAATATCATATTCAGACAAGAGCACCTGCCAGCGTGCAATCTTCCCAGTAACAACAGCTTTCTCAAAGATATACTTTATCGGATCCATTCTGGATATCAACCAAGTTGTATGATTCACCAAATAATGACGCAGGCGTTTAGCGGCCCAGGCCAGAGCACAACAAGTCTTCTCAAGCATTGTATACCGAGTTTCACAATCGGTGAACTTCTTGCTTAGATAGTAGATAGCAGTCGGTATACCGAAGTTGATGATCTCGATCTCTTCCTGGTGAGGCTGAATGGCTCTTCCCTCTTGTTCAAGCAGTCGAGTGATCTCATATGGTATATCATCATCCTCTTCATTTTCGGCATCATGCACAGGGAATTCAAAATTTGGAGGAAATGCAGGGTTACTGTGCCCAACGGGTTCATTATAGTTCAATCTGCGTAAAATGGTTGGATGATTTTAGAAAGAGGGTTTTTTATGCAGATTTTTGAAATTAATAAGAAAATACAGATATTTTGGTTTTTTCTGGCATTACCATTATTTCCAAGAAAAAAAAGGTACTAAAAAAAAGCAGTCGTGAAAGAAACGACAATTTTTTATTAATCAACGGCAATGCCGAAACAAACATGCCCTTACAGAAAATATCACTCTCGCTTTGGGCAGAGCGAGAGGATTGTTATTTTGAAAAAACAAGATACTTAAGCAACAAGGTATATTACTCAGAAACATGCATGATTGAGGGAATGTCAATGGCATCCCAATCTCTCGCAAAGCCTCCTGGTGTAACAAATGCAGGCCTCGGGCCAAATCCAGTTGCTTCTTCTGTGATTGCGTTGACAAACCCAGCACTATAGAATGCCCCGGCGGAAACTCCTAAAGTCGGGGAAAAGCCAAGACCTTCCTTATGCTTGTTCTCACGAAGCTGTATTAACCTGCCCCAGCCGGCAGCTTGGCCCTCTTGGATGGCTCTCTGTGCATCCTTCAAAGAAGCCATTGCAGTTCCATCCCTCTTGGGCTCCGTACCTTCGACAGTCAATCCTTGAAAAGCGGTCCCCTCTGCAGACCCTGCTACTATGCAAGAGAAAGATGATAGCTGGCTAATCAGGTATGCTTCCTCTCCATGAATGGTAACAAGCTTTCCACTTTTTGCAAATTTCAACTTTTGGTGCAAAGTAGAGGTCACTGCTCCCGCGTCGTGTATCCATGGTCTCCCCAGGAGACAGCTGTAAGAGGCATTAATATCCATGACCTGAAAGGTGATTAGAAAGGTTTCGGGGCCGATAGTTATTGGCAAGTCTATCTCCCCGAGAACACTCTTTCGAGATCCGTCAAAAGCTTTGACCAAGAAAGTACTCCTCCTCAAAGGGGTCCCTCGGTAGCTCAACTGGTCTAGAGTTGACTTGGGCATTACATTGAGGGAGGAACCGGTATCCACCAACACATTTGATATCATGTCTGATTTGCAATTCACCGAGATGTGCAAAGCCAGATTGTGACTCTTTCCCACTTTCGGCAACTCTTCTTCACTAAACCAGAGGTTGTTACAAGCAGTAATATTTCCCACTATGCCATCGAAACGATCTACCGTGACTTCGTGGTCAACATAAGCCTGCTCCAGCACTTTCAACAAGGTATTCCTGTGAGCCTCAGAGATCAAGAGTAACGACAAGACAGATATCTTTGAAGGAGTTTGCAGCAATTGATCAACGATCTTGTAGTCGCTCCTCTTTATTATCCTCAGAATCTCATCTAAATTCGAATCCTCTATAGATTTGCCTGGCTGGTTCACATCTGTAGCAATGGGTGAAACAACGGTTGGAGTTGCTTCTTCAACTGGTGGAGTGGTTGGCGTAGCTACCTTCTTCTGAAATAACGGCGGACGGACCTTCCCGCTTCTTAGCGCTGCAGAAGTCCCTTCGGCAATATTGCTTACTGTGGCAAAGGAGGCTAGAGGCACCTCTACTCCATTTGCTATCATAGTAGCATTGTATTTGTATGGAACAGCCTTGTCCGAAACATAAGGAATTGGTCCTGGCAACCTTATCACCAACGGCTCAACGCTCTCCCTCAAAGGCACCCTCTTAACAGGTGGATCGTGAAAGACCGGCACAATTACGCAAACATCACTGACAGTAAGGTAATTGCCGTCCATCAAGCTCTGGACATCGTTTTGGACGACATGGCAGCCCAAAGGATTGCGGGAACATTCTTGGCACTCAGCATGATCATGTTCAAACAATAAAGCTTGGCACAACTTGATATGGAGCGGCACCAGAGGAGTTGCAACATTGCGGACATCCAGCATGGGAACCTCTTCACATATCTCAATTATATTCACGGCAGCATCATTTGGGAGCGGATTATCGAGGACATGTGGCACATTGTTCTCAAAAGTTAACTTCCCTTGATCTATAAGCTTCTTGACGATGTACTTTAGAGCATAGCACCCCTTAACATCATGCCCTAAAGCGCCTTGATGGAAGTCACACTTAAGATCAGAGCGGAACCTTGGAGGTAAAGGGTCCGGTGGAGGCTTGCCCTGCCTAGTCGTGCAGTGTCCTCTCTGGAGTAAAGTTGGAAGAAGCTCTGCATACAACATTGGTATAGGAGGAAAAGTTGGTCTAGCATATTGCTGCTGCTGCTGTTGAACTGGCGGTTGATGTTGCACCTGTTGAGCGATGGCATTGACAGGGACCTGAGGTTGGCCCGGTGGCAAAGGGTACTGATGATAAAACGGTGGGAAGAACGGATGCTGAGAGTACGGTGCATAAGGGTAGGACGGGGGAAACTGAGCAGCATTGATAGGAGCAACAGTAGCCATGGATGGATTAGTTCCAGCGGCTATCATTCCCACCTCCGTATCTTTCTTCTTGTGATGTCCATTACCATATCTCTTCACAGCATTCGCAGATGACTCAATCTTCTCAAACACGATGATGCCTTCCCGAACAGCTTCTTCCAGACGTGTTCCCATGGTAACTGTCATCTCGATTTTAGGGTGTCAAGCCATTGATTGGACTTGAACCTTTCAATCCTCGATGTTCTCTATTTTTTGGGGAAGGGTAAATGGAGAGAAACCCTTAAAAAGTTCTAAGTTCGGGGGTCGATTTCGTTACGGGAAGGTGTTAGGCACCCGTCGCGACTATAGTATCCTATAGGAACCGTTTTTTAATTTTGCCTATGCTTTACTTTTATATTTATAAAAAGAATTTTTGTTTATTAAGAATGGAGGGAGAGATAGTTTGAGTTTGATTTTATTTGAAAAATAATTTTTGAAGAGGGGGAGAGAAGCCGTAAGGCATAGAGGAAATGTCGAATTCGATTTTTAACAAAAAATGTCATGGAGTTTTGACTCCAAGTTTTTTTGAAAAATTTAGCCTATTTCGAAGAAGAAATTTCGCTAGGCGTCGGATTCCTAAACATACACCTAAATCGATAATCATGCAACGTGTGTGCGAGTGTCGGTGCTTGTGTCGGTGTACATTATTAGAGAGTCCATAGTCCTTTACATTGTCCTAGATACATTCTATGGTCTTGCAAGAATGTAAACTAAACTAAACTAACTAAATTTATTACAAACCAATTGGCATAGAAATGAATACAAAAAGAAAAACCTAAACTAGGAGCAATGAGGGTACAAAGATTAGGTGCTTATGGAATGAGTGAGATATGAAGCATAAGAGTTAGTAACACAAGTACAAAATGATAAAAAAGAATGCAAGCAATATAGAATTGAAGAGCACAAGAGAAAGAAAATAATGCAATGAAACAAAGTGGTAAAAATACACCTAGAATTTAGGTATAACACTCATATATGCATATGACCTATAATTCCCTCATTATAGCCATTTTTGAAAGATTTGAATTTAAGCTACAATGTGAGGATCATAAGAGTACACACAAGCCAAGCATTATATCATATTCCTAGAGATATTTTCACACATTATTTCACATGCAAAAATATCACAATATGAAAAAATGCATCAAGAACATATATGGAATTTAATGAGCAAGAATTAAAAGAACAAAGTAAAGAAAATAAATGCAAAAATAAGCAAATAAATTCTAATACTTAGAGGAAAAATTAAAATGATAGGGAAATATTTTTAGAAAATTTTTTAGGAGCATAAAATGCCAAGAAAGTGTAAAAAAGTATTTAAAACACAATTAAAAAGCAATAAAAAAAAGGCTCAGCAGGATTTAATCTGGTCCGCTGGACGAATCCAGAGGTCCAGATCTAACTCCCAAGATCACATCACAGCCACTGGATCAAAGATCCAAGGGTCCAAAAAAAAACACAAAAGATAGTGTAAAATGCAGGAAGCACAGTGACCGTTAGATCAAAGATCTAACGGTTTAAACAAAAGATATACCATATTCCACACAAAAAGTCACACACAGGATTCAAAATCAAACACACAGCAGCCATCAGATCTTGGAACAATCCAGATCTGATGGTTCACAGAGCGAGGGAACACAACAAGAGCACGCACGCGCGCGCGTGGGAACGGAGGGAGTATAAAAAGGAATTTTCACACAAAAATCACATAAACTTCTTCTTCTTCTCTCTCTAAGTCACACTTAGAGAGAGAAGCTCTCCCTTCTCTCTAAAAGTCCCGCCGGCGGACATGAGTGGTGGTGGTGGTTCCGGCGCGGCGGCCGGCCGGTTTCCGGCGGCGGCGCCACCGCGCCGGAAAATTCAAACTTAATTTTTTTTTCAAAATTTTTACATCAAAAGTTCCGTCACCACCTCCTCTACTCAAATCCGGTGCTAGTTTTAAAAAGGGGTGAGAGATTCGTCGTAGATCTACGTTTGATCTTTCGGAATTTTTTCACTCTTTTTGTAAAAAAGCTTACGGATCTAGATATCCTTTTCGCTCTAGAGTCCGAATCCGGCCTCAAAATTTCAAAAATCCGAACGTACAAGCTTAGATCTACAAATCTTGATTCGTAACAAACTTTTCACATGTGTATATGCGCGAAAACGAGGGAAAAAAGTGTTACCGTCGTCGTGAAACGGAGAAAAAAATCCGAGCCTCCTCTTCTCTCCGCCGCGCGCGCGCGGATTTGCTCCGGTGGTGCCGCTTTTGCTCGAAAATCCGGTACGGATTTGGTGTTGGTGTGGTGATTCGCGGTGGTTTTGAATGATTCCGGTTCGGATTTGTTGATTTTGTGATGATTTGAGTTGGTTTTGAGTGAATCCGGTTCGGATTTGTTGATTTTGTGAAGATTTGTTCTTGGTGTTCTTGGAGAATTTTTTGGTGATTTTCTGTTTTGGATCTAACTGATATTGGAGAGAGAAAGAAATTTCTGTTTTTGTGATGTGACTGATTTTTTTTTTTATTTGGATCTGACACATCTATTTATAGCCTGCCATGTGTATTTGTGGGCCAATGAGAAAATGCCATCTGGACTGGGACTGAAGTGTGCGAAAATTCTGGACAAAAATGCCCCTGGGACCTTTTATGCAAAAAAAAATAATAAAAAAGGACTGGACAGCAATTAAAAATGGACAAAAAATAAAAATTAAAAAGTTTTGGACTAAATTGTGATTTAAAAATAAAATTGAACTAAAAAAAGTAATTTTGACAAACGTAAAGTGAAACTAAAATTAAAATCAACAAAAGGACTAAAACGAACCAATTAATGACATGAGGTATTTTAAAATACCTCCCTGTCGAAATATTAATAGGAAAAGACCAAAACGCCCCTAGGGACTAGACTGACTCGAATTGACTCAAATGCAATTTTTGAAATTATTTTCTTAATAAAGACTCGATAATGATTTGTACAGACAAATTGAAAAGACTCAGAGGCAAACACAGGGACTAAAATGGGTTCCACTGCAGGAAATGACCAAAATACCCTTTTGTATGATTTTTTGAAATAAAATGCAAGAAAAGTAATGCGACGTTTCAGAGAGTTCTTAAATGACTTGTAATGCAAGAAAAGACAGACAGAGGCAGTAAAATATGTTTTAAAAAGAGAGTAAAGATTCAGAGAAAAATAACAGAGAATTGACAAATATCAGTTGTTAAAAAAGAAATTTGAACGAGTATTTTTAGGTCCAAAATCAGGGTATAACAGCTGCCCCTATTTAAGTTTCTTTGTCTGGAGGGTCAAGAGACGGAGTCTTTGGCTTGACGGGACGAAGATACTTAAATATTAACATTTGCACTGTGTTTGGACGTAAAAATACGCTTGTACATTTTCAAATATCATGAATGCCATGCAACATTTGGATTATGAGTGCAAGACAAACGAAGGCTGGAATTAACAAAAGATGTCGTATCCATTGCGGGATTGGTAGACATTGGCAAGATAACAGATAACAAGGTAGATAGGAGACTAGGAACGAATTGACGGGTACAAGCTGCTCTTGGATTGAGCTGGGCACTTGACCTGGAATAAAAGCAGACAAACAGGTGCGAGTTGTTCTTGGATGCGAACTGGTTACTCCACTGGAGACAGAGAAAAGGTAGATAGGTACGAGCTGTTCTTGATTTGAACTAGTCACTCGACTGACAGCAAGGCAAATAGACAGGTGCGAGCTTGTTCTTGGATGCGAACTGGTTACTCCACCGGAGACAAAGACGAAATAGACAGGCGCAAGCTGCTCTTGGATCGAGCTAGCCACTTGAGCGAACAAAAACAGATAGACGGGTACAAGCTGTTCTTGGACTTGAACTAGCCACTTGACCAAAATCATAGACACATAGACAGGTACGAGCTGTTCTTGGATTCGAACTGGTAACTCGACCGATAACATTGAAAAGTAAACGGGTACAAGTCGTTCTTGGATGCGAACTGGTAACTTGACCAAACAGAAACATATTGACAGGTACAAGCTGCTCTTGGATTGAGCTGGGCACTCGACCGATTGATAGGTACAAGCTGTTCTTGGACTCGAACTAGTCACTTGACCGAACAGAAACAAATTCACAGGGGATTAGTTTTGACAAAATATAGATTGAAATTGACTTGACGTCGATTTGATTTGAAAGGTAGAAATTGACCGATATTGTTGGCTCACAAGGTTTTGACAGAGAACCTGACATGAGTATTGAATTGAGACTGATGTTGACATTGGAAATGCGATATGCATGGATGATATAACAGTTTCATTAAATGCATGGGCACGTAATATGCATGATTATGCATGTATGAATGCTTGTAATGCATGACTGTTGGCAGTTTGTAGACACAGTTTCGCAGAGACAGACAAGACATTGGAGTATTGGGCACGTAGTGGCTCGTGCTATATTACACATTCTTGGAAATCCTCTTTGGAGATGACGTCGTTGGGAGACGTGTCGGAACCATGGCTGAGGGCAGGTAGCTATGCAACTTGCTGGGGATAGAATCTCGGGAGACTCTACTGGGAATAATGCCGGATGTATCGTGGACGTCGCATCTGTGGTCAATGCTTTTTACATGTTATTTTTTCAATTTTCATTCATTTTCATTTTTATATCCCATTTTTGCCTGGATCGCCCTTTCGGGTTTTCGATCCACCGGGGAAATAAATTCTTTTCAATGCCCCATTTTTGCCTGAACTGCCCTTTCGGGTTGTCAATCCAGCGGGGTGCTCATTTTTGCCTAAGCCGCCCTTCCGGGTTTTCAACTTAGCGAGCCTATTCATTTTCATGCATTTTCATTCTGTTTTTTCATTCTTGCCATTGACCACAGACTATCCTGGAGGAGAACCTGCTTGTAACACATATTGAAATAGACATCAACATACTCTCGCTCATGCATGTTTCATTTGGATGTACCCTGTTGCTCAGGTTTGCTTTTCAAAATAGACAAAAGGTTTTCAATTTTCAAAATGTTTGTTTCAAGCATTGTCATTATCAAAATAGAAAGAAAATGTTTTGTATATAGCTTTGAAAGTAAAAAGAAAGCAGAGTTTCAAACAAAAGCACAAGCTCAAATTGATGTATAAGAGTGGTGGTCAGCCGAAGGCGTGACTCCACGGATTTACAAAGCTTGGAAAATGGTAATTTTATTGGTTGGTGGTACATTGAACACAGTAATCATGACATTTCCTAGAAACTTTGAATTCGCAAGCATAAGAGCTTTTGATGAAGATGGTCATTAACAGCTGCAGATGCCCCAAGGGAGACGGTGGTTGGCCAGATATAGTTACTTGCCTTTTGTTTCAATCTCATTTTTGCATGAACCGCCCTTCCGGGTTTTCGGCTCATCAAGACGCTCATTCTTGCCTGAGTTGCGTGCAACCTCAGCGAGCTTTTTCATATATATTTTTTTGTCCCTTATTTTTGCCTGGACCACCCTTTCGGGTTTTCGATCCACCGGGAAGCGCATTTTTGCCTAGGCCGCCCTTTCGGGTTTTCGACCTACCACGCTGTTCTTTTCATATTTCTAGGCAAAGTATTTCTTGACTATATCGGCATTCACTGGATTTGGAAGTTCTACGCCATCTATGTGTGTAAGGATTAAAGCACCACCGGAGAAGGCCTTCTTGACAACATACGGACCTTCATAGTTAGGCGTCCACTTGCCCCTTGGGTCGGGTTGCTGGCTTACCCTCCTTTTCAATACAAGTTCCCCTACCTTGAATTCTCGAGGATGGACTTTCTTGTCAAAGGCAGTCTTCATTCTTGCTTGATATGACTGTCCACGAGCCATGGCATCCATGCGTTTTTCTTCAATCAAATTCAACTGATCATACCGGCTTTGGCACCATTCAGCCTCAGATAACTTTGCTTCCATGATCACACGGAGAGATGGGATTTCCACTTCCAAAGGAAGAGCTGCTTCCATACCATATACAAGAGAGAAAGGGGTTGCCCCGGTTGAACTGCGCACAGTAGTACGGTAGCCATGCAGAGCATAGGGCAACATCTCATGCCAGTCCTTGTAAGTGGTTACCATCTTCTGGACAATTCTCTTGATATTCTTGTTGGCGGCCTCAACTGCACCATTCATCTGAGGTCTATAGGGAGAAGAGTTATGATGCTCAATTTTGAATTCTTCACAAAGAGCTTGCACCACATTGTTATTCAGGTTGGTACCATTGTCGGTAATAATCTTGCTGGGAACACCGTATCGATAGATGATGTTGTTCTTGATGAACTTAGCTACCACTTGCTTGGTCACATTGGTATAAGATGCTGCTTCAACCCACTTGGTGAAGTAGTCAATTGCCACTAAGATGAAACGATGACCATTTGAAGCCTTCGGTTCAATTCTTCCAATCATGTCGATGCCCCACATTGAGAACGGCCATGGGGATGAAATAACATTGAGAGCGTGCGGAGGCACATGAATCTTATCAGCATAGATTTGACATTTGTGGCACTTTCTGGCGTGCTGGTAGCAATCATGCTCCATGGCCATCCAGTATGTTATACCCTGTTTTTGGACCTAAAAATACTGGGCCCAATTTCGCTTCAAACTTTGTCAATTATTAAATTTCAATTACACAGTTCAAATTGTCTCTGCCTCGCAGTATTTTCAATCACATTTTCATCCATGTTTTTCTTGCATAAAACCTTTTGAAATGTCTTTACTTGTCTTATAAGTCATTCAAAAGTGTCTCTAAATCATTACATTGCTTTTTTTTACAGTTTATTTCAAAATTTGCAAAAAGTCTTGCAGAAGGGTATTTTGGTCATTTCCTGCAGTGGGACCCATTTTCATCCTTGTGACTGCCTCCGAGTCTTTTCAGATTGTTTTTAAACATTTCATCAGTAAGCCTTATCAAATTCATTTCAAACTTGCATCCGAGTCAGTGTCAAGTCGATTTCAATCTGTTTAGGTCATTTTTAGCCCTAGGGGCATTTTGGTCATTTCACACAAAATTTTGGCATAGAGAGGTTACTTTGAAGTACCTCATTTAAGCCATTGGTTCGTTTTAGTCCGTTTTGTCAGTTTTATTTTTTGTTTAGCTTTACGTTTGGTCAAATTACGTTTTTTACTCAATTTTATTTTTAATTGCATTTTGGTCCCTCAATTGAGGCCCCAAAATTGCATTTTGTCCAAACAATTTTCTATTTCATTTCAGTCCTTTTTTTATTATTATTATTTTACATTTCAGTCCTTTTAGGGTTAATTGCAGTTTAGTCCTTAAAGTTTTTGTTTTTGCAGAAAAGCCCAAAGTTCATTTCAGGACCAAGGCCGTGCCACTTTGATACGAGTCCAGATGTCACAATTCCGTTGGTTCCAATGCACACATGTCAGCTATATATACAGTGAGTCAGATTCAGAGCCATTAATCACACGCCACTTCACCAAAAATAGAATCAATCTTTCTCTTTCTTGTCAGTTAGATCAAAACCAAAAATCACAGAGAAACCAGTAAGAACACAAGAACCCTAAAAATTTCCAGAACCAAAATTCATACACGATTCCATTGATTTTTGCATCAATCCTCAGAGATTCGTGTGAATCTTCATCACTGGATTGAAGATTTTCCTGCAATTCCAAGTGCGAGCTCACATTGAAGCAAGCTCAAGCACTGATCACAGGGTTTCCTCACGTAAGTCCAAGAAGCAAGCTCAAGCACGAAATCACAGAGAGAGAAGTAGAGAAAGAATCAGAGAAGATGAAGAAACAGAACCGGTAAACCGATTTATTTTCGGTCCAAAAGCAAGCAGAAGAATCAAAATCATCAAGAACATTCAAGTTTTTTCCAAAGATTTTCCTCCATTAAAAGTTTCAACCAAAACTTCAGGTAAAACTCATTTTCTCTCTCAAAAAGTGTTAATCATAGTTTAAACCTGTAAAAAATCACGCAAGCGAAACAGATCTAAAAATTTCCAGAATTCAAAGATAAGACCGTAACCGTAAACACAAAATCTAGATCCATAAGGATCTAAGTGTTGAAAGCAAGAACAAGCACCAGAAAAGAGTTAAACTACGAAACGATGTAGATCCGTAAGGATCTAAACCTTTTCCTTCAAAAAAGATCAAAGAAAATCCATTTCAAAACCGTACGAAAATTTCAGATCTACATCGTATCAAGCCGTGTTTGAGAAAATAATTGCTGGATTCGTGTTTAGGGTTAAAGGACGAATCGTTTGATGTAAAAATCTTTAAGTTCTGGAAATTTTTCACCGGAAAGTGCATAGGACTCGCCGGAGAAGATGAAGCTTCCGGCGGACCTTCAAGGTCTCCGCCGTGGCTTCATCCTCACCGGCGGTGAGGGTTAGAGAGAGGCGAGAGGAGAGGTAAGCTTAGAGAGAGAAAGAGATGGAAGAAATGGACTGGACCGGTGTCCACGTCCTTATATAGCCTTTTTAGGACGTAGTGCGGTGGCTAAATTGAGTGTTGTCTCAAACTTTAGTCGTCACGCGATACTACACTCAAACTAGACCTTCTCACAAATAATCATGGAACGGGTGTCGTCCTGTACTACCATGATATATGTGAGAGAGGTTGCAGTTTGGGAACTGTGTTAGAACCTTGGTTACTACTATCCAAAGCCTTAGTTCACCGGACGCCGTGTCCATCCGTGGCCCCGTTACTTCGAAACTCAACCCACTTTGTTATTTAAACAAACACAATCATGCATACATGCATTCATGCATAAACATTTTTCATGCATTCATCGAAGGGCTTAAACAAATGGAAATTTTTGTAAATAATCACAGGTATGAAGAAGACTAAGTGCTACAAGTTCAAGGAAGTGGATTTGGTTAGTTTGAGAGAGTTGACACTCAAGGTCAAGAGTCAAACAGGGTTCCGACTCCGGTATGGGGGATTGCTTACTCTGCTCCGAACCGATGTGGACGAGAAGCTAGTGCACACTCTAGTGCAATTCTATGATCCGAGCTTCCGTTGCTTCACTTTCCCAGACTTCCAGTTGGTTCCTACTCTCGAGGCTTACTCCAATCTAGTGGGTTTACCTATAGCCGAGAAGACACCTTTCGCCGGTCCCGGGACTTCTCTTACTCCTCTGGTTATTGCTAAGGATCTCTACCTCAAGACTTCCGACGTCTCCAACCATCTTCTTACCAAGTCTCACATCCGGGGGTTCACTTCGAAGTATCTTCTTGATCAGGCTAATCTCAGTACTACTCGTCAGGATACACTCGAGGCTATTCTTGCTTTGCTTATCTACGGGCTCATTCTCTTTCCGAACCTCGACAACTTCGTGGACATGAATGCTATCGAGGTCTTCCATTCCAGGAACCCGGTTCCTACTTTGCTAGCAGATACCTACCACGCCATTCATGACAGGACTCTCAAGGGCCGTGGGTATATTCTTTGCTGCATATCTCTTTTGTATAGGTGGTTTATTTCGCACCTTCCGAGTTCCTTCCATGACAACTCGGAGAATTGGTCCTACTCACAGCGGATTATGGCCCTCACTCCTAATGAGGTCGTCTGGCTCACTCCTGCCGCTCAAGTGAAGGAAATCATTATGGGTTGTGGAGACTTTCTCAATGTACCTCTTCTTGGTACCCGTGGAGGAATTAACTACAACCCCGAGCTTGCTATGAGACAGTTTGGTTTCCCTATGAAGTCGAAGCCCATCAATCTTGCTACATCTCCAGAGTTCTTGTTCTACACGAATGCTCCTACCGGACAAAGGAAAGCTTTCATGGATGCTTGGTCCAAGGTTCGAAGGAAGAGTGTGAAGCATCTAGGTGTGAGAACCGGTGTTGCTCATGAGGCTTATACTCAGTGGGTGATAGACCGAGCTGAGGAGATTGGTATGCCTTATCCAGCTATGAGATACGTATCCTCATCTACTCCATCTATGCCTCTACCTTTGCTCCCCACGACTCAGGATATGTATCAGGAGCATCTAGCTATGGAGAGTCGTGAGAAGCAAGTGTGGAAAGCTCGGTACAATCAAGCCGAGAATCTAATCATGACTTTGGATGGTAGAGATGAGCAGAAGACTCATGAGAATCTGATGTTGAAGAAGGAACTAGCTAAAGTCCGGAGAGAATTGGAAGAGAAAGACGAGTTGCTTATGAGAGATTCCAAGAGAGCCAGAGGACGGCGAGACTTCTTTGCCAGATACTGTGATTCAGATTCCGAGTCCGATGATGCTCCGACTACTTCCTGTGCTTGAGGGCTTCATTTGTTTATCTTGTTGAAATTTCAAAGTCTTCCTTTTTGAAAATGCTATGTAGTTTTGTTTATTTGCAAGATTTCTAATTTGTTTAAAAATCCTTCGATGAAAAAATAAGTCTTTTGCATTTGCATTTGCATATCATGCATCATATGCATCATGCATCGGTCACAAAGGCTTCCGAGTGCTCACTATCTCCTGGTTCCTCTGCCGCAGTGTGAAAAGTGGCTCGTGCTTAGAGGGTCTACGAACCTGATAGAACTGATCGAACCAGAGAATACAGAAGAAGGAAAAGGGCTATGGAAGAAGAGAACACGCAGCTCCGTACCGAATTGGCATCTTTAAAGGAGGAATTGGCCAAAGCTCATGATGCTATGACTGCTCTGTTGGCTGCTCAGGAACAACCAGTTCCTATAGTTTCTGCAGCTGCAAATGTGACTCCTACCGTAACAACTGATCCCCGCTTTATCTTGCCATCTGGGTACCCTTACGGACTTCCGCCGTACTATACTGCTAATACAGGGGCAGGGACCTCTGGTACTACCACCACTGGCCCAATCTCAGGGGCAAACTTAACTCCTGTTAGTACCGTCTTGACTCAAGCCGCAACAACTGTTACCGAGCCCATTGTGAATACGGTGCCTCAATTTGTCCATGCTAATGCGCACCGCGGGAGTATTGCCACAACCGGAACTATGGAAGAGAGAATGGAAGAACTTGCCAAAGAGCTCCGACGGGAAATTAAGGCCAACAGGGGAAGTGGAGACTCCATTAAAACCTAGGACCTCTGCTTAGTATCGAAGGTAGATGTTCCAAAAAAGTTCAAAGTCCCGGAGTTCGACAAGTATAACGGGCTGACTTGTCCTCAAAATCATATTGTCAAATATGTCCGGAAGATGGGCAACTACAAGGACAATGATTCCCTTATGATCCATTACTTCCAAGACAGTCTGATGGAAAATGCTGCGGAGTGGTATACTAGTCTGAGCAAAGACGATGTCCATACTTTTGATGAGCTAGCCACCGCTTTCAGGAGCCACTACGGGTTTAACACTCGATTGAAGCCGAATAGGGAGTTTCTCAGGTCCCTATCTCAGAAAAAGGAGGAAAGTTTCCGTGAATATGCACAAAGGTGGAGAGGGGCAGCTGCCCGTATTACTCCTGCTTTAGATGAAGAAGAAATGACCCAGACATTCTTAAAGACCTTGAAGAAAGATTATGTTGAGAGGATGATCATCGCTGCCCCGAACAACTTTTCGGAGATGGTCACCATGGGAACCCGTCTTGAGGAAGCCGTCAGGGATGGGATCATTGTGTTTGAGAAAGCTGAATCTTCTGCGAATGCATCGAAGAGGTATGGTAATGGACACCACAAGAAGAAAGAAACGGAAGTGGGGATGGTGTCAGCTGGAGCCGGTCAATCCATGGCTACCATTGCTCCTATCAATGCAGCTCAAATGCCTCCGTCATATCCATATATGCCGTACTCTCAGCATCCGTTCTTCCCACCGTTTTATCATCAGTACCCTCTGCCACCGGGTCAACCTCAAGTACCCGTCAATGCAATTGCCCAACAGATGAAACAACAGATGCCGATTCAACAACAACAACAAAATCAACAAGCTAGACCTACTTTTCCTCCGATACCGATGTTATATGCTGAGTTGCTTCCAACTTTACTCCAAAGAGGGCATTGTACAACTAGACAGGGTAAGCCCCCACCTGATCCGTTGCCTCCAAGGTTCAGGTCTGATCTCAAATGTGATTTTCATCAAGGTGCCTTAGGTCATGATGTCGAGGGGTGTTATGCTTTGAAGTATATCGTGAAGAAGCTCATTGATCAGGGAAAGCTGACTTTTGAGAATAATGTCCCACACGTCCTCGACAATCCTCTTCCAAATCATGCCGCTGTGAATATGATCGAAGTGTGCGAGGAAGCTCCTAGACTTGATGTCCGCAACGTCGTAACTCCTCTGGTACCTCTACACATCAAGCTGTGCAAAGCTTCTCTGTTCAGCCATGATCATGCCAAGTGTCTAGGATGCCTCCGTGATCCTTTGGGTTGCCATACTGTTCAAGACGACATCCAAAGCTTGATGAATGATAATCTTCTGACTGTCAGTGATGTTTGCGTGATTGTGCCAGTTTTTCACGAGCCGCCTGTCAAGAGTGTACCTTTGAAGAAGAATGCTGAGCCTTTGGTGATAAGGTTGCCAGGACCAATTCCTTATGTTTCGGACAAGGCAGTTCCATACAAATACAATGCTACTATGATAGAAAATGGAGTAGAGGTGCCTCTAGCCTCCTTTGCCACAGTAAGCAATATTGCCGAAGGGACTTCTACAGCGCTAAGAAGCGGGAAAGTCCGTCCGCCGTTATTTCAGAAGAAGGTAGCTACGCCAATCACTCCACCAGTCGAAGAAGCAACTCCAACCGTTGTTTCACCCATTGCTACAGATGTGAACCAGCCAGGCAAATCTATAGAGGATTCGAATATAGATGAGATTCTGAGGATAATAAAGAGGAGCGACTACAAGATCGTTGATCAGTTGCTGCAGACTCCTTCGAAGATATCTGTCTTGTCATTACTCTTGAGTTCCGAGGCTCACAGGAATACCTTGTTGAAAGTGCCGGAGCAGGCTTATGTTGACCACGAAGTTACGGTAGATCGTTTCGGTGGCATAGTGGGAAATATCACTGCTTGTAACAACCTTTGGTTTAGTGAAGAAGAGCTGCCGGAAGTGGGAAAGAGTCACAATCTGGCTTTGCACATCTCGGTGAATTGTAAATCAGACTTGATATCAAATGTGTTGGTGGATACCGGTTCCTCTCTCAATGTAATGCCCAAGGCAACTCTAGATCAGTTGAGCTACCGTGGGACCCCTTTGAGGAGAAGTACTTTCTTGGTCAAAGCTTTTGATGGATCTCGAAAGAATGTGCTGGGAGAGATAGACTTGCCGATAACCATTGGCCCTGAGAATTTCTTGATTACCTTCCAAGTGATGGACATTAATGCATCCTACAGTTGTCTGCTGGGAAGACCGTGGATACACGATGCGGGTGCGGTAACCTCCACCTTACATCAGAAGTTGAAGTTCATAAGGAATGGAAAGCTTGTTACCGTTCATGGAGAAGAAGCATACTTAGTCAGCCAGCTGACTTCTTTCTCTTGTATTGAAGCAGGGTCTGCTGAAGGGACTGCTTTCCAAGGTTTGACCATTGAAGGTGCAGAGCCTAAGAAAGCTGGGGCTGCTTTGGCTTCGTTGAAAGATGCTCAGAAGGTTATCCAGGAAGGTCAGACTGCCGGTTGGGGCAAGGTGATACAGCTCTGTGAGAACAAGCGTAAAGAAGGTCTCGGGTTCTCCCCGTCATCAAAGGTTTCCTCGGGAGTCTTCCACAGTGCTGGGTTTGTTAATGCTATCTCTGAAGAAGCAACTGGATCTGGTCTCAGGCCTGCATTTGTTACACCAGGAGGCATTGCGAGAGATTGGGATGCCATTGACATTCCTTCAATCATGCATGTTTCCGAGTAATGTGTCTTGTTGCTTTAGTGCTTTGTTTTCAAAATAACAATCCTCTCGCTCTGCCCAAAGCGAGAGTGATATTTTCTGTAAGGGTATGTTTGTTTCGGCATTGCCGTTGATTAATAAAATTTTGTCGTTTCTTCCACGACTACTTTTTTTAGTGCTTTTTCCCTTGGAAACAATGGTAATGCCAGAAAAAACCAAAACGTCTGTATTTTCTTATTAATTTCAAAAATCTGCATGAAAAAAAAAAAAATTCTTTCTAAAATCATCCAATCATTATATGCAGGTTGAACCATAATAAACCCGTTGAACACAGTAATCCTACGGTTCCTCCAAATTTTGAATTCCCTGTGTATGAAGCCGAAGATGGGGAAGGTGATGACATACCATATGAGATCACTCGGTTACTTGAACAGGAAAAGAAAGTCATTCAGCCTCACCAGGAAGAGATTGAGCTTATCAACATAGGTACCGAGGAAAACAAGCAAGAAATCAAGATTGGTGCTACTCTAGAGGAAGGGGTTAAACGGAAGATCATCCAACTCCTCCGGGAATATCCGGATATTTTTGCATGGTCGTATGAAGATATGCCAGGGCTAGACCCTATGATTGTGGAGCATCGGATCCCCACCAAGCCTGAATGTCCTCCCGTCAGGCAGAAATTGAGAAGGACTCATCCAGATATGGCCCTCAAGATCAAGAGTGAAGTTCAAAAGCAGATTGATGCGGGTTTCCTCATGACAGTTGAGTACCCTGAATGGGTTGCCAATATTGTACCTGTGCCCAAAAAGGATGGTAAAGTCCGGATGTGTGTTGACTTCAGAGACCTGAATAAAGCCAGTCCAAAAGACAACTTTCCATTGCCTCATATTGATGTGCTTGTTGATAACACTGCTCAGTCTAAGGTGTTCTCCTTCATGGACGGTTTCTCCGGTTACAATCAAATCAAAATGTCTCCCGAAGATAGAGAAAAGACATCTTTTATCACTCCATGGGGTACTTTCTGCTACAAAGTGATGCCGTTCGGCCTAATCAATGCTGGTGCTACCTACCAAAGAGGGATGACTACTCTGTTTCACGACATGATTCACAAAGAGGTCGAAGTATATGTGGACGACATGATTGTGAAGTCAACAGATGAGGAGCAGCATGTTGAATATTTAACAAAGATGTTTGAAAGGTTGAGGAAATACAAGCTTCGATTGAATCCCAACAAATGTACATTCGGCGTCAGATCCGGGAAGTTATTAGGCTTCGTTGTCAGCCAAAAGGGCATTGAAGTCGATCCTGATAAGGTCCGGGCCATCCGAGAAATGCCAGCTCCACAGACCGAGAAGCAAGTCAGAGGTTTCCTCGGACGTTTGAATAACATCTCCCGATTCATATCTCACATGACCGCAACCTGCGGGCCGATCTTCAAGCTACTCAGAAAGAACCAGCCTATTGTATGGAATGATGAATGTCAAGAAGCTTTTGATAGCATCAAGAATTACCTGCTGGAACCACCTATCCTTGTCCCACCCGTGGAAGGAAGGCCTTTGATCATGTATTTGGCAGTATTTGATGAATCCATGGGATGTGTACTTGGTCAACAAGATGAAACTGGAAAGAAAGAGCATGCTATCTACTATCTAAGCAAGAAGTTCACCGACTGTGAAACTCGGTATACAATGCTTGAGAAGACTTGTTGTGCTTTAGCTTGGGCTGCCAAACGCCTGCGTCATTATTTGGTGAATCATACAACTTGGCTGATATCCAGAATGGATCCGATAAAGTATATCTTTGAGAAAGCAGCCGTTACTGGGAAGATTGCACGCTGGCAGATGCTTTTGTCTGAATATGATATTGTGTTCAAAACTCAAAAGGCAATCAAAGGTAGCATTCTTGCAGATCATCTTGCCTACCAACCTCTCGATGATTACCAGCCAATTGAATTCGATTTCCCCGATGAAGAGATCATGTATTTGAAATCAAAAGACTGCGAAGAACCGTTGATTGGTGAAGGTCCAGATCCCAATAGCAAGTGGGGTTTAGTCTTTGATGGTGCTGTCAATGCTTATGGTAAAGGAATTGGGGCAGTCATTGTATCCCCGCAGGGGCATCATATTCCTCTTACCGCCCGAATTTTGTTCGAATGTACCAACAATATGGCTGAGTATGAAGCATGTATCTTTGGGATCGAGGAAGCAATTGACATGAGAATCAAACACCTCGACATCTATGGAGATTCTGCGCTCGTCATCAATCAGATAAAGGGAGAATGGGAGACACACCATGCTAAGTTGATTCCTTATCGTGATTATGCGAGACGTCTTCTGACATATTTTACAAAAGTTGAGCTGCACCATATTCCTCGTGATGAGAACCAAATGGCTGATGCTTTTGCTACTCTATCCTCCATGTTTCGAGTAAACCATTGGAATGATGTGCCAGTAATCAAAGTGCAACGCCTTGAAAGACCTTCGCATGTGTTTGCTATTGGGGATGTGATCGATCAGGCTGGCGAAAATGTGGTTGACTATAGACCCTGGTACTACGACATCAAACAGTTCTTGCTGAGTCGTGAGTATCCGCCGGGTGCTTCCAAACAGGATAAGAAGACCCTGAGAAGATTGGCCAGTAGATTCCTGTTAGATGGAGATATCCTGTACAAGAGGAACTATGACATGGTACTGTTAAGATGTGTTGATGAACATGAAGCGGAGCAGTTAATGCATGATGTACATGACGGTACCTTCGGGACCCATGCTACAGGGCATACTATGTCAAGGAAGTTGTTACGAGCAGGTTACTACTGGATGACCATGGAGCACGATTGCTACCAGTACGCCAGAAAGTGCCACAAATGTCAAATCTATGCTGATAAGATTCATGTGCCTCCGCACGCTCTCAATGTTATGTCCTCCCCATGGCCGTTCTCAATGTGGGGCATCGACATGATCGGAAGAATTGAACCGAAGGCTTCAAATGGTCATCGTTTCATCTTAGTGGCAATTGACTACTTCACTAAGTGGGTTGAAGCAGCATCTTATACCAATGTGACCAAGCAAGTGGTAGCTAAGTTCATCAAGAACAACATCATCTGTCGATATGGTGTTCCCAGCAAGATTATTACCGACAATGGTACCAAACTGAACAACAATGTGGTGCAAGCTCTTTGTGAAGAATTCAAAATTGAGCATCATAACTCTTCTCCTTATAGACCTCAGATGAATGGTGCAGTTGAGGCCGCCAACAAGAATATCAAGAGAATTGTCCAGAAGATGGTAGCCACTTACAAGGACTGGCATGAGATGTTACCCTATGCTCTGCATGGCTACCGTACTACCGTGCGCAGTTCAACCGGGGCAACCCCTTTCTCTCTTGTATATGGTATGGAAGCAGTTCTTCCTTTGGAAGTGGAGATCCCATCTCTCCGTGTGATAATGGAAGCAAAGTTATCTGAGGCTGAATGGTGCCAAAGCCGGTATGATCAGTTGAATTTGATTGAGGAAAAACGTATGGATGCCATGGCTCGTGGACAGTCATATCAAGCAAGAATGAAGACTGCCTTTGACAAGAAAGTCCATCCTCGAGAATTCAAGGTAGGGGAACTTGTATTGAAAAGGAGGATAAGCCAGCAACCCGACCCAAGGGGCAAGTGGACGCCTAACTATGAAGGTCCTTATGTTGTCAAGAAGGCCTTCTCCGGTGGTGCTTTAATCCTTACACACATGGATGGTGTAGAACTTCCAAATCCAGTGAATGCCGATATAGTCAAGAAATACTTTGCCTAGAAATATGAAAAGAACAGCGTGGTAGGTCGAAAACCCGAAAGGGCGGCCTAGGCAAAAATGCGCTTCCCGGTGGATCGAAAACCCGAAAGGGCGGTCCAGGCAAAAATAAGGGACAAAAAAAAAAAAACAAATATGAAAAAGCTCGCTGAGATTGTACGCAACTCAGGCAAGAATGAGCGTCTCGATGAGCCGAAAACCCGGAAGGGCGGTTCATGCAAAAATGAGATTGAAACAAAAGGCAAGTAACTATATCTGGCTAACCACCGTCCCCCTTGGGGCATCTGCAGCTGTTAATGACCATCTTCATCTGAAGCTTCTGTACTTGTGAATTCAAAGTTTCTAAGAACTGTAGTGGTTACTGTGTTCAATGTACCACCAACCAATAAAATTACCATTTTCCAAGCTTTGTGAATCCGTGGAGTCATGCCTTTGGCTGACCACCACTCTTATACATCAATTTGAGCCTTTGCTTTTGTTTGAAAACTCTATTTTCTTCTACTTTCAAAGTTATATACAAAAATATTTTCTTTCTATTTTGATAATGACAATGCTTGAAACAAACATTTTGAAAATTGAAAACTTTTTGTCTATTTTGAAAAAGCAAACCTGAGCAACAGGGTACATTCAAATGAAACATGCATGAGCGAGGGTATGTTGATGTCTATTTCAATATATGTTACAAGCAGGTTCTCCTCCAGGATAGTCTGTGGTCAATGGCAAGAATGAAAAAACAGAATGAAAGTGCATGAAAATGAATAGGCTCGCTAAGTTGAAAACCCGAAAGGGCGGCTTAGGCAAAAATGAGCACCTCGCTGGATTGACAACCCGAAAGGGCAGTTCAGGCAAAAATGGGGCATTGGAAAGAATTTATTTCCCCGGTGGATCGAAAACCCGAAAGGGCGAGCCAGGCAAAAATGGGATGCAAAAATGAATGAAAAATGAGAATATAACATGCAAAAAAAGCATTGACCACAGATGCAATGTCTACAACATACCCAGCATTGAAATGCCCAGCACAACGGCGTTTTCCCCGTTGGAGTCTCTCAAGACTTTATCCCCAGCAAGTTACATACCTACCGGCCCTCGGCCATGGTTCCGATACGTCTCCCAATGACGTCATCTCCATAGAGGATCTCCGAGAATGTGTAACATAGCACGAGCCACTACGTGCCCAATACTCTAATGTCTTGTCTTCCCCGTGAAGTCGTGCCTACAAACTGCCAACAGTCATGCATTACAAGCATTCATACATGCATAATCATGCATATTACGTACCCATGCATTTAATGAAACTGTTATATCATCCATGCATATCGCATTTCCAATGTCAACATCAGTCTCAATTCAATACTCATGTCAGGTTCTCTGTCAAAACCTTGTGAGCCAATAACATCAGTCTCAATTTCTACCTTTCAAATCAAATCGACGTCAAATCAATCTCAATCTATATTTTGTCAAACAAACTAATCCCCAGTGAATATGTTTCTGTTTGGTCAAGTGGCTAGTTCAAGTCCAAGAACAGCTTGTACCTATCAATTTGCTTATGTTATCGGTCGAGTGCCTAGCTCAATCCAAGAGCAGCTTGTACCTACCTATTTGTTTGTCTCCGGTGGAGTAACCAGTTCGCATCCAAGAACAAGCTCGCACCTGTCTATTTGCCTTGCTTTCAGTCGAGTAACCAGTTCGAATCCATAAGAACAACTCGTACCTGCCAATTTTACATGTTTTCAGTCGAGTCACCAGTTCGAATCCATAAGAACAACTCGTACTTGCCAATTTTCTCTTTTTCCCAGTCGGGTCACCAGTTCGAATCCATAAGAACAACTCGCACTTTCCAATATCCCCAAGTGAGTTACCAGTTCGAATCCATAAGAACAACTCATGTTTGTCCAGTAACCTCTATCCCCTGTGAAGTTACCAGTTCGAATCCATAAGAACAACTCGCAGTTGTCTGTTTGTTTCATCCCCGGTCAAGTGGCTAGTTTGAATCCAAGGACAGCTTGTACCTGTCCAACTCGTTTCTAGTTTCCCGTTACTCTGCTATTCACTATCTTTGTCAATGTCTACCAATCCCGCAATGGATACGACATATTTTGTTAATTCCAATCCCCATGAGGTCTTGCATTCATAATCCAAATGATGCATGGCATGCATATTATTTGAAAATGGGTAGGCGTATTTTTACGTCCAAACACAGTGCAAATGCTAATATTTAAGTATCTTCGTCCTGTCAAGCCAAAGACTCCGTCTCTTGACTCTCCAGACAAAGAAACTTAAATAGGGGCAGCTGTTATACCCTGTTTTTGGACCTAAAAATACTGGGCCCAATTTCGCTTCAAACTTTGTCAATTATTAAATTTCAATTACACAGTTCAAATTGTCTCTGCCTCGCAGTATTTTCAATCACATTTTCATCCATGTTTTTCTTGCATAAAACCTTTTGAAATGTCTTTACTTGTCTTATAAGTCATTCAAAAGTGTCTCTAAATCATTACATTGCTTTTTTTTACAGTTTATTTCAAAATTTGCAAAAAGTCTTGTAGAAGGGTATTTTGGTCATTTCCTGCAGTGGGACCCATTTTCATCCTTGTGACTGCCTCCGAGTCTTTTCAAATTGTTTTTAAACATTTCATCAGTAAGCCTTATCAAATTCATTTCAAACTTGCATCCGAGTCAGTGTCAAGTCGATTTCAATCTGTTTAGGTCATTTTTAGCCCTAGGGGCATTTTGGTCATTTCACACAAAATTTTGGCATAGAGAGGTTACTTTGAAGTACCTCATTTAAGCCATTGGTTCGTTTTAGTCCGTTTTGTCAGTTTTATTTTTTGTTTCGCTTTACGTTTGGTCAAATTACGTTTTTTACTCAATTTTATTTTTAATTGCATTTTGGTCCCTCAATTGAGGCCCCAAAATTGCATTTTGTCCAAACAATTTTCTATTTCATTTCAGTCCTTTTTTTATTATTATTATTTTACATTTCAGTCCTTTTAGGGTTAATTGCAGTTTAGTCCTTAAAGTTTTTGTTTTTGCAGAAAAGCCCAAAGTTCATTTCAGGACCAAGGCCGTGCCACTTTGATACGAGTCCAGATGTCACAATTCCATTGGTTCCAATGCACACATGTCAGCTATATATACAGTGAGTCAGATTCAGAGCCATTAATCACACGCCACTTCACCAAAAACAGAATCAATCTTTCTCTTTCTTGTCAGTTAGATCAAAACCAAAAATCACAGAGAAACCAGTAAGAACACAAGAACCCTAAAAATTTCCAGAACCAAAATTCATACATGATTCCATTGATTTTTGCATCAATCCTCAGAGATTCGTGTGAATCTTCATCACTGGATTGAAGATTTTCCTGCAATTCCAAGTGCGAGCTCACATTGAAGCAAGCTCAAGCACTGATCACAGGGTTTCCTCACGTAAGTCCAAGAAGCAAGCTCAAGCACGAAATCACAGAGAGAGAAGTAGAGAAAGAATCAGAGAAGATGAAGAAACAGAACCGGTAAACCGATTTATTTTCGGTCCAAAAGCAAGCAGAAGAATCAAAATCATCAAGAACATTCAAGTTTTTTCCAAAGATTTTCCTCCATTAAAAGTTTCAACCAAAACTTCAGGTAAAACTCATTTTCTCTCTCAAAAAGTGTTAATCATAGTTTAAACCTGTAAAAAATCACGCAAGCGAAACAGATCTAAAAATTTCCAGAATTCAAAGATAAGACCGTAACCGTAAACACAAAATCTAGATCCATAAGGATCTAAGTGTTGAAAGCAAGAACAAGCACCAGAAAAGAGTTAAACTACGAAACGATGTAGATCCGTAAGGATCTAAACCTTTTCCTTCAAAAAAGATCAAAGAAAATTGTTATCATGGTTTTTGGGTGCCAAGCCATTAATTTGGACTTGAACCTTTTGACCGTTGATATCTCTCTTTTTTCTTGGGAAGGGTAAAAGGAGAAAAACCCTTGAGTTTCCGGATTCGGGGGTCGTTTTCGCTACGGGAAGGTGTTAGGCACCCGGAGCGATTATGGTATTCCATAAGAACCGTTCTCCTAAGTTTATTTCTACGCTTTAATTTTATTGCTTATTTGTAAAAAAAGAAGGTGTGATTAGTTAAGAATGGGGGTGAGAAGAAGTAGAATTTGATTTTATTTCGGCTTGGATGAGTTTTGACTCATTGCCTACGTACCGTTTTACGGGATCAAAACCGGCGTAGTTCTTGCTAAAAAGACTTGTTGTTGTTTTTTTTTTGTTTTAATTGTTTGATTTTAAGTTTTGAAAATTGGTTTTGAAGAAGGAGATTGGGAGGCTTCATGAGCATTAGATTTAGCAAAAAAGTGAGGTTTGATTAGTGATTAAAAAGAAAGTCTAAATGATTAGGATGAATTGGATTTTTCTTAAGAAAAAAAAGAAAGGAAAAAAAATGAAGTGTTGACTTCATATTTATTATGAAAATTTTTGAAGTGAAGTTCAATTGTTTTTTTTTTGAAAAGAAGGATGGATTTTCTCTAGGTGTTTAAAACCTAAGCATTCACCTAACCATGCAATCCTATGCATACATCTAAGGTGAGTGTGTGCGTGTCGGTGCGCCATAGTGTCCATAGTCCATATTACAACATTGCCTAAATACATTCTATGGCCCCTTTGCCAAGCTACAAACCAATGATAACAAATTACACCACTAAATGAATCAAAACTTGCAAAAAATAAATGCTAAGCTAAAGAAAGTAGAGGGGGTAGTGAAATCACATGGGGAACAAAATGTTAGTGCAACAAGGAAAAAATATAATTGGAAAGATGTAAAATGTGCCAAATGAGTATGCAACATGAGAATTTAGCAAGCACGATGTATAACAAAGTCAAGATAAAATAATAAAAAAAACGATTCAAAACAGCAAGATCAACAC
This sequence comes from Medicago truncatula, assembly GCF_003473485.1. Lineage (NCBI taxonomy): Eukaryota > Viridiplantae > Streptophyta > Magnoliopsida > Fabales > Fabaceae > Medicago > Medicago truncatula. The sequence goes on along the minus strand of NC_053048.1, from coordinate 5,385,871 downwards.
GTGATTAGAGGCATAAGCATCTCACATCAACATATCAAAAGATTATTATCACATATTAACACATTAAGGATAAAAATACAATGAAAAACTCATGGCAAATGATCCAAAAGGAATTAAAATGCCATGAATTGATCATGCAATACTTTTATCAAGCTCAACATGCAAAAATGTCATAGAAACAATAAGAAATCAACACAACGTATACCTAAAAAAAAATCTAGGAATTTTTTATCAAAATTTTAGTCAAGGCACAGGTTTCAATAGCACAGAAAAACGGTGTAAATAGCACAAAGGAGCAAAGAACGTATGGAATCTTAGTCCCAAACCCAAAGCCCAAAGTCAAAACACAGGAAAGCGCAGGGACCGTTGGATTGATCCAGGAGATGGAACCCTAGATCCAACGGTCTAGATTGAAGGGAACGAACCAGAGCCGGACCGGTCCGGTTCAGCTGTTTATAAAAGGATTACAGGACCGGTCCAGTCCATTTTTCCTTCTCCTCTCTCTCTCTAACCCTAAACCTAGTGAGAGAAGCTCTCACCTCTCTCCTCTCCTCCGGTTGTCTTCTCCGGTGAGCTTCACCGCTCCGGTGTGGTGGCTTGCCGGCCCAGCAGGGCGGCGCCGCCGCACCGGAGGCGAGAAAATCTACCGTTTTCAAAAATTTTTACAGATTAAGACATCCTTTTTCGTTCTAAACAAGAATATGGCGTTAGATTGTGCATGCAAGGTCTGAATCGTTGTAGATCTGAGGTTTTATGTCACGGTTTTGAAACTCTTTTTTTTTTCTTTGAAACTTTCTTGGATCAAATCTTTTTATCCTTCTTGATCTGTAACGATTCGCTTGCGTTGATGCTTTTTGAAAAGAGAAAAGCGAGATTTACGTGTTTACGGTTACGGTTACGGTTTGTGATTCTGGAAAATTTTTGATGTGCTTGCGTGATTTCTTCAGGTTTAGCTATGATTTTATTTTGAAAATGAGGTTCTGAGTTTTACCTGATGTTTGTGATGGAGATTCTGTTGAGTTTCTCCGGGAAACTTGATTCTGTGCTTTCTGTGTTGTTGATTCTTGGCTTTAACACTGAAAGTAAATCAGTGATTCTTCGTCTGCTTCACCGGTTCAATCTTCTTCGTTTTCTTTCCCTCTTCTTCTCACTGTCTTCTTCGTGATCGTGCTTGAGTCCGTTGCTAACAGCGATGGATTCGCACTCGTATTGTGAAGGAGGCGATTCAATGATGAAGATTCAGTATTGAATCTCTGAGAATTGCAGAGAATTTGATGAATTTGTTGATGATTCAATGATTCTGGTGATTCTGGAAAAACGGTTAGGGTTTGAATGTTCTTGGTGTTCTTGAGAAATTTTGAGAGATTTTCTGTTTTGATTCAAAAGCTGAGAAAGAGAAAATTGAGTTTGTGTTTATGAGTTGGCGTGTGATTAATGGCTTTGAATCTGACTCACTGTTTATATAGTTGACATGTGTACACTTGAGCCAATGGAATTGTGACATCTGGATTTGTATGGGAGGGGCACGGCCTTGGACTTAAAATGGACTTTGGACCTTTTTGCAAAAATAAGAATTTTAAGGACTAAACTGCAAAATTAAAAAAACTTGAAATGAAATAAACAAAAAACAGTTTGGACAAAAATGCAATTTTGGGACCTCAATTGAGGGACCAAAATGCAATTAAAAATAAAATTTGAATAAAAAACATAATTTGACCAAACGTAAAGTGAAACAAAAAATAAAACTGACAAAACGGACTAAAACGAACCAATGGCTTAAATGAGGTACTTCAAAGTAACCTCTCTATGCCAAAATTTTGTGTGAAATGACCAAAATGCCCCTAGGGCTAAAAACGACCTAAACAGATTGAAATTGACTTAACACTGACTCAGACGCAAGTTTGAAATGAATTTTAACAAGGTTTACTGATGAAATGTAAAAAACAATCCGAAAAGACTCAGAGACAGTCACAAGGATGAAAATGGGTCCCACTGCAGGAAGTGTCCAAAATACCCTTCTGTACGACTTTTTGCAAATTTTGAAATAAACTGTAGAAAAAGCAATGTAATGATTCAGAGACACTTTTGAATGACTTACAAGACAAGTAAAGACATTTCGAAAGGTTTTATGCAAGAAAAACATAGGTAAAATTGTGATTGAAAATACTGCGAGGCAGAGACAATTTGAACTGTGCAGTTGAAATTTGATAATTGACAAAGTTTGAAATGAAATTGGGCCCAGTATTTTTAGGTCCAAAAACAGGGTATAACAAAAATCCATTTCAAAACCGTACGAAAATTTCAGATCTACATCGTATCAAGCCGTGTTTGAGAAAATAATTGCTGGATTCGTGTTTAGGGTTAAAGGACGAATCGTTTGATGTAAAAATCTTTAAGTTCTGGAAATTTTTCACCGGAAAGTGCATAGGACTCGCCGGAGAAGATGAAGCTTCCGGCGGACCTTCAAGGTCTCCGCCGTGGCTTCATCCTCACCGGCGGTGAGGGTTAGAGAGAGGCGAGAGGAGAGGTAAGCTTAGAGAGAAAGAGATGGAAGAAATGGACTGGACCGGTGTCCACGTCCTTATATAGACGTTTGAACCGGTCCGGTTTATTTTGCTTTCATTTTGAACCGTAGGATCTAGGGTTTCTTTTGTTGAATGGCTGTGATGCGTTGTTACCATATGTTTATTTTACGTTACCATGCGCTGCGCGTTCTGAACCGTTAGATCTGAGTATGGATCAATCCAACGCCTCTGAGGCCTTTGGATGATCCAGGCCCAGTCTGTATTGGGTTTTGGTTTGGGCTTAAGCTTTCTTTCACGTTTTTGCTTTTTTTTTGTGCTGTTCACACCGTTCTTTTGCTATCTGAACCCCTGATTGCTTCTTTTTTATCTTTACCATAAATTCCAAAAAAATTACTACATGTTTTTACCACTTACTTAATGATTTTTTAATGATACTTTGCTTGCAAATAGCTGGTAAAAATATGTGCATAGGTCTCTTGTTCAAATTACTTCTCTAGTTAGCTTTGTCATGCTTTTTAGGTTGATTCTTGTCCTAAAAATTTTGGTGCATAGCATGACTAATTAGAATGCATTTACATGATAGATGTGATGATGATCCAATGATTGTGCCACTGTTTCCATTTGATTTGTGTTTGTTCTTGCATTATAGGCCATTCATTACACATTGTGCTTGATAAATTCTCATGTTTTTACCCTTTTTTATTGCATATTCATTTGGTGCATTTTTCATCATTCCCATTATATTTCTCCTTGTTTCACTAACATTTTGTTCCTCATGTGACTTCACTCATAGCATTTCACTACCTCCTCCACTTTCTTTAGCCTAGCCTTTATTTTTTGCAAGTTTTAATTCATTTAGTGATGTAATTTGTTATCATTGGTTTGTAGCTTGGCAAAGGGGCCATAGAATGTATCTAGGCAATTTTTGTAATATGGACTACGGACACTATGGCGCACCGGCACGCACACACTCACCCTAGATGTATGCCTAGGATTGCATGGTTAGACGAATGCTTAGGTTTGAACACTTAGAGAAAATCCAACTTTTTCCAAAATATGCAAATAACCTCACTTGAAAACATTTTTGCAAAAATAAAATAGGAGTCAAAACTCCTTATTTCCCTTTTATTTTCTTAAGTAAAATTTCTAATAAATCTTAACTATACTTGGACTTCATTTTGAAAAAACTAATTCCACCTCACCTTTTTTCCAAATCTCATGCCCTTGAGGCCCCTCATCTCTATTCTTCAAAATCTCTTTTCAAACTTAAAATCAACCAACAAAAGCAAAAACCATTTTTTTGAGAATGAACTACGAACGGTTTTGATCCCTTAAAAGGGTACGTAGGCAAGGAGTCAAAACTCCACCAAGCCGAAATAAAACCAAATTCTACTTCTTCTCACCCCTATTCTTCACTAATCATACCTTCTTTTTTTACCAAATAGACAATAAAACTAAAGCGTAGAAATAAACCTAGGAGAGCGGTTCTTATGGAATACCATAATCGCTCCGGGTGCCTAACACCTTCCCGTAGCGAAAACGACCCCCGAATCCGGAAACTCAAGGGTTTTTCTCCTTTTACCCTTCCCAAGAAAAAAGAGAGATATCAACGGTCAAAAGGTTCAAGTCCAATTAATGGCTTGACACCCAAAAACCATGATAACACAGTAGTAACCTGCTCGCAACAACTTCCTTGACATAGTATGCCCTGTAGCATGGGTCCCGAAGGTACCGTCATGTACATCATGCATTAACTGCTCTGCTTCATGTTCATCAACACATCTTAACAATACCATGTCATAGTTCCTCTTGTACATAATATCTCCATCTAACAAGAATCTACTGGCCAATCTTCTCAGGGTCTTCTTATCTTGTTTGGAAGCACCCGGCGGATACTCACGGCTCAGCAAGAACTGTTTGATGTCGTAGTACCAGGGTTTATAGTCAACCACATTTTCGCCAGCCTGATCGATCACATCCCCAATAGCAAACACATGTGAAGGTCTTTCAAGGCGTTGCACTTTGATTACTGGCACATCATTCCAAAGGTTTACTCGAAACATGGAGGATAGAGTAGCAAGAGCATCAGCCATTTGGTTCTCATCACGAGGAATATGGTGCAGCTCAACCTTTGTAAAATATGTCAGCAGACGTCTCGCATAATCGCGATAAGGAATCAACTTAGCATGGTGAGTCTCCCATTCACCTTTTATCTGATTGATGACGAGCGCAAAATCTCCATAGATGTCGAGGTGTTTGATTCTCATGTCAATTGCTTCCTCGATCCCAAAGATACATGCTTCATACTCAGCCATATTGTTTGTACATTCGAACAAAATTCGGGCGGTAAAAGGAATGTGATGCCCCTGCGGGGATACAATGACTGCCCCAATTCCTTTACCATAAGCATTGACAGCACCATCAAAGACTAAACCCCACTTGCTATTGGGATCTGGACCTTCCTCAATCAACGGTTCTTCGCAGTCTTTTGATTTCAAATACATGATCTCTTCATCGGGGAAGTCGAATTCAATTGGTTGGTAATCATCAAGAGGTTGGTAAGCAAGATGATCGGCAAGAATGCTACCTTTGATTGCCTTTTGAGTTTTGAACACAATATCATATTCAGACAAAAGCATCTGCCAGCGTGCAATCTTCCTAGTAACAGCAGCTTTCTCAAAGATATACTTTATCGGATCCATTCTGGATATTAACCAAGTTGTATGATTCACCAAATAATGACACAGGCGTTTAGCGGCCTAGGCCAGAGCACAACAAGTCTTCTCAAGCATTGTATACCGAGTTTCACAATCGGTGAACTTCTTGCTTAGATAGTAGATAGCATGTTCTTTCTTTCCAGTCTCATCTTGTTGACCAAGTACGCATCCCATGGATTCATCAAATACTGCCAAATACATAATCAAAGGCCTCCCTTCCACGGGTGGGACAAGGATAGGTGGTTCCAGCAGGTAATTCTTGATGCTATCAAAAGCTTCTTGGCATTCATCATTCCATACAACAGGCTGATTCTTTCTGAGTAGCTTGAAGATCGGCCCGCAGGTTGCGGTCATGTGAGATATGAATCGGGAGATGTAATTCAAACGTCCGAGGAAACCTCTGACTTGCTTCTCTGTCTGTGGAGCTGGCATTTCTCGGATGGCCCGGACTTTATCAGGATCGACTTCAATGCCCTTTTGGCTGACAATGAAGCCTAATAACTTCCCGGATCTGACGCCGAATGTACATTTATTGGGATTCAATCGAAGCTTGTATTTTCTCAACCTTTCAAACATCTTTGTCAAATATTCAACATGTTGCTCCTCATCTGTTGACTTCACAATCATATCATCCACATATACTTCGACTTCTTTGTGAATCATGTCATGAAAGAGGGTAGTCATCCCTCTTTGGTAGGTAGCACCAGCATTTATTAGGCCGAACGGCATCACTTTGTAGCAGAAAGTACCCCATGGAGTGATAAAAGACGTCTTTTCTCTATCTTCAGGAGACATTTTGATCTGATTGTAACCGGAGAAACCATCCATGAAGGAGAACACCTTAGACTGAGCAGTATTATCAACAAGCACATCAATATGAGGCAATGGAAAGTTGTCTTTTGGACTAGCTTTGTTCAGGTCTCTGAAGTCAACACACATTCGGACTTTACCATCCTTCTTTGGCACAGGTACAATATTGGCAACCCATTCAGGGTACTCAACTGTCATGAGGAAACCCGCATCAATCTGTTTTTGAACCTCGCTCTTAATCTTGAGAGCCATATCTGGATGAGTCCTTCTCAATTTCTGCCTGACGGGAGGACATTCAGGCTTGGTGGGGATCCGATGCTCCACAATCATAGGATCTAGACCTGGCATATCTTCATACGACCATGCAAAAATATCCGGATATTCCCGGAGGAGTTGGATGATCTTCTTTTTAACCCCTTCCTCTAGAGCAGCACCGATCTTGATTTCTCGCTTGTTCTCCTCGGTACCTATGTTGATAAGCTCAATCTCTTCCTGGTGAGGCTGAATGGCTTTCTTTTCTTGCTCAAGTAACCGAGTGATCTCATATGGTATGTCATCACCTTCCTCATCTTCGGCCTCATACACTGGGAACTCAAAATTCGGAGGGAATGCAGGGTTACTGTGCCCAACGGGTTTATTATAGTTCAATCTGCGTAAAATGGTTGGATGATTTTAGAAAGAGGGTTTTTATGCAGATTTTTGAAATTAATAAGAAAAATACAGATGTTTTGGTTTTTTCTGGCATTACCATTATTTCCAAGAAAAAAAAGGCACTAAAAAAAAGCAGTCGTGAAAGAAACGACAATTTTTTATTAATCAACGGCAATGCCGAAACAAACATGCCCTTACAGAAAATATCACTCTCGCTTTGGGCAGAGCGAGAGGATTGTTATTTTGAAAAAACAAGATACTTAAGCAACAAGGTATATTACTCAGAAACATGCATGATTGAGGGAATGTTAATGGCATCCCAATCTCTCGCAATGCCTCCTGGTATAACAAATACAGGCCTCGGGCCAAATCCAGTTGTTTCTTCTGTGATTGCGTTGACGAACCCAGCACTACAGAATGCCCCGGTGGAAACTCCTGAAGTTGGGGAGAAGCCAAGACCTTCCTTATGCTTGTTCTCACGAAGCTGTATTAACCTGCCCCAGCCGGCAGCTTGACCCTCTTGGACGGCTCTCTGTGCATCCTTCAAAGAAGCCATTGCAGTTCCATCCCTCTTGGGCTCCGTACCTTCGACAGTTAATCCTTGAAAAGCGGTCCCCTCTGCAGACCCTGCTTCTATGCAAGAGAAAGATGATAGCTGGCTAACCAGGTATGCCTCCTCTCCATGAATGGTAACAAGCTTTCCACTTTTTGCAAATTTCAACTTCTGATGCAAGGTAGAGGTCACCGCCCCCGCGTCATGTATCCATGGTCTCCCCAAGAGACAGCTGTAAGAGGCATTAATATCCATGACCTGAAACGTGATTAGAAAGGTTTCGGGGCCAATAGTTATTGGCAAGTCTATCTCCCCGAGAACGCTCTTGCGGGTTCCATCAAAGGCTTTGACCAAAAAAGTGCTCTTCCTCAAAGGAGTTCCCCGGTAACTCAGCTGATCCAGCGTTGACTTGGGCATCACGTTCAAAGATGAGCCAGTGTCTACTAACACATTTGAGATCATGTCAGACTTGCAATTCATGGAGATATGCAAGGCCAGATTATGATGCTTTCCTGCTTCGGGCAATTCATCTTCACTGAACCACAGATTGCTGCAGGCGGTAATGTTCCCCACTATGCTACCAAAGTGATCCACAGTTACTTCATGATCCACATAAGCCTGCTCCAATACTTTCAAAAGGGTATCTCTGTGAGCAGCGGAACTCAGGAGTAAAGACAAAATGGATATCTTCGACGGAGTTTGCAGCAGCTGATCCACAATCTTATAATCACTTCTTTTGATCAACCTCAAAATCTCGTCCAGATTAGAATCCTCTATAGACCGGCCTGGTTGGCTCGCATCTCTGTTAACGGGAGAAACATCAGTCGGGGTTGGCTTGTCAATGGGTGGCACGGTAGGCGTAGCGGCCTTCTTTTGAAACAACGGTGGACGGACTCTTCCGCTTCTAAGGGCTGCTGAAGTTCCTTCGGCGGTATTGTTCATCACAGCCAAGGACACCAGAGGCACTTCTACTCCGTTTTCAATTATGGTAGCATTATATTTGTACGGGATAGCCCTATCTGAAGTATATGGTACCGGTCCAGGCAACCTTATCACCAAAGGCTCAGCATTCTTCTTCAAAGGTATACTCTTGACAGGTGGATCGTGAAAAACTGGCACAATCACGCAGACGTCACTAACAGTCAAAAAATTATCATTCATCAAGCTTTGGATGTCATCTTGAACAGTGTAGCAACCCAAAGGATTACGAAGGCATCCTAGGCACTTGGCATGATCATGGCTGAACAGAGAAGCTTTGCACAACTTGATGTGTAGAGGCACCAGAGGAGTTACGACGTTATGGACATCAAGTCTAGGAGCTTCCTCACATACTTCGATCATATTCACAGCGGCATGATTTGGGAGAGGATTGTCGAGGACATGTGGGACATTATTCTCAAAAGTCAGCTTTCCTTGATCAATGAGCTTCTTCACGATATACTTCAAAGCGTAGCATCCCTCGACATCATGACCTAGGGCACCTTGATGAAAATCACATTTGAGATCAGACCTGAACCTTGGAGGCAACGGATTAGGTGGGGGCTTACCCTGTCTGGTTGTACAATGCCCTCTATGGAGTAAAGTTGGAAGCAACTCAGCATACAACATCGGTATCGGAGGAAAAGTAGGTCTAGCTTGCTGATTTTGTTGTTGTTGTTGAACCGGCAACTGTTGTTTCATCTGTTGAGCAATTGCATTAACGGGTACTTGAGGTTGACCCGGTGGCAGAGGATACTGATGATAAAATGGCGGAAAGAAAGGATGCTGAGAATACGGCACATATGGGTATGACGGAGGCATTTGAGCTGCATTGATAGGAGCAACAGTAGCCATGGATTGACCGGCTCCAGCTGACACCATCCCTACTTCCGTTTCTTTCTTCTTGTGGTGTCCATTACCATACCTCTTCGATGCATTCACAGAGGACTCAGCTTTCTCGAACACAATGATTCCATCCCTGACGGCTTCCTCCAGACGGGTTCCCATGGTGACCATCTCCGAAAAGTTATTCGGGGCAGCAATGATCATTCTCTCAACATAATCCTTCTTCAAGGTTTTTAAGAATGTTTGGGTCATTTCTTCTTCATCAAGAGCGGGAGTAATGCGGGCAGCTGCCCCCCTCCATCTCTGAGCGTATTCACGGAAGCTTTCCTCCTTCTTCTGGGAGAGAGATCTGAGGAATTCCCTGTTCGGCTTCAATCGGGTGTTAAACCCGTAGTGGCTCTTGAAAGCAGCGGCTAATTCATCGAAGGTATGGATATCATTTTTGCTCAAACTAGTATACCACTCTGCGGCATCTTCCATCAAACTATCCTGAAAGCAGTGGATCATAAGGGAATCATTGTCTTTGTAATTGCCCATCTTTCGGACGTATTTGATGATGTGGTTCTGGGGACAAGTTAGCCCGTTGTACCGGTCGAAATCCGGGATTTTGAACTTCTTAGGGACATCCACTTTTGACACCAAGCAGAGGTCTTGAGTTTTGAAAGAGTCCGCATTCCCTCGATTGGCTTTGATCTCATGACGGAGTTCTTTAGCAAGTTCCTCCATCATCTCTTCCATGGTTTTGGTTACGGGGATGCTTCCGTGCTGTGTGTTGATGTTAACACTTTGAGGCATGGTATGCACAAGAGGCTCGGTGACAGCTGCCGTTGTTTGTGGCAAAGTAGCATTGATGGAGACAGCATTTGTTGCAGGGATCAGAACATTGTTAGCAGTGCCCGAAGTGCCCGCTGCAGTACTGGGAGTGAAGAACGGTGGAAGCCCATACGGAAACCCAGCTGGCATAGCAAAGCGAGCGTCTGCAGATGCGGTTGGGAGCATGCTTGTAGTCACCGGTATAGCTGTGGCTATAGGGATAGCCGTGGCTGATTGTTCTTGAGCGGCTAGCAGAGCAGTCATGACATCATTAGCTTTAGCCAATTCCTCCCTTAGAGTGGCTAACTCGGTACGGAGCTGAGCGTTCTCTTCTTCCATAGCCTTTTTCCTTCTTCTGTATTCTCTGGTTCGATCGATTCTGTCAGGTTTGTAGACCTTCTGAGCACGAGCCACTTTTCAAACTGTGGCAGAGGAACCAGGAGGTAGTGAGCACTTGGAAGCCTTTGTGACCAATGCATGATGCATGATATGCAAATGCAAATGCAAAAGACTTCTTTTTTCATCGAAGGATTTTTAAACAAATTGGAAATCTTCCAAATAATCAAAACTACATAGTATTTTCAAAAGGAAGACTTTGAAATTTCAACAAGATAAACAAATGAAGCCCTCAAGCATAGGAAGTAGTCGGAGAATCATCGGACTCGGAATCTGAATCACAGTATCTGGCAAAGAAGTCTCGTCGTCCTCTGGCTCTCTTGGAATCCCTCATAAGCAGCTCGTCTTTCTCTTCCAATTCCCTCCGGACCTTAGCTAGTTCCTTCTTCAACATCAGGTTCTCATGAGTCTTCTGCTCATCTCTACCATCCAAAGTCATGATTAGATTCTCAGCTTGATTGTACCGAGCTTTCCACACTTGCTTCTCACGACTCTCCATAGTTAGATGCTCCTGATACATATCCTGAGTCGTGGGGAGTAGAGGTAGAGGCATAGATGGAGCAAATGAAGATACATATCTCATAGCTGGATAAGGCATGCCAATCTCCTCAGCTCGATCTATCACCCACTGAGTATAGGCCTCATGAGCAACACCGGATCTCACACCTAGATGCTTCACACTCTTCCTTCGAACCTTGGACCAAGCATCCATGAAAGCTTTCCTTTGTCCGGTAGGAGAATTCGTGTAGAAGAAGAACTCTGGAGATGTAGCAAGATTGATGGGCTTCGACTTCATAGGGAAACCAAACTGTCTCATAGCAAGCTCGGGGTTGTAGTTAATTCCTCCACGAGTACCAAGAAGAGGTACATTGAGAAAGTCCCCACAACCCATAATGATTTCCTTCACCTGAGCGGCAGGAGTGAGCCAGACGACCTCATTAGGAGTGAGGGCCATAATCCGCTGCGAGTAGGACCAGTTCTCCGAGTTGTCATGGAAGGAACTCGGAAGGTGCGAAATAAACCACCTATACAAAAGAGATATGCAGCAAAGAATATACCCACGGCCCTTGAGAGTCCTATCATGAATGGCGTGGTAGGTATCTGCTAGCAAAGTGGGAACCGAATTCCTGGAATGGAAGATCTCAATAGCATTCATGTCCACAAAGTTGTCGAGGTTTGGAAAAAGAATGAGCCCATAGATAAGCAAAGCAAGAATAGCCTCGAGTGTATCCTGACAAGTAGTACTGAGATTAGCCTGCTCAAGAAGATACTTTGAAGTGAACCCCCGGATGTGAGACTTGGTAATAAGATGGTTGGAGACGTCGGAAGTCTTGAGGTAGAGGTCCTTAGCAATAACCAGAGGAGTAAAAGAAGTCCCGGGACCGGTGAAAGGCGTCTTCTCGGCTATAGGTAAACCCACTAGATTGGAGTAAGCCTCGAGAGTAGGAACCAACTGGAAGTCCGGGAAAGTAAAGCAACGGAAGCTCGGATCATAAAATTGCACTAGAGTGTGCACTAGCTTCTCTTCCACATCGGTTCGGAGCAAAGTAAGCAATCCCCCATACCGGAGTCGGAACCCTGTTTGACTCTTGACCTTGAGTGCCAACTCTCTTAAACTGACCAAATCCACTTCCTTGAACTTGTAGCACTTAGTCTTCTTCATACCTGTGATTATTTACAAAAATTTCCATTTGTTTAAGCCCTTCGATGAATGCATGAAAAATGTTTATGCATGAATGCATGTATGCATGATTGTTTTTCCAATTACAGAGAAAACATGGAGGGTTTGAGATTAAAGTCGAGGAGCCACGGGCGGACACGGTGCCCGGTAAACTAAAGTTTAGGATAATAGTAACCAAGGTTCTAACACAGTTCCCAAACTGCAACCTCTCTCACATATATCATGGTAGTACAGGACGACACCCGTTCCATGATTATTTGTGAGAAGGTCTAGTTTGAGTGTAGTATCGCGTGACGACTAAAGTTTGAGACAACACTCAATTTAGCCACCGCACTACGTCCTAAAAAGGCTAGGATGGGTTTGGTAACTACGGTTCATAGCTTCGTCGAACAATTGAAAGTGAAGTGCCTAAGCATGACAACACACGCCGACAATATCACCTTCAAAATGCCTCAGCTATGTGAGATTGATCGCATAATCCAATACACGAGGCAACCCCCGGATCGAATTGTCGATTATATCTCTACCTAAACATAAGTTCACTCAGCCCGGGTATAGGACTTTTGATATTCTCACCCCACACGTCAAATGAAAGTAAACAAAATATTCACATGTATAAATAATAAAGTAAAACATAAGCAAAAAGAAAACTAGGTGTGACCCGCTCTAAGAAAAAAAATCCCCAGTGAAGTCGCCATTTCTGTCATCTCGATTTTAGGGTGTCAAGCCATTGATTGGACTTGAACCTTTCAATCCTCGATGTTCTCTATTTTTTGGGGAAGGGTAAATGGAGAGAAACCCTTAAAAAGTTCTAAGTTCGGGGGTCGATTTCGTTACGGGAAGGTGTTAGGCACCCGTCGCGACTATAGTATCCTATAGGAACCGTTTTTTAATTTTGCCTATGCTTTACTTTTATATTTATAAAAAGAATTTTTGTTTATTAAGAATGGAGGGAGAGATAGTTTGAGTTTGATTTTATTTGAAAAATAATTTTTGAAGAGGGGGAGAGAAGCCGTAAGGCATAGAGGAAATGTCGAATTCGATTTTTAACAAAAAATGTCATGGAGTTTTGACTCCAAGTTTTTTTGAAAAATTTAGCCTATTTCGAAGAAGAAATTTCGCTAGGCGTCGGATTCCTAAACATACACCTAAATCGATAATCATGCAACGTGTGTGTGAGTGTCGGTGCTTGTGTCGGTGTACATTATTAGAGAGTCCATAGTCCTTTACATTGTCCTAGATACATTCTATGGTCTTGCAAGAATGTAAACTAAACTAAACTAACTAAATTTATTACAAACCAATTGGCATAGAAATGAATACAAAAAGAAAAACCTAAACTAGGAGCAATGAGGGTACAAAGATTAGGTGCTTATGGAATGAGTGAGATATGAAGCATAAGAGTTAGTAACACAAGTACAAAATGATAAAAAAGAATGCAAGCAATATAGAATTGAAGAGCACAAGAGAAAGAAAATAATGCAATGAAACAAAGTGGTAAAAATACACCTAGAATTTAGGTATAACACTCATATATGCATATGACCTATAATTCCCTCATTATAGCCATTTTTGAAAGATTTGAATTTAAGCTACAATGTGAGGATCATAAGAGTACACACAAGCCAAGCATTATATCATATTCCTAGAGATATTTTCACACATTATTTCACATGCAAAAATATCACAATATGAAAAAATGCATCAAGAACATATATGGAATTTAATGAGCAAGAATTAAAAGAACAAAGTAAAGAAAATAAATGCAAAAATAAGCAAATAAATTCTAATACTTAGAGGAAAAATTAAAATGATAGGGAAATATTTTTAGAAAATTTTTTAGGAGCATAAAATGCCAAGAAAGTGTAAAAAAGTATTTAAAACACAATTAAAAAGCAATAAAAAAAAGGCTCAGCAGGATTTAATCTGGTCCGCTGGACGAATCCAGAGGTCCAGATCTAACTCCCAAGATCACATCACAGCCACTGGATCAAAGATCCAAGGGTCCAAAAAAAAGCACAAAAGATAGTGTAAAATGCAGGAAGCACAGTGACCGTTAGATCAAAGATCTAACGGTTTAAACAGAAGATATACCATATTCCACACAAAAAGTCACACACAGGATTCAAAATCAAACACACAGCAGCCATCAGATCTTGGAACAATCCAGATCTGATGGTTCACAGAGCGAGGGAACACAACAAGAGCACGCACGCGCGCGCGTGGGAACGGAGGGAGTATAAAAAGGAATTTTCACACAAAAATCACATAAACTTCTTCTTCTTCTCTCTCTAAGTCACACTTAGAGAGAGAAGCTCTCCCTTCTCTCTAAAAGTCCCGTCGGCGGACATGAGTGGTGGTGGTGGTTCCGGCGCGGCGGCCGGCCGGTTTCCGGCGGCGGCGCCACCGCGCCGGAAAATTCAAACTTAATTTTTTTTCAAAATTTTTACATCAAAAGTTCCGTCACCACCTCCTCTACTCAAATCCGGTGCTAGTTTTAAAAAGGGGTGAGAGATTCGTCGTAGATCTACGTTTGATCTTTCGGAATTTTTTCACTCTTTTTGTAAAAAAGCTTACGGATCTAGATATCCTTTTCGCTCTAGAGTCCGAATCCGGCCTCAAAATTTCAAAAATCCGAACGTACAAGCTTAGATCTACAAATCTTGATTCGTAACAAACTTTTCACATGTGTATATGCGCGAAAATGAGGGAAAAAAGTGTTACCGTCGTCGTGAAACGGAGAAAAAAATCCGAGCCTCCTCTTCTCTCCGCCGCGCGCGCGGATTTGCTCCGGTGGTGCCGCTTTTGCTCGAAAATCCGGTACGGATTTGGTGTTGGTGTGGTGATTCGCGGTGGTTTTGAATGATTCCGGTTCGGATTTGTTGATTTTGTGATGATTTGAGTTGGTTTTGAGTGAATCCGGTTCGGATTTGTTGATTTTGTGAAGATTTGTTCTTGGTGTTCTTGGAGAATTTTTTGGTGATTTTCTGTTTTGGATCTAACTGATTTTGGAGAGAGAAAGAAATTTCTGTTTTTGTGATGTGACTGATTTTTTTTTTTATTTGGATCTGACACATCTATTTATAGCCTGCTATGTGTATTTGTGGGCCAATGAGAAAATGCCATCTGGACTGGGACTGAAGTGTGCGAAAATTCTGGACAAAAATGCCTCTGGGACCTTTTCTGCAAAAAAAAATAATAAAAAAGGACTGGACAGCAATTAAAAATGGACAAAAAATAAAAATTAAAAAGTTTTGGACTAAATTGTGATTTAAAAATAAAATTGAACTAAAAAAAGTAATTTTGACAAACGTAAAGTGAAACTAAAATTAAAATCAACAAAAGGACTAAAACGAACCAATTAATGACATGAGGTATTTTAAAATACCTCCCTGTCGAAATATTAATAGGAAAAGACCAAAACGCCCCTAGGGACTAGACTGACTCGAATTGACTCAAATGCAATTTTTGAAATTATTTTCTTAATAAAGACTCGATAATGATTTGTACAGACAAATTGAAAAGACTCAGAGGCAAACACAGGGACTAAAATGGGTTCCACTGCAGGAAATGACCAAAATACCCTTTTGTATGATTTTTTGAAATAAAATGCAAGAAAAGTAATGCGACGTTTCAGAGAGTTCTTAAATGACTTGTAATGCAAGAAAAGACAGACAGAGGCAGTAAAATATGTTTTAAAAAGAGAGTAAAGATTCAGAGAAAAATAACAGAGAATTGACAAATATCAGTTGTTAAAAAAGAAATTTGAACGAGTATTTTTAGGTCCAAAATCAGGGTATAACAGTAACCATCTCTGAGAAATTGTTTGGGGCTGCGATAATCATCCTTTCAACATAATCCTTCTTGAGAGTCTTCAGAAATGTCTGAGTCATTTCCTCTTCATCTAAAGCAGGAGTGATACGGGCAGCTGCCCCTCTCCACCTTTGCGCATATTCACGGAAACTTTCCTCCTTCTTCTGAGATAGGGACCTGAGAAACTCCCTATTTGGCTTCAGTCTTGTATTGAACCCATAATGGCTTTTGAAAGCGGCTGCTAGCTCATCAAAAGTGTGGACATCATCTTTGCTTAGACTAGTATACCACTCTGCAGCATCTTCCATCAGACTGTCTTGGAAGCAATGAATCATAAGGGAATCATTATCCTTGTAGTTGCTCATCTTCCGGACATACTTGACAATATGATTTTGAGGACAAGTCAGCCCGTTATACTTGTCGAACTCCGGGACTTTGAACTTTTTGGGAACATCTACCTTCGATACCAAGCAGAGATCCTGGGTTTTAATGGAGTCTCCGTTTCCCCTGTTGGCCTTAATTTCCCGTCGGAGCTCTTTGGCAAGCTCTTCCATCCTCTCTTCCATAGTTCCGGTTGTGGCAATACTCCCGCGGTGCGCATTAGCATGGACAAATTGAGGCACCGTATTCACAATGGGCTCGGTAACAGTTGTTGCGGCTTGAGTCAAGGCGGTACTAACAGGAGTCAAGTTTGCCCCTGAGATTGGGCCATTGCTGGTAGTACCAGAGGTGCCTGCACCTGTATTAGCAGTATAGTACGGTGGAAGTCCGTAAGGATACCCAGGTGGCATGGTGAAGCGGGGATCAGTTGTTGCAGTAGGAATCACATTTGCAGCTGCAGAAACTACAGGAGCTGGTTGTTCTTGAGCAGCCAACAGAGCAGTCATAGCATCATGAGCTTTGGCCAATTCCTCCCTTAGAGATGCCAATTCGGTACGGAGCTGCGTGTTCTCTTCCACCATAGCCTTTTTCCTTCTTCTGTATTCTCTGGTTCGATCGATTCTGTCAGGTTCGTAGACCTTCTGAGCACGAGCCACTTTTCAAACTGTGGCAGAGGAACCAGGAGGTAGTGAGCACTTAGAAGCCTTTGTGACCAATGCATGATGCATATGATGCATGATATGCAAATGCAAATGCAAAAGACTTCTTTTTTCATCGAAGGATTTTTAAACAAATTAGAAATCTTGCAAATAATCAAAACTACATAGTATTTTCAAAAGGAAGACTTTGAAATTTCAGCAAGATAAACAAATGAAGCCCTCAAGCATAGGAAGTAGTCGGAGAATCATCGGACTCGGAATCTGAATCACAGTATCTGGCAAAGAAGTCTCGTCGTCCTCTGGCTCTCTTGGAATCCCTCATAAGCAGCTCGTCTTTCTCTTCCAATTCCCTCCGGACCTTAGCTAGTTCCTTCTTCAACATCAGGTTCTCATGAGTCTTCTGCTCATCTCTACCATCCAAAGTCATGATTAGATTCTCAGCTTGATTGTACCGAGCTTTCCACACTTGCTTCTCACGACTCTCCATAGCTAGATGCTCCTGATACATATCCTGAGTCGTGGGGAGTAGAGGTAGAGGCATAGATGGAGCAGATGAAGACACGTATCTCATAGCTGGATAAGGCATACCAATCTCCTCAGCTCGATCTATCACCCACTGAGTATAGGCCTCATGAGCAACACCGGATCTCACACCTAGATGCTTCACACTCTTCCTTCGAACCTTGGACCAAGCATCCATGAAAGCTTTCCTTTGTCCGGTAGGAGCATTCGTGTAGAAGAAAAACTCTGGAGATGTAGCAAGATTGATGGGCTTCGACTTCATAGGGAAACCAAACTGTCTCATAGCAAGCTCGGGGTTGTAGTTAATTCCTCCACGAGTACCAAGAAGAGGTATATTGAGAAAGTCCCCACAACCCATAATGATTTCCTTCACCTGAGCGGCAGGAGTGAGCCAGACGACCTCATTAGGAGTGAGGGCCATAATCCGCTACGAGTAGGACCAGTTCTCCGAGTTGTCATGGAAGGAACTCGGAAGGTGCGAAATAAACCACCTATACAAAAGAGATATGCAGCAAAGAATATACCCACGGCCCTTGAGAGTCCTGTCATGAATGGCGTGGTAGGTATCCGCTAGCAAAGTAGGAACCGGGTTCTTGGAATGGAAGACCTCGATAGCATTCATGTCCACGAAGTTGTCGAGGTTCGGAAAGAGAATGAGCTCGTAGATAAGCAAAGCAAGAATAGCCTCGAGTGTATCCTGACAAGTAGTACTGAGATTAGCCTGCTCAAGAAGATACTTCGAAGTGAACCCCCGGATGTGAGACTTGGTAATAAGATGGTTGGAGACGTCGGAAGTCTTGAGGTAGAGATCCTTAGCAATAACTAGAGGAGTAAGAGAAGTCCCGGGACCGGTGAAAGGCGTCTTCTCGGCTATAGGTAAACCCACTAGATTGGAGTAAGCCTCGAGAGTAGGAACCAACTGGAAGTCCGGGAAAGTGAAGCAACGGAAGCTCGGATCATAAAATTGCACTAGAGTGTGCACTAGCTTCTCTTCCACATCGGTTCGGAGCAAAGTAAGCAATCCCCCATACCGGAGTCGGAACCCTGTTTGACTCTTGACCTTGAGTGCCAACTCTCTTAAACTGACCAAATCCACTTCCTTGAACTTGTAGCACTTAGTCTTCTTCATACCTGTGATTATTTACAAAAATTTCCATTTGTTTAAGCCCTTCGATGAATGCATGAAAAATGTTTATGCATGAATGCATGTATGCATGATTGTTTTTTTCAATTACAGAGAAAACATGGAGGGTTGAGATTAAAGTCGAGGAGCCACGGGCGGACACGGTGCCCGGTAAACTAAGGCTTAGGATAATAGTAACCAAGGTTCTAATCAAGTTCCCAAACTGCAACCTCTCTTACGTATATCATGGTAGCACGGGACAACGTCCGTTCCATGTTTATTCGCAAGAAGGTCTAGTTTGAGTGTAGTATCGCGTGACGACTAAAACTCGAGACAACGCTCGGTTTAGCCACCGCACTACGTCCTAAAAAGGTCAGGGATGGGTTTGGTAACTACGGTCCATAGCATCGTCGAACAATTGAAAGCAAAGTGCCTAAGCATGACAACACACGCCGACAATATTACTTCCAAAATGCCTCAGCTATGTGAGATTGATCGCATAATCAAATACACGAGGCAACCCTCGGATCGAATTGTCGATTATATCTCTACCTAATCATAAGTTCACTCAGCCCGGGTATAGGACTTTTGATATTCTCACCCCACACGTCAAATGAAAATAAACAAGTATTCACATATGTAAGCAATAAAACAAAGCGTAAATATAAACTAAGGAAAACTAGGCGTGACCCGCTAAAAGTGTCCCCAGTGAAGTCGCCATTTCTGTTATCGCGATTTTCGGGTGTCAAGTCATAAATTAGGCTTGAACCTTTCAATCTTTGATATTCTCTATTTTTTCTTGGGAAGGGCAAAATTGAGAAAAAACCCTTAGATTCGAAGTTCGGGGGTCGTTTTCACTATGGGAAGGTGTTAGGCACCCGGAGCGATTATGGTACTCCATAAGAACCGTTCTCCTAAGTTTATTTCTACGCTTTATTTTTATTGCCTACTTATTGAAAGAAAAGAAGTTTTATTTGAGTGAAGAATGGGGGAGAGAAGATGATTGAGATCTTATTTTTATTTGGAAAATGATTTTTGAAGAAGAGGAGAGAAGCCGTAAGGCATAGAAGAAAAATGTCGAATTTGATCTTTATTTTTATTTCACAAAAAGGCATTGGAGTTTTGACTCCAAAGTTTGTTTGAAAAATTTAGCCTATTTTGAAGAAGAAATTTCACTAGGCGTCGAATTCCTAAACATACACCTAAATCGATAATCATGCAACGTGTGTGCGAGTGTCGGTGCTTGTGTCGGTGTACATTATTAGAGATAGTCCATAGTCCGTTACATTTTGTCCTAGTATACATTCTATGGTCTTGCGAAAATTAAAATGGAAACTAAACTATCTAAAATATTACACCATTTATCATATGAATAAAAGTAAAAAAAAATGGCTAAACTAGTGGAAATAGAAATGGAATGGTGAAATGCTCATGAGATGAATGAAACAAAGGGTGAGATGATTAGTAAAACAAAGCATAGAATAATAGAAGTGCACAAAAAATAATATTGAAAGGAAAGACATAAAAGAAGCAAATAAAGTGGCAAAATGTGTGTGAAGATGGACATAAAACTCTAGCACATGTATGACCCATAATCCCTTTATTTTGGCGTTTTTAGAGATCTTGCTTTGTGTAAAAAAAATGAAAAAAAGATGGGACATATTTTATGCTAGAATTTATGGCGCACTTTCAAAACATTTTGACACTTTATTCACTAATGAAAATGCATACAAATTGCAAGGTGAAGAGGGAATTAAAATTGATATACAAAAGCAGCAAATTGCACATATAATCAGCAGCAAAATCATCACAAAATTGCACTCCAAGAAGTCATATCACATGTCAACGCTTCATGAGGAATATTGCACTAAAAAATGCACATACATGGACCAAAAATACACTAATTGAACAAAAACATCACATGTGATCTTTATCATATTTTTTTAGTTGAAAAGCATCACAAAAATATGAGAATCCACCAAGAATCATGTGATATTTTTTGTGCAATTTTTAGAGTATTTTTCAAACATGCAGAGGTTCAATTAGTAAAGAAACAGGGTGCAGATAGCAAAAAAAAAAAAATAACAAAAAAACGAAAAAAAACTAGGCCCAAACCCATGCTGCTGGAGACGGATCAGGTGGAGAGCACAGGGACCGTTGGATCGATCCAGGAATTAAAATCTAGATCCAACGGATGAGAAAGAAAGGAAAGAACCAAGAATAAACCGGTTCGGTTCAGCAGCCTATATATAGGTGTGAAAACCGGTTTTTCTCATTTTTCTTCTCCTCTTTCTCTTTCTTCCCTCAATCTAGTGAGAGAAGCTCTCACTTCTCTCTAGGATTTCCGGTCACCTTCTCCGATTCACATGGCTTTTCCGGCGCGGCGGACGGCGGTGGCGCCTCCGCGCCGGAGTTCGAAACTTCTCCGATTCAAAAACTTTTTACGTTTTTGGACATCCTTTTTTGCATACTACTCGAATCCGAGCTTAGATTTTTCAAAGGAGTTTTGAATCGGAGTAGATCTAAACTTGAACCTTGATGAAAAAAAAAAGATTTAAGAAAACGGAAAAGAAGAGAGGGAGAACGACGGCGGTTACCTCTTTGGCACTTCGAACTCACGATTGCAGCGGCTCTTGGCTTGGCGTTGTTGCTTCGTGTTCTTCGCGTGTGCGCTTCGTTGCTGTTGCTTCGGCTTCGATTGCTGTTGCTTCGGCTTCGATTGCTGTTGCTTCAGCTTCGTGTGCTTGCGTTTCTGTTGCTGGCTTCGATTGCTTGCGTTTTTTCGATTCTGTCCTCTTCTCCTTCCTCTGTACAGATTCGATTTTCCCTTCCTCTTCTCCCACCGTGATCGGTGCTTGAGTTCTTCACTTCCGGTGAGGAATTCGCACCTTGTATTGCGGTGGAATCGATTCAATGATGAAGATTCGTACACGAATCTCTGAGAATTGATGATGAATTTCGGTTAGGGTTCTTTGTGTTCTTGAGAAATTTTTTTGTTTTGATCTAACAGAAAAGAGAGAGAAAGTGAGAATCTGTTTTTTTCTTTTTTGGTGATGTGTATTGCCATTTTTTTGGATCTGTGCAGAAAAAGTCTATTTATAGACTGCCATGTGTGATTCTGGACCAATGAGAAAAGGACATCTGTTTTGGGACCTTTCTGCAAAAAAAATGAAATTAAAGGACTGGACAGCAAATAAGAAAAAAGGACTAAGAATGCAATTTTTTAAAGAGTAGTGGACTGAAATGCAATTCTTGAAATTGTTTGATGGACTAAAATGTAATTAAAAAATAAAATTGAATTAAAATTGGTAAATTGGGCAAAACGTAAAGTGAAACCAAAAATAAAATCAACAAAAGGACTAAAATGAACCAGTTCCAAAAATGAGGTATTTTAAAATACCTCTCTGCCGAAATTTTGACAGGAAAAGACCAAAATGCCCCTAGGGACTAAACTGACTCAAACTGACTCAGATGCAATTTTTGAAATGATTTTTAAACAAAGACTCAACAAAGATTTGTACAAACAAATTGAAAAGACTCAGAGACAAACACAGGGATTAAAATGGGTTCCACTGCAGGAAATGACCAAAATACCCTTTTGTATGATTTTTGAAATAAAATGCAAGAAAATGTAACGCGACGTTTCAGAGAGTTCTTAAATGACTTGTAATGCAAGAAAAGACAGACAGAGGCAGTAAAATATGTTTTAAAAAGAGAGTAAAGATTCAGAGAAAAATAACAGAGAATTGACAAACATCAGTGTTAAAAAAGAAATTTGTACGAGTATTTTTAGGTCCAAAATCAGGGTATAACATACATAAATTTGAAAAATTAAGATATCATTCTTTAGAGTCTTTCTGAAGAGAGTAGTGTCAACTTGACCTCTTTTAAAATCGTTTTCTAAAAGAAAATTACTCAATCTATCATACCAATTACCAAGCTCTGGAAGCTTGTTTCAGACCATATATAGAGTGACAGTTTAAGTTTAAAAACATACTCTGGGTGTTTTAAATCTTCAAACCCAAGTGGTTGCTTGACATATACTTCTTCAGATATGACATCATTTAAGAATGCACTCTTAACATCCATATGATACAAAATGATATCATTATTAACATCATATGATAGTAGTAATCTGATTGCTTCTAATCTAGCAACAAGTGCAACAGTTTCAAAATAATCAATACTTTCTAGCTGACGGTAGCCTTAAGCTACAAGTCTAGATTTATTACTTACCACATCACCTTTTTCATTAAGCTTGTTTTTGAAAACTCATTTTGTTTCAATGATGTTCTTATGAGATGGCTTAGCAACTAAGTCTCAGACATCATTTCTCTAAAATTGATTCAACTCTTCTTACATTGTCACAATGCATCCATCATCTGAGATTGGTTCATTAACATAGGTAGCTTTAATCATTGAAAGCATTCCCAACATTGAGTGTTCATCTCTGACTGCATATATTGTCTTTGTTTCCAACGATTATAACTTCTTGATGTGAAGACTTGTACTTGAAAGTTCTTTTAAAATGTGTTGCTTCTTGTGAGCCATCATAAGCTTCTTCAGAGTCTTTGATATCTAATCCCAACAATTTTATCTCTCAGTTTTTGTTTCCAATTTAATTCTTAGATCTCTTCATGTACCATCAATATCCTTTTTCTATTCTTTTTTTTGAAGAGATATCCTTTTTCTATTCTTAAAACTATAATAATTAATGAAAGATATATCGACATCACATGACTCTTGTACATAGGAAAACTCTAGATGCATATGTTTTAACCTCTAAATTTGCAAGCATGTGTATTTCCCTAGTTTTTATTAAAGTTGGTGATGATGGGTGAGCTGGTGGCAATGTTAATTTTAGTAGACTTCAGAGTCATATATGCTTGTATTTTTTTATTTTTTTTGGAGATGACTTGTGCTTGTTGTGATAGAGTTAACTGTAAAGTTTCCACATGTACCTTCCTTATTATATATATTTATTACTAAGTAGGTAATGCCTTTTATTTTTTTATAGTCTACAAGTGTTCATCGATAAGACTTAATTTTAATGTTTCTTTAAATAATGGAATATATTAACTTAAACTTTATGACTTTACACTATAAACATAGAAAACACATTTAAATAGACACATTCAGAGAACCTAGGCATTGAGAACATGGATAACATGCTTGTCTCTAGCTGGTTTCATCTTCATTCAACTGTGCCTTTATCGTATGTGCAACCGCCGGAAAGTAGACCCGGCACGGCGTCCGTGATTTCCGGCAAGTCAATCCCGGTGGTGGATCTTGGGAGTCATGACCATGCTGAAACATTACTGCAGGTTTTGAGAGCTTCTGAGGAGTATGGATTTTTCCAGGTTTGTACTTTAAGATTTTGGAAACCTTACGTTTGAATATTTCACCTATATGGTTTTAATTAGAAATGTTTTTTTTTTTTTTTTATTGTATACAAAATTAAAAATCTCCTATATAAAAAAAAGAAAAATTCTCCAGGATGGTGCAAAATAAAATATATAAATAGATAAGAGGGTTCTAAATTGTGGTCCATAATTAAAATTGCGACTAGAAATGATAAAAATTCCCTAAAAAAAAAATAAAAAAAAAAGTTTTGCTGGTGAACTTTTTTTATGACAAATTTTCAAATGAACTTTAATTTGGAAGAAAATTCTAGAGAATTTTGATTGAATCATATATATATGTTTGTCGTTATTTAATATGAAAAACTTGTGGATTTATTTATTTATAAGGTTGTTAACCATGGAGTTTCTAAGGAGTTGATGGATGATACAATGAACATTTTCAAGGAATTTCATGGCATGCCTGAATTAGAAAAGATAAGTGAAAGTTCAAAGGACCCTAATGGAAGTTGTAGACTCTATACAAGTCGTGAGATTAATAATAAAGATTTTGTTCAGTATTGGAGGGACACATTAAGGCATATTTGTCCACCTTCAGGTGAATTCATGGAGTTTTGGCCACAAAAGCCTTCAAGATACCGGTATATCTACATATCCTTTCTTCTATTTTAACTTTTTTGTTTTTTTTTCGGTTTAACTTTTTTGTTTAAGGGTCATGTTAACTTGTACCCTTAGGGCACATGTTATGCATAAATATCTTTTGTTTAATATTAAATTTTTTAAACAGTAAATTAACACAATTTTCGATATAATATTTTTATTAGTGGAATCCTTAACATGTGTTTTAAGGGCACAAATTAAAATTTCCCTTTGTTTAAATAATAAATCCCAGTGCATGATGGTTATAGCTGTTAATTAATTGTTTAGTTACGGTTCAGTGCTCAATGTTTTAAATAAATTTTTTATACTTTTTTTATTTGGAAACTTACTTTTTTAGGAAACTTATTTGGAAATTTACTTGTTTACCTTGAGCACAAAACATATTTATTTATTCAAATTGATAGAGTATATCAATACAATACAAATTTAAAGTCACTAAAAATAAAAGGGAGAAATCCGCGAACAATCTCACAATATCCATGTTAATATCATAAAACTACATAGTACACGTGCCTGCAAATATGACTATATTCAAGACCCCGAAATACTTATGTCTCCAAATCTACAACGTTGACGACGTCAAAGTCATTAATTGAACTTGCACTTGCTCAAATCTATTTTTTGAACGTGAATCAAATAAAAATTGTACTAAGATGGGAAATAAAAAACATCGCACAAAGACGGAAAATCAAAACAAACAAAGTCGTGCAAACATGACGAAATCACACACACAAACGAAATAAAATTGACCATAAATCACCCATGTTTCGTTATCAAGAATTAAAAGTGGTGATGGCTAGGGTTTGTGAAGAAAAAAAGAGTGAGATAATTCTTAAAAATGTCACACTTATCTGAAGTTCGGTCATGAGGTAAATAAAGTTTGATTAAAAATTGTTTTAGCCAATAATCAAACTATGTTTCTACTAAATAGTTCATCTTTTTTGGAGCTCATTAACCATAAAACCAATTGTTTAGTCTAAGATTTGACTTTATAAATTAACATAAACCACTAATATTTGCCTAATGATATATAAGAAATAGAGATGATCTCCAACTTGGACTACGACTAGGGTTGAGAATAGGCCAGGCCGACCTACAAGGGCTTATGACTTGGCCTGTTTAAGCCTGACCTGACCTGTTTATTAAAAAGGCTAGGCTTAGACTTTTTAAAAAGCCTATTTAAGTAAATAGTTCAGGCTTAGGCTATCAAAAAAGCCTATGAAGCCTAATAGGCCGGTCTGTTATTGCATGTTAGGCTTCATAGTGGACTTTTTAAATAGGCTTTAAAGCTTTATAGTGAAATAGGCTTTTAAGGTCTTATAGTAGTGATAGACAAGTCTTACACTGAAATAGGCTTTGAGACATATTAAACCTATTTAAAAGTAGATAAAATGGAATGTTTAGTGACTTTAATAGTAAATAGGCTTGTAAATAGGCTTTCAGGCTAGGCCAGACTTTTAAATAGGTCAGGCCAGGCCAAAAAATAGGCCTATGAAAGGCCATAGGCCAGGCTCAGGCCTGCAAATTTTTTCGTAGGCCAGGCTCAGACCTATCAAAGCCTGGCCTGGCCTGGCCTATTCCCAACCCTAACTACGACTAATCATTCATTAATCATTGTATAAATTTGTTTCTATTTAATAATGTTCTTCAACAGTTTTTATTTCTTTTGGCCTTCACAAATTGCAATTTATTTAATCCTTGAGGTCTAGGTCAGATTTTTAATCAAATGAATAAATTAAAATCCTTGATAACGATCAAGATAATATAGTTTTTTTCAATTCGAGTCAGAGATGCTTGATGGTGGAAGGTTGATGTGTTCCCAGTTGACAAATACCACCTCTTTCCTAAAGATTGATTGTGTGTTTTCTTAAAGTTGATTGTGAAAGTTATAGGTCACAATCAAACATTTGATTCAATCACATTCTTAGTAAAATCATACCAAAATACGTTACTTCTATGGTTAGCTAGAATAGTATAATTTTGAAATTTGTCTATTATTCACTTTATTAATTTCTTAAATATGAAATAGTTGATAATGCAATTTCTAACAATTACTTTTTTTCTCTAAAAAAAAATAAAACTACTTATTTTGGTTGAGCTCATCTTAGAATACATACATTGTATATTAAATTAATTGATTGTGATGTCTCAACAAACTCTCCACACATGAGTCATAAATAACAAATTGTATGATAAAAAAAACTAGTGTTATATTGATACTATAAAATGCCATATAATAAAATAATGAGGGTTATATTTGCCCTTTCAATTATTCTTCCATACAACAATGCAGGAACTTATGGTTCAAATTAAAACCTTATGATACCGTTGCATATAGAATGTGACTATATATTGTTGCATATTATAGAGTGCCATATGCATGGTTATGATTAGTACCATTGGCTGCATGAAATTAACAACACCCACATGGCTATACTTCTTCGTACGTACAAATAATCAAGATCAATCTGCAAGTAAGAATGAATAATAATTGAGCATATATTAACTAACTACCTACCAACTTTAAGAATGGGAAAAAGCTGCATGCAAGTTTCCAAAGTTTTGTTTTCAATTATTTTTTTTTTGTTTTTTATTTTTATACAAACCACTAAAAGATGGTCCAAAATACATCCTTACCATTTTTAATAAAAAATAACAAACAAATAAAATGTTTAAGTAAAAGACAGAGGGAGTAGCTCAGTTTTTTTTTTTTTACCTAGCTATGCGCAGATCAAATTGCATGTAGAAACCAGTATTGTAAGAATGTATGAGAAAAAAATAATTAATTAAATATGGACACATTAAATTTTTTTTTTTTGAGAGAAAAAGAGAAAACACATTCATTTTTTTTTATATTTCTTTGAAAAATATTGATTTTGTTTAATATTATTATATATTATTATCTATATTATTATTATAAAGGATCTATATTATTATTATAAAGGTCATGCTAACCGGTGTCCCGGAGATATCGGTCTACATTTTCCCTTTTTTTTTTTTGTGGTGGCTAGGGTTTGAACTCCGAATCTTGCATATATTATGCATTGTCCTTACCAACTGAGTTAAGCTCACGATAACGCATTTCCCATATTATAACTATAATTATCATATTTTATAGTTGAACTATTAATTCAATCATTTTACTAACATTTTTATATTGCACACTTTCCAGTGAAATAGTTGCAAAATATACACAAGAAATGAGAGCACTGGGGCTTAAAATATTGGAGTTGATATGTGAAGGGTTAGGACTTGACCCCAAATATTGTTCTGGTGGACTTAGTGAAAGTCCATTATTGTTAGGGCATCACTATCCACCTTGTCCACAGCCAAGTTTAACTTTGGGAACACCCAAGCACAGGGATCCTAACCTTGTTACCATTCTGTTTCAAGAAAATGATATAAATGCTCTTCAAGTATTCAAAGATGGGGAATGGATTGTTGTTGAGCCAATTCCATATGCTTTTGTGGTTAACATTGGGCTTCTTTTGCAGGTATTCTCTCCCTTTATAAAATATAAACAAAATAACTACTTACTTTCTCCTATTTTGAATATAAACAAATAATTATAATTTTTGGTCTTAAATAAAAGTGAATTTAATTACTTTTACTTTGTTTGATAATATCATTCTTAAAACACCCATCCGTTAATATTTGTTTATTTACGAATGACAGTTTTTTTCCCAAAGAAAGTTCCTATGAAGGGTACATTTTAAAATACCATTACTTTTTTTTGAAGGATAAAATACCATTACTTTGTTTATCAGATTAAAAAAAGTTATTTGCACTTAACTAATTTTCTTATAAGTCTTCCCTAAAAATAAAATTCTTATAAATAAGTCCGAAGTTAATTTTTAATGATAAAGACAAGAAGGATAATTTATTATTAATGTTGTGAATTCAGTAACTTTAAATCTCACATCAATGAAATTTAAATACGTGAGAAAGGTATTAATGGTGTCAAGTAACCACAAGCAACAACAATATATCTAGATCTGAATCTCGTAACCAAGTGTAAAGCAAATCCACAATCGAACCATATAATAACAAGATAAAGAGGGTAGAGAAAAGAGAACAGCACATCAAAAATATTTACCCTATTCAGTCCAACAATGATTTGCTATGGGGGAGAGATTTATCTCTCCAATTCACTATCAATGAGTTCTTTACAAAGAGATACAAAAGGTTTACAATAAATTATCTTCAACAAACTATCCAAGAACAAACCTAATTTCTACTCTTTTCCTAATCTCCTCCCATAAACAAGAGACTCAATGATTTCACCCGCCCAATGTGTTTTCCATTTGTTTCCCAACTCTTAACCTTTGATTTCCTGAGGATCTTCTCTTTTGGTTACCCAAGACTCACCTAAGTTTATCACAAATGACCCTCATTTGAAGTGTTTACCAATCCAATGAATCTCTCTCCAAAAGGCACCGACCCTCTCCCAAGAGCCCCCTCTTTTGGTTCTCAAAGATTCACATCTTGAAGTTTTGAACATCACCTAAAGACCCTCAACCTTTAGTATTTAAATACCCTAAAAGTCCCCTCCTTTGGTATCCATGAGATTCACTAAACTTGCTCATCAAATTTGTCAAAGGATGCTTATATACTGTTAAGATTCAGGCAAAACCACGCAACGATTTGCCTAAATTGTTTCACGATTAAGCTCGTATGTAATACTGTATTGTGCCCTTAACCAAAAATCATGTCATGATTTGCTTCCAAAAATACACCTATATCGTGACTTGAAAATCATGTCACGGTGCCAAAATCTTATCACGGTACCAAAATTGTGTCACGATTTCAAACTCCCAGCACACTAATTTTGAGTCATTTGTTCAACAATTAAGATAATTAATTATTCACATTTACCCTTGTTAGTTTCATTTAAAGTTTAGATTCATTACCTACATTATTCCTCGTTTCATTTAATTGGATCAAACAAACACTTTTGTGTTACTTAAGTGGTAAGAGCGTAGTCTTATAACTTCACGATACTAAATTTATATCAATTTAGCGATGGCTGTAAAATATCATTGGTACCACTTTGATAATAAAAAAAATTCTCCTTCCCCAATTCTAAAAAATGGATAAAAAGAATGTATAAAAAAAAATGTATAAATTATAAAAAGAAGAGTCATTAATTTTGAAGGACATTTTGGTATACTATCATTGATAAAAAAAAAAGAGTTAATTTTGCTATAAACACTCTATTTAATATTCATTCTCTTATTGGATAAAACTTGTATGAATTTCACATTTTATGTTGAATTCATTTCCAAAAAAAATTGAAGCATGCATTTCATCCAATAATAAAGTTGATGTTATCCATGTCAATATTAGCAATAATGCTCTTCATCTCTTTGAATTCAACTAAGTATAAAATCGAGTAATTAATTAGAAAATAAACATATAATGAGCTATCCATGTACAAGTCTTGATATTTCTTGAAAAAATATACAAATTTTGACATGTTAGAAAAATCTTTATAAGTTAAGTATTAGTAACAATAACAAGTGATTGAGCTCAAATGGATATTGAACATATCAATAACAAGTGATATTGAATTTAAATTTTTTCTCTCACTAATGTGTAGATCATTAGTAATGGAAGGCTGATAGGAGCAGAGCACCGTGTTGTGACAAATTCAGGCACTGCAAGAACCACTGTTGCCTACTTCATCCGTCCAACAAAAGAAAGTATTATAGAACCAGCAAAACCTTTGACATGTTCTGGTGCTCCTCCCATATACAAGCCTATAGCATTTGATGATTTTTTGAGAATATTCATGACAAAAGGCCCTGATATTGAAACATTCCTCTAGTTTGTGTTTGATTTGCTAAAAATAAGAAACTGCACAAGACAACTCTTATTGTACTTTGATTTAAAATTGATTATCAAGTTAGAGAAAACAAAGGCAAAAGATCGAGTTCTCGTGAGTTTAGCTCAATTGGTATTAATTAAGTCACGTGACAACGTTTTGTCTCAAGTATATGATATTTATAATACTCAAATATCTTTTTTATTTTTTTATTAAGAAAAATATTTTCTCTCTATCCGACTCGGTCCTCTGCGCTGATTAAGAATAAATACTAAATCGCTCGAATTAGGCCTGCAAACAAAAAATAATTTTTGATTAGATTTTATAAACAAAATTGTCTCATGCAGACAAAAAAAGATCACATGTATATTTTTTGGTCGTGTTAATCAGGAGGCGATTGGTTTTGGTTTATTTAAGGGGTTTAAAGTTAGAGACTCTGAGCTAATGATTTATAATCTCCATGGAAGCGAATGATACTCTAATGTAGATCAAGAATCTATGCATGTGGCGTCAGGTTTTCTTAATTGTAATGAAGGTTTCCTCCCTTTTCAATACCTTGGAATACTTCAGGATGTTTTCTACTTTGCAACCTATGTTGCAGGTTTAAAATCTAGACTTACTTATTGGCTTCATATATGTTAGATTCAAATGTATAATGGTACTCGTTTACTTGTTTTTGAGTAGTATTCCAAACTTCTATATCTCATATTGTAAGATGGCAACTATAGTTTTGAATTATTGGTGGATGGATGTTATTGGCGGATAACTGAGTTTTGGAAGAAGATCCTTCTTATCAAATATGGTGTTGAGGAAGGTCACTCTCCTTAGATAAGTGTCAACTGAATGTCATTTTACCTATATAAATCATGACACTTATATTGCAAGAAACATCATAAAAATCCTTGAATTATTGTAATTATTAGAATACTAATACTCATTCCGTCCTAAATTATATGTCGCTTTACAATACCAATGAAACATTAATGTTACTTTTCCTATTATATCCTTAACTATTTATTATTCCCTCTTCTTTCAATTCTTTCATTCATCTTTCGCATATCATAGTAAGGGTAATTTTGCAAAACAACTCATAATATCTCTTTCCCACAAAAAATTAATTACATTTCTTAATACGTGTGAAATTCCCAAAACGTCATATAATTTAGGACGGAGAGAGTATTATATTAGATTTAGTGTACCTTTACCATGTAATCCAACAGAATGTGCATCAGTTCAAATAAGAATGAAAGTTCCAAGAAAGCACCTTAAAATCACGACTTTTGCCTAGAGAACCACATACATATTAGCGCAGCGTAAGGTTTCTTGTAGTGCAAGCAAAACAGAAATTAGGGTTTCAATGGAGAAGATGAAGTTGGTTATGGAGGTTAAAGTTTGTTGGAGAGAGAGAGATAGAATATTGAATTGAAAATTTTATTCACACTAAAGATTGTGTTACAAGCAAGTATAGAGTAAGTCTTCTGTAACTAATTAAAATGAAGTTTATCCAAAATAACAAATTAAACTCTTAAGTGTTTGTTAAGCATGATTATGGATTAAAACACACAAACTAATAATACTCACCCAAGAAAGACAAGTCAGAATCTAAAGCTTTGAAATGGGTGAAAATCTATCCATATCCACAAAATATATCCATATCCTCTCAAAATATATTTGAGTAAAAATAGTGAATGAATTTAGATAAAAAAAAATTAATAAATCGGCCATCACCAAATGTCTATCACTTATTTAATTTTTCCAACAGTATATGATATAAAATTACTCTAAGTGAAAGACAAATTAATTCAACTCAAGACCAAGAGAGGAAGGTTGCACATAACTGTTTGGTCATAAATAAGACCTTCATAAAGTCAAAAACTACAAGATAAATTATTCATTTGCTTGGATACCAGTCCAACAACTTATTCATGATTACTTGTATATTTCCTCAGGCACAAAAATTAAATTTTTATAAGCGGAATTCAGCTTCAAAGTAAGGACCCTTGTTCATAAAATTCTCCAACAATTCTCCAAATGGCATGGATGGATATATGGCTTGTGAAGTTGAACTTGCAAGAGGCTTTGCAGGTCCTATGATTGCATCTTTTTTTGGGTTAATGAAATAGGCAATAGTGTGCCTATTAGGGCTTGAATTTGTTATAACTCGGTGTTCAGCACCAATAAGCCTTCCATTGGTAATTATCTATATCAATCATAAAAGAAAGTTCAATTTTGTCATACAAAAACTTATTAAAAGATGTTAACTATAAGAAGTTATCAAATTTGTTTTCCTAATTTTCTAAACGTGCAAAAATAAGTTCATAAACTCATTTACACTTCAGAAAACTATAATACTTCAAACTTTCATTGTTGCTTAACATTATTAATTAAATTACATTCAAAAGTATTTATACATATGGTTTCTAATTAATTTTTTTTTTTCTTAATCCTTCAATTCTCAATGGAAAGAGTTTAAAAAAATTTGTAAGGCGATCAGATAAATAAAGTCTAGCAAAAAATTATCTATCTAAAGTTCAGACTTCGATCCTCTCAACCGATAATGAAGATAAATTGTTTCTAATTTGATTACATACTAATTAATTATTTACTAAGTATGTTGAATTTCTAATTTGTAATTAATAAACATTCACACTACAGTAAAAAAATAGAGAATTCATATCTACTTAATTAATTAATACTCGATCAAAGTTTACTTATCTCTTCTCTAGAAACCAGAGGATTAAGATTAAAAAAATTAAAACAAATAGTTATACAAATTTAAATCATGCATTTTAAAATAAAAAATTATTTAAATATCAGGTAGATTTTTCTAGATAAATTATATGGATTCAACTTAAAAAAAGACTCTATCTATTGATATCAAATACTAAGTTAGATGAAGAAACATGTACCTGAAGCATAAGCCCCATATTAACAACAAAAGCATTAGGAATTGGCTCAACAGGAATCCATGCCCCATCTTTCAAGACTTGAAGTGCAGTGATATTTGGTTCTTGAAAAAGAATGGTTAGAATGTTTGGATCTTTGTGGCTTGATGCTCCCAATGTTAAACTTGGTTCTGGACAAGGAGGGTAGTTATGAGATATAAGTACTGGATTAGCACTTAGTTCTTCAGAGAAGTAATTAGGGCTTAGTCCCAACCCTTCAGAAATCAGATCCAAAATTCTCAGCCCTAGTGCTCTTAGTTCTTGTGTATATTTTCCAACAATTTCACTGAAAAAATATCAAAAATTAATGTTAATGAATTATTAAAAATATAACACAGTATGATCCCTTTAAAAATATTTGTTCAAAAATTTTAAAAAGGCTAAACTACACTTTTTGACCCCTAAGTTTTAAAAAGTTGCGATTTTTGCCCTCTATTAAAAAAAATTACAATTTTGGCCCCTTTCGTCACAAAAAAGGGGCCATAATCGCAACTTTTTGAGAAGATAAGGGGTCAAAATATCATATTTCCCTTATGTTAGGGGTCAAAAGAACATATTTTCCTAAACATGGGGTCACTTTTATCCTTTTTTTCACAGGAGGCCAAAATCACAAGTTTTTGAAACTTAAGGGGTGAAAAGTGCACTTTAGCCTTTTAAAAAAAAAAATTGGACCAATGAGACCTCTGCCTTGCTTCTCTACACCTTAACATGGGAAAACCAATTTGGTTTGCTTACTTTTTTTTTTTTTTATTAAAACTAGTATATGATACAACAACCGACTAATCCAAGGAAATCATCCCACCGTTCACTCGTGGGGGTTCTATTTAAAGTTAAAGTAAAGCTTTGAAGGGATTGACCCGACGAAATTGATACGAAAGAGAATCGAATATGAGACCTTCAAACTCTAAGATCTTAATTCAACCTTAAATGAGTTTTGTCTTTCTTACTTTAATTTCTTCAAACATAAAACAAATTTAGTGAAGTTTTCAGTTGTTTCCATCAATTAATGTTTAAACAAGTCAATCGTTATGAAAATTATTATCATAATCCTCCGATCACGTAACACATTACCTTATAAGTCTAATTTATAAAAAATGTCAATTAACCAAATCATCGGATCCAACACAAATTAATTTTCAACTATGTAACGTACACATTCAAGCAAAATAAAATATATTCTATTATAAATAGAATAAAAAATAAACTTTGAAATCCAGACGTCTTAGCTCAACTGGTAAAATGCCGAAATTGTTAGGCCCACTTGTGTGTATGATTTTATAATGGCTTCGCCATTTCATCTACCTACTAAAAAAAAAATTTAACTTTGAAAAATTTACCGGTATCCCTCTGGTTTCTCAGGCCAATATTCAGTAAATTCTCCAGAAGGTGGACAAGGGTGTCTCAATGAATCCTTCCAATACTTAGCCACATCTGCACAATTCCTTCCACTGCTTGTATAGAGTTTACAGCTTCCATTTGGATCTTTTGAACTTTCAATTAACTTTTCATTGGCAGGCATGGCATGAAATTCTTTGAAAATTCTTAATGTATCATCCATTAATTCCTTAGCAACTCCATGATTCACAACCTAGCATTACATTAAGCACAAATATAACACGGATTAACATAATTAATTTTTATATGATCGATAATTTTTGTTAAATCGTGAATCCTCAACGACAATCAAATACTATTTCCTCGAGATACACATTTCACATGCATGCATGTATGCACATATTATATATTACTAGAAAAATTGTAAATCATGATGAAAAAAATAAAATTGTCCTTTAAATTTGGCATCTCTAGCGCTTTTAGTGACGGAGTTAGAGATAAATTTTGTTTGTTTCCATCGCTAAGATTCAGTCGCTATTTACTTTCTAAAAGTATATAGTTGAGAAGGAAAAACAAAAACTTATGCAAATGAAAATTTTGAACCTGAAAAAATCCATATTCCTCGGAGGACTTAACGATGTTTCTTATGATATCATCACGATCATGTCCTCCAAGATCAATCACTGGAATTGTCTTAATAGTGGACAAAACAGCATTGCAAGGTTGTCTTTCTGCTGGTTGCACATAAGATTCTGGCACAGAAGAGTGAAGATTGTACCAGGTAGACACGAGCTTGCCATCCATATTCATAATCCTTAATTAGTGTACCTTGGAGCTTGAGTAGCATGCACACTGTGCTTATGAAAATGTCAAGAGTCAAGACACTACAATATATTTATTTAGTAAAATATTTTCCCCTAAAAAAATTATTTATATAATCTATGTATCTATTAATATTTTTTCGAAGGGATGTATCTATCAACTTCTATATTATTAATAACTATAATAAGAATAATTTTCATTTTGTTGGTCAACAAAAAAACTATAATAAAATTTCCAAAAAAAAAAAAACTGTAATAATAAAATTCATTTGACCTATTGATTACTATTACATATTAAATACAATGTATTTTATCAAGAAAAGTAAATACCATGTAATCGTTGTTTTGACTCAATGTACTACTATATAGAATGTATTAAACACTGATAAAAAAAATTAGTATACTTTTTTAAATGTTAATAACTTTTAATTATTTTTAAATAATTGTATTTGAAAGTTCA
This sequence comes from Medicago truncatula, assembly GCF_003473485.1. Lineage (NCBI taxonomy): Eukaryota > Viridiplantae > Streptophyta > Magnoliopsida > Fabales > Fabaceae > Medicago > Medicago truncatula. The sequence goes on along the minus strand of NC_053048.1, from coordinate 5,349,998 downwards.
AATTAATAACTGTATTTTCATTTCTCCGTTAAAAAAAAATAAAACTATGTTTTCATTTCTTTAAACATTTTCTTTAAAGTTAAGAGTACACTTAATATGTAATAGCAATCAGCAGAGTATAAAATGGTCCTTATATTTTTCAAATAACAAATAGAAAAATTTATACTATTGAAAAGTGATTTCATAGTAGTAAAAACGAAATTAGTTATTATTTATTGCATATAATCACGACTTAATTAGATATGGAAAGTTGTGTAATGATTTCTTCTCTTCTTCGATTAGATATTATCCTGCATGCGCATACATCCAAGGTTTTTAGACAGAGATTCATAATTAATTAGTTTGCTTTTCTTGTGCTTTCTTTCTTCTTTTAATAAAAAAAAAACAAGAAGAAGAAGAGGTATGCCAACAAAAAAAAAGTTAGAGACACAATCAATTATATTTGATGTTAATCGACAATCAATCACACGTAACGATCACAATGTGATCAGCAGGTGCAATCAGACTTTGGAGGGATAAACCTAGTTAACCGAGATTTATAACCCCACAGGTAAGGATCACCATGTGATCAGCAGGTGCAGTTTTCAACCTTATAGGTTAGTCACGTCTGTTTCATCACTTGTATAGTCTATCTAAGATAAATAAACACGACATGAATTTTATTTAATATCCAACAATATAAATAGGGGGATTCAAAGAATCCTAACCGCTGCTTACTTTTCTGCAACCAAAATCAAGTAAACTTGCTCTCTTGCAAACAGATAAAAATTGTAACTCTCTAACCATATACTCTTTTATTATATCGTCAACTTAAAAATAAGTGTTCGAATTGTTTGGACGAAACGACAATCCTTGTGGATACGATACTCTACTTACACTTTATTACTTGGTAAATAATTTGGTACACTTGCCAAATCCACACATCAGGTTTTTCGCACCGTTGCCGGAGATTGTTAACATTTTCGACTAAGCAATTAAAATTACTTATTTTCTATCTTTATTTTTCTGTCATTGATTTTTCAGTCATTTATTTTTCCGCATTTTATTTTTCTATTTTCAAAAATTCAAAAATACAAAAAAAAAATTCAAAAATACCAAAAATATTTAGTCCTAGTTGAGTCATTTTTTTTAGAGTCTAGTTTATCATTTAGTTTATTTTAGCCGTTATTAACATAATTTATTTTTCTGTTTTGCATTTAATTTATTGTTTCCATTTAGTACGAACCATTTTTCTTTTCTTTTTGTTTTTCTATTTAGGAATTAACCCATTTTATTTTTGTTCTTTATTTTTTTAAGTCTTAGTTTAGGTTATTATTTCGCATTGCATTAATTTAGGGAGTCGTAGTAAAAATAACGGTTGTTATAATATCTACATTAGATCGAGTCTAGTTTTAATTAGGTTATTTATTTAGAGTCAGTCCAATTTAATTTTGCATTTAGGATTAATTTTAGCATTTAGTAATAATAGTTATAGAGTCTTAGGATTTATTAGGTATTAACTATAGTAGTTAATTTAAATCGAGTCTATTAAACATAGAGTCTATTGAGCCTAAGTGAACAATCGTTAAAAAGTAAGATCAATTATAATTAGGAATAAACTTTAAAATCGTCATAAGTAGGTATATTAAGTCTGCATTACACACGAGGCATTTTTCTTTGATGCCTTGAGCCTTTCTAGCCACCCTTTTATATTCTTATTATCCTTTGTGAAATCAATTTGAGTCTCTACATGAAAATTTCTTTTCTGTTACTTAGTGACGAATCATGTCACATTCCTTAACTCTAAGATGAACTCATGTTTGTTTTGTTGGATAATTATTTAATTATATGTCGTTTATTTAGTTATTTTCTATTCCCCATTTAGTTTAGTTAGTCTAGGTTTATTTCTGTAGCAAGCGCAATCCTAGATTAGATACTTAGGTTCTGACAGGGCCTAACATTGTTATTACTATCTGGATGCTTATATCTTGATATTTTTGTCCTTATACTAGTAACTAACTGTCTAGGAAGTAATTAGTTAATAACTAGCGAAGGATACCGAAAGAGAGTTAACCCTAGTAGTAAGTACTTAGGAGGTGAGATTACTAAAACTGCGTAAAATCTGATGAACCTAGGAGGTAACTAGTTCGAGATGAAGGAAACAAGCGGTTAGTTGAAGGAAATAAATAGAAACCTAATGGAACCATTCTTCTTGACCCTTGGTAAGGTAGACGCTGATAGGGTTGCCCTTTTGTAAAACTATCGAGAGGGGGAGTGTGAGTTGAGATACCTAAGATTCATGGATGGGCTAACCTAATGCAACTTTGGCACTTCATAGCCTCGGGGAAAAACTGGAGGCCAATTTAAGTCCATGCTTCAATTACCTTTGAATTAACAAGACCCTACAAGTAAAGATCACCGTATGACCAGCAAGTGCAGTTAGCCATCGGAGGGATAGACTTTAATCAACTAGGAGAGTAAGACCCGGACGTAATGATCATCATGCGATCAGCATGTGCAACTTGATGACCAATTAGGGTAGAAACATCTCATGGCCTCGCCACTTTAATTTCTGTAAGAGAAATTTAGAGAACAAAATAAAGATATACTAAAAAAACAAAAAGAAATAACGAGGGAAATTTAGAGAGGCAAAACATAAAATTTCTCTCTAATTTCGTCACGAAATTTTATGATGGGAAAATTTATGAGGGATTTCTTTTTTCTGTCACTAATTTCCCTTACTAATTTTGCTTTTTCTCTTATGATATGAAATTTCAACTTAAGACCATGAGAAATATTGCCTATTACTAATTGACCATAAGCTCTTGATAAAGTCAAATTACAAGATAAATTATTCATAAACTTGAATATATCTCCAACTTATTTATGAGTCCATGTACATTCTTCATGTACAAGTAATAAAAGGAGTTTACATTAATGTTTATAAATGCAGTTCATTTTCAAAGTTAGGACCCTTGTTGTATAAATTCTCCAGCATTTCTCCAAATTCCATAGATGAGTATATTGGTGGTGAAGTTGAACTTAAAAGAGGCTTGGCAGGTCCTATAATTGCTTCTTTTCTTGGATAAATGAAATAGGCTATAGTGTATCTACTAGTGCTTGAATTGGTTATAACTCGATGTTCAGCACCTTTGAGCCTTCCATTGCTAATTATCTATATCAATAGTAAGAAGTTGAAATATTTTTCATACAAAATATTTAGGTCAAATGCATCTAAAGGTTATTTAAGTTTTTCATTTTTTCCAAAATCGTCCTTTAAGTTTCAAAAGTCTCAAACAAATCCTTTTAGTTTTTGAATCGTTTCAAACATTCTTATTGTAGATAGCATAGTTGGTAATTGCTTCCTTGAAACTTAAAGGACGACTTTGGGAAAAACGAAAAACTTAAAGGACCTTTAAATGCATTTAACCAAACATTTATCATAATGAAGTTTAACTTGGTTCTTAGTTAATTAGTTATGTTATGGTGAGATAATTATCTCACCAATTTTCATGGTGAGATAATTAGTTAGAAACTTTATTCTTACTCTCTTAATTCTATTATTAATTTTTTTTCTAGTAGTGAATACGTACCTAAAGCATAAACCCCATGTTAACTACAAAGGCATTCGGAATTGGCTCAATAGGAATCCATGCACCATCCTTCAATATTTGAAGTGCTGTGATCTCTGGTTGTTGGAAAAGAATTGTTAGAATGTTTGGATCTTTGTGTTGTGGTGCTCCCAATGTTAAACTTGGTTCTGGACAAGGAGGGTAGTGATGAGATATCACTACTGGGCTATCACTCAATTCTCCAGTAAAGTAATTTGGATTGAGTTCCAATCCCTCAGAAATTAGGTCTAAAATCCTCAGTGCCAATGCTCTTAGCTCTTGTGTATATCTTCCAACAATTTCACTTCAAAGTGAAAAAAATAATAATCTTAATTAAATTATAAAATTTATGCTTAATTACAATTTTGATCACCTTATTTTCACCCACTCACAAAATGGGTCCTTGTGTTTTAAAATCAACAAGCCTTTCTCATATTTTTTAGATTTTTTAACTTATTGATAAATCATATTTACAGTAAAAAGTTTAAAAGGTTTTCTAGTAATTTCATGGTTGTTGATGATTTCGCATCATCATTTATGAGTCAAAAAATATGAGGAAGGACCTAAGTTGAATGATTTTGAAATGGAGGGACCAATTTCACAAATGAGTAAAAACAAAAGGATCAAACTTATAATTTATCTTAAAATTTACGTAAATAGAATTTAAATTATTAAAAATATAACTATAATATATACTACATTAAAATTATTCGTTTTGCTGGGTAATAATTTTATAATTGATGTCAAAATCAAACTAACTCAATATGGTGATAATACTCATTTTGTCTTAAATAATACCCATTATATCTTAAATTATAAGTCGTTTTAGAGAAAAAAAACTTGTTTTAAATTATAAGTTGTTTCACAATATCAATGAAGCATTAAATACTATTTTTCTTAATATAACTTCAATTTACAACTATTTCTTACTTTTTTTTTCAATTCTTTAATTTATCTTTCTTATATCATTAAGATAATTTTGTAAAATGACTTATAATTTATCTTTCTCATACAACATTAGTTATATTTTCTAATTTGTGTGAAAAGATCAAAACATCGTATAATTTGAGATGTTGAGAGTTTATTTTTTTGAAACGGCAAATATTATTCACGTCAAGGGAATGCAAGGTGCACAACAAACTCGCGGATAGAAAAAACAGAAGACATACAAAGGGTGCCGCACATACACGGAACACCCTGAACCCAAGGTATCAAACAGTGAGGCCGAGATATACTTGTAAAGGGCGAGCATACCCCTGCCTCACCCCCGAAAAACCCAAGGAGCACTGACCCAACAGCAGCAGCACAGAGCCGGAACAGAACACAGAGAAAGGGTCTAAACAGAGAAACCCCAAACCCCACAGACTTAGATGCCGCAGACTGCCTAGACCAGCCATACCCAAAACGCAGCGGCACACAGCAGCACAACTACAGCAACTACCGGCCCAACTACCAAAACCCACGACACCCAACTGCACATGGCAACACAGCAACAGCAGCTGCAGCTCTGCTAAAACACATCCAAGATTCCAGCCACACCTACCTCCTCCCTTCTCTCCCAAGACACAAAATCGAATTCCAACTCCACTCAAAGAAAAGGCACACCGGGATATTGAGAGTATGTATAGATATAATTATAAAAATGATTAAAAAAATTAGAAGAAAAATAACTAAAAATTAAAAAAATGTGAAAAACTAGAGAATTTACCGGTATCCATCTGGTTTCTCAGGCCAATACCAAGTGAATTCTCCTGAAGGTGGACAACGGTGTTCCAATGAATCCTTCCAATACTTAGCCACATCATTAATGTTCCCCCCACAACTTGTATAGAGTTTGCAGCTTCCATTTGGGTCTTTAGAACTTTCCCTAACTTTTTCATTGGCAAGCATGGCATGAAATTCTTTGAAAATCTTATATGTATCATCCATTAATTCCTTAGCAACTCCATGGTTCACAACCTACCATCAAATTAAGAACATATACAACAAGATTAACGTTTGCATGATCATTCTATCAAATTATGGTCAACTCATTTATGTATCCTCGACCAGCAGTCAAATATTAATCCCTCACGATACACATATATTTCCTCCGATCACATTTATAAGACAAAAACAACTTTTGTTCATCGAATAATCAATGTATCTGGTCTATATAAATGTTAGAGACATTAGTTATTGAATGAACCAAAAAAGTTATTTTTTCTTCATAAATGTAACCTGAGAAAGTAAATAATAGTGTATATATAGGCGTAAACAACGACGGAAAAAAATAAAATTGATCCATAAATTTGCCGTCTCTAACATTTAATTAACGAAGGAATTAGAAACTAATTTTGTTTTTCTCTCTCTATTATTCCGTCTTCATTTCAACTTTTTTCTACTTGCATGCGTAGTTGAGAAGTAAAAACAAAAAACAAAAGGCAAATGTAAAATTTGAACCTGAAAAAATCCATATTCCTCGGAGGCTTTGATGATGTTTCTTATGATGTCATCACGATCATGTCCTCCAAGATCAATCACTGGAACTTTCTGGTTAGTGGACAAAACATGTACAGCATTGCAAGGTTGTCTTTCTGGTGGTTGCACATAAGATTGTGGCACAGAAGAGTGAAGATTATACCAGCTAGACACAAGCTTGCCATCCATATTCTTAATCCTTAATTAGTGTACCTTAGAGCTTGAGAAGCATGCACACTGTGATTGTGAAATGTTGAGAACACTGCGGATGTGTGTGTGTAGCTTCTCTAAATGATATGAGTTCAAATTGTGATCTATGCCAGCCCAAGAATATGTCTACAGTGCATGCAAGACAAATTGCATTTTCCATGTATTGACAAGTTGGAAGATGCATGAGAAACAAGTGACATGTTACACATTTGGTGTTTTGCATGAAAGACAAGTGGCTTGTTGCATGCAAGAAACAATGGTTTACCCATCCTATAAATAATCATTTCATTTGCACCATTTCAATTATCTCATCAAGTAGTAACACAACAACAATAATTAGAGTCTCTAGAGAGTGAGAAAATATAAAGAGGAAATATAGTTTCTTTCGTAAGGTATCTCTTATTGTATAAGTATTATTCTCCTATTTCAAGAGATAGGATAATTTGTCTCTTTTTGGATAGGACTTATAATTTCTCCCACTTAGTAAAAGTTATCTACTCTTGCTCCATGGTTTTTCCCCTTATTTGTTGAGGGTTTTCATGTAAATATTATGTATTTAGTCCCTCTTTTTCTCATCTTTTATTTTAGTTGAGTGATAATATTTTGTTACTGGTTTCCAACGGTTTACATGTTCTTGTGTGTTAAGTGTTACACTTCTTCTAATTTGTTTGGTAGAGTTTTTTTTAAATGGCTTTTGGTAGAGTCCTTTTTATTTATTTTTTATTTACTATTTCACAAATTTGATTTTTTTGCTTGTGATAAATTTAAGATTTATATTTTTTTTAATTCAATTATTTTTTCTTCTATATTTTAATGCTGAATTTTTTTATTTGACACGAGCGTTTAAAAGAGTACTTCTATTCACTCTATTTATTAGGCTAACGCGTATAAATTACCAAAATATATTTCTATGAAATTTGGATGTTGATTAAACTATAAGTATATATGTTTGTGACTTTCAAACGGTAACAAAAGGTTCTTAAATATAAGTATTACCAAAATATATTTCTATGAAATTGAAACAATGACGAATAATAAGGTTCCTAAATTAAGGGTATCCTAAAGGTTCCCTCGCTATTAAATCTTAGAAGGACATCAGCACACTCTCCCTCTCAGTAGTTCTACAAACGAGCAACCCTATCTCATCTACCTTACCGAGGTGAAAGAAGAATGAAGTTACTAAGCTAATTTAAATACAAATTCACTTGTTTCCCAAATTGTTGAACTAGTTATTCTTGATTAAGACAGTTATTTACGAATATTAGATATGTCACCTCCTCCTAAGTGCCTTTATATCATGATTATGCTTCAGAAGAAACGAATCTTATGCATGACAGTAAAATTAAATGGGATTCCAAGGTTGAAAACACCACGTATGATTGAAGGGATGGCACTTTTATGTCTTTGAGTAATCGGGATTCCAAACCCCTATTTATGGGTAAAAAATCAAATATATAGGAACTTTCCATAAACGCACACCGCGTACATGGGTATCGGTATGTACGCCTTGTGTGCTTCATTAAACATGTGGCAGGATTTTTCAACTTCAAGGCGGGCTCTGAATACGTGGTTGTGAAATCTCCAAATTTTCGTTCTTAGTGTGCGTGGGGAACATATGGCACCCTTTAGAGTTGTTGGTTAGGGGATTACAAGACATAAGTGACTCAATTTAAAATAGGCTTAAATGTTCTTTTGGTCCCTTAAATATTTAATTGGTATCGTTTTGATCTCTTAAGTAAAAAAAAGATTATTTGAGTACTTTAAATATTTATTAGTCTCATTTTGGTCCTTTCTGACAAGGTGACACGTGTCCATGAGTTAACTTTTTTTTAAACCCTAACGGAAACCTAAAAGAAGGGATCAAAATGAGACTAAAAAAAACTTAAAGTGCTCAAACAATCATTTTTTTAGTTCATGAACCAAAGCGATACCAATTTAATACTTAAGAGACAAAAATAGCATTTAAACCATTTAAAATACTACAACCTATTTCTAAAACTATCAGTAACTCATTCTGGTCCTCATAAACTTAAATACAAAAAGACTTCATAAAATACTAAAATACTATTAAGATATATAGTAATGTCAATATTATATTAGGATAGAAAATATATAATAAATATCAATAAGTATTTTTATTGAAGATATTGTCTCATGTATGTTTTTAAAATAATGTATAATTATTCTCATTTTTATATGGATGATAGTAAAAAAAAAAAAAAAAAATTTACCTTCAAGATCAGTAACAAACACTTGGAGTCCTATATATTCTCTAAAAAAAAAAAAAAAAAACTTGTCCTATATATATTAAAAAAAATTAACAGCAATTTTGTTTATGTGTCAGTTAATTAAATATGATTAATTTGATAATTTATGGGGTATGTTATTTTCCTAAATATATTATGTATGATTTCAATTTTTTTAGCATTAGTGATAAACATTGGTGTCATATTTTTTATATAAAGAGTAAAAGCAAATAGAATAAAGATTAGTGAAAAATAAATTAAATAAAAGAATAAAAATGAAGTTAGAGAAAAAGAGAACATGAGAGAGAGACAGAGAGAGAATTAGTTTTTTTTTAAATAAGAATATGAATAGTTAAGAGAAAAAAATAGTGTGGAATGTGAGGGTGAGAGATAAAAGATGAGAAAGAAAGAGAAAATGTAAGGGAAGGAGGGGGGGAGGGAGGGAGGGAGAGGGAGGGGAAGAAAAATGTATTTTACAAAAAGTTATGAGAATTCAAATAAGAATAAGATTTTTCATAATAGAAATATGAAGTTTTGGCTATGGTTTCTTTATTTTGAGATATAAATTATCCTAATCTCAAAGTAAAGTGCTAGTAGAGTGCTAGTGGAAAAGAATAACATGTAGAAACCATGGAACCGTAAAAAAGGAAAATGATGAAGAAAAGTATTGAAGTACCATAGTTGAGAAGAAAGAAGCAGCAAAGAAAAGTAGTGTAGTGGTTGTGTTAATGTCACCATATGAGTATCAAATATTTAGAGTTACAAAATCATCCATCCGTGTTGCCGGACGAATCATATACATTGAAAATGTAAATTCACATTAAATAGTTGATCGTCTAATTACTTGTCTACCCGTGTTAACGTTGGTATATTTGAAGTATGATACTTTTTACCATTTGAAAATTTATTTATATGATGCAATGCACCACCAAAAGATTATATTAAACCAAAAAGAGAAACAACGGAAAAAGGTTGGAGGACTATACCAAAGCCAATCTCAAAGATTTACAAATCTGTAGTTAGAAATCTGTAATAAGATCTCCTCTAATTTCAGAAGGACATTTATCCCATCACAGGTATTAAATAAAATGAAATTTTCATTTTATTGTCATCCATATACTCTAAACAATACTTCTAATCAAGTTAGTTAAATTAAATAATTTTTTGGTAATTTTCAAAAGTGGTGTAAGATAACAATTTTACACAAATAATAGCCACGTTTATTCCATGAGATGCAACACAAATCAAGTCATTCCAACAAAGGTTGAAGACCAAAGAAAACATCATATAGTCCACTCACAAGACACAAAAGCTAACACCCTTGTTTTTTCTTCCCTCAAAGCAAATGTCGTATGAACCAAATATAGCATAATACTTTCATCGACATAATATGTCGTACGAACCAAATATGCTTCTCGATGTAACCAGACAATCAACAAAAAATTATGCAAAAGCAAGCAACCACAATAGCATCATTGACTTAAATTCAAGGCACACTATATACAATGTTAGATTAGAATAAAGTTATATATGTATGAATAATTAATGTACTTAAACCCAATGTATAACTCAAAAACTATATATACTCATTACATTCTTTTTGTAAACATAAAGATTAGTACAATGTATAACCCAATGGACAGAAACAATAAAACTTCATTTGAAAGACATGTAGTGACAACTAAATAATTTTTATTTTGTATAGCTTAACAGGACCACCATATCAAAGTAGAAAATAATTCACACTGCACTATAAAAGTCAAAGTAACAAATAAAAAAGAAAATAAATCAAGAATTTAATGCAAAAGAAGATGAAGGTACAAACCTTGTGCACCAGAGTCACTCTCAAATTTAGAAAAAAATTAAAGCAGGAGCAGAACAATGATGAATTATAGAGATAATTTATCTATAACAACCACATAAACAGCATGCCTTCAACAATCTATTTATCTGCATTTTGTAGGAAGTCCCTTGCAAAAAATAAGGATAAAATAAAATGAAGAAGAGAGATAGATCGAAATGGGAGCAATGTAGAGGAGAATATTTGTAAAGATACTGAGCCAAATCACCAACGAACTTGATCGATTTCAGCGTTGTTTCGAGGATGACCAATTTGAGATCCGATATTTGATGCCATTAGGAAGAATGGAAGCAACAAATGTGGGTCTCTAAAAATAAAAGGAATCAGAGAAGGTGTATCGATCATTTCAAAGGCACCCTTTTGGGAATTGGATAAAGATTAAAGCAACTCTTCATTTCTATGTTAATGACTTGGTTCAATCTTGAAGTAGTTATATGATTATGGAGAACTCCTTGGAAATATACTCCACTAATACACGTGAGTTTAATGCACCCTCTCATCTAACAAAATGAATGGTTCACTGAATTGCATTTATAGCACAAAGCATTGGAAACCGATGTATATTTTAATGGAGGTATTACCATGAGTTGTACGTAGACATTGGTATTACACGTAGAGATTAAATGCACGGCTTATGGCAATTGGACATAATTAATCAAGGGTGAGGCATAGGTTGCCTTTGAAAATTCATGGGCAATTTACCCAAACCAATCAAAAGTTTCTATGTGTACTCCATTAGAATAATAACATTTATTATTTTATTTTGCAAAAATTTAACAAGTATTTTATTATTTGCATATTCACCCATCTTAAATTAATGATTTTTTACATTTTAAACCATCACAATAATTAAATTTCACCTCTAATCCAATCACTCTCCAAACCTCTTTTTTTTTTTTATCAAATTTGGGTTCATCTTTATGAAACCGCAATCCAGGGAATTTAATGCCAAAGATCATGCATTCGTTCCAATTTAGTTGAACAGCTTGGCAAAAATCATTACAAATTAAAATTATCACCCCTGGAAATCAAACCTAGGTGTTCCCACCTATTTAAAATGTACTCCAGAACCACTTGATCAATACATTTTTTATGAAATAATTTGAAATTTAAAATTATGTTATTAGTGAGCAAATTATTTTATTTTTATTTGCCGTGCCTTTATAACCTAGCTTTAGTAAAAAAAATCATTTTATAAGTGTATAATTATGAAGTAGTAAATTTTTCTTAAGAAAAATGAATTCATTCAATTGATTTTTTATATTTTAAATATCATTCTTTTTTATAAATTCATACTTTTATATAGATTCGATGACCTACAACAATGTTTCATTTGTGATCAACCGAATTATGATTTATTTTAGGTACTATCTTTCATTTTGATCAGATAAATTGTTCAAAGGTATTAATTTTTTTTTTCAATGTCTTATAAGTTATAACCTAGCTTTAGTAAAAAAAAAAATCATTTTATATGTGTATATTTATGAAATAGTAAATCTTTCTTAAAAAAAAAATGAATTCATTCAATTGATTTTTTATATTTTAAATATCATTCTTTTATATAAATTCATACTTTTATATAGATTCGATGACTGATGGGATAAAACCGCAAGTGCACGGTTCTACCAGAATTCAGGGCATTACAAAGGAAACATGTGGCATAAAAACATTACTTTATATGTATATACTATACTATATACTATTGATTTTATTGTTCATTTAAAATATTTTATTTACTATTTTATCCTCTAATAATATTATATTAAATTTGAATTAGAAAAATGAAATCACATTAAAATAGGAAATATACCACTACAACAGGAACAATACTATATATACTTTTTTTTTTTTTTTGACAAAATACTATATATACTATATATGAAGGGAATAGAGACTTTGGGCTGAATTTTTTATAATTTCAATTATACCCTTAAACAAATTTTTCTATATTAATGTTACATTCTTGGTGGTATTAAAAAAAGATAAGAATTTGTATTATATTTGTTAAACTACTGTGTTGTTGTGGTAAAAGATAAACATGATTTTTTTGGGTTTGTTACAATTTTAATTTCACAAATATTAGTACTTATAATTTTAATCAAAATCAAAATTTCATATAAAATACCGTTCATAATTTACACATGTCACGTGCCCGTTTTTTCGCTAGTTATATATAGTATCTATACTATATATAAAAAAAAAAAAAAACTATCTCTTTGAGCACTTTTGGGCAGTATTTTTCTTTCCAAAAATACCCTTAATTTTTAATACAAACAACACATGTAACAAATAAATAAGAATAAATTTAAATATTGAAACAAATGTAACAAACACGATATGTATGTCTGGTTTTTTTCCTTTATCATTTAAAAAGTGTAACAAACTATATGAGTATATTTAATAATTGCTTTTTTATTATCCCAATTATACCATTAAAACAAAATCCATAATCATCAATCAACAACAAGAAGATCCAACATTTTAAAAACTAAATAGATAAATTTAAAGTAATTTTTTTAAGATTCTTATGTTGGTACATAATATTTGGACAAGATTCTAATTCTCATTAATCTTTTCTCCCACGTCAAGAATATATTTTTGCTTCTTCTGATTCATATTCATTCATTCCTTATTATTCCAATTTTTAACCCAATTCATCTTCCTATAGATTTGCATCGTTTTTGCTGAACCAAGAAGGACTGTTAAGCAGAAGAATTCCAGAATCATAGATGTAATTACAATAGTTCTCAATGACAATGCTTAAAAAAAATTGATTTTTTTCCCAATCTATCTCTCTCAATCCCGATCTACTCTCTAGCCCCTTAAACCCTTTTTTCCTAAACTATTCCTTACCTCTCATGCTCTCTCTTCTCCATCGGATACCATTTTCCCTTCTATCATCTTCATTGCATTCTCCTCCTTCTCTTTCATTTTTGACTTCTCAATAAAAAATCAATCCCAGCTTCAATTTTTTATTGTCGAATTCGAATTCGGATTTGGGGTGCGTGGGTTCAATTGAGAGAGAGATGGATTGAGATGATGGATATATAAACAACGGTGTTGATGGTGATTTTGAAAAAGAGGTTTTGATGGTGGTTATCTGGATTTTTTTTGAATTTTTTTTTATGAAGGTGATGAATGAGGGGAAGGAAGAAGATGAAGTATGGGATATAATGCTAGATGTTGTTGGTTCACAGTAAGATACAGTGAACATGCATGATCTAACAATCCTTCTTTATTAAAAAAGATCAAACGGTTTATATTAAAAAAATTAATAGGATCTATGGTGGACCAGTGGGTTCACCATAGATATTTGAGGTTAAAGTTAATTTATTTGGCAAACTGTGGGAAAAGTGAAGGACTAAAACGTGAGTTTTATTAATTGTGAGACCAAAATAAAACCAAAGAATTAAATAAGCTTTTTTTTTTACTAAAGCTAAGTTATAACTTATAAGACATTGCAAAAAAAAAAATTAATACCTTTAAACAATTTATCTGAGCCAAATGAAAGATATTATCTAAAATAAATCATAATTTGGTTGATCACAAATGAAACATTGTTGTAGTTCATCGAATCTATATAAAAGTATGAATTTATATAAAAGAAATATATTTAAAATATAAAAAATCAAATGAATGATTCATATTTTTTTTTTTAAGAAAGATTTACTATTTCATAAATATACACATAAAATGATTTTTTTTTACAAAAGCTAGGTTATAACTTATAAGACTCTGCAAAAAAAAATTAATACCTTTAAACAATTTATCTGATCCAAATGAAAGATAATACCTAAAATAAGTCAAAATTCGGTTGATCACAAATGAAACAATGTTGTAGTTCATCGAATCTATATAAAAGTATGAATTTATATAAAAGAATGATATTTACAATATAAAAAATCAATTGAATGAATTTATTATTATTTTTTAAGAAAGATTTACTATTTCATAAATATACACATATAAAATGATTATTATTATTTTTACTAAAGCTAGGTTATAAGTCACTGCAAAAAAAAAAAAAAAAAATTGCTCACTAATAACATATTTTTGCATTCCAATTTAATTCATAAAAAATGTATTGGTTAAGTGGTTTGAGAAAACATTTCAAATAAGTGGGTGCATTCAAGTTCGATTCCCATGATAATTTTAATTTTTAATAATTTTTGCCAAGTCGTTCAACTAAATTGGAATGAATGCATAATCTTTGTATTAAATTCCCTATAAAAAATCATTAATTTAAGATGGGGTGAATATGCAAATAATAAAATACATGCTAAATTTTTGCAAAATAAAATAATAAATGTTATTATTCTAATGGAGTACACATGGAAAATTTTGATTGATTTGGGTAAATTGCCCATGAATTTTCAAAGGTAATTTAGAAAGAAAAAAAAAAAACCTTAATTAAGGGCATGAGCACATATGAAATTGTTTTGGAGTGATTATTGCTTAATTACTCATTAGGGTATTTGAGGGAGATTTGAATTTCAAATTTTAATGATATGGCGCCATTTTTATTAGGGTTAGGTTTTGGAATTAGGGTTGCGTTGTTAGCAAAAATTAAATATTAAGGATAACTAGACCACTGACCCATGCTAACGCACGGGTCATTTTAAGAAGTAAATATTCACTGTAAAAATAAAACAATGTAGTTCGCTTGAATGTAAAAATTGTCGTGAATCAAAGCATAATGTCAATTACGATAGACTTTGTTATTGTTCCATAATTCTAAGACGCGATTTCTGTTATTTTAACATAACATATAATTTTAAAAGGGAAACTGAAGTACGTTGACATGCAAATAGTTTCAATAAGTAAGAAAATGAATAATACAAAAAAAAGTCATACACATTACAGAAAACTTCTTTGTAGACCACATTTGATGCAACATCGGTATAATCGCCGTCCTCGTCATTAATCAATATCTTTAAACCACCCCTCGAACAATACGTGTGAGTAAGATATGATGGTTGAGCAATAAAGAGTATTACTTATCACGATAAGCACAAAATAGTGGAATAAAATTAGGAAATGCCCAACATTTTAGGATAAAGATTAATATGAATAAAATGAAATTAATATTTTTGATGAGACATTTTTTTTTACTTAAGAATTGGCATGTAAATTGGGAGGGCGCAACACAAATGGATACACTTGAAGTGGATTAAATTTAGGAAATGCCCAACATTTTAGGATAAAGATAAATACAAATAATATGAAAATAATATTCTTGATGGGGCAGTGTGTTTGACTTAAGAATTGACTTGTAAATAGGGTTTAGGGGCGTAGAACAAATTATTAGGATAGTTGACTCGGGTGAAATGTAGTAGTTACTTGAATGAGATGAATTAGGATTTTTAGTTTGTTTCCACCCAAAACATATTTTAGAGATGTGGATGAAATCTCTTACTTATTTGAATGAGAGAAATAAGGATTTTGGTTTGTTTCTACCAAAAAGTTACTTTAGAGATGTGGATGAAATCTATTGGTTACTTGAATGAGAGAAATTAGGATTAGGATTTTAGTTTGTTTCCAGCTAAAAAATATTTTAAAGATGTGAATGAAATCTTTAATAGTTACTTGAATGAAAGGAATTATGATTTTTAGTTTGTTTCCACCCAAAATATATTTTAGAGATGTGGATGAAATTCCGTAATTATTTGAATGAGATAAATAAGGATTTTAGTTTGTTTCCTCCAAAAATGTACTTTAGAGATGTGGATGAAATTTCTTAGTTACTTGAATGAGAGAAATTAGGATTAAGATTTTAGTTTGATTCCAACCAAAACATATTTTAGAGATTAGGATTAGTAATTGTTAGTAATAATGTTACTAAAAGTGTCACCAAAAGGTAGTAATTGTTACTAATAATGTTACTAAAAGCTATGCTACTAAAATGCTTCAATAACACAACAATGCTACTAAATATAGTTTGAGGAGCACAAACACAAATATATAAATCAAAAACCAAAGCAAAGCAAGGCTAAATTATTTATGAAATTCAAGGGACATTTGCTAAATTCAAAGACAGAAAAATAGATGCTTCCAAAACTTTAAGAAACTAAAACTTAAAATTCAAAGTGGAAAGATGTTGCACAATTTATCTAAACATGGACTAATTGTAAATAACATCAAGGTAGATGGTATCATGTGACCCAACCATCGGAGCACCCCCTCTGATCTTCACACATTCACGGAGCCTGCGAGCTTCCATAAACCTATTCCAACGCCGTCCTATCTTGGAGTGTTCATAAGAAAAAGTTTCAAAAGTTAGCTCACACACCCATAAGTTACCGCAATCGTCGATAATATTCACAGTTGTCTTTGAGTGTATCAAGCATCTGCGGAACATTGCCGATGTAAAGTAGAATCTGCAAAATTAGAAATCCATGTAACTTATATCAACTAAACGGAAAAGGAATAAATGAAGTTAAGGTGGACACGAAAAGTGTATCATACCATGCAACCTTTTTTTTTAAATCAAGAACCATGTCAGTGATATTGTTACGATAAGCGAGAAGAGATGTTATTGGGGGGAGATAGTCATCGAAAGTTGCTTGCAAATTCATCTTGTCAAGAAGGAAATGCATAGGGGGATCAAAAACTGGGTAGGGGATACTCTTGTGAAAGCTATCAGTCAACTGTATATCAAACTGTCCTTCACCAACAAAAACTAAGGTAATCCAGGCACCAAGATCGATTCCGTAAAATTCACGAATCGCTTTCCATCCCTTTGTGAGAAAAAATGCTCTGTTTACTTTGTCGACCAATACTTCAAACTTGTTGGACTTAGGATCAGTCAATATTGCATAGCGCCCAATTTGATCTCCAAAATCACCGCCAAACATGTTTGGCAAGCATACTGCACCCTAAAAAAATAACAAACAAAAACATCACAAACGTTGATAAAATAGAATGCAAATAATTAAGAATAGGTATATTTCGCAAAAAACACATACAACATCAATGTCATATTCAACGATATATGATATGTATTTCAGTCTCAGCTTGTTGATTGCTTTGTCAAGATCGAAAAGAGGGTTTTTCACCAACGGACCTACAAAAGATTAAAAGGGATTGAAAGAATGATTTATACTTTACAACAGCGAGGAATAAGAGCAAAAGTCTATATATTTAGTATAAACCAGAGTGGAATGAAAATATGGTTACCAGTGAGGCGGCAGTGGTATGACAGCAAAGACTAAATGTTTCTGGAAGCCATGTTGATTAAGAAATTTCGGTTTAAGAGAAAGGTATGGTTTTAGAAAGAGATTTCGGTTTAGGAGAAATGATTAAAATATATTGGTGAGGGTTTGGAGGAGGGGAGTTAGGAGATATGGTTTATGGAAATCAATTGGATAGGTTTTAGGAGGAGTGAAGTTAGGAAATCATGGTTAGGGTTTGGAGGAGGGGAATTAGGAAATATGGTTAGGTTTTGAAGGAGGAAAAAGTTGCTAAAATATTAGGTTAAAATATTAGATAGGTTTAGGAGGAGTGAAATTAGGAAATCATGGTTAGGGTTTGGAGGAGGGGAATTAGGAAATATGGTTAGGTTTTGAAGGAGGGAAAAATTGATAAAATATTAGGTTAAAATTAGGGCAACAAAGCTTTGTTTAGGAATAAGAAGATAAGGATAAGGATAAGGATGTTTGTTTGTTGTTATGGGCTTGGGCTTCATATTTGCATATGTTATTCAATATTACCCTTCTCACTTTTAAAATTGCTCATTTACCCCCAAAATTTACCCTAATAACCCAAATGCAAGTTAATTGTCGCTCGCTACAAACGGAAGCTAACTCGCGCTCGGTTCCTATGCTTACGTTTTATTTGATTATTTGACATAAAATTGTGCCTCACCAATATTGTGAGTCCAGATCTGCCCCTGATTGGCTAGCTAATTTTAGTATATATATGAATTCAATCGATATTTTGACTTAGATGTTACTGAGACATCTCCTAAAGAGCTTCAAAATCTCTTGTTTGATGATATTGTTGGCACTTGCATTTCTATGAATGTTCGTTAAATTGATTATTTATTTTTATTGGGCTCCATTCTATATTTTTACCAAAAAAATGAAAGAATGAAAGGAGTTTTGAGAAGTTAATAATGTGTTAGCAATAAGTGGGTCTGCGTTGGCATTAGGGTGATCCTTCTCGACTCACAATCGTATCAGAAACCAATGTACGAGTCAAGAGATATCGAAACCAATGTACGAGTCATATATCCAATGAAATAAATTCCTCGTCCTTTCAAACAAGAAATTTTGTGATTTTCATGGTCGTTATTATCTCTTTATAGTTTATAACCCTAGTCAAAAGTTGACGTGACCAAGTTATACATACATGTTGTGTGTTGAAAAATATATTACGAAAAATTTCTAGCCTATCATACGAAAAAATATATACTTATAATATCCTTCTCAATCCAATAACAAACAAGAGAATAATCTACAATAAAATAATTAAATAGATATAGTTGTCGTTAATAACTGCGTTGCCCTATTGGCATGACTTTGAGTCATTCTTTGCATTTCCTTGTTTAAAAAAATAGAGAAAAACATGAGGCTAGCCCCTGGTTTTTACTACAAGTCAAATATTAAATTTTAATTTTGACGTTTGATTACAATGCTAGCTATTAGCCCATTGTAAAGGTTATCCAAGCAAATTCTACCTTACCAACTACTATATATACAAATAGCACATAGAATCATAGGTCATTCAAGAAAAATAAAGATCAAATAACCATTGCTAATATTTTGTAGAAATAGCAAAACAAAACTTTTTGAAATTCAAGAAACCAAGAATTCTGTTTTTTAATCCCAAAAGGCAAAGTATCATAAAAGAAACACTTTTCCAAATTAATGGGGCGCTGGATGAAACCAGAGGTAAAATATATACTTTAAATTGATTCATTATTATTCTCATTATAGTTTTGTTGAATACTTGAATTTTAACTTTTTTATATATAGGTTTACCCTCTATTGGCTGCAATGACCTTTGTGACAAGCATGTGTGTCTTCCAGTTAACAAGAAACTTGCTCCAGAACCCTGATGTTAGGTACAATTCTAATAAGAAATAGCAAAATTAGCAACGAAAATTAGTGACAGAAAAAATATGGAATTGAATCTATTAGAGGGGGTTTCATATTTTCTCCCTTTAAAATTTTCTCACTAATTTAATTATTTAGATTTTCAGCTCAAATGTTTTTACTAGAATCTGTTGGAACACACACGTCTTAAACAAAGCGACATAGTTCACGATCCAGCCTAGTAATCTCTTTAATGACAAAAATTATTTTTTTATTAGTTTTGACGGTTGTTTCAACATAATCTTTATAATGAAGAAAGGAACATATATTATATTGACACAATTAGTGTAATTGTTTGATTTGTTTTGTTTTGCTTATTTGATTTGATAATTTTCCTACATAGGATAAGCAAAAATGGCCGCACCAAGGGAGTGTTTGATAACAAAGAAGAAGGAGAGAAATATGCTAAGCATGGCTTGAGGAATTTCCTTCGAACTCGACCACCAGAGGTTATGCCAACTATTAATCACTTCTTTAGTGAACAGAAATGAAGAAGTGTTACTTATATGTACACCAACATATATTTCAATAGATGAAAGAATTCAAATCAAAGTGTTTATTTGTAACATAAGTTGTTTGCATGCATGAGAATTTTGTCTTATCGTGTATTATTAACTTTATGGCATCTTGTAATTCTTGCATCAAATAAAGCAATAAAAAATAAATCCGTTTGTAATCTTGTTTTATTATAATTATTACCGTTTTCTGTCCGTCTGTCTGTCTGATCTTGTCATTGTAATAATGCGTATGAATTACAAACATTAGTACGCTAACGAGTAACAAATTTTGATTTAACATATTAGTAACCGTTAGCTTTGGACGACTCAAATTTGTGGTTTTGATGCATGTCCACAAATTTTTATAACTTGTTTAATTTTTTTTTTCAACATATATCTGTGTGGTCTATAGATGTATGAATTTTCCGCTTCAAAAAACAAGATGTATGAATTTTCTAAACTTACTAGTTTTTGTCATGGTCCATATCATTTTTAGGTCGACTATGGTCCATAACCTAAACCTACCAACATTTTTTATTTAGGCATAAAACAAGGATTCGTGAGCTAACTTTGATCAAGTTATGAACCTTATGTTAGCCCCCCACATACCGAAACATATCTTTTAACAAGTTTTTTTTTTCACAACATGAATTGGAATCCATCTTCCACTAAGTGTTTTCTGTATTTGGAAAACACGATGGACGAGTAGAGCAATCATTAATGATTAAATAGATGACTTTCTCTCGCATTTCTTTTATTAAGTCTTATCTTACACTTCAATTATCCATTTTCACTTCGTAAACTAAAAAAACTCATTTCTTTATCTTAAAAAGTAAAATATACCCATTTCCTAAGGCCTAAATATTCGTAAACTTTAACTTGCTAGAAAAACAACCAAGTGAATAACATTAAAAAAAAAAGAATTTAAATTAAGATTATACATAAATTAATAAAAGTTGAAAAATGATGGCTTTGATGATATCAAATAAAGTGTCACATGCATATAAGAATTTGCTGGGAAAGAACCCACGATTACGAAAGTACATATAAAGAGAACAATTTTAAATATTTCGAATCTTGATTGTTTATTTTTATGATAATATTGAGATGCTGATCAATTATAGCTTAAGATACATCGTTATGGTTCTCCCATGTTGTGTATGAGTAATGGGCTGCAACTTAAGAATGATTTAAAGCAAAAGTATATACATACATATATATCCATTTCAATCCCAACACCATTTGCTGGCAATGGGCACTAATATGGTTAACCCATGACCCTACAAATAAGTTCAATAATTTTTTTAAATAGAAAAACATCAATGGATATGCTTTTTGTGGCTTAAATTGATAACAACTTAGTTGTATTTCACCATCCAAATCTAAGGTTTTAAGTAGTTCTCTTATTAGTTTATTTATATCCTTTTTAGTGTGTTCTTCTTTTTCTTTCTTTTTTAAATTTTTTGTTTCTAAAGAAATGTAATTGACATCATTGTGATCATGAAGAACTACATTATACCAAAGTTGTTTTGATGAGATGCTCTTATGACGATTATAGTCTCACATTCGAATTTAACTCCAAAAATGCAATAACATTAAATTTAGGCTAAATTGTATTTTTCGCCCCTTAAATTTTAAATTGTTGTGATTTTGACCCCATATTTAAAAAAATGACAATTTTGGCCCCTTTCGTCCCAAAATTGATGAGAAGACGCCACGTGTCCCAAAATAGGGATCATAATCGCAACTTTTTGAAAAGATAAGGGGTCAAAAAATCATATTTCCCTATACATGGGGGCCAAAAAAAAATTGATAGGAGACCAAAATTACAATATTTTAAAACTTAGGAAGCAAAAAGGACCGTTTAGCCTAAAAATAATGAAAGAAGCTTGTTTTTCCTTAAAGAACATTGAGATACATGTTTTATACTAAAAAAGGCACTAATAGAATTTTCGGTACATATTCTAATGGAAGCATAGGAAAATAAATTGTCCATATATAATTTATATATTTTTACCAAAACAATTATTCTCTCTATTTCAAAATACATGTCGTAATCAATCATTTAACACATGATCGGACAAAAATTTGATTGTTTATTTTTTAAGAACTTTGATTGTTGATATCTTTAATTATTTTTTTTTGAGAAAAGGTAAATTATATCATTTCATTAAATATCAAATCAGAAATACATGCAGGAATATCATCAAAGATCTGGAAGCTAGTACTAGATGTGGCTGCCCTAGCTAGAGTATGTGCAACCTCATTCGCTTGCCTCCTAATAAACTCGACATGAGAGTTTGTTAAATGGGTCTTGGTAAAGTAAATACTACTATTCATAATAGAACCAAATTCGGTGACATCACCACAGCCATTGTTGAAATAATCAGCTACTCTTTTAGAGTCAACTTCAAAATCAACATTTGTAAGTTGAAGTTCATATATCCATCGAATCGCGTGATGTAGACCAAGGGCCTCCCCTATATCAATGGAACAGGCTGGAGAGAAGAACATGGTTTTAGACCGGACATGATTCCCATCAGAATCACGAATGCACATTCCAAAACCTACTTGGTTAGAGTTGTTTGGGAAGGATGCATCAACATTACATTTATATCTGCCAACACTCGGTTTCTGTCAACGAACATGCCTGTTTTGAACATGTTGCGAAGTATTCAACATAGGAGTTGAGTTACCGCGCCTTAAAGGATGGTTGTTATGATTAGCACTACGCCAGCCTTCCAAAAGATGTTTTGCTCTTTCCAGAATGGTGAAATTCGAGTCTGACACCTGTTGCCAAAGCTTCATGTTCCTGGCTTTCCATAAACTCCAGATTATAGTAACAATGCTCTCATTCTGTTCGGCAGATAAACTTTGCAATAAGTGGAAAATGATATCAGGAGCATTATCAAATTGGTGAACAGCTGGAGCAATCAAGCGCCAAAGGTTTGCAGACTGCCATATAGTAACTGCAATTGGGCAATGAAACAGCAAATGATAACTATCTTCGTGGGGATCCTCACACATAACACATACTGAGGGACAGTTAACACCTCTGCCTCTTAACTTCACACGAGTTGGAAAACAGTCTCTACAAATCCTCCAAACTAAGTTCTTGACTTTCGGGGGAACTTTTAGTCTCCAGATACCACTCCAGTATCCTGGTTTGCGCAAATGATCATTGTTGATTACTTCTTCTATGCAGATACGATAGGCGCTTCTCACAAAATAATGGCCATTCTTTTCTGCCTTCCAGATCAGTTTATCCCGCTCGACTTGATGATGCAAAGGAGTGTTTAAGATGGTTTGGATCGTTTCATCTGCAAAGAGTTGACGGATAAAGGATTCATTCCAAACTTTGCGCTCTTGGTCGATTAGATTACCGACTGAATAAGGTTGGAGGGCCACCATGTCATCACCGACGGGTGGAATGCTGGACCCTGAGCCAATCCATGGCTCGCTAATGATGGGAATGTCGAAACCCGAGCCAATTTTCCAACGAGCTCCTTGTCTAACCACCACTTTGGCGCTGAGAATGCTTCGCCAAACAAAACAAGGATTATGACCCAACTTAGCATTTAGGTAATTTCTATTTGGGTAATATCTAGCTTTGAAAATTCTTGAGACCAGACTATCCGGATTAGTTTGCAGTAACCAACCTTGCTTACCAAGCATTGCCACATTAAAAGCTGCCAAATCCTTGAAACTCATTCCTCCATCCTTTTTGTGAACCGAAAGTTTCTCCCAAGAGAGCCAATTCAACCCTCTATTACTTGAGCCACCATGACCCCACCAAAAAGAGTTCATCATCTTCTCGATTTCATCAAGGAGAGAATTGGGTAGTCTGAAAATGCTCATAATATAGGAAGGAATGGCCTGGAGCACAGATTTGATCATAACCCTCTATAGTAAAAAATTATAAAAATTTAATATTTTAAAAATATTTATCAAAACAAATTAAACAAATCTTACATACTAACATTTGTATATAAGTTAAAAAATTAAGAGCAAATTAAGTTAATGTAAATAATACATATTATAAAAATACGACGTGTATTTTAAACGAGGGAGTATATGTTAGCTTTGGTCGAAACAATTTGATCCTCTCCAAAAGTAAATTTAAACGGGCTATTTGTTAATGGCATATATGGCATTCATTGAGGAGTTATTTTACTACTTTTGATCAATCAAGCATGACCAGTGAGATATGCATCATCATTTGATTGAAAGAAGAAGGAAAAAAAAAAGTAGATAATAGATACTCCTTCTGTCTCAAATTATATGTTCTCTTAACCAATTTTTTTTATCTTCAATTATTTGTTTCTTACAACCTCCGGTCATTGTTATAAGAAAAAAAAAATCAACATTTTATATTAATTCAATTAAT
This sequence comes from Medicago truncatula, assembly GCF_003473485.1. Lineage (NCBI taxonomy): Eukaryota > Viridiplantae > Streptophyta > Magnoliopsida > Fabales > Fabaceae > Medicago > Medicago truncatula. The sequence continues at coordinate 5,325,652 of NC_053048.1, read as the reverse complement.
GATGTATATTATCTTTATTATAGAAAACATACATGATATAATGAATGAATTTAAAATGTTTTTTTTTATATATAATAGTGACTGTAGAGTGCATAATACTAATGCAATATTTATTATTCGTTTCCACTAACCATACTCTAATTTATTGCATTTCAATCATCTAACTATCTCACTAACTATAATTAATAAAAGTGTTTCGGTAAATAAAACATTTTTTTAACAATAAATGAAACACATTTCATCATTAAAATCAACATTATTCATATTTTTTTTAAGAACCATATAAAACATAAAAGAAACACCTGATTTGACAAGGAGGACGTATCTTTTTAAAATTTTCAAATCACAATTTGGGAATCAATGAAGACTAATTTGAAGTACAATTTAAATGTGTGTAGGTTTGATTGATTGGAGATACTTTGATTTTGTTGAAATTTTAAAGTGTAAATTTTATCAAAATTACTTGATTGCAATTTTGCTCATCTCAATGTTAGTCTAAACACACTTAATTTAAGAATAAAGATTGGTAAATACCTTTAATGTATACACCCCTTTGTATTATTCTCGAAAATTTCAATTCATCAAATATATGGTATGTGTGACCACATTTTTTCAATTGCGTGACCACTATTTAGAAGTTGAAAAATATGGTCACGCAACTAAATGCGGGTGACCACTATTTTTCAACTTTGTTAACGAAATAAATTCTAGAAAAATAGTGGTCACGTAACTAAAAAATGTGGTCACAAAGACCATATATTTGATTAACTGAAATTTTTCAAAGTGATATAAAGGGGTATATAGATTAAGGATGTCTACCTATCATTACTATTCACTCTGTCCCACAATAACTGGGCTATTTGCAAAAAATAAAGTGTTTCAAAATAAGTGAGTCATTTCACTTTTCAATATAATATTAATTATTTTTTTCCTTTTATAACTCTTCATAATTTTCAATTCAATATACTCCACTATCATAAATGCAAAGTGAAATATATTGATAATGGAGTATGCACCAATACTTAACAAGAGCACTTAAAACTATTTTTATCTTTCCTTTATTTATACATTTGTTTTAATATATGTGAAAAGAAAAAATGGTTCAGCTAATTCGGGACGGAGGATTATAATTTAGTTGGGAATTATGATTGTAATGGAGAATAGCCAAACTCAACGGGTCCACCCCCTTCAAAAGTTTTTAGCATAGAAAATTTATCCACCAATACAAATTCAGTGAATGAAAGTCAACGAGAAACAAATTAAGATTTTGAAAAGGAAAAAAAGTGGTGCAAGTCAACTGTGAGCTTGTGCACTTGCACTCATTCAAACACATATTTCAATGTTTATGACTTTCTACATGTGCCAATAATTTATAAGTATATTAACTTGTGTCTTCAAGGATACATGTTAATGAACTTATTATAGAAATATACTACATATTAAAAGTCGCATTGTCAACTTTTTGAAAGCTGATATATTATGTTTTTCAATGTAGAATTGTTTTTTTGGGGTCATGTTAGCATGTTAAAAAATAAAAATATTTAATGAATTTTATGTAAAACAAGTTACTTTTTGTTGTTTCAATGTTTTGAATGCATAATTTTCAAGATAAACATTCACTTTAGACTTCTAAGCAAGTTCCCTGAGAACATCTGTTAGCATTTTTCTTTTTTTAATTGTCATTTAAAAGTTTAATTTGTTGTTATTTATAAAAAAAATACTATAATTCGTTCAATAATTATCACCTCATTTCACATGTACTCCCTCCGTCCATGGACCACATACATCATTAAATGAATGAACTTAAAAAGTCAATTTTGCTTATATTTAAAGACGGAGGGAGTATCTCTCTATAATAAATAATCAAAGATATTTCTACAAAATAATAATTAGGGAAATGTTAAAGAGTGCTCTTGGGGCATTGGTTAGGAAAACACAAATAGAAATTTGTTCAAAAATGGGAAAAAAGTGTTGAATTCAACTTTTTAAAAGTCAAAAAGTTGTAATTTCCAATGCAAAACTACTACTTTTAGTTTCCTTAACCATTGTCATAAGGACACAGGTTAGCAAAACTCTGATAATTAATATAAATTTGAATTCTAAAATTGAAAAAATAAAATAAACAAAAAACTTTTTTTTTTATGATGGTCAGAGTTTGAACTCAGAACCTTGCATATATTATGTATTGTCCCAACCAACTGAGTTAAGCTCAAGAATAAAAAAAATAAACTTTTAGAAGAAACCCATAAACGGGGAACACATGGAATATTTATTTTAATCTCCTATAACCTCCTCAGCAGTTAATAAGTGAACCTTGTGTAATTTATTATGAAGCATGTGGTTAGGTAGATTTAGAAAGTACAATACACATCGTACAATATCATTTTTTTGAGGGAAAAAATATTAATCTTATACTAGATTTTTTTTTTTTTCCTTCTGAAATAAGCATAAAAAACAGGATCTGATTATTAACCTAATGTTTGCTTTTCTTAGGTGATGGTTCGGTTGCTTTGTTTATAAATAGTGGGCTTCATGTTATTGCTATTTAACCCTAAAAATTTGTCATTGGAATTTAAAGTATTGTAAATTACTCCATAAATAAAAGAAGAGTCTTGTTAAAAAGTGTCCTAAATGCATTGTTTAAGATATCTACAAAAGGAAATTATATCTTAGAAATACAAGTCAAACACTTGATAAAGTCATAACCCTACAAATTTCAATGTAAAAGTTGCTACTTTTAGATGTTTAAACAACGCCTTTAGGGCACTTGTTAACATTTTCCATAAAAGAAAGACAGTTTTGTCAAAAAAAAAAAACAATCTAAAAGAAAGACAAAACAAAGGAGCTAATGGTGGGATAAAATTGTTCAAAGATATTTTTTTTAAAAGGTTAAGGTTAAAAATATAATATGTCATAAACAACATCATCAAACTATAACGAATTCTAAGATCGAAAGGTTACAAAGTTCAAAATTACAAAAAACAACACTAAACACAACGGTGTCTCCAAAGAGAAAAAAAATTGAAAATCACATTACATATAACAATTCTAGACATTTAAGAGGTTGAGTGCTCCATTGATTCTTAAAAGTCTTTAGCTTTAGACTTGATCCATGACCAAACCAAAATCTGTACCATGTCCAAATGTGTACGAGCTAAGCAATCTTGATTGTCGAACAACACAAAGTTACAATGCTTCCAAATTGACAAACTGCATGCTAACCAAATTGCTTGAAAGTTTTCATTCAAATTCTTTCTCTGAGAAATCAAATCCATGAATTGAACCTCATGGCCAAAAAAAATTATTCCAGCTGTTTTATTTAAGTTATACAACTAGCCACACAAGCAAATTTTTGCATCCCTCTTCAAAATAAATTATCTTGGGTGGAAAGACGGTGTTGGACGCAACAAACAGTTATATATTAATCCCTAAACAAGCAGAGGAATCTTTAACGTAACCAAACTGTTTCAAATGACCTTATATAAAAAGGATTCTACCATATCTTTAAAATTAGGTATCAACTCATAAACATCTTTAACTAAATCATGCCATTAAAATTAAGATCTCAAGTTCAAGTATCTTCCATATTATCTATCTTATAAAAGAACGTTGGACTATAAAACTTTACACTCATTCATCAAATCAACCTCCAAAGTAAATAAATTTCTTATCCAACTCCAACAACATCCCTCAAGTCTAGTACCATAAATCATATCCTTCGCAATGTGTAAACAATTTTTACAAATCTTTGAAGGTTAGTTCGATCATTTGAGACCCGTACCAAAAATGATTTACATCCTTCTTTGAAAGAATTTGAACTCTCTCTCTTGAAGCTATTACAAAGTCAAACAATTATAATATTAACAAGTTGACACATTGTAAAATATTTTATTAATATTATAGATAGATAAATAGATATAGAGAGATACTCATTTCTTTTATATGACATGTTGCCCCCAAAGACATAGGATGGTGATAATGAGCTTTAGTGAAGTTGGAGTCCATTGATGGAGATGTCGACCTCAATTAATTGTGTACATTGAAGAGATGAAAATTGTAGGATCATGTAGGCATTTATTATAAAGTTGGAAGAAAAAGGCCTTAATGAATCACAAACTAAATGGGGAAATTAGTCACTTTAGTCTCTGAATAGGAAAGAAGTCGTTATTTTAGTCCCTGAATGCAGATAAATTGTAAAATAGTCTCTGAATGTAAACTATATTAGTCAATTTAGTCCCTGAATGCAGACTCCGTTAATCAATTTAGTACCTGAATGTAGACTCCGTTAATCATTTTAGTCCTTGAAATTGACTAACAGAGTCTACATTCAAAGACTGTTTTGCATTTTCTCTGCATTCAGGAACTAAAGTGACTACTTTTTTCCCATTCAGGGACTAAAGTGACTACTCCCAAACTAAATGTCTAGTACTTGTCAATGGGTTTGTTTTGGTACCAAAGGGTACGATATTCCCACGAGGGGGTAACATGCAAACAAGCATCATTTTCCATTGTTGTTTGTGACACAAAGATGAAAGCCCCACAAGTTTTTTTGAGCTTCACTCTCAATGTGACCAAACAAACACCGGATCACATGGGTTTTTGTTAGTCTTTTTGTAACATAAGGTTACCTATTGTGGGATGAAAGCAAAGGAATGAAAGGTTTTAATACAAATTGCATTAGTGTGGAATGAAAGAAACAATAACAAAGACAAAAGCACCTCTTCAAGTATCAAACAAATTGATAGAGGGGGCCTTCAACACATGGGGGGGTGGGCGTGGGGTGGTTTGATATAGTGTAGTGGAGCCAACCACAATAAAGCTAAGAATAATATATTTTCTAATGTGTTGGTTATATATATTGGATGAGGAACGCATATATATCCAATGATGAATCCATCTAATTAATTAATAGGTATAAATGTTGCTAAAAAGAAAAAACTCCCTTTCTTTCATAAGCAAAAAAGAATGAGGAATCCCTCCCTCAAAATAGACTGATGGGTCACGATAACAACAACATAAAAATATTGATACATGAAATATAGACCAATTATACGATGTACAAGCGAGACAAATTTTGCATAATGAATAAGTTAGTTATTATTGTTGGATAAATAAATCTAACCATTTCACCAAATAAAATATGATGTGACGTATTGATTCAATGAGAAAAAATTTGATCAAATTAGATATGATGTGACCTATTGATTCAATGGTAAAAAAGATATTTGTGCATTGTGCAAGAACATTTTAATTATACATGTTTGCCATATTTTTTGTAAGTAGTTTAATTGTAAGACACATACGCCTTAAATACAGATAAGTGACGAGTCTCATATTCAAATGCAAGTCCCGGCCTAATAATGTCTCTCTGCAGTTATCAATCAAGATTACTTACGGGATTGGACTGTAATATGTTTGTCTAACACTCGTATCTTTTACTCTCACTGTTTTAAAATAAGTGTCGTTTAACAAAAAAGAATTGTTTTAAAATGAATATTATTTACACTTTTCAATGTAGAATTATTATTTGATTTCCAATTGTACAGTCTAATTAATTGTGTGAACACTACTTTCAAAACATTGCACTGATAGTAAATAAGGTTTGTTTTAGTTAAATTGTCATGTCTTTTGACACCATTTTACATTTCTTAATTTATGTGTAATTTTTTTTTTCAAGCAATGTGTACAAATTTAAATAATACTCATTTTAAAACGGATGGGATATTTCATGTACAATTTCATAATCACACTTGATATATTTCAAGAAAGACGGGTCTCAAAATGATAGGAAGAAAAAAAAAACAGCCTGTTCTTATTTTTTAGTGAGAGAAACTTCAACTTCTCTCTAAGTTCTCTTTATCTTTCACTCATTAAGGAAGGGTGATTTTAGGTCATTTTTTGACCTAGAATCACCCCTCTGCATCTTTCTCTCCATTATTTCGATCTAAATAAGTGATTTTTACATATATCAAGTTTTTCTTTTGTGTTTTTTCGTAATTTCGTCATCTAAGTGCGTTGTTGTGATGTTTGTCCCCGTGTGTGTTGTTTGAGTCCACGTCTTGTTTCAGTGTTGGTTTGGTTCAGTCAATCACAAGTTCAATAAATGATTTGGACGTCAACTTTGCATATCCGAAAGCATGAGTATTTTGATGATTTAGATTTTATCATACTATTTTTAATGATGTTGATGACGTTATTATATCTGATGTAAAAAAAAAAAAAAAAAAAAACGGGTATCTTTCATAAATCATAATCCACTATTTGAATATTTATATTGATCATTTAATTGCTATCCCATCACAATTTAAGATGTTTCCACAAGGACTATTTTTACCGGTGGTGAGTAAACCAACTATCATATCAATCCGAGCACAAGGCATATATACTCATCTCACAAATGGTACAAGAGCTTCACAATTTTAATCAATGAAAACGTGCAAAACCTAAGAAAAGTTTTTCTTACAGAAAACCTAAGCATAATTTAATTACACAAAGTAAGTACATGGGCAAAAATTAAAACCTAAGTATATTGAGATGTTGATGTGTGTACATTAATTGTTACTAATTAATTGTGAATTAATTATTTAAGTGTCTTTGTTCAGTAGTGTGTCTCCATAAAGTGTTGCAAGGTTCCAGTGTGTGTGTGCAGGTGCAGCTGAATATGGAAGGTTAATGTACATAGAATTAAATTAAGTAAGTTGTTATTGGTCATTGGAATAAATTGAAAGGGGGGAATTGAAGCTGTACTGAAAGCTCTGCACCAAATCAGGTACCTTTGGAGTATGGTCCACCACCACACGTGAAGTACCCTTCCATTACTTTGCCACTTTGTCAACACAAAGTAGCAAATAAACAAATACTAGTGCTTTGGAAAGAAGAATGAAAAAGAAAGAAGAAAAAACCCTCACATCAAATTTTGATATTAAATAGAGTATCTTATAAATTTTAAGTTTAATGGTGCTTTACCTCCGTAATATAGGTCATTTTTTGTTTTCCCTCCTGTAAAATATATTTTTTTATTTATTCCTGTAAAATATTTTTTTTGTGAAATACCCCCTAATATGTCATAAAAAAACGACTTTATATTTTTTTTTGTTCGTTTTTTTATGACCTATTAGGGGGGTATTCAAAAAAAAAAATATTTTATAAGGGTAAATAAAAAAAAATATTTTACAGGAGGTAAAGCGCCATTAACCCTAAATTTTAAAACATAGTATTTAAAAAACAATTATTTTGATGTTAGAAACAATACAATTATTTAAAAAACAACTTAGATAATGTATGATTGCGACGACTTTTCTATGGATACTCCATGTTCATCATAATGAAATGTATTAAATTAGTCAACCGATCAATCACCACTCAAATAACTTATCATCTTGATAAATAAATTTTTCAATTGATAATCCATGTTCATCACAATGAAAAGTGTTAACTTAGTCAACCGGTCAATCACCACTCAAACAACATCTCATTTTGATGGATTCATTGGTAATCCTGACATAAAGTCCACAACAATACTACCTCATTTTCAAAGAGGTGTCTTTGATGGTTGTAACATTCTCGAGGATTTTTTAATTCCTTTCTTTGATTTATGACAAGTCAAACACACATACATAATTTCTACTACATTCTTCTTCATTTTAAGCCACCAAAACATCTTCTAATTCTAACATATATCGGTAGCTCTAGGATGAATACTCAACTTACTTCTATGTCATTCTTCTAGTATCATCTTTCTTATTTTTGAAACATTAGGCACACATTCCTTGTCCCTGAACTTCATAATACCATCTTCTTCTATGAAATCATTTCATTTACCATGACTAATGAGTTACAAATTTGCTTCTTCGGGTATTAATCATCTTTCTTGATCTTCTTTTATTTGCACCAACAAATTACTTATTATTTTCAACATTTAAGGTCTGATACTCTTATTCGTTAATTTGAAACTCAAACTCATATCTCTAAATTATTCTAGTGTTGTGGTTAGCTTTCATGGTCAAACTTACTCACATTGCATTCTTATATTCAAATCTTTTAGAAATTCTTACGAACACTAAACACTTCGAATCTTTTTCCATAAAGATGATGTTTCCACATCTTAAGTGTAAACATTTGAACATTTTTGCTCATAATTCCAAATTATAAGTCATGTAATTATGTCAATGTATCTTTAACTTCCTCGATGCACATGAAACTATGTAACTCATGTAGTTCAAGTTCTTCTAGAATTATAACTTGTTGTCTATTTTTGTATGTGCTGACTCAAATACTTGTTTGTTTTAATGGAGCATGAAGGTGAGAAAAATATAAAAAGGGGAGGTTGAATAAACTTTTTATGGGTGTTTTACTGATTAGAGTCTGAAGTAGGGGTTTAGAGGGAGAGAGAGAGAGAGAGAGAGAGAGAGAGAGAGAGCAATTATACTAGTTCCTACCACAATCGAGTGTAGTTCACTCCTCGTACTAACCCACTTGGGTTTGGTGGTATTGGCTTGGTTCTTGGGAGTGTGCTCCTCTGCAAGGTCTCAAGTTCGATTCACTCCAGTGCCAATTTAGGTGGACTATTTAACTTCTTCAAAAAAAAGTTCACTCCTCGTACTTCTAAGGGATTTTCATAATAATCACTAAAGATTACAAATGTTCAAACACACAAGCAAGAGACTTCTAATGCTCAATCACAACTAAAAGAGACTTCTCACAATCTAACTTGATCAAATAAAAGATTGTTTGATTTTACACCTGAAATACAATCAGAGGTGTAAGCAGTTAAAAAATATAGTAGACTCGAAGACTTACAAATTTCTAAGATATAAAGTTTGTAAGAAATTCTAAGTTCAAACGCGCTTTGATTTTGACTGAGTAAAGGAACTTTCAAAATGTACAATCTTATATTTTTTTTTTTCAAGTCTTCATCTCCTTATATAGAGAAGGATATGAGAGATGTTGTCTACACATAATGTAACGATTAAACGTAACGTTTTGACACCCTCGAGCTTTTAAAATGCAGCGTTTTGATCCAAGTCAACAACTTAACGGCTACATCAGCATCAGTTAATTATTAACTGAGAGGACTAACTTGAGAATTCTGTCAAATAAAAGGACTCAATTGAAACTTTTAAAACTTAAAGGACTAACTTGAGAGATCTGTCAAACTAAAAGAATCAAACATGATATTTGACCTAAAATATATACCAACCCTCTTATTATTATTTTTTTTCTATAACCAATCAAACCCTTTAGAAAATGGCAACGCAATACATGCAGCACCACAAAATAATATATGGATGAAATAAATAAGCAACGAATAATTTTTTTTATATGTATAGATTTTGGACGAAGAGATGGTTTATGAAGACATTTTAAAAGACTTTCAAACTCAAAATAAATTTAAATGTTTTTTTTATCAATATGTTATGTCAAACAACGCAACCAACAAACAAATACGTCAATTTCAATGAATACAAACAGAAGCACGGGGATAGGACCTGCCACACGTGTACATAATCATTATATAAACGACTTCATATTTTATTATGTTTCCTTCTATCTGTTAAATGATTGTACTCCTTCTACTGTTAGTCTATTAATCTAGTTCATCTATTAAGAAAAAATCTTTCAAAAAACTATTAAAAAAAATCCTACAAAAAACTATAAAAAATGAAAATTTTAACTCGAATATATTTAATGATATTATCTCAAAAATATATAATTAAAGTAATTATTTAATATATTTTTTTTGAGGAAATTATTTAATATTTTAATGGGTTAAGGAGATTATAGTTTTTATAATTGAGAGTAGATTACTAAATATATTTTATTTTTACAAGAAGTGTGAAAACATGTGCTCACTTCTGGTGTCAAAAAAAAAATGTGTTTGTTCACTTCTTTATCCGATTATGAAGGTAATCAAATGGACAAAACCTATATTCGATCCATTTAATAGTTCTTCACTTGATATTTGAATCTTAGTTTATCATATTGTAAGAGTTTAGTTTCTTTTGTTTGACCCAATTGTTATTAGTAAAGATTAAAAAAATATAGGGACATAATATGATTAATGATAATTAAGGTGTCAAATTGATTCAAACAGTAACATTTTTTACAACGTTAGTTTAACAAAATTACAGTGTTGCCATTAATATTCTAAACAAACACTTAGAACCAAAAACACTTAGATTTGATAGGGGCATATGATTAATGATTTGATAAAAATGAATCTGTAATAGTGAAAAGTGAGATCAAGCAAAATGGGACTGGTTCAGAAAGTTTGATGGATTTTGTTTGATAAAAACTGAATGGGATGGTTCATGCATGAATGATCACATCAAAACACATAAATACAAACAATCGTGCGGATTTTAAAGCAAAAAGATAACAAAAGTTGAATATATAGTACACCTATTGAAGGAAAATGAAGAGCTGAATTTTTTGAAATTTATAGAAAGGCACTAATCGATAGAATCAGCCAAAAATAGAGCCGTGATCAAAATGGAATACATTGGCTTTATTTAGATAAAATTATCGTACATTAGACTGCCTACCAACCAAGAGTGGGGAGCTTTTAAGCCATATCGACAAGTATTTACGATCTAGTCTACGTTAGATTTAAACTAAACTAAACAACTCATTCGACTAAGTAATAAAAAGAAACTATCAGATCATTGAGTAAAAAAAATGTTTACGATAACCCGCTTCATTGTACCCATCCCCCAAATCTGTCGGGGATAAAAAAATCACACCCAAACCTGCCCTCAGCAGGGACGATTTCCCAGCCCTAACCCAACCCCCACCCGCGAAGCTGTAGTAAAAAAAAATATGTTTTTTTTGTTCATATGACTAAAAAAATATTATTTAGATATGTACTTGCTATGTTAAAAAGGGTATAAGAGTGATATAAGTAGTTTAAAATAAATGGGGTGGGTGCGGAGCAGGGTTGACCATCCTCCGACCCCCGCCTCGCCCCCATACTAAAGAAATGAGTTTTCCCCGCACCCATACACAGTTAAATAGAATTTTCTCCGTAAAATAGAACTAACATTTTAACTTTAGAGTAAAAAAACGTTTGTCACTTTATAAATCATTATTAGATTAGATATATATGTTTTTGCCTCCCTAAACCTACATATTTTTTTTGTCAAGTAACCTAGTGGCTAGAGCACACACAATAAATATGGAGAAGTGGGGTGTGAACCCCGATCCCTGCATATAATATACAATATCTCTACCAACTGAGTTAAGCTCACGGGGATAAACCTACATATTTAATATTCAAGTTAAATAAATTTGTACCTGTTATTTTAAATAACTCTTTTTCTTCAAATTATTAGATATATCATGTCACTTTAAAAATATTTCTTCATTAGTATTTGTTCCTTATATATTATGAGTGAATTAGAACAAGTTATGGTTGCACATATGATAGGTGGATCACATAAAGAGATTCACATAACTGAATTATTGATAGGAAATATAGAAGCACGTTAGAGTTGGAAGCAAGATATCAATAATTGGTTTGGTAGAGAGAGAGAGAGAGAGAGAGAGGGGCCCAAACAAAGGTTGAAGATGAGAGGAATGAATGTCTACCCACACACACACGAATGAAATTTATGCCCTTTCCTTTTAATCTGTTATTTATTTATTTGTTTGTGATTTATACCAAAGTTTGTGATGTACACTGTAACATTGAGGGATACAGTTTGCACGAGAGCCTCTATTTTGTTCTCTTGCGCTTTTTCTCTTGCCAGAAATTGTGTACTTTTTCATTCTTTACATCATTAATTACATATTTTTTGTGTTAAATATATTTTTGGTCCCTATAAATATGTCAACTTTTCGTTTTATTTCATTTAAAATTTTCCTTCAACTTTTAGTCCCTATAAAATTTTCAATCACTACTTTTGGTCTCTATTTTTAATTTAATTTTTTGTATTTTTTTAATGAAATTGTGTAGACATGTGTAAAATATTCTAAAAGAAATCCTAAAAGAAATTAGATTTTTTTTTTACAAAACATAAATTAAATATGAATTTTTAACCGTAAAATATATAAAAGTTCATATTAAATTCATGTTTTGTCAAAAAATTCTAATTTTTTTTTTGGAGTGATTCTTATAATATTTTGAATTTTTCTGGAAAATTTTATTAAAAAATATAAATTCTACATATGAGTTTACTTTAAAAAAGGGGACCAAAAGTGAAGATTGAAAATTTTATAGGACTAAAAGTTGAAGGAAAATTTTAAAGGGACTAAAATGAAAAGTTGACATATTTATAAGGACTAAAAACATATTTAACCCCTTTTTTTTAATCAAATTAACAAGTGTCTTATAAAGATTGTTTAAGAAAGGCAAAACAGAAAAATTTGTCTTAGAAACACTACTAACATAGTCATATAATTTTTTATGCAAAAATTGTTTCTTTTATTTGAGATTGACAAATAGACGATTAGGGAAATTTCGCTCAATTGATGGCCGGTTAGGCGATCTCTTATTTGTTATGGTTTAAATGTGGTTGAAGGGTTGCAAGACTAAGAACCAAAGGCCTTCATGGAGACATTCTAGAGCAAAGAAAGAAAGAAATGGTTGAAGGCGGTGGATGAGAAAATGCATTTATTGGATAACAACCAAACGTAGAAGCTTGTGGGACTACTTAAGAATCAGATGGTTCTAGAAATTTAATAAACAAGGCTCAAATCAAGACTCCAACAAAGGGTTGTACTCAGGTTGAGGGAATTAATTATAATGAGATTTTCACACTTGTGGTGAAACATTGTTCCATAAGGATACTTATAGCGATTGTGAATCGATATAATCCGAGTTGGAACAAATGGACGTGAAGATCATGTTCTTACATGGAAAGCTTTAAGAGAGACTCATGGTGCAACCAGAGGGTGAAGACAAGTCTAAGATGTGTCTTTTGAAGAAATATTTGTATTGGTTGAAACAAAGCCCAAGAAAATGACGTTGTCAGTTTGATAAGTTTCTTTCGATGACTGGTTTTGTGAGAGATGAGTACGATAATTGTGTCTACGTATTGAAGAGTGATGAGAAATTATTCTCTACCTATTGCTATATATGGGTGATATCTTGATGACAAGTTCTAGCAAGGATGAGATCGGTAAGCTCAATGAGAAAGGAGTAACAAGGTGATTTATGGTTTTTTTTAAGAAGAATAAGGTGATTGATGGTTAAATGAGCATCATCACCGATTTGAAATCGAGGGAGATAATTATTGTGAAAGTGACTTAAAACAAGTATTTTTTAAGTTGTTGGCAGCGGGGACTCGATTTATGGTTTTGCATTTATTCAAAATCATGCTAAAATACCTATTTCATGGAAATTCCTCCATATGGGGGACTCGAACCATGGTAATAGGTTGATTCAAGTTAACACAATACAGTTGCCTATAAATAACCGTTTCAGATAGCATTACACACAAATCACAAAATAGAATCTTAAAGAGATGAAACACAAAAAGCTAGTGTTTTGAGAGTTTATACATCTTGGTTGAGGTTCTAGGGTTAGGAAATACTTTCTAAACACCATGGAAAGAGAGAATTCATTTAAGGAAGGATTCAAGCTTTCTCTCACCATCTGCGTAGAGATCTTCTTGCGAGTCAAGAATGACTTGAAAAACTGATGAAAATTATGGTTTATTGTTGAAACTAATTTCTTATAACATATTTGAATCTAACCTATTTTGGGTTGACATTATAATGTTGACTTAAGATCTTGAAGTATACTCCTCCTCTAGATATAAGGTTCAATTCTCCCTCATTGCTAATTTGGTTGGACAAATTTAACTTTTTTTAAAAAAACATATTTGAATCTCTTTATAACTACTCATTCAAAATGGATGATAGAGTTCTCTTTCTCTCCAAACATATGTCAACTTGGTAATTTAAATTCATCCTTTTGTTGGGTAATATTGTATGTATGTTTTCTTTTTTAACCTTTTTGCATGGACATGATTGAGACTTTTCTTGCAGTACTTGTTGGTGATTCACCCATTCCAAAAAACCACTAGACTGAACAGTCTAAAAAGTCAATAGCACAGTTGAATTAATGGTTGTCTAGGAATTACAGTCTCACAAAATTTGAAAGTTTGAAACTTGCACTTGCAATTTTAAAATGGAACCGAATTTTCCCTTCTCTCTCAAAAACACACATAGGATCCACATGGTAACCAAAGGAAACTACTGTCGGTTTGACCAAATCTTGTTGACAGACATGTGAAGAACTGGGAGCTAGCTATGACTGCACATTTTATTTTAGGTGTAATTGGAATGCTATGCATCATGCATGTGCCTTTTCTTTAAAGAAATTGTTACCCTTTTCCCCTCTAGATTCAGGATAAATTATGTACTCCTTTTCTATACTTTTTTTATGATAAAAATAATACTTTATTATAATTAAAAATTGTAAGTTATTTTGGGACTTGAATGTGTAATGAGTAGTTACAATAATATCTTAATGTAACGAAGTTTCAAAATAATATATGATTGTGCCCTTTGTTAGTCAAAATATTGTGCCAAGAAATCAAGTTGTTTGGGCTCCAGTGGCAAGGAGCTTCTTCTAAGGACGTACCCGGGAAATACCGGGTTCGATTTCCAGGAGGAACAACGCTTAGCTAGTGTGCATGCCTCTACGCACAAGCCGGATTAGTCGCCCACCTTTGGTGGGTCGGAAACCGATGCGAAAGCCAAAAAAAAATATTGTGCCAAGAATGAGAAACCGCATATTCCAAAGCAAGAATAATACATGTCAGCTCCGCCTCAAAAACAGACAAATCACCAAGATTACTTGCAAAACCGCCAACTAAATCCCTCTATGGTCCCTAAAAATACCTCCACAGAAAGTCAAACTACCAATTAGCGAACCGTCTGTATTAACTTTAGTCCAACGAGCAATGGGGGGTTTCCAAGTCACCACAATACTCTCTTTGAAGCTAACTTGGGGAAACATTAAAATTATCCAACAAAATTTTATTTTCCTGACCACACAAGCAATAACCATGAGACTTGTTGCCACTAAGCGCCACCAGAGAAAGAATAGCGGACTGTGCCGAATGCATAGTCGCCCTGTTCGTGCTGAAGCAAATGATGTTTCCAGCCTTCCAAATAGTGTGGACGATATGGATGATAGCCGCAACAAAAACATCTCGCACTTGCGAACTACACACAGTCGGGATGCAATCCAAAACCGCGGTAATGCTAGTCAAGTCAATAGAACAATGCTACCGAGTCTCTGACCAACACCACAAATGCTTGGCAAAGTCGCAAGTCAAGAATAAGTGGGAGGACGTCTCATCTGCAGCGTAACAAAGAACGCAAATAGAAACCAAAGTACAACCCCGACTTTGCAAATTCTCATCAGTTGGAATCTTACAATGCATACGGCGCAAAAAAAGAAAAGAATGTGAAGGTGGAATGCAGGGGCGCCAAATAAAAGAAGGCCATACCAAAGCAATTTGCGGCTGGTGCAAGAAGGAAAAAGCTATCTTTGATGTGAGCTTACCATCCCGAGAGTGAGGCCAAATAAGCCGATCCAAGAGGGGCGTCACCAGAAGAATAATGTTGTGAATACTAGCTTCCACCCACGGGTTCATCATATGGCGCCCTTTGCTTGTTTCTGTCTTGCCGGTCTCTATTCCTCTTGAGCATTGATTTGGTTTTAATAAATTTTGTTGTTCAAAAAAAAAATTGAGAGATCAATCTAACCGATCATTAGTGGAGGATCCAATAAAGGTAAAACAAAATTAGATAAAGTCACACTTTTAGATCTCCGGCATTCACCTTCGGACGAACCCATGTTAATATAAGAGAAATGATATTTGTACAACCATTTTATGATAACTTTTGAAACAACACTCTCATACACTCATCATGTTCTTACTTTCTTTATCTATTACTTTGATTTTTGTGTCAATACAAACATTTCTTTCTATATTCATGGTTGTCTTATAAGTTATACAAAAAGTGGTTGTTCAAATAACATTCCTCTAATACTCCCTTCGTCCCATAATAAGTGAGTCATTTGTAAAAATATATTGTCCCAAGAATATTGACTCATTTCACTTTTTAATACAATACTAATTACTTTTTTCCAATTATAACTCTAATTAATATTACTTTCACCACTCTTAATTCAATATATTCTACTTTACATTTATGATAAAGAATGCACCAATACTTAATAAAAACACTCAATACTATTTTTTTCTTTCTTTCATTTATACACTTTTCTTAATTTGTACGAAATGGTCAACTGACTCAGTTTAACTCGGATGGAAGAGAGTATAAAACATAAGTATGGAATATTGAAATAGCATTATTATGAAATTGTGCAATAGTTTTCATAGATACCCCCAACACCTTGTACAAAAAGAACAGGAGCAGTAAATAGCTTGCCGTATCTACTTCATTGAGCAATCATCAATCAACATCCATACAACCAACCCTTCACCCCATTTCTCTCCCTTCTTTCTCTATATAACCAACCAATACTTTTACTTCATAAATTCTTAAAGTTCTTATATATATCTCCATAATTTGTTTTTATTAATACACCAATATTTCTAATTGATGAGTTGTGCACTCCCCTGAATTCCTTCCAAAAGCCAACTCCTTTTTCCCACTTTTTCTTCCAACAAACAATTTATTTAATTCATTTTTTGGTATTTATTTATTTGCTTATTTAATTTTTTTTTCATTCTCCAAGACAAACAATAGGGGGGATGCTACTACCCTTATAGGGTGGCTCTTTTTGTCCACTCTCATATGCAAATGGTACCTCAAAGTGCTTATATATATAAGCACATGTGGTGATTACAACTCTATAAGCATCTTCTTCAAGTTTCTTTTAGTTTTCAAGAGTTGAAGCAAGCATCAATGGCTATCTTCATTGCAATTCTTGGTTTTTTCTTTGTGTTCTGTTTTTGCTCTGCTCTTTTGAAGTGGAATGAGGTAAGATACAGAAGGAAAGGTTTGCCACAAGGAACAATGGGGTGGCCTGTTTTTGGAGAAACAACTGAGTTTCTTAAACAAGGTCCTAACTTCATGAAAAATCAAAGGTCAAGGTAAAAATCATAAACAACTTCACATGTTTTTTGTTTTGTTTTTCCATCATCATCATTTGATTGGTTACTTTGGTGCATGTGTTCTATAAGTCTAATGTTCCTATGTTCATGTTTCTTGTTAGTGGAGTGGTTTTTATGTACTTGGTTTTTTAGACTATTCCATTGGTTTCATTTTCTTCATATTTTCTTGATAAAAAAAAAAAAAAAAACTACTTTGATCATCTTCCCTTGCATGGCACTGTGATTTATCACATTAATTAATCACCCTTTTGAATGTATTACAAAAATCATGGGGTGTTTAACCAAATCACGATGACACTGTGATTTTATTGAAGCTCTGAAGCAAAAAAAAAATAAAAAAAATCAATTTTTTTTACAAAATTTCGGTAATATATGTTATTATGTCAAATTCACCGTTAATCCAAAATGACATTTACATCATGAAAGTGTGAATATGAGAAACTAATGTTAATTAGACAAAACATTTTTGTAACAAGATTTTCTCAGATGAGTTAAACTAAGTATGAGGTAAAAAATATTCATTCATGTACTTTTTGGTAATTTACCCTATTGGTTATGATTGTAACATTTTTTTTTGGTATCACTTTTTGTGTATGGCAGGTATGGGAATTTTTTCAAATCTCACATATTAGGATGTCCTACAATTGTATCAATGGATCCAGAACTAAATAGATACATATTGATGAATGAAGCAAAAGGGTTTGTTCCAGGATACCCTCAATCCATGTTAGATATCTTAGGAAAATGTAACATTGCAGCTGTTCATGGCTCCACTCACAAGTACATGAGAGGGACATTGCTTTCAATCATTAGTCCCACCTTAATCAGAAATCAGCTTTTACCTAAAATTGATGAGTTCATGAGAACTCATGTAAGTGATTGGGATAACAAAATCATCAACATTCAAGACAAAACTAAAGAGGTTTGTAACACTTTTCATGTTAATATTGATAGTGAGTTTAGCAAAATTACGTGTAAAATAGTAAATATTTGCCAAATACTATGTTTTGAAGCTTCAACAAAATCACAGTGTCACTCTGATTTTGTCAAATTCACCGTGGTTAAAAATGAAAATTCTTTGCAAGACTTCTAACTAACTACACATTCACAATTTTTTTTTAACAGATGGCATTTCTCTCATCTTTGAAGCAAATTGCTGGTATGGAATCAAGCTCAATTTCTCAGCCTTTCATGACAGAGTTCTTTAAGCTTGTTTTAGGAACTCTCTCCCTCCCTATTAATCTTCCGGGCACAAACTATCGTCGTGGATTACAGGTATATATAGTTACAACGATAGTCCTTCGTCTTTTCTAATTAGTGTTTAAGCGTGTGTTTAGATGAGCCGTGGACAAGTGAAACCGTAAATATAGAGTTTTACCACCGTAATAGAAGCTCCAATGTGTAGCTTTTAGTTTTACCACCGTAATTTTTAGAAGCTCCAATGTGTAACTTTATTCAAGTTAAGTCCATCATTTTTTTTTCTTGGAAATTTAGACCATGTTTTGTTCAAATAAAGATGCATGATACCAATTATTTGTTCATGTTGCTACTAATTTTAATTAGTTAGAAAATGATAGAATATATTTGATTGATTTTTGTAGGCAAGGAAAAGTATTATTAACATTTTGAGTAAGCTACTTGAAGAAAGGAGAGCATCAAAAGAAATCTATGAAGACATGCTTAGTTGTTTGATGAGAGGGAATGATAATAAAAGCAAATTAAATGATGAAGAACTTATTGATCTAATCATTACAATTATGTATTCTGGTTATGAAACTATTTCAACTACATCAATGATGGCTGTAAAGTACCTGCATGATCATCCTAAAGTTCTTGATGAAATGAGGGTATGTGGAAAAGTTATCATTATTGCTTTTTTATTTGAGATTTTTTTATTATAAAGTGTGTGATAATATTGAATATTGATATCTTGCAGAAAGAGCATTTTGCTATTAGAGAAAGGAAAAAGCCAGAAGATCCTATAGATTGTAATGATCTCAAGTCTATGAGGTTTACTCGAGCAGTAAGTAGCGTTGTAATATCTTTTCATTAACTGTCAAAAACATCTATGTCGTTCTTTAAAATTAGAAGTTCAAAGTCTTTCTCGTTCTCACGACTAAGACAGTGACTTAGACGTTATTATAAGAAAGACCGTGAACTTTTACTTTTGATAGTCGATAACAATGATCATTACAATTTTAAGTGCTAATCCACAATGCTATTAAGATTGATTTTTCCATTAAATTGTGTCTTTTGCAGGTGATTTTTGAGACCTCGAGATTAGCTACTATAGTTAATGGAGTTCTGAGAAAAACAACTCATGACATGGAATTAAATGGTGAGTTTTTTGAGTGGCCTATTTCATTTCTCTAGCTCTTATGTATTTATGTTGATGGGCTCAAGAAAAATGTTTTTGACTTTTTTGGTTTCTTTCAGCCACTTTTTAGTATCAATAAAGCTTGTTAAACAGTAGCCAGAAAAAGAAATTCATTCATCCCTAGGATTGTGTAATTGTTCACATGGCATTGACCACTCTTTCAACATTCCAACTAGACCCTTTTCATTTCACTATGTAAAAAAGTTTACCAGAAAAAGATGCATCTTTCCAAATTACTTAGATTACTTTAATATGATATGGTCATGGTCATAGGTTGAAAAATTAGGCAGTGGGAATCTTAAGGAATTTAAAAAATATTTATTTGTATTCCTGACAATGACATTGAGGTGGGGTTTAGCATGGGAATGGGAAGTTCTTTCCCATCATGGGAAAGTAAGTGTTTTAGCCATAGATTTATTATATAAATATTCAACGGTCAAGATTTAGTACCTGCTAACTTTTGGCCACTTTTTGCTCAAAAAATAAAAAGAGACCCCACTTATTATAAAAAATGTATAATCTGTTTTTTTTTTTTATTTTTAAAATTATGACAGTGGGCTTGGGATATACACAGGCGAAGACCCCACTTTTGGCCTTTTTTTTTCCGGATAAATATACACAGTCGAAAACTTATATACATTAGGGGATTATTAGTTTTTAAATTGATTGTAAGAGCAGAATTTTTAAACTGATTGTCACCATGGATTGTTTTATCACCCTTATTTGAAACTTAATAATTATTTCTGCTTTGGCAACAGATAAAGACTAACATGGGCTATTAGTTTTTAAATTAATTGTCACCATGAATCCAATTAGCATATAAATTAAAACGATCCACTTGAACATGGATTTCATTTACATAAATTATACTAATATCTTTGCATAAGCAAAACTCCAATTACAATTGACCGAAAAGTTCTAAGATGTGATCCCATGCTATCAAGCTTTGCATTTACTTCAGCCTTCCATATCCCATCACAATCATTTATGGGCTGCCTCTGAATATCTCTTCTTTGTTCAGCTGAAGTATTTCCAACTGTTTCATCCTTTGGATTAGTAAGAAATTCAAGCAACTAAGAAGTTTTGCTGATATTCAAATGACTTGAAAACACAACAGTCTCTGACCATGAAAACTAAAAAACGCAGCAAAACAATCACCTTAAATTATAGATTTTAAAGTTAATGTTTAGTACTTAAACAACAAATTTTGTAAAATTAAAGGAAGGTATCAGCTTACCTTCACACCAGTGTCGAAAATCACGATTGAAATCCGAAATGAATGGCGATGACAAACCAGATCTAGATCCGGATGATAATAAAATGAAATGTACTTAAAAGAGATGAGTGTTAGGTTTGAAGCAAAATTGCAATAGGGGAACTTTTGGGGATTTTTTAGTATTATACGAAGAGATGGGTTAAACTTGAGCTTAGAGTAAAATGATGAAATTGGTGTTTGAAGCAATGGCGATGGCAAACGACAATGAAAGTGGTATTCTGATTTTGATGGAAGAAGGGCACAAGAGTAAAAAAAAACAGGGGTGTAGATCATTTCTTAGTGATACAAGGAGGTGAGATAGTAAAACATATAACAGGTTATAATAATTAGATGGAATTTTTTCTTTTTTTAATTGCAGCAGGTGCAAACCGCCAGGTGCCCTTGATGGACCCACTTTCCC
The DNA here is from genome assembly GCF_003473485.1 of Medicago truncatula. Lineage (NCBI taxonomy): Eukaryota > Viridiplantae > Streptophyta > Magnoliopsida > Fabales > Fabaceae > Medicago > Medicago truncatula. The sequence goes on along the minus strand of NC_053048.1, from coordinate 5,304,500 downwards.
ATGGTGGGAAAAAACATCCCATTTCCAGGCTAAATGCCACCTGACATTGAAGATATCTATGATACACGTGGTTACATTCAATTATTCTATTTCCATAATTTTGTGTCATTTTTAGTGTCAATGTTTCATACTTCATAGGTTCTTACTATTCATAATAGCATGTGTGAGCATCTTATTGATGCTATCAAGAGGGTTAATTAGATTTTTTTTTAAATGATTTTTCAGGCTATTTGGTTCCTAAAGGGTGGAGGATATATGTATATACTAGAGAGATAAATTATGATCCAATTCTTTATCATGATCCACTAACATTTAATCCATGGAGATGGCTGGTTAGTAACAATCTCTTCTAGTAACATTTTCCATAAAAAAATATCTTGAAATACTAAGAACCATAATTAACAAACATCTTCAAAATGCAGGGAAATAATCTAGAGTCACATAGTCATTTCTTGATATTTGGAGGAGGCACTAGACAATGTCCAGGAAAGGAGTTGGGAATAGCAGAAATTTCCACTTTCTTGCACTACTTTGTAACTAGATACAGGTGAGAGTAGTTACTTATCTATGAAGCACGGATACGTCAAAATAGCTACCGTATTGGACCTGATACGTCTTGATACTCCGTTGATACGTATCGATGGAGTATCTGATTTATTTATTTATTTATTTTTAAAAAAAAAAATTGATACGTCGTCGACGGAGTAATACTTACCTATTTTAAATGACTAAGTTTTCATTTTTGTTTTTGAAAATCCATTATATTAATTGTATTTGAGGTTTTCTAACATGTGATCTTTAATGTTGCATTGCAGATGGGAAGAAGTAGGAGGAGATAAACTAATGAAATTTCCTAGAGTTGTGGCACCAAATGGACTACACATAAGAGTCTCATCTTATTGACCATGATTTGTATAGATAATACAGCACATAGTAGTGATAGGGTTTTTGTTTTGTATGATATGATAATTAATTCTCTAACAAATTAGAAAATCAAGGAAATCAGTAGATTCTTGTTCTTTTTTGCAACATTTAAGACAATTCAACTGTTTTTGAGCAGCATTTATTTATAATGCTAATTTATGGTTGGAATGTGGGTGTGAAGAATATTGTAAGTTTGGAAAATTGACAACTTAATTTTGTCACTAGTTAAGAGTAGCATGTCAGTGCTATCAAGCCTAGTACATGTTTTAGTAACTATTCCATGTCTATGGACCAGACTAATCAAATTTTGGTCAATGCTAGAGCCTAGAGTGTGGCACTTTCATTAAGTTTCCCTCCTTTCACTTTCAATTGAGAAAATTGCTCTTCTCACGATCAGTTTTGCTCCAGCACATCAGAAAAATACAAAAATATTCTCCGGCGACAGTTAAATGCCGCAGGTTGATGTTGTTGTTGATCCTCGATGGCAGTTAACTGTTGCTGGGATATATTCGTATTTTCCTACTGTTTTGAAGCAAAACTGATGGTGAGAAGAACAATTTTCTTCAAATAATGCCTTCTTTGTGAACTTGGGCCTTTTAGGTTGAAATTTATTGGGCTAAGATTTTGCAATATGAATTCTGCTCATTACCCAAATGGATTCACTCATTTCCAAAATAAATGAACGAAATGTCGTTACGCATGTTAACATGTGCTAATGCAAATTACAACGTAACTTAACATATTCGCGTGACTTAACTCACGCTAGTACGTAATTTTTGGGTTAACTCACGTTGAATGAATCACATTGAATCTCAACGTAAGTTAACTCACGTTGGTTTCTTTCATTTACTTTACTATCATAACTTGTTTATTGAAGGTTTATGGGTTGTATATGATATTATGTGATGCATGGTGTATCTTTTCTAGTATGTACTGTATACGTAATTTTTGTCTGTGCTAACTTTTGTATTCATTTCTATTGTAAAGTTGTTTTTTCCTATGTGTTGTCTTAGTATATTTGCTGAGTTGGATAAATATAAATATTAACAACATTTTAATAAAACAATTAAATACTACTGCACCTCCCTTCATTTTACCTTCTTTTAAAACATGAAAATGTGGACAATTCATCAAGACATGGCAAGCTTAGGAAATTAGGTGATTGATCTCTAAAGAATTGATTGAGTATCCATATTGAAGATATAGTAAAGGCTACTGATAAAATAAATATTTAAATTCTGGTTTTAAAAGATCAATAGTTGCAAGTATAAGTTGTCAGAAGAAGGTAAGATGAAGGGAGGTGCAGCTAAGTTTCAAACAAGTGCTCATAATATACACTATTAGACTCACGAGCCTTTAAAACTTAAATATTTATTCAACCATACAAGTGCCGCTTAATGCAATGTCTTATATTTGTTGTCCACTGACTATGAAAATCAACGTGAGTTAACTCACATTGGAATTTCAATGTGATTTTTGCAGAATTATAACTAGTGTGAGTTAACTCACGCAGCGTGACTTAATTCACGTAAGAGCATTTTCAACTTTTACTTTGGGAATGAGCGGAACCATTTGGATAATGAGTAGAATTCTTACAATTTGGATTCCATGCTGTAACTGTGTCACGCAGTTACAGCTTCCAGCCGTCTGATCAAAATGAACAGTCGAGATTGTTTTACTGTGTAAACTCAGTTTGAAATTTGAACCCTCCAATCTCAAATCAATGGTCATTATTTGTTACAGCGTGAAACAACATCAAAACCTTACAACAGGAAAACCTGATCCAAGATTTTGAGGCATGTGCCTTGTCTAAGCTTGTGTTTGGATTCAATTAGATCATTGCTCCTCTTCAACAAAATTGCTCTCTCACACCTGAAAAAACCAAAATACCCTCAACCATCGTTCACTCCTTAACATTTTGCTTAAGAGTGAACGTCTGGAGGCATTCCGGTGTTTTGCAATTGTGGGAGAACAATTTCATTGATGAGAGGAACAATTTTCATTCAATTATTTGGCCAATTTTTCATGAAATCTCATTATATTTGACCAAACAAATATTATTTCGAATAGACACATCCAGAAAAAACATGGACTTTGTGTCATTTAGAAATGCACTTCTAAATTTTTCATGAAATCTCATTATATTTGACCAAACAAATATTATTTCAAATAGACACATCCAGGAAAAACATGGACTTGTGTCATTTAGAAATGCACTTCTAAATAAATATGTTGTCTAATAGTATATTTTCGAATATTTATGTGATTTTTTTAAAATTTTTGAATGATAGAAATTACTCATTATGCTACTATTTTAAACATGCATCTTTGGAGCATATGTTAGAACTTACCTAAGTATATATATATATATATATATATATATGCTCAATGTACTGACCATAAAAAATAAGAAAAATATAATCAATGTACTTTTTTCTTCACCTTTTGTTACATAATAATGATGGTTTCGTTTAATTTCTGGATACCGCTAAACCTGCTTCATGAGAGAAAATTGGAGAGTGAAAGGGAGAGAAGTTAAAAATGAGAGGTCATAAAATGGAGAAGAAAGAGATGTAATGTTTTACCCGTCTCATTTTAATTGTCATTTTTAAAAAAATTATATGTCTATAAATAATGTTACTCTAAAATATTAATGTAACATTTATTATTATTTTTCACTAGTAATATAACCTTATTTTTTAAATTTCACTCTTCTTAACTACTTTTACTAACTACGTGTTTTTGTAAATTATATTATTAAAACCAACAATTCAAGAACTGCACACAACTCTAAAACGGCTTTTGATAGTAAATAAACACTTACAATAATAATATAAAAAAATAGATGAAAGTCATTAATTAGGTTTATGTCGGTATATTGTTGATCTATCAAGTATGAGTTAAAAGTGTTACATCATGTCAAAATATTAGTGTTGAGCAACGTGTGCCATATACTCAATGACTTATGATTTTGATGAATGTGTAGGTGCAAATCACTTATGTGGTTGCTCTTGTCCAATGTCATGATCCATTTGGATCTCCTTGAATATCAAGAATGGTATAAGAGTCATGTTCGACGAATCTCAGCGTCTCCTTGTATCGTATGTCTTCATTAGTGACCATGAGGCGTGTCCCATTGATAATGTGGGCTAACGGCAATTAAATTGTATGTGCATGAAAAAACTTCTACTTGTGGGAAGCATACACACTTGAAGGATTGATTGTTAGTGTGTCAAATATGATTTGAAGTTCCACATTTGATGAAAAAGTAAACGTTGAACAACATATAAGTGAGAAGATTCATATATTCAATGTCCTGAAGTGTTATATGAAGATGTGGTATTCAAACCACTTGTGTGCATACTCCAGCTCAATGTGGTGATCTTACTGGCTCAAGTCATCTCCCAACATATACCATGTAAACATATATTTTATATAACATACCAGTGAAATATTAAGGCACAACGGTAAAATTTACTAATGCTCCATCTACAATAGTATAAGTGCTATTTAAGGTCATTTGCAGAATATACTTTAAGATAAGTATTTTTTCAACTAAGGTTGTCAAAATCGGGACTTTACTTCAGATCAAAAGGGAATAGCAAAATCGGAATTCGTAAAATTGCAATCAAAATCGAAGGATTTTAATCAAGGAATTTTGTGAATCGATATAAAAAATTGTAAAATCGCAATCAAAATCGATGGACTTTACCAAAAAATAATAATACTAAATATATGTTATAAATGGTATATAGTCATAAATGACTTAGTTTATAAGAAATCGTAAAATCGCAATCAAAATCGTAGGATTTTGCCTATTTTAAGATTCTACTATGGATTTAGGTCGTTGAAGGTGAAGAAAATCGCAAAATTCTGAATTTTAGGATTTAAGTCGGGATTTTGACAACAAATTTCAACTACCACATACGGTGATTCAAAGGAGTCTTATTGCATGCCTCAAATCATGCCGAAAGAATTTGTATCCTGAAACTTCCTACAATGAGTGATTCGAATCACAATAAAGGATCTGGAAGGTTTATTCAAATCATGCCTATTTTTTCCTATGAAAACAGAGTTAAAAAATAATATTTTATACTTGAACAAAAAAGAGGGAGCACAGAAGGAAACCTATGGTTTAAGTGTTTATAGATTTTTGTTGAAATTATTGAGAAACACGTTTTAAACACCTTGGAGGGATAGGAATTATTAGGGAAATGATGCAAACTTTCTCTATTGTATTCAGGAGTGAAAACCATTGACGGTTGAGAGAAATGGAAAAAAGGTAAAATTAGGATTTGCTCATCTTAAACTCTAGCTAATTGCCTATACCAATTTTATATCTCTTATAAAGACTCGTTTATTGTGAATAAGAGAGTTGCTATTTCCTTAAGACGTAGACCAATTTGGATCGAATTACATAAACAATCTTATTGATATTACTATGCTATTTGATTGTTTCTTTTTTCCTACACATAAGTTCTAGTTTGAATATTTATTTGCTTAAGTTGTTGAGTTTCGGTTTCCATTGTTATTTGTTCCATTTTTTTTGTTAAATCCACAACAAATGTCATCATCTATATGAACAAAACAAAGTGTGCAACGTGGGTTATAACCGGTAAATAAGTTGGTTATCACGTTGCACTTAGCTCTCATAATGGACAAATAATTGAGTGATTACAATGCCTAAGACATCTAATCAGTGACTATTTTAAGATTTTATAATTTTAGTTGTTTTTAATGTTAATTAATCCTCTTCAACTAGTAATGTTTGTCATGAATAACTGATGATGTAGGTTAAAGGAATGACTCTAATGATGTGGAACGCTGCATCGTGGACGAAGGTTGTTTTGCAAAAGATTTAGAAAGCTGCAGCGTCCTGAATCTCTAGCTGGGTCGTGCATAGTACGAGCACGTGGGACCAAGTCCAGCCATTGCTTAATGAGGAAGAATATGAGTTGTCCCCAATGATTGAAATCCTAGGAATAATAAAGGAATATGTCAGGGAGTAGGTATGATATGATAAGGACAACCCATTTGTAAAATGACCAAATGGTACAACTTGTAGTGGTTGTCCTTTTTTTAAAAAAAGGATAACCATTTGTTAGTGCCAAGGGTCCGAAAGTTCATCTTAGAATTGGAGAGCCAGATTACGGATGGGGCTAACAGCTTTAGAGATCTCATTCCATCTCATCTTCTCCATAGATAAGCATGGAAGCCTAGATTCTAGAGTTCTTAGAGTTAGATTACTTGGTGATATTTTGGCTCAATACTCTTATTCAAGGATTGTAATCTTGTCCTAACTATATTTAATCTATCAATTTAGTTTTCTATGTTTTCATTTATGTTTATATTCATTTCCATCTTCGTGGTTCATCTCACCATGAGCTAAACCCATCCTTGTGGTTTAGGCATGGTGAGGTTATAGTTTATTTATTTACTTGCAATATATAAAGTTGTAGCGCCGAGCTTTGCAGCTTTGCTCTAACAAACTGTTTTAACTCAAAATATTTAGAAGTAAATTCTGATCATTTTTATTTCTAATGTTATAGCTCCCTGATCCTTACCAGGAATGGGAGTGGAAAATGTTTGTTAGATATGAATTTGTCCTTAAGCACTAACCGGTGAAAGGATCAAAAGAGATTGTTTGAACTTAGAAAAGTCTGGAAGCTATAGCTAAGCGCTATGTTCTTGGTATGACTATTGTTATATGGGAATAGGGCCCAAAGACCCTAATACCCTCGTGTGGAACAGGTGGGAACCTAAACCCAACAATTGTTGCGTGTTAAGAGTCGTGATGAGCCCTAAACGATGTGACATCACGCCCTTAACACGATGGTGATGTAGTATTTTTTCATCAAACAATAGTAAGTATTTATATCGTCTCCTCAGGGACTAGTGCGATATCGCGGACCGTTCGACACCAAATATCATTTCAAGTTAAACGATAGTTGATTGTTTGTTTTAGTAACTGAATTGCAAATGATAAAATTGAGATTAATAGGGCGTAAAACTTGTTAGGATTAGAGTTCCTTGATCGAGCGTCGCACGTAACCTAATGATCATACATGGATTCTAGCTTTTCTTTGATATTATCACGTATCCCTCGACAACACCATTCGTGTCCAAACAATATTGTGAAATCAATTGTATCATTCAATGGTCGATGTCTCAAACTATTGAATGATTCAAGAGTCGATCTTATCGTTCAATCGATGATTTCTCAATCTATTAAATGATAAGAAAGCTTTAGGTTTGGATACTCAAGGTGATTATCAAAACATCGATTCCATGTCTAGAAACTATGTTTTGATAGATGGTTATTCTAAACCTAGATTCAAAAGTATTTCTCAATCACAATTAAATCAAAGATAAAGATTAAAGTGCAAGAATAACCTCAATATCAATTCAAATGCTAGAACCATATATTTATAGATCAAACGATTACATGTTAAACTATGATCAAGTACCTCTAATCCCAACAAAGGAGATTTAGCTACTCATTGTCATGGAAGCCTTGCAAGAATGAATTGAAGAAGCAAGATTCATTACAACTTGTGATGTCTCAACAAAGGATGAAGAATCCACTCTCTATCATTCTCACTCTATAAAGCACAAGCCCTATCTCTCTCTCTCTAAGAATATTACAAGTGAAAACACAGAGAGAAACTAAGTGAAAAACTATGTAAAAAAAACTATCTCCCTCTGAAATGGTTGAGTGGGCTATTTATAGAATTCTGAGTCTGCCTTCACTCGCCTCGCGAGCTGCTTCATTCGCCATGGCGAGTTGAAGTTTCTTCCCCATTGGGTTTGTGCCACGTCAGCATTTAGAGGCTAAACCGCCCTTACTCGCCTCGCGAGTCCTTCCATTCGCCATGGCGAGTAAGCTCGCCTTCTACTTCGCCATTGCGAGTTGGTGGCGTGTGATCTTTGTTGCATTCTGGAATTGCTCGCCTTTGCTGCTTGCCATGGCGAGTTGGAGGCGAGTGATCTCCTTTTTCTGCCTTTTTGTACTTTTCTCGATTTTCTTCTCTTTGCTTGATGTCTTGAGTTCGAATCCTGCACAAATGGGTGAAGTAAGATAGATAAAGCGTAAAAGGGCAATAATCACTTATTTCTCGGCTTTTCCCTTAATAACTTGCAAAACAAGTAACAAAAGTGCCTAAAATATATCACTTAAATTACAACTTTCTAGCACTTATCAAACTCTCCCCAACTTAACTCTTTGTTTGTCCTCAAACAAAATCTTGAAAATCAAACAAGTTAATATGACAAGACACAAGTACAAAAGGTTTGAAAACATTTTTAGATGAATGATTCAAAGAGAATGCGCGGGCAAGTCTGAGTTTCCAACTAATCTGGAATTCTACCACAAATATGAAATGAGTCCTATGCACAAAGTTCATGTCAAATAGTTCAAGTCAATAAAATATTTATTCACGAACCACACCTAACACACTTCTTTGCAAGTGGATATGCAATTGAAATCAAATGAGTGAGGGTTATGAACACACATCCGGCAATCAAGTTAACATCCAAATCAAGTTATATGTCCATCCAATTATCATTTCAAAAAGCATAAAAACATGGATCAAAAGGTCTTTGAGGGTTGTAACTTGGCTAGGCTACAAAAGAATTGACATTTGTGGGGCAATTGAATTCAAATGGCCAAGCATAAGGGAACATTCCTTCTATTTACATTCAAAAGACAAATTTACTAAAATTCCCTAAACAAACCCTTGGTGTTTAAACATGATACTCCTTGATCTTGACAACTTATTCTATTTTTGGATTTTTCTTCCTTTTTCTTTTTCTTCTTTTCTCATATACAAACAATGTTGTCTTGATCAAAATTTCTGATTACACCAATTCACTTGACAAATGATGACATCTACCTTTTTCTCCCCAACTTGAATAAAAACATACCCTATTTGAATGTTCCCTTAATCTATGGCAAAAGGGGACAAATAACAATGAAGGTTTAGGGTTCAACAATTAAAACATATCAAGGTCCGATAGTGCAACAAAAATGAACTGGATTTTGAAAAATTTAGGGCGAATTCATCAAGCATTGTGCTTATGAATTGACAGTTCATGATTGAGGACCTTGATTCATTTGGCTCAAGTGGGTTAGCAAATACTCGCTCTTCTCACAAGGTAGGCTATTTGTGGTCAAGTATGTTTTTCTCATTAAACAAACTATGCCTTGATCCTTTCCATGTCTTTACACAATTTAAAACAAATATTGGATTTAACATAAAATAACCGAGTTAAAACAATGAATGCCGGTCTCCTTGCATATAGTACAAATATTTGAGGTTTCCTCACTTTTTGGCTAGTACTAAGTGGTTCACAAACAAACACATTATCGCGGAGAACTAGATGAACTGAAATTTGTGCAAAGTACTCATTTCCTATTCAAGTAAAACCTAGAAAAACTGGAAACTTGTACCTTGGCTTTGCGCTTTATCACAAACTATCTATCATTATCAATCATCTGAGAATTTTGCTCAAGTTTTGGCTATCTTTCAAGCGCTTTGAAATTTGAAGCTTTGAGCATTTTCTTTTCAATAAGCAAGAGTGATAAACTAAAGAAACTTCCACAATTTTCAAAAGAAAGTACTTGATAACACAAAAATTAAATTACTAAACATATTATTTTAACAACACAATACCACATTAAACAATACGGATATGAATACGAAAATACCAAAATAATTAAACAAAATGTTAACTAAACAAAGTGAGTCATTGTGCCAAATAAAACAACAGAAGCAAATATTTGTCAAAGTAGCTGGAATCGAAAGCAAATAAAGGAAATGAAAGAGAAGGGAAAGAATCGACTGAAAGCTTATAAAATGTCACTCAATAAAGGTGAACTTTCACGTCTCTTCTCTTCCTCCTCAACCCTGCATGTCATCATTATCTGAACCACCAGTTGCACTTGGGACTCTGTCTGGATCGTCTCTGTCAGAATCTCCCATCAATATATCGTCAGAAAGCGTCCCGAACGATGATCCACCCCCTCCGTAAGGATCTGGCCTGTCCTCAGGCCAAGAAACATGAGCTTGAAAAGCCTCTGGTGTCATGAATTGTGACATCACCTCCGGTGGGTACCCAGCCTGCTGCTGCATCACATACTGAGACTGCTGAAGATATGTATTAGCACGGTTGGTTGCGTCCAGCATGTTCCATGTATGGGTATGGCACTGGTATTGCCATTGAGCGAAGCTTGAAAGGTCAAAAGCAGCAGTGTGTGGGTCTAGATGTGGTGGAAAGTGGGGTTGTGGTTCAGATGATGGTTGAGGTCGTGGTGGAGGTGCCCCAGAAGATGATGCTTGTTTGCCTTTATCCTTCTTTGTTTCACCCATAATGTATCGGGTGATGAAAGCATCATTGATCGGGTTCCGGATCTTCTCATGGACACTGGTTGGTAGGCGCATGCTGGTATCTTTAATGAGTCCCATGATTAAACCGGGAAAAAAGAGACGAGCTTCTCTTTCACCTCTTCCTTGCAGGGTGACCATTCGGAGTTCCCAAGCAATGGTCCGGGCAATATCTACCTTGATCCCCTTGAGGATGTAGTAGATTAAAGGACACACCTCGACAACACAATCAGACAGATGACTATTGGGCCTGACATTATAAAGAATGAATTTTTGGATAATTTTGGCCTCATTGGTCATGAATTTGTATTGGGCCCGATACTCTCTCCCTGCATCACTGGTGTCATAGTTATAGTCTCCCAACAAGAGAAATCGTTTGATTTCTTCATGGGGGCCCGGGAGGATAAAGTGGCCAAGGTTTTGCTTCTCATGAAAGTCATCAAGGTCGTCTGGGTAGGCTAACTCAAAGGGGTTGCCAAGGTATGTATTTATTGCCTCACGGTCAAACCGGATAGTTCGACCCCTCACAAAAGTTTCGAATGTAAATGGGTCAGTGTGTGGATTTTCAGGTAGGGCATTGGCATAAAACTCACGCACTAACTCGGCATTAATATCTGTTATGGGTTGGAGGAGTCGTTCCCATCCTTGATCGAGTAAAAGTTTGGCAATTTCTTTATAGGGTCCCTCGGGATTAAGGTTAAAGACCCTCTCACACCACATGGATTGGTCAAGCAGTTCAATATATCTATCTTGATGGTAGCGAGACCTAAATCTCTCCCTCTCAAAGGCTTGGTTTCTAGCTGGGGGTCGGGTTGCGGATGTTTCACCCTTCTTTCTTTTTCCGGTGTTGGTAGGTTTCTTTGGAGCCATGCCTGCAAAACAACCAGAAAGTCCATACACAAGACAAAATAAACAATTAAATATCAGTATGGAACTATAGGAAGCAATTTCAAGCTCAGAGAATTCATGCCAGAGAAAAATATTGCAGGTTCTGTTGCTACTCGCCTCGCGAGCAGATATACTCGCCATGGCGAGTAGTGATAATTTTCTGGGTTTCAGATTGCTCACTCGCCTTGGCGAATGATGAAGCTCGCCATGGCGAGTTGCCCAGAAAATGATAAAAAATCGACCCTTTTTCAAAATTTCTTTCAATTTCAAGATTCCTAACCCTAGATATAGCAATTCCGACCCTGATAATGACAAAGAGATGAACTAAATCATGCTTTTGAGTTGAATGTCGATTGGTACCACAAAAACCCTATTTTATTTGAAAGTTTACAAAAGGGTATCAAAAATGTGGATTGGAATCAGAACAACCACGAATTTGGGCATGATTGTGTTTCATCTGAGTCATGTGGGTATCAGTTTGAAGAACATTACACTATCTACTACCCTAGGGTTTGTTCATGCAAAATTTGAAATGAATGGAAACAAAGTGAATACAAACCTGAATCAGAAGTAATCTAAGTGCAGAAATGATAATGCAAGGTGCTTGACTTGGATTGACTTGATAAATTGGAAAAAAAAAGGGTAGTGTTGAGGTGTTAGGGTTTGAGAGAAGGAAGAAAAAATTTGTGTGGTTGATGAGAGAGAAATGCAAAACCGAAAATGATGAATTAAAGTTGGTAAAGGGTGGTTAAGAGAGATTAACGAGGGAGTTAGTGGCTTTGGAAACTGAAACTGTCAGAACTGCTGTTACTCGCCTCGCGACAGAATTTACTCGCAATGGCGAGTGGTTTGGTTGGTCAACGCAGTCAATGACCAGTTTACTCGCCATGGCGAGTTGTTTTACTCGCCTCGCGAGTAATGACAGTTCAGGTTTTTGCTTTCTTTTTGGCTTCTGATTTTTGAATGGTTTTTGGTATGCACATGACTCTTACACCTAGTATGCATTAAAACAATAAATAACTTACAAAGTTGGGTTGCCTCCCAACAAGCGCTTGTTTAACGTCGTTAGCTCGACGCCTTTTTCGTTAGGGTGGCCAAAATGAAACGGACAACACATCATCTTTTTCAATCCTGCGTGTTGGGAGGAATTCCATGAATTTGAAGTATAATTGATGTGGAGTCCATATCCTCCCTAACCTGGGTTTGTTGAACAAGGCGCATATTTCGTCTATGACTCGATCAATCTTTGCCTCGCTCGTTGTCTTCCCCTTTTGTTCACTTGATTCTTTCTTGCTAAGTATCCATTCCTGTTTCTCTGTAACTATCAACACTGCTCCATTATCAACAGTTTTGGCCTCTTCAGCATATGACCTTTCTTGAGGAAGTTCTATTGGATGTAGTGGCTCTAATTCTTCCGTCATTTTTATTGTGCTACATTCTTCTAGTATTATGTCTTCCTCGGTATCCTCAACACCTTTTTCAACACTCGTTCCGACTTCCTCACATGTATTTAAATTATTTTCTTGTTTTCCGTGAGTGGATTGAATGTTGGCTTGAATATCCATGATTTGTTCTTGCATCATTTCCATCTGAAAGGATAGATTCTTCAATCTCTGATTGGTATCCTGCATGTTTATCATGGATTGCTGCATGAAGATATTCAAAGTATTTTCCATCTTTGATATTCGTTCATCTTCAGAGGGATATTGTTGATACTGTTGATATGATTCATATTCCAGTGGAGTGTAGAAGTTGTTATAACCATGATCAGCCATGATTTCATTTATGTAGAGAATCTGAAACGGATATAACTAACAAGAAATTTTTCTTTGTATGCAAAGAGGGGTTAGTACCAATAACTATACAAAAGAAAATATATTTACAGAGTATATACTGATGCTTAAAATGATAAAATAGTCGCGATGTCTAAGATATCTAAACGCCAGTCCCCGGCAGCGGCGCCATTTTGATGTAGTATTTTTGCATCAAACAATAGTAAGTATTTATATCGTCTCCTCAGGGACTAGTGCGATATCGCGGACCGTTCGACACCAAATATCATTTCAAGTTAAACGATAGTTGATTGTTTGTTTTAGTAACTGAATTGCAAATGATAAAATTGAGATTAATAGGGCGTAAAACTTGTTAGGATTAGAGTTCCTTGATCGAGCGTCGCACGTAACCTAATGATCATACATGGATTCTAGCTTTTCTTTGATATTATCACGTATCCCTCGACAACACCATTCGTGTCCAAACAATATTGTGAAATCAATTGTATCATTCAATGGTCGATGTCTCAAACTATTGAATGATTCAAGAGTCGATCTTATCGTTCAATCGATGATTTCTCAATCTATTAAATGATAAGAAAGCTTTAGGTTTGGATACTCAAGGTGATTATCAAAACATCGATTCCATGTCTAGAAACTATGTTTTGATAGATGTTTATTCTAAACCTAGATTCAAAAGTATTTCTCAATCACAATTAAATCAAAGATAAAGATTAAAGTGCAAGAATAACCTCAATATCAATTCAAATGCTAGAACCATATATTTATAGATCAAACGATTACATGTTAAACTATGATCAAGTACCTCTAATCCCAACAAAGGAGATTTAGCTACTCATTGTCATGGAAGCCTTGCAAGAATGAATTGAAGAAGCAAGATTCATTACAACTTGTGATGTCTCAACAAAGGATGAAGAATCCACTCTCTATCATTCTCACTCTATAAAGCACAAGCCCTATCTCTCTCTCTCTAAGAATATTACAAGTGAAAACACAGAGAGAAACTAAGTGAAAAACTATGTAAAAAAAACTATCTCCCTCTGAAATGGTTGAGTGGGCTATTTATAGAATTCTGAGTCTGCCTTCACTCGCCTCGCGAGCTGCTTCATTCGCCATGGCGAGTTGAAGTTTCTTCCCCATTGGGTTTGTGCCACGTCAGCATTTAGAGGCTAAACCGCCCTTACTCGCCTCGCGAGTCCTTCCATTCGCCATGGCGAGTAAGCTCGCCTTCTACTTCGCCATTGCGAGTTGGTGGCGTGTGATCTTTGTTGCATTCTGGAATTGCTCGCCTTTGCTGCTTGCCATGGCGAGTTGGAGGCGAGTGATCTCCTTTTTCTGCCTTTTTGTACTTTTCTCGATTTTCTTCTCTTTGCTTGATGTCTTGAGTTCGAATCCTGCACAAATGGGTGAAGTAAGATAGATAAAGCGTAAAAGGGCAATAATCACTTATTTCTCGGCTTTTCCCTTAATAACTTGCAAAACAAGTAACAAAAGTGCCTAAAATATATCACTTAAATTACAACTTTCTAGCACTTATCAGATGGCTGAGGTAACACTCCCTAAGACCAATTGATTTGCCAAGAATCCAGTTTTAAAGAGATAGCTCTGTGAATCACATAGGTTGCGAGAAGCTAAGAAACAGATGCAGCTATGTGAGTCATAGAAAGTTGTATATGGATATAGCTATGTGAATCTCAATTAGCTTAAAAGATTAATAAACAACCATAGAGCTGAGAGTCACAAAGGTTGTACCAAGTTATAGCTCTATAAACCGCAGTGATGTTTTATTATACCCGAACCTAGTTTAAACCACACTTTACCTCTTGAGATTTTTTAAAACCTTTTATTGCTTTCCCAAACTCAACCTTTTATATTTACTGTTGTAACAAGTGATTTATTTTATTTTCGTACAAAGAAGTTTTAAGCCGAAAAGCTGTACACGAAGCTATAGCTCCACAGTCTTTGTGGGATCGATATCTTTTTGTAGTATAACTTGGACAATGCATAATTGCACTCAGTCTTTCTACCTTAAAATACTTATAGTGTTTTGGGAGACACCAAGTTTTTGGAGCCGTTGGTCGAGGATCGCAAGGTGTTATAGTTTTTAGTAATTTTTCCTTTAAGTAGTAGCTTACTTGTCTATTTTTGTTTTTCTTTACTTGTAAAGTTTGGTGAGTCTTTAGCAGGTATGTTCGTGAATGCTCAGAGCACAATCCTTACCAGAACTCCAACTAGATAATGAAATAGAAAGGACTTTCAGAAAAAGGAGGAAGTTGTTCAAGTCAAAGACGAATCCAAATCTAGAGGAGCTAGAATCAAACTATATACAAAGCCACAACTCCAACAAGTCCAGCTAAGAGGAAGATTCATTTGTCAAGACGGATGACGACAACAACAACACCATAGATATGGCAAATGGGAAGGGGAGGTCTATAAGGGAGTATGCAATCTTTGATCCTACAACACTTCACACTAGCATAGTGAAGCAATAAGTCACTACTACTCAGTTTGAGTTCAATTCTATGATGTTCAAGATGATGCAGACCATTGATCAGTTTTCTGGAGCAGTCACAGATGATCTTCATATACACCTGAAGCAATTCACTGAAGTAGCAGAAAATTTCAAGATCCCAGGTATAGAAGACCATGGTTTCAAGTTTAGGTTGTTCCCTTACTCTTTAACAAGAAGAGACAAAGCAACTTGGCCAATGGTCAACTAGGACCCTTATTTTTAAAACAGAAAAATAAATGACAGAAAAATTAAAATGCGAAAATTCTTATGAAAGAAAAATAAAATGCAGAAAAATAAATAACAAATTAGAGTAAGTAATTTAAATTGATCAATTGAACATATCAACAATCCCTAGTAACGGCGCCAAAAACTTGATGGTCGGATTTAGGCAAGTGTACCAAATCATTTACCAAGTAATAAAGTGTAAGTAGATTATCGTACCTACGAAGATTGTCGTTTCAACCAAAAAAATTGTGTTGCTTATTTAAGAACAATAAAATAAATAAAAGATAAGGGTTTAGATTTTTGAAATTTAATTTGTTTGCAACATAACAGAGCAAAGTTTATCTGTTTGATTGAAAATGTTAGCGACTGTTATGATTCTTCCAATCCATTCTATTTAATTGTTAGGCTTACTTAATAGTCAAGTCTTATTCATGTTATTTTACTACCTATCAGTTGCAAGTTGCACCTGCTGATCAAATGGGTATTTACGTGTGGGGTTTTACTCTCTTAGAGATATAGGTTCATTACCCTCCTTCTGAGGCCTCTTGAATCTTCATTATTGATCTTCCCAAAGTCTTCACAAATTTTCAGATGTCTTGATTTGCCGATTTGCATGATTTCTTCGTGAATTACATCAAAACACTCTAAAATTGCTATGTTTCGGGAAGAAAATTACATAACTCAAATATAGAAAACATTACAAATGTCCCGAATTCATAAGCAATTATTCTAATAATCCTCTATTCTGGATGGAAAATCTATTGAAAATGATTGAAAAAACATACAAAAAATAACGAAAATCGACCTGTCATCAATGGTGTCATCTCTCATGTATGAAAATTACTCCCCCCCCCCCCCCCCCCCCCTAAAAATTGACTCAACTAGAGTTAACTCCCGCTCTACATTTTCTAGCTAGTGTTAATTCCCGTCACTTTTAAGATCGGTTCAATCATTTCATTTTTTAAGCCAGTTCTACCGATCTTAAAAGTGTAAGCCGGAGTTAAAAAATATAGAGCGGGAGTTAACTCGTAGCTGAGTTAAAGGAATGAGCAATTTTGAAATGGATAAGAGCAATTTTCCTCATGTATAGTATGATTCACAATATTTTTTTGGGGTTGCGGGATATGTGACACCTAAACCCTAGAATAAATATTAATACTATTTATAAAAAAAAAAAAAAAAAAGTTTGGTTTGCAGTGGAAAATTTCAAATAAATACTTTTCTTGAAACTAAAAATTATTTAACAAGGTTTAAGATTCCACATTGACTCGTAACAAAATAATCCACAATTCACTTCCTTAAAAAATAAAATAATATCAACAACAATTACTTTGATTTTGAGAATAATTTTTGTTACATCATAGAAAATAATTTTCCTTGTACATAACTAAATAAGTATATCTCTTTCCTAGTGTCACTAAGCAGGGCTTTTCCCACACTTGAACTTTAAGACTCGGAAACTTGTATTTACACTGCGATTTTACAACCGCAGGGCCAAGCTAGCAAACACAAACAACGAAGGGATGAGTTTTCGAGAACATGTACTAGTGTAAAATAAATGAAAAGAACACGCGAAAAATTAAGTCAATTTTGTATCACATCACATACATAATATTCATAACCATAAAGAATACATTATATCAACCAACTTCACATTAGTCAAAAAAATCATTACAACATAAGAATCAAAATCTTCATCACAGACATAATATTCATAACCTTCCTGAGTACGATGCGATTGGTTTCTAGTACCGCCTACGACGGGGATTTTTTATTTTTTTTCCCTAAGGAGATGTTAACTTGTGAGTTCTTTAGAAGTCGTATGCCTAATTAATAATTATATGGAAATGGTTTGTGTTTGCTTTCAGATGTGTGTAGCTGTTCTTATGTGTATCAGGTTAATTAGGTTACACTGGTACATGATGGAAGTACATAGACTACTGGTTCATGCCTATTGGTATTACATGATTGTGTGCGGCGTTTTTTTTTAGGGAAAGAAGCTTATAACTTTTCATTATTAATCAAAGTATGAATACAATGTGGAATATTAAGATGATAATGGAAACTAGCATGATTTAGTGCTTCCCTAGCTAGATTATGGGCAACACTATTGGCTTGTCTCCTAATAAACTTCACATTCGCTAAATCAGTCATTAATAGATGTCTACAATCGTGTATTATGGCCATGAAATCTGAGACACCATCCCCCTTATAGATATTCTCTGCCACCACTTTTGCGTCCGTTTCGAAATCCATATTTACTAAATTTAGGTCTTTCGCCCATCGCATAGCATGTAGGAGTCCTATAGCTTCTCCCATTTCCACATCAAGTAAAGGTGTGAAACACTCAGAACGGCTCATAACATGATTTCCATTTGCATCTCGAATGCAAGCTCCAAAGCCTACTTTATGGAGAGAAGCAGAAAAGGCAGCATCAACATTGCACTTGAATCTCCCAACACTTGGTTTTGACCACTTACTTAAGTCAAAATGCGGGTTTGCTAGCGAGCTGCGAATCCTTGTCTCTTGCGCGACCTTCCAACTATTTAGGAAAGTCACCGCTCGGTCGCCAATATGCTATGTTGTTTCTACGATATTATTCCACACTTTATCGTTCCTGTGTTTCCATAAGCTCCAAAGGGTAACCGCAAAAATCTGCTGTTGAGCGATGTCTAACTGTTGGAGTAAAGAAAAAATTATATCAGCACAAGAGGCATTATGAGACCAAATCTGCTGAATTGAAGGCCAAAAACCCAGCCGCTGCCAACACCCAACACTCTTACTACACGCAAAAAACAGATGTTTCCCATCTTCCTCATGATTGTTGCGTATGGCACAAGTTGGGGGGGCACTGAACTCCTTTTGTGATCAACCGCATACGAGTTGGTAAGCAATTTCGACATACACGCCACAAAAAATTCTTAATCTTCGGTGGGAGTTTAAGGTTCCAAATTATATTCCAATTCTCTGAAACCCTATGCTGGAGCAGAACATCGTTAATATTGATAATCTCTCGATATGCGATGCGCACCGAGTACAAGCCATTCTTTTCAAATCTCCAAGTTGCACATATACTCTTTTTTTTATTCCCCAAAGCTATATACATACTAAAAATTCTAGCCATGCGGATCTCTCATCATTTTTACAATATTAATTTATTTTAGAAACATAAATTCTATCTATTTCATACTATATATAATTCCCCTAACTACTATATAAATTAATAAATAAAATAAAAACTTTTATATTATTTCTAAACTAAATAAAGAGATATAAAATTATCAGACGATAAAAACAACACATATAAGGAAGAATAACCAAAATACTAAGATGCAAAAATAATTATTTATAAAATAAATGATTAAATAAGATGATAGTTAGAAATAATTAAAATAAAATATGTACACAGTTTTTATTAATTCACAAGATGTCACAATAATAAGCAAAATACATGTACAAATAAAATCACTTAAAATAATAACTAGAGATTTATATCATGAACATATTATTTTATATATATAGAAAATATATTATGGAAAATTTTGGGTGTTACAGGATATTTGTATCCTATACTGGCTAGCCCTAACAGGTAACAGATTGTTTAGGATCGGACAAAAGCCCTGGAAAAATTCAGACATAAATTTTAAGGCCCTAGCTTTTTTATGGATGTACTTAATTTTATCAGGGGTTAGAATATCACAAACTTTACACAAATAAATAGTTCAAATTTCTCCTGAATTAAGTAGAGTTTAGATATGCTTCGGTCTTGTGAATGAAACAATTTTAGAAATTTTAAATTTAATTTTTTCGTTTATTAGAGTCCAATAGCAGCTCGAGAAATCAGTTGTGATCCATTTATCTTTTTTGTGGGCATCATAATGAAAAGATTTCACACATCATTATATAATGTCATTAGTCAAAGCCAGTATGGTTTTCTTTTTCCATAGGAGTTATTTAATTCGCATGGTTCTAGATATGTACCTTTTTGTGAGTAGTTAGAAAGAAATATTATTGATGCAATAAGGATATTATAGTATATGTGTAGACCTTGTGTTATAAAATACGGCTTGTTAAAAATAGAAAATATTTTGAGGGGACTGACGTTGATGTGATGTCATTGTTCAAAAGACACAAAAATCTATTGTAATTTTAAGAGTGCTAGTGTGATGTTAGGTCCAATAGATTGGGTAAGTTGGGTATTGATGTTCTGATGAGAGATAATAAATGTTTGTCGTTGCTAGTTGCTGATTAGTCTTTTCTTTACAAGATTTAGAGGTAGTAGAAGCTTTAGCTATGTGGAAGAGTTTAAAATTTGCGAAAAATGTGTAATTTATGAAGCGGAGTCAGATGTTTTTAATGTCGCAATTTCACTTAATTTGAAAATATCAAGCTTCTATTTGGACGCATAAAGTTTGCCGCGATTTCGGCCAAACATGAAAACATGTATTGCAACCAAACGAGTACGGAATCAATAACTTGAAAATCAATGTTACAAATCTATACATGTATATTTTAATCACTTTCATTTTGTTGGGTTTGCATATAATTTGCTTTTATGTTATCATCCTTATTGTTGTAAGTTTGTTCAAGCTTAAAACATTTTAAATTTAAGACGTTAAATTTGTGTTGTTTTTCATGTATTTTATATATAGTTGTCAAAACGGACTGACTCGTATGGGCCGGTCCGTTTAGCTCGAATAATTGTAGGATTTGGGCCTTAAAAATTGAGCTCAAATTTTTATATGGTTTTTTACCCCAGCTCTAAAAAGTCCGGCATCCGTTAGAGTTAGACCGTTATCCTGCATTAGTTAAACATATTAAAAATATTATTTATAAGAAATTTTATAGAGTATTTTATAGTACTTTTTTATTTTTTATTTAAAAAATAAATTTTAACACAAGCCGGCCCGTTTAGCCCCCGGCTCATGTAGGGCCGGACTCGGATAGTATTTTTCAAGCTCGTATTCCAACCAAGCTTTTTGGCCTGGTCCGATAAAGCCTGATGCCCGTTAGGGTCGGCCCTAAACGGGTCAGGTACCCAGTTTTTGACAGCTCTAATTCTATCAATTTGAATTATTGAATTTTTTTTAAGAAAAGACAAGTTGGAAGTTATTTAAATATGATGCCACTACTAAATATGGTATTGAATTATTGAAACTATATATAGGCTATAGCCCTAAACATCTTGTACGTAGTGGTCTGTTCATGGATGAAAGAATTGATGAGTAATTGAAATTATATATAGGCTATAGCCCTAAGCATCTTGTACGTAGTGGTCTGATCATTGATGAAAGAATTGATGAGTAACACCTTCTCAGTCACTCTCTCACCCAATCTCTTTTCAAATCCAGCATTTAATCTCCTAATACATTGCCCTATTCCACCAATACATTTCGTTTCAAATCAAACTTTGTGTCCTTTTCTCTCTAAAAAGAAGTTAAATATCACCATCACGAAAGAAGTTAACTAATTAACCATGGAAGACGTGTGAAAATATCACCATCACGAAAGAAGTTAACCATGGAAGTAAACCTATCTTCATTGAACCATGAAAACACACGCCCTGTGATGATGAGTACTCGTAATTCTACTTTTGGTGGTGTACCCAAAAGCATCGATTATTCTTCTAATAATTCATCTTCCTTCATTGCTTCATATCAAAATAACAATAATGCTTCCTTTTTTTGCCCTACTTCAACGACCACATTACCTCTTGTCACTGATCACTTTGTTCACCTTCAGTGACAGCTGCAACAGCAGCAACAACAACAACAACAAAACATTGCTGCACCTAGGGTTTCAGCGAGCGTAAATCCTTCACCATATGATCAGAGTGTGGGTGTTGCTGCATCTAATTCTTTCACTTGTTTTGGTAAGAAATTTGGTGAAGAACCTGATATTAGCCCTGGTGAAAGGAGAAATAAGAGGATGATCAAGAATCGGGAATCTGCTGCACGTTCACGAGCTAGAAAACAGGAAATGATTGTTTCTTTCTTTCTCACCAATAACCTAAACATACACTTAATACTACTCATTTATGATATAGAGTGGCTCCGGCCAGCCCCCACCACCAATACTAAATATGGTATTCAATTTTTACAACTATAGGCTATAGCCCTAAGCATCGTACGTGGTGGTCTTTTTTCTTTTTTTGGTTACTTTACTCTCCTAGGTGAAAGCCAGATATCCTAACCGCTGGACGACAATGGAGTAGATATACGTGGTGGTCTTTTTTTTTTGTGATAACCGGTGTTTGAACCCCAGACCTTGCATATATTATGCATTGTCCATACCAACTCAGTTAAGCTCACGAGGACATATACGTGGTGGTCTGATCATGGAAATATGTGTTAAAAAAGTTTTGCATTGTCAATTTATACGATTAAATTCTAAAATCTTTAAATAATTATATTTGTCAAAACTTGTTTTTTTTTATTTCTTCATCTTTCGGGCTCTCCTTTGGTTTCAATCAGGTTTTATCTAGGAGTTTTTCCGCTCTCAGACTAGTGGAAAGATAGATTCATTTAGAACATATGATTGATTTTAGCCCTAAGTTTAATATATTTTTGGATCCGTCCCCGGAGATTCTAAGTATTGAAATTTAAAGTTTTATTTGTATATTGTGGTGAAAGGTGGTCAAATGTTTTTTGTTTAAAGAGAAAGGAGTATGCTTATAGCATAAAGGTGGTCAAATTTATTTGTATCATTGTTCATTATTTTAGAATAACTGGTTCATTTACTCTTTTGTGTGCTTATTTCAGGCTTACACGATTGAACTAGAACAGCAAGTTCAACTATTGGAGGAAGAGAATGCAAGACTTAGAAGACAGCAACAAGAGGTACATTATTCTTTTATTTCATTCTCTTTAATTTGTTATTTTCAGTCAAAAAAATTGATGTACTTTTTGATCAAATACATCACATTTTCTCAAGTTGCTAACTTTGCTTAATTTTTTTTTAGTTACTAGACATTATATTATGCTTAGTTGTATTGTTGTCATAACAACATAAAATATTTATGATGTGGCTTCAAAAAAAAATTATGATGTGGCAACTAAAATACCCAAAAGAAAATTATTGTGGTTATTTCAGGCTTACACGATTGAACTAGAGTAGAAAGTTCAACTATCGCAGGAAGAGAATGCAAGACTTAGAAAACAGCAACAAGAGGTACATTATTGTCCCATTTCATTCTCTTGAATATGTTCTTTTCAGTCAAAAAATGGTAAAAAAAATTGATGTATTTGGTATAAATTTTGGGCCAAAGACATCACATTTTTTTCTAGTTATCAGCATTGCGTCATTTTTTATATTTTTAGTACTAGTAGGATTGATTTTAGGGTTTTTTTTTTTTTTTTTTTTTTTTTTGTCAATGTGAATGCAGTTACAGGAAGCAGAAAGCGATGGTCGGCAAAAGAAGAAGAATAGCTTATATCGAACATCAACAATTTGAGAACAAAACAAGTAGTATCTTACTAATGGTGGTCTAAACCTATTATTGTACGATGATGTATTTGTTGTGAATCTTTCCATGTTTTTTTAGTTAATATATTTTCTCTTATGGTAGAAAATACTCCCTCCGTCTTAAGATATAAGCAAAAAATAAATAAGTTGATACAAAATACATAAACCTATTAGTAATCGATTTATGTAAAGGAATTATTTGTAATGATCATATGAAAGTTGACTTCTAGAACATTTTGGAAAGTTAACTTCTGTCATGTAGTAATATCCTAAGATTGTTTTCTAAAAAAATAAATATGTTTTCTTCTTCGAAAGTTATAACTTATATCATGTAATAACATCCCATAAACTTCTTGTTAGAAGTTCATATTCTACAATCTTGGAGTGCTCAGTTTTTTTTTAATGGTATCTAGGGTTCGAACTCCGAACTTTGCATATATTATACATTGTTCCAATCAACTTAGCTAAATTCACGGAGACGAAGTACTCGGTTTGATGCTAGCGTCAACGATAGAGGAGAATTTAGCAAAAAGAATAAATTAGAGTCATGAGAGTGCGTAAGACAAATGACTTTTCTCTAGATCTAAAAAAAAAAGTAAAAAAAAAAACCAAGTTGTTTGGGCTCCAGTGGCAAGGAGCTCCTTCCATAGATGTATTCGGGGAATACCGAGTTCGATTCCTAGGAGGAACAACACTTGGTCAGTGCACATACCTCTACGCATGAGCCGGATTAGTCGCTCACCTTTGGTGGATCGAAAACCGGTGCAAAAACCAAAAAAAAAATCTTTGCATTTCTAACAATGATCTTTATGAAAACTTACTCAAAGATAATAAAAGTTATTCCGAACTCATTCATTATACATTTTTTTTATACATTTAAAAAGTAATTTTTATATTTGTTAACTTAGAGATTCATTGTTTTTTTAAAGGGACTTAGATACTAGATTTAACATTATAAAACTCACATTTTAAGTAACATCCTAAGATTGTATTCTAAAAAAAAAAAAAAACTTATTAGAAAGTTAACTTTTATCATGTAATAACATCCCATAAATTTCTTGATAGAAATTCATTCTATAATTTTGAAGTACTCGGTTCGAAGCTAGCGTCAAAGATAGAATTTAGCGAAAAGAATAAATTAGAGTCCTGATAGTGCATTAGACAAATGATTTTTCTATAGATCTAAAAAAATATAAAAAAAAAAAATCTTTGCATTTCTAACAATGATATTCATGAAAACTTACTCAGAGATGGTAAAAGTTATTCCGAACTCATTTGTTATGTATTTAAAAATTAATTTTGATATTGATTAACTTAGATATATAGTTTTTTAAGGACTTAAATACTCATTGTTACAAATTTAAAATTATAAAAATCACATATTTTTTCAAAATGTATATTTTAAAAACGATTTTTATGAGAAAGCTATTCAAAATAACTTATTTTAAACATTTTTTTAAATTTTATAATCCAAAACAAGTCATACCAAAAAGATTAAATACTTACAATAACTTTTTATGAGAAGCTATTCAAACCAATTTTTCATTTGAATCTTTCTTAAATAAATTCTTTGTTAAAAAATTATAATTTAAAGATGATATACTATAAAAATAATTTTTAAAAAAGTTATAATAAATGGACCAAACCGGAGGTGCAAATAGCAAAAGATCAAAACAGATTGAACCATTTATGGATTGGTGGTTCTTGTATTGGGCTCTCAAATTTGGACCTTTTAAGCCCCAAAGCATACTTATGAAAGAACATTGTTGTTTCCACTTCAAAGGAGTCTAGGAAACACCACGAAAATACTAAAATAACTTCATCGGCAGTTAACTGACGATGGATTTTAACCCGTGGTAGTTAACTGTCGATGGTAATTGAAGTTAAATTTTTCATTTCATGGTGTTTCTTAACTTTGTGCAAAGTGTAAACAACAATTTTTCTTATGGAATATAAACATAACGTTTAGGAAATTGCTCTTCTCCCTTCCAAAATTGCTCATTCCCGTAAAAATGACCAACCTAAGTTAACTCACGCTCGACATTTTTTAGCATGAGTTAACTCACGCAGGCACTTTTCGGATCAGTGAATGCACTAACTCAAAAGCTACCATAACATTATCTAATTTTTTTTTAAGAAGAATATTATCTAAAATTGAGCAACCCGACACAAAAAATGATTAATTTTGAGATATGCATTTGTCTAAAACACCCTTCAATCAGTTGGAAAGTACTTTAGCCACAATTTTGTATATGCCATTACATAAGACTATAGGTTTCCAATCCTTCATGGATGTCAAATATCCCCTTTAGGAATCAAAGAAATATTGGTGGAGTTCATATTAGGAGGAAATATACCTTACTCTAGCCAAGAACTACCTGCAACAAAGAAATTTTTACCTACGCTATCAACATCAAAACAAAAGTTTAAACCCAATACACAACGCAAATCACTTATATTATTTGAATTCATGAAATTCTCCTACAATATCATAGCATTCATCTTATACTGCACTTGGGTTACCCAAACCCCAACAGTTCTAACTAGTAATATTCAATTATTCTAATGAGATGTCATGCCATGGATCAAGGAGAACTTCCAACCAGAAAAATAGTCCACATTTAATAGAAAATATCAACGGTACAAAATTACAACAATCATACCTAATCATCATTGATGAGTGAATATTCAGCTGAGAATGCCACAAACTATGCAGATAGAACACAAATTTCTTCATATCACCGGAAGACGGGTAAAAGACATGCCAAAATACAACAAGTTAGGTGGTTACACCCAAAAAATCGACGCATTAACCTCTCACAATAGCGATCAAAGTTGAAGAAAACAAGCCAGGAATTCTAAATTTAACTCATTAAAGGAAGATACACGTAAGGGAAAAGAAAACTCGAAGGTTTTTTTAAAAACCTATTTCCAAAGCTAAGGACTCAAGCAAGAAGTCGTGATCGTCTTCCTTAATTTTCAGATCCCCAAGCAAGACATCGTAATTATCTTCCTTTATTTGCCTAAGCAACACACTCACTAGAGGCGACACAATTTACCCTAGGAGAGAGTCATCTCAATAAGTGAGCCAATCGTAAACATGTGTTTTTCAATATTTTTTTTATTTATTTCTTGCTTCCATAACAAGTGCCAAAGAAACTCACATTTTTTAAGGGTCATTGCTAATTAGTTATCATTTTCTTGAGGCACTGGTTAGCATTTTCTCTTTTTTTTAGAGTCAGGTCAACTAGTGCCCTAGGGCACTAGTTAAGAAACAAAAAAAAATCATTGAAAATAATAATATTTTAACTTTTAAAAAGTTAAACATATTACTTTTCAATGCAAAATTTGTATATTAGTTAGCATTTTTCTTTAAATGGTTGTATTTATTGAGTACCTAAAATTATGAACCCCGTTTGATTTTTTTCACAAACTAAGAAAAATAGGTTGGACATTTAATTTGTTAATAATGTACATTTATTTTTCAAAGTGTCCTTTAATCAAAGTTTTCAACGTACACAATGAAACCACAAGTAGTTTACTTAGGGGTATTTTTAAAATAGAATAACAATTTATTTTCCAATAAAATTACATTAAGGGATATATATATATATATATATATATATATATATATATATATATATATATATATATATGTAGTAAAAAGAATCATACTTTCTTCGATTATCTTCTATTATGTACTACTTTCTCTGGCCCTTTTTATATATAAGAGACAAATAATTCGACGAAAATTAATATATTTAGTCCATATTTTAAATTAAATACATCAATTTTTTATTAATTCATTAGTCTCTTAAATAACGGACCAAAGGGAGTATTATTTAAGACTATTCATACTTCTTAATAAAAATGATGGGTTTGATTTAGATGTGCTATTTTTCAAGATAAAGTGCAATTCTTTGAAAATACTCTTATTGAAAATAATAAGTAAGAACCAATAGTAGTTTAGTGGAATGACTTAAAGCTTCATGATGTAATGAATCAATCTTCAAATTTTGGCCGGCAAAGGTGTTCACACATTTAGTATGTGGTACATCTTAAATAGAGTTACTTCAGGTGAAGACAGACTATGGAAAACAAAAAATAATAACTAACTTTTTTTTACTATAAGAAAACACTAATAATGCAGTATGTTTTTGTTTATTAAAAAGTTTATTAGGTGATTGTATTTTAGGGGCTCACAAAAGTGAGGGTATATCCGAAGACTAAACCAATAGTTATATTACAAAGGTGCTTACAAGTCGTCAACCGCTGATAATATTGACAATATGAATTGAACACAAAAAGATATGAGTCAACACTTTGGGAAACAATTGAACAAGAGTATATACTTGGTATATGAACAAGAGTATGTTAATATATATGTTGGAACAAAATGTATTTAACATTACCACCTTAAGTTTTGATGATAACAAGGTATTAAAATGTCAATTGGATATGTTAATATTTGTTCAAATGTGCAGGACCATAGACTAAAAATTATAAGTCTTAAATTCAAGTATTGGTTCTGAAGCTTATTGGTGAGTATCAAGCTTCAACAAAGGAAGCTTGTGTTTCAAGACAGACTCTCAAGATCATCAGAAGCTGACTGCCAAAAGTTGATGTCGTCAGAGAGTTCTAAAGATCATCAGAAGCTGAAGTTCATCAAAGTCTGAAGACATTGCAGAAGGAATAAAAGCCTGGAACAACGCCTATTTCAGATAAATTAGAAGGCATTGGATGCTTATCCACTGAAGAGCGTAGGAAAATGACATAGTACAATTGTATAACCATTACTCCACTCTTCATATCTGTAATAGTACAAGATAACAGTTGTATCTACGCTGGTTATTCTCTATTCAAGGAATGAATTTGAAATTGTTCCCTCCTAGGACAATAACCAAATCAAGCAACAGATCATTGTTGATTATCAAGCTTCAACAACGACTCATTTGATGTGTTGACAATCCTCAACGTATCTCTCACATCTCTATATAAATGAGTGAAAACTTGAAGATTGTAAGAGACTCAAGAACAATTTACAAGTGTCAAAACTCTGCTGAATTGTTTTCACATCAAAGTTCACTTAGAATTTCTTAACAACTTTCATACCTCAGAAATTCTAGAGTCGTAAAGAGTTTGTATCTGATTTGTATTGTGAACACCACTTATTGTATATCAAGTGTTCAACCTCAAACATTTTTCTGTATAATTTTGTTTGTCTAGAAGTATCTTGCTTTTGTGCTTGAGCATAGGAAGTCTCTTGTGTTTGTGCTTGAGCATAGGAAACCTCTTGCTTTTGTGCTTGAGTATTTGGAAGTCTCTTGTTTTTGTGCTTGAGTATAGGAAGTCTCTTGTGTTTGTGTTTGTGCTTGAGCATAAAAAACCTCTTGCTTTTGTGCTTGAGTATTTGGATGTCTCTTGCTTTTGTGCTTGAGCATTTGTAATCATATATTAATTTAGTGAATTCTCCTTGGAAGTCCAAGGGGGACAGGACTACCTCCGGATTGTGGAAGGAACCTGTATAATTGTTTTGTGTCTTTCTCTTCTCTCTCTCTTTACATTATCAACTGCATAAAACTTTTAACTTTGTTCCAGATTCTGAACTCTATCAGACTCTAAACATTGGACTTAGTTTTAAAAAGAAGAAAAATTTAACACAATTCAACCCCACTTCTTGAGTTTAGGGATTGGAATAGGCCAGGCCGGCCTACGACAGGCCAGTCCAAGCCAGGCTTTTTTCTTAAATAGAGAAGGCATAGGCTTTTTTAGAAGCCTATTTAACTTAAAAGGTCAGGCCATAGGCCGTTCAAAAAGCCTCTTAGAAATATTAGGCCGGCCTATTTAAGTAAATTTAATAATATTATTTATTATTATATTATATTATATACTTTAAATTAAAATAATTTTTTTTACATTAACTTAAGTTTATTAGTGTACATTAATTTTTTTTGCATATAATGAAATATGATACAACACATATAGTCAAATTCTTTAAAAACTCGTGTTGATTATCAAAAGAGAGTTTAACCTAATTGATCTATTAGTTCGCTAGTCTATTTAAACTTTGATCACATTGCTTATTTAAATATGTTCATATGAAATAGGCTTTTAAACAGGCAAGCATACCGTATCAGGCTTTCAGAAGGTCAGACTCAGGCCTAAAAAGTAAGCCTGTGACAGGTCAGGCTTAGGCCTCAAAAAAATTAGGCAGGCCAGACTTAGGCCTAGCAAAGTCTAACTCGGCCTTGCCTATTCTCATCCTTACTTGTGTTTTTCTGACCTTCAATATACCCTCTCCCTTCCACACAAATCATTAGAGCAAATCAATTCACACAAATCAATACAGTAAATCAATTCACACAAATTAAAGAAATATATATAAATAAAATAATAACATTTTTTTCTAAATTAACTATATTGATTTTCTCTTTATAACTAACTGTATTGATTTATTCTAATTATCATAAATGTAAAGGAAAAAAAATAACAGCTTAAAAGGGTTCTACAATTAATTAGAGAATATATATCTATATAGTTGACAGTATAATAATTAAAATTACAATAAAAACTGAAAATAACAGCTTTTTATGTCATTTATTATGAATATAATAATTATTATGGAACAGAGAAATTAGTAAACTCCCTGTCTATTTCAATATCACAAATTTAAGCAGCCTCCTAGACTTGAAGTCACAAAATGTAACAAGAAAAAACGACTCACAAGTCACAAACCTGCCAACCCCAATAATAGTTTACATTCTTCTTTTTTTGCCTAATTTTTTACATTCATTCATGCAGATCGAATAAATTTGTACCAAATTCGTCGAGTCTGAATTTGAGCTAACAATGTCCAATATGTTTCCATTAGGCAGACGATTTACTATAGCTAGTACATGAATCATAACTATATTCATGTGCTTTCTGCCACTTGTCAAACATAGAAATGACGAAATAGACGTGCCCTAGCATGTCTCATGGACCATATATAATGGTAGGTGCCAACCATTAGAAATCTTTTTAATATCTTTCTAAGTTTTGGATCACATTAACATACATCCAAATACGTCGAAATCCAACCCGATCCGTTTTGGATCCGCTTCATACCATAACTTTTTCAATGGCTAGCTTTAGATTTCATCGTTGGGTAATACCTGAACGGCTCCTAACTGACGTTGGAATCTTTTATTGATGGAGTTTTAATTGTAACGATCTCTCATCAACTTCACGACGACTCATTTCTTATGCTTTGAACTTAGATATTCCTGGTTGATTAGAAATATATTACATGTTATTAATAACTTGAATTTAATCGTTGAAGCTCACTTAAATACTGCAATCATTCTTTGAGAGAAGTTTGTTAAATTTGAACTTATTAAAATATTATTTACAATCTTAAAAAATGTCAATTTAAAAGAAATGGAAGAAATTGAAAACTATATTCTAAAAATAATTTTGTCAAACAAGTTTTTAAAATTGATTTTTAAAGTATTTTTTGAAAACAGGTTTTATTTCATTATCTTCTCAAAAATAGTTTTTAAAAATCGATTTGAAAGATAGCTTTAAAAAGAAAAAAATGAGAACTCAATCAAAGAGGCCCTAGGGGTTTCGAATCTAGTATATTTAAACTTCTTTTTTTTTTGTCGGGGTTTGAACCTCAAACCTTGTATATTTTATACATTGTATATACCAATTGAGCTAAATTTACGAGGATATTTAAACTACTTTCTAATTGTACTATTTTTTATTTTTTTTGATAACTCTAATTGTACTATTTAAGTGCGCTTATTATCATAACCCTAAAAATAATAATATGAAGTCAGCGCCAATAGTGTCTTAATTAATTCAACTAATTAACGTAAAGGAGAATACCGTGAGATAGGGGATCATGGAACGTGTAAGTTGATAATTCCATAAGTTATTCAAATTCCTTTTCCGCCATTCTCTCCACGTCGAACGACACAAATCCATTCCATAAAGTCACCACAGCTCCTTTTCACAAAATAAATAAATAAAAGGATTAATGGTGCTTTACCTCCTATAATTTAGGTTATTTCCGGTTTTTTTCTCGTGAAAAATATTTTTTTTATTTACTCCCTGTAAAAAAAGAAATTGGAATACCCCCTAATAGGTCATAAAAAAACGATTTTTTTTTTTTGCAGAAATTTTTTCCAAAAAATATTTTACAGGGGTTAAATAAAAAAAAATATTTTACAGGGAGCAAACCGGAAATGACATATATTACAGGGGGTAAAGCACCATTAACCCATAAATAAAATGTCACCACTACTACCTTGCGTGGCACTGAAATCGTAGCTTCTTTTGAATTGGATCCCTTCTAATTTCTAGCTAATTTAAACATGGAAATGATAAAGAGTGTCTTAAAAATATTACTTTTTTTATTATCAGAAAAATGAAAAAAAAAATAATAGAAGACTAAACGACTTGGTGTCTAAAAACATTAGTGGAGTTGGTTAACAAGAAAGAATTTAATTGTGAAGAAGGACAAGTTCATATCTTCATAGTGTCAATATCGTTAGATTCATATTTAGCCAGTCAATCGACACTTTCATTGTCTTCCTTCAATGTATGGGAAAAATAAATCATTGAAGGAAGATATGAGTGTTTTAATAAAGTGAAAGAATAGTCGAATGAGGATGAAAATAATTGTGATGATCATCAACAATCAATTTCAAAGCCGCTTGAGAATCATATTTTAAAATAATAGACTGATAATCAGTGCCACCTCCAACAATTCGGAGGTCCCGTTGTAATTTTGACAATTCTAATTTAAAAAGTATTGGAAAAAAATTCAATACCACTTAGAGTAACAAACATATACGGTTCTAGTTAAATATACGAGCAGTGGTTCAAACATAACTTTTACCCATAGACATTTACCTACGAACAATGTATAATTGACAGTAAAATAGTTGAATTCTGGACTTTTATTTATGGAAAAATGACATTTAGTGACGAATTTTGTCCGTAGGTACATGTTTTTTCTTTTTTTCAAATATTAAGGCCCTGTGCCGAGGGCCTTGATGCACTTGCACAGGGTCAGCTTGCTAATAACCCTGATCCCAAGTCAGTTGGAGGCCTCACAAAATTGTCGAGAGTTCAACAAACAAATTAGTCGCTCTTCTGCATGAGGCAGAGAAACCTTGAATCCAACCTCCATAATGATTTCTTAAAAGGCCGTCGAGACCTGCATTGTCTAGGTTACCGAAAGAGGAACACCCTCTAGAGCGAGATACCAACAAATTTGACAATGGATGGGATGTTTTTCTTAGTGATTAAGAGCATGAATCATAGAAGAGTGATAAGAGTAAATATTATCAACAGAAGCCCAAGTATTTTTTCTTAACATGTTGTTCCTATTTCTCCAAATCTCCTAACATGTAACTTTGAAAAGAGGTCTTGTTTTAAGCATGTCATGATGTTTCTCGAGTAGAAGAACTTTAATAAACATACTCTTTCATATGACCCACATGTTTTAACATTAAAATATATTATTGAACAATGAAATGTAATGATGTACAATTTTTATCTTTTTTGTGAACCATATATCCTATGTGAACAACTAAAAGATTAATATCTTAAATTAGATAAGTCAACAATAGATCAAAAAAGTATGTAAAGTTATATTCTCTCCATCTCTAATTGTAAGACCATTTATAAAAATAAAATAAAAAATTGTCTATAAATATAAGATTATCTATAAATTTTTAAATATCTATATATATATATTTTCAAATATACCCTTATCAATACCATCAAATGTATAATTGTAAAAAAAAAACCATCAAATGTATATTGAAATATAAAAAAACTAACATTAAATATATCTAGTCACTAGAAATATAAAAAAAAACTAACATTAAATATATCTAGTCATTAGGTTACCTGACAAAAAAAAATTGTAAACAAAAAATAATTTGATAATAATCGTATATATTTATGACTAATTTATTACTCCAACAATTTTTCTTAATATCTGTAATTTTTATAAGATAGTTCTATAAAAAAAAGGAGACATGGAGGGAGTATCTAAAACATTAAAAAAAAAAAAAAATGCTAGTGGATGAAAGATATTGAATGTTTTTAGAACTTGCACCATAAGTTTTTTCCTAATGAGTTTAACAACATGAATTTAATATCATATTCTATTTTATTGTTCTACTCAAAGGGAACCAATTTATAATTTTTTGATTTTTTGAATTAAAAAAACACATATTAGGTTACTTATTTTGTATATAGACGTCATAAATTGTTATTTCATTTGAATTTGAATACTCTTTTGGCTTGACTCAAATTACTTCATCTTTTTCCTATAATGAAATAAGAGTTAAATATATTTTTAGTCGTTACATTTTGCGTCTCTTTGAAGAATAGTCCCTATATTTCATTAAATGTTTTTAAATCCTCACATTTTATCTCCGCTATCAAAATTAGTCCATGTTGTTAATTATCTAACAGAATGCTGATGTGGCAGTTAGTGGGTCCCAATTATTTTAGGGTTAAATATGTTTTTTGGTCCCTATATTTTGCGTGACTTTGAAGAATAGTCCTTACATTTTGGGATCCACTAACTGTCACATCAGCTTTCCGTTAGAAAATTAACAGCAGGGATTAATTTTGATAACAAATATAAAATAGGGTTAATTAAGTTTTTAGTCCCTATAAATATCTGCAGTTTTGTTTTTAGTCCCTATAAAAATAAATAACACTTTTTAGTCCCTACAAAATTTTCCGTTAGTGTTTTTAGTCCCTGTTAAATTAAAATTTATTTAATTATGCTTAAAATTTTAAATTTTTTAATGATTTTTTACATACTTATTTAAAACGTTATAAAAGGTTCTGCCAAAATAAATTAGCTCAAAATTTTATATTTAGGTCCAAATTTTCGTTAGTTTTATCTTGAATTTTTGGCGTTTTAAAAAAATTATATTTAATTCATTACATGTTAAAAAATTATAATTTTTTATAAAAGAGATTATTATAATGTTCTTAACATGTCTATTAAAAATCATTTAAAAATATAAAAGTTTAAGTATAATTAAACAAATTTCAATTTAACAGGGACCAACACATACTTTTAGTCCTTGTAAAATTAAAATTTGCTTAATTGTGCTTAAAATTTTAAATTTGTAACATATATTTTTCAAATACTCACTTAGAATATTATACTAAGTTCCTCAGCAAAAAAAGTAACTTAAAATTTTATTATTAGGTCCAAATTTTCATTAATATAATTTTGAAAATTTGGCTTTTAGAAAAATTCATATTTAATTCATTACATGTTGAAAAAACTAAAAAAATTTACAAAAGAGTGTCTTACGATGTTATGAACATGTATGTAAAAAATATTTCAAAAATTTAGAAGTTTAAGTATAATTAAACAAATTTTAATTTAACAGGGACTAAAAACACTAACAGAAAATTTTGTAGGGACTAAAAAGTGTGATTTATTTTTATAGGAACTAAAAATAAAACTGCAGATATTTATAGGGACCAAAAACTTAAGACTGGTGCTAGTCACACCCCAAAAAAAACTAGTTACACCCAAATTTATTTAAAATTTTACAATAATACCAAAATTGCCCTCTTCATGTAAATTTTTAAAAACCCATCTTTTATGATCATTCTGAACCCTTACCCCCTTTCATCCACAAATCACCATAGATGTGCAACCAATATCTGAATCAACATCTTTGTTATTGATCTGTACTATATTCATAAAGGTTAGTGAATTTCATGAATTTCATTTTCAATGAGTTTCTATTTGTTTATTGTTTGATTTAGTATGAGATATGTTCAATTTAGGTTAGTGTAAATTAAGTTTACTTATGTTCAATTTAGGTTAATGTAAATTTAGTTTACTTATGTCAATGTAAATTAAGTTTACTTATTATGTTCAGTCTAGGTTAATGTAAATTTAGTTTACTTTACGTTCAATCTAAGTTAGTGTAAATTCAGTTTACATGTATATAAGAGGTTAGTGTAAACTCAGTTTACTCAATCTAGGTTAATGTAAATTAAGTTTACTTATGTTCAATCTAGGTTAATGTAAATTCAGTTTACTTATGTTCAATCTAATGTAAATTCAGTTTACTTATGTTCAATTTAGGTTAATGTAAATTTAGTTTACTTATGTTCAATCTAGGTTAATGTAAATTTAGTTTACTTATGTTCAGTTAATGTAAATTTACTTTACTTATTCAATTTAGGTTATATAAATTTAGTTTACTTATGTTCAATGTAAATTAAGTTTACTTATGTTCAATTTAGGTTAATGTAAATTTAGTTTACTTATGTTCAACTTAGGGGTATATTAGTCATTCTGGAGTGTAACTTGTTTTTTTTGGAGTGTGACTAGCACCGATCAAAACTTAATTAACCCTATAAAATATGAGAATTTTAAAAACATTTAATAAAATATAGGAACTATTCTTCAAAAAGAAACAAAATATAAAGACTAAAAATATATTTAATCCATCGAAGAAAAATGAAATATTTAGAAAATAGAATAGTCTTCACCGTGTAAAGGGGAATGCATCACAATCATCACAAACAAATATGAGTAGAGTAGGTGTAGGGCACATTGTGTTGATTGAGTTGACAAGAAAAGGAACACACCACTAATTTAAGGGAGATTGAGAGAGATAAATCGCTTTTCAAGATGTCCATCAGTGGAATCTTTTTGCAACTACAAGTTTGACCAAACCATCATGCAAAGACTCTTCTTATACGTTGGAGAATGACATTTTATGAGTATGAAAAGGCACTTCTCTTGCTCAAAAAGATAATAACAAGAGAATTGCGGTTGACACATATGTATTGGATGTGTCGCATTAGTAATTTATTAAAATATCCTTCGGCAGTAAACTATTGAGTAAAACTGAAAATTTTGACAGTTAACTGCTGTGAAAATCTTAAACCTGATTTTTTTTTATTACAAAAACCATAAATTGTCATTAATAATATTTATTGATTTTGAATTTTTCAATCATTATTTTGTACGTTTCAAACAATTGCAGTATTATACTTATGCATATATATATATATATATATATATATATATATATATATATATAATTTAAATCTTGACCAAAAAAATAAAGAGCATTTAAATCCTCAAAAAACATTTCAATAAGTGTAAAAATTAAGCATTTGAATATTATTTTGCAAATTTCTTAAATAAAAAAAAAATCTTTGTGCACAATTATTTTAATGTAGAAAATATAACAACATATTATACCTTAAAAAAAATCGTTGTGCACAATTATTTTAACGATTTTTTATTATTATTTATATTTAAGTAATAAGTAATATGCAAAACAATATTCAAATGCTTAATTTTTACACTGATTTAAATGCTATTCTTATTAAGTTATATACGCATAAGTATAATACTGCAATTGTTTGAAACGTACCAAAATAACGATTGAAACATTCAAAATCAATAAATATTATTAATGACAATTTATGGTTTTTGTCAAAAAAAAAAAAAACAGGTTTGAGGTTTCCTCGGCAGTTAACTGCCGAAGTTTTCAGTTTTCCTCGGTAGTTAACTGCAGCCGGTTCCATAATTCGACAGTTAACTGCTGAGGAGCATTTCAGTAAATTACTAGCGTGGCGCAACTTTATGCAATGTCTCAACGACAATTCTCTTAGAATAACGTCTCTTTGTAGTTAAGTCACTTTTTTTTATCAGGAGTAAATTTACATAATTTCATCCAAACTATTGAGGCTCGCTGTAAAAGTTGCTTAAGATTGCAGTTTTTTATCGATAATTTTTTTAACCAATTGTCAAAGGATGGTTAGGGTTTTATTACGGGGAGGTGATTGATATAGCATGTTGTTTGAACTAGATCATTTCCTTTACAACATTTTCATGAGTCGTGTTAACATCTACTCCCTCCATCTCAAAATATAAGTAAAAACGAGTCATAAGTTGATGTATTTGGTACAAATTTTGGACTAAATATATTAACTTTTGTTAACCAATTTTTGCTTATATTTTGGGACAGAAAGATTACTTGTTAAAGATTCAAAAAAGAAAATAATTTACAAATTTAATCTATTAAAATTGTTATTTAAAGTTCCAATGTGTTGAATACACAAATCTTAAGATAAAATTTCTTCCTTTAACTTCTTAAAAAATGTCTTAAATGTACTTGTTAACATTTCCCTATTTTTATTATAATTATTTTGATGATAACAAAACAATACAAAGCTTGAGAACTATTAATTTGTTGACTTGTTTAAGTGTGTAAGACAACATTTAGAAGTAGAAGCTTTGGATAACTCGTGCCTCTAGTCACTACAAACACAAATGGGGACGGTGTGAAGATCAATCGTCTAAGTCTCAAAGAATATTAGGGTTTGGTGAAGAACAAGTCAAGATCATATCGATAAGAGTATGCGCTTCAACCACATTTAAAGTTTCTTCTATAACAACACTCTTCTAGTAAGACTAATTCCTCTTACTCAAAGTAAGTTTAGATAGAACATGAAAATAGTTATTGGAACCTCACACATAAATAAAAGAGTTAGGGCTCGAACATGATTACATCGTCCAACCATATAATTTCAACATTTTTAGGCGGTTTAACTAGGATTTAT
Source organism: Medicago truncatula (assembly GCF_003473485.1). NCBI lineage: Eukaryota > Viridiplantae > Streptophyta > Magnoliopsida > Fabales > Fabaceae > Medicago > Medicago truncatula. The sequence goes on along the minus strand of NC_053048.1, from coordinate 5,266,683 downwards.
GAACAAACATTTGGAAGTTTATTCCATGAAATATCAACCAAATCACAAAGATTCTCAACCAATTTACTCTTTAGCTACTGCAAAATGAAGTGAACCCGACAAAAAATTCGCTATTTCAAACTCTTAATTAAAACTAGGAACTTATTTTCATCTGTCATACACATTTTTGTCCTTACATTAATTAAAACTCTTAGTCCATGCACAAAATTAAGAAAAATTATTTTTAAATTAAATTTGTCAATAATATAAAATCAATGCTAACATGTACACATATTAACTGAGTAACAATTTGTTTCTCTCTTCCCTTCTCTGCTTGAGGTCCGTCACCAAAACCCTAGTTTCTTCATCTTCATCCACCAGAGAGGGGTGATTTTGAGTCAATTTTTTGACCCAAAATCACCCCTCTAACTTATTTTTTCTATTTCCCTTTTATTGAAATAGTGATTTACACGTCTATTTCGTTTCTTTTTTTGTGATTTCGTCGTCTTAGTGCGACCTTGTTTTGTTCGTCGTCTTTGTGCGACGTTGTTTTCCTTTCTTATTTCATTTAGGTATTTGTTCGGTTCAGATTGTCAGATCAGATTCGATCCAGTCCAGATCAAATCAATGACTTTGGAGTCGTCAATGTTGCAGATCCGGAGACATAGGTATTCTGGAGACTTAAATATAGTCAAATGTGTAGGCTTTAGTATTTTGTCGTTTCATGCTATTAACATGGATGTTGTGAGTTTGTTCACAGATTCATCATTTTTGTTTTTAGCAAATTTTCATTGTATCGATGTACTCAATCTACCAATTTGAATAAATGAATATCATTTGTTTTTGTCAAAAAAAAAAGTACACATATTAACTCTCTCTCTCTCTCTCTCTCTCTCTCTCTCTCTCTCTCTCTCTCTCTCTCTCTCTCTTCTCTCTCTCTCTCTCTCTCTCTCTCTCTCTCTCTCTCTCTCTCTCTCTCTCTCTCTCTCTCTCTCTCTCTCTCTCTCTCTCTCTCTCTCTCTCTCTCTCTCTCTCTCTCTCTCTCTCTCTCTCTCTCTCTCTCTCTCTCTCTCTCTCTCTCTCTCTCTCTCTCTCTCTCCTCTCTCTCTCTCTCTCTCCTCTCTCTCTCCTCTCTCTCTCTCTCTCTCTCTCTCTCCTCTCTCTCTCTCTCTCTCTCTCTCTCTCTCTCTCTCTCCTCTCTCTCTCTCTCCCCCTCCCTCCCTCCCTAACCATTACCACTTCTCTTCTCTTGATATACCGAAGAGGATGATTTGGTCAATTTTAAAGCCATGATTGTTTGAATTACAAAGGGTCGTATCAAATCAACAACGACGATGGGTCGGTTTTTTACGACGGCGTTGAGATGATATGGGTGACCACATAAGCATAAATAAGAGGAAGAGCGGGGAAGTTGTGGTTGACGGTGGCGGACGGATGTTGACAGTGGTAGGCGATCAGAGAAAGAGGGAGCAGGAGGACACAATATTAATTTATTAGAAAAACGCTTGTTTTTTAATTTTAGATCTCAGCCGTTGAATGTTTTGTCGCCGCATATCTTGCATCTAGACCCTAAATGGAGCACACCTGAACTCTTATATTTGCATTTTTTAACTTGTATATTTAGGTCACAAGTTAAGTTAACATGACTTTTTTAGGTTATTAAGGGAAATCCTATCTCATTTGATTATGATTGTCTGCAAAAATTAATAATATTTAGAGTAAATAGGTAATTACCCCCCCCCCCCCCCCCCCCCAAATTTGAAATACACCCGACATTAACAAAATTTCAATTATCCCCTGTTAATCAATTTCGTCCCTCCATCCATTTCTGCCATTTGAATGTGTGATGTGTCCGTTAACTGGCCAAATAACACCTCCACGTGGGCCATGAAGACACGTTATATGGGTTTTTTTTGCCTAGTTTTGTTTTTTTCCCTTCCCTTTCTTTCATTTCCATGTCTCTCTCACTTGAAAACACAACAATTATCTTCTTTTTTCTTTTTGAACAACTTCCACCGGTAGCTTCTCGGCGCCGTTTCCGGACACCACAAATCAATGTCACACCTAGGTAGGGATGGCAATGGGTACCCAATGGGTAGGGTACTACAGTGCCCGTCCCCATACCCGCATTTATAAAAAATACCCGTACTCGTGCCCTTATCCCGTGGGCAACAACTTTAGTCTCCTTCCCATACCCTATGGGTACCTAAGTGCCCATACCCGCACCCATTGCCCGTACTTTAACTATGAAAAAACAAAAAAAAAAACATCACAAATGAAATAAAACTACGATCCCAATTTTTTAAAATTAACTCATAAAATAATATGAATCGTGGTATTTAGTCAAATAGAAAACATCCAAAATATCCCTAAAAAATTATACACCGGCATGATGGGGTTGTTATTGTATTAAGCAGTTGTTTGGTTTAAGTTTAGGTTTCGACTTAAATAGCTAAATAAATTAATTAATTATACATAAAAAATAAATAAATAATTTATGATATTATATAAATATGTATATGGGGGGTTGCGGGTCTGGGCAGTATAGTACCCTTACCCGTGCCCATATCCATTTAATTTTGTGGGTATTACCCGTACCCGTGCCCAGACCCATAAAAGCGGGGTTTTACCCTACCCATTGTGGGTATTTTTTTAGGGTACCCATTGAATCTGGGTCTAATTGCCATCCTTACACCTAGGCAGGGGAACAAAATTCATACCCGTAGGTACCTGTTCGAACCAACCCCGATTTGACGGGTTTTCTCTGATTTGACTAGGTTCAGTATGAGTTTGAGTTTTCCCCAATTTCAAAATACGGGTATGAGATAGGTAGTAGGGATATAAGTACCCACCTCGAATTCATACTCAAACCTGCCGCATATGTAGAAAACTACATTATCATCACTTTTTACCCGTTTTATATAGATTGAAACTCAAACCCTAAACAATTTCACTCACACTATATCTGTCAGACGACACTCGAATTTTCTCTCTTCTTCTTTCACATCTCACACCCTTGATCTCTCTTTATCACCATCATCTCAAGGTGTTTTTTTTTTTTTACTGAATTATGCTTGATTTTGTTTTGAATTAAGTTTTATTTTGTTTTGGTTATGTTTGATTATGTTTGTAAGTATAAATCAGATATAATGCTAGGTTATGTGTGCTGTTTCTATGCAAAAAATTTGATATTTTTAATTGATAATAAAATTATGTGTGAAAATACTTTTAATCCATAATTCTAAGTCCGATTTGTTGAAAATATTTTTTGTTGGAGTGGAAATACTCGAACCCATTTGAGATAGAGACGATATTCAATTTCTCATACCCGTTAGATATAGATAAGGTAATGAGTAATTATGCTATCTAAAGATAAGGTAATGAGTAATTATATGAGAGTAGGGGATGGAAAATGGAAAATTAATCTCCACCTCGCTCCATTACCATGCCTAACGACACCCACTTATTCACGAATTTTTTAGTCATGAAATTAATCGACCCAAAAGTGAATATCTCTCATAAATATTGATTAAGATCGTGAATTAATTCTAGTTGACTCACATAAACTCTAAAAGTGGAACTGATCTTAACTTTTTAACAAAAAGTAATATAGAAAATCTATATTTTGAACCTAAAAGATAGACCTAGATACTTTCCCATGTAATATAGGTCATTTATGGTTTTCTCCTCTGTAAAATTTTTATTTTGATTCACTTCCTGTAAAATATTTTTGTTTTGATTTACCTCCTAATAGATTAAACAAATTTTTTTTTTTTCAAGAAATTTTCATTTTCGTTTGACCTATTACAGGAGGGCGAATCAAAATAAAAATTTTACAAGAGAGAAAATCAAAAACATCTATAATTACATAAGGTAAAGATCTATTAACCCATATTTTTATCATGACATGAACATTTCTTTAAAAGGTTAACGTTGCATTAGTAATATGGTGATTTCTTTCCTTTTTGACTTTTAGTTAGTAATTTCTAATTATTGGCTGATTCGTTTTTTATTACAATTATTGCTTTAATTTATATATGGAAATAAATCGGACTAATTAATTTTGATAATTTTTACTAAACTAATAATTTTTTATTAAAAATATCAGCTAAAAGAGCTAAATTACACTTTTGGCAAGGGACGGTATGTAAATCCAGCGAGGGACACTATGTCTCAAGTTTGATTTTCCTTAATGTCAATATCGGTGGATTAATTTTTTTTGAACAAATTAAAATGGGATTATATTACTACAACAAAAGCAATTTTCAAGCACAAGGTGTGCCTAAGAAACTACTACAAGATACAAAGTGTTACAAAGTCCAAAATAAGAGAAACTAGCAGTGGTTAACCAATTCCTAAACATATTATAGGACTTGACCACCACATCTGAGTACCATAAACAAACATGGCTTTTTTAGCTTTCAGCCACCCTAATGATAACAATTTAATCTTATCCAACAACCGCGGGACGTCCGTTACAACATTATTAAACAGGCGGTTATTACGTTCGTTCCACACAATCCAAGTACATAGAATCCAGATTAGCTGTAAAAAGGAACGTTTAGCTTTGCTCAGCTCACAAGTGGACGACTAGATTGTACTTTTGAATTAGCATGTTCTTAATAGAATGCCGAGTTTAAAAAAAAAACCGGTGAAAAAATAAGAAAAATTTGCTCATTAAATGTTACATTTAGTTCTTTACGATTTGAACATGAATTCTTTAGAACAATTTTCCCTTAATTGAAATTCATTAACCCATTTGAATCCAATCACACGGTCAATAAAAAAGAAACATGAACATTGTAATTACTTTTGTTAAACCATAAATATACTCACACATAACTACATAAACAATTTCATCGATATAACTGGAATTTATTTAAAGAGTCGACATTTTTCAACAAATATTTTTTCATCCACATGGATTAAAAATCCAACCCTAAATCAAATTATCAAGGGACCAAAACATGTATGAGTTGTAGATTGTAACATCAACAACATTATTGAGATGTGAATGGTCCATAGTGTGTTTAGTATAGAAACTTGATTGAAGATTTGTAGGGCAACCAATCAAACAAACAAAGTTGAAACAGTCTCCAAACCTCTTACACTCCTCCACGTGTCACTTTTACAAACCCCTTCACTCGTGCCGCTAACATCGGACTCGCACGTGCCACATTTTCTCCCTCCCTACATAGTCTCCTTCATGTTCTGTCTCTCTTCTCTCATTCCTCACTCTCTCTCTCTCTCTGTCTCTCTCTCTCTCTCTCATCATGGCTTCACCGACACCATTGTTGAAAGATGAACTTGACATTGTTATCCCAACAATAAGAAACCTTGATTTCTTAGAGATGTGGAGGCCATTCTTTGAGCCTTATCATCTCATCATTGTTCAAGATGGTGACCCTTCAAAAACCATCAATGTTCCTCAAGGTTTTGATTATGAGCTTTATAACCGTAATGATATTAACAGGATTCTTGGTCCAAAAGCTAGCTGTATCTCATTCAAGGATTCTGCATGTCGTTGCTTTGGTTATATGGTTTCTAAGAAGAAGTATATCTATACCATTGATGATGATTGCTTTGTGAGTTTTTTTTTTCTTTTCTGAATTATTTATTGTTTTCAATTTCCCATCTGGGTTTTGTTTTTCAGATCTTGATCTGGTTTCTGAATTTTGTAATTTTCGTTTTTTGATGTGTTTCGATTGGATCTTGATATGTTTTTTTTTTTGTTTTTTATTGTTTGTTTTTTTGTTTTTGTTTGTAACCTTAATTTTGGTCCATGATGTTAGCTTTGTCTTTCATTTGTTTCACTCTTAAGTTGTGATTCACCGACACAAACACCCACACGACACTGATACGGACATTGACACGTAAACACTTGTCATGACACTAATATATGTATACACTGACAATAATTTAAGATAATGAAAGTAATTAGTGTAACCATGTCTATTGATCTTGATCTGGTTTTTGAATTTTGAATTTTGAGGTGGTATCTTGAGAATTTTGGATCTTGTTATGGTTGTTTTGTTTTTTGTTGTTTGTTTGTTTGTTTGTATGTGTGTAATGAATTTTGTTCATACTGTTTATACTATGTTTTGGATCTTCATTTGTAATGTGTTTGAAACAGGGGATTGGACAGTTAGATAGGCATTGTCTTCAAAATTGGTTGTGCATGTGTTCTGTTTTTAAGTTTAAACGGTGGAAGCCTTAAATTTAGTCCATTTTGTTAGATTTGTTTTACATTTGCTTCACTCATGTGAATCACACACATGGACACCAGACACATAGGCGCCACACGTAGACATTGACATGGCACTGACATGTAGGGATCTGACACGATAGTGACACGTAGACACTTGACATGATACTAACATGTAGACTCTAAACATGTCTTTAATTTGAAGTATCTGTCCTGTATAGCTTTTAACTAGTGTTGCATTTAAAATTTGAAATTGTGGTTAGATTTAGGGAATTGGTTTGTTTGCAGGGTGAGTGCATGTAATGAGCTACATCACAAGCCAGATTTCAATGTTGACTTCGATTTTCTTACAATCTAAAACACGAAGCTTGAAATCTGGATTGTCTGATCAAGATCGGATGATCCAGATGTAGCCAACAGGGTTGTGTATGCAAATAATAATGTGTAATAGATCAAATCATTTGCTTGTTGCTACTGTTAATATTGTTTTTATTGATTGATTATTTTAGGCATATGTAATATACATTCAAGTATATATTGAAAGTTTATAATTTTCTTGCTACTCTATTTAAAATGTTGAGATTCACCATAGTTTTATTCTTATTATTATATTATGTTATTGGTGTAGGTTGCCAATGATCCTACTGGGAAAAAGATCAATGCACTTGAGCAGCATATCAAGAACCTTCTCTGCCCATCCACACCTTTCTTTTTCAACACTCTCTATGAACCATACAGAGAAGGTGCAGATTTCGTTCGTGGCTACCCCTTCAGTCTCCGTGAAGGTGTACCAACTGCTGTTTCTCACGGCCTTTGGCTCAATATCCCTGACTATGATGCTCCTACTCAGCTTGTGAAGCCTCTTGAAAGGAACACTAGGTACATTTACCGCTAGTACTCTTATCATCATTTGAAGATTTCTATTGTTTTGATTCTATATATATAATCTTGACTCTGATTATTTGTGATTGTTATTTTTAAGGTATGTGGATGCTATTCTGACCATTCCAAAAGGAACTTTGTTTCCCATGTGTGGAATGAACTTGGCATTTGATCGTGAGCTCATCGGACCAGCTATGTACTTTGGTCTCATGGGTGATGGTCAGCCTATTGGACGCTACGACGACATGTGGGCTGGCTGGTGTATCAAGGTTTTTTCTTGGCTCATTGCCCCCCCCCCCCCCCCCCCCCCCCCCCCCCCCCGATTCTCTGGAAACATAACTTTTAAAATGTTTGTTTATATATTATGTGCAACGAAAGATAAAATAAAGTCAAATTACTCTCTTATAAGCTATCTTGAAAAGCTTATGGAAATAAGCTGAAAATATTTGATCGACATGTCATAAGCCGTTTCTATATGCTCAAATAAGTCGATCCAAATAGACTTATAAATTATGAGTATCATTGCATGAAAACAACTGAGATATACATTAGTACACTGTCCGTGTTGCACATGCATCCACTCATATCTCAACATTATGCCATTTTTCTATGTTAATTTCAAAAATATCAATTGAACTATATTTATATTCTCAATTCTTTGTATGAAAACATCTGAGATATTTTTCAATGATGATTGTGTAGGTAATTTGTGATCACTTAGGATTGGGAGTCAAGACTGGTCTTCCATATATCTATCACAGCAAGGCTAGTAACCCATTTGTTAACTTGAGGAAAGAGTACAAGGGTATATTCTGGCAAGAAGACATCATTCCATTCTTCCAGAATGTTGTTCTTTCAAAAGAAGCTACCACTGTTCAGAAGTGTTACATCGAGCTCGCCAAAGAAGTCAAGGACAAACTTAGCAAGATTGATCCTTATTTTGACAAGTTGGCTGATGCCATGGTCACCTGGATTGAATCTTGGGATGAGCTCAACCCAGCCGGAGCCGGAGCCGGAGCATCGGCAGCAGCCAATGGCAAGGCCAAGGCATGAATCAATTTTGGTTAGCTACAAACTGCCCCCGGGATTTGAAGTGAAACTATTTATATACTAATATTTTTAGTATTTATTTCAGCTTAATGTTATTCATGGTTTAGAATTTGCAGCATTGTTAGCTGTAGTTCTATTTTAGTAATTTCATGCTTTGAGCTTAGAAACAATAAAGGACTATGCGGTCTTAGGGCGCACGGCAGCATCTCGTTTCATGTCAAATGAGTCTCATAGGAAGGCTATTGATGTATTAGTTTATGTTTCTGTTACTTGCTTTTACTTCAGAGTGTCATTTTTTGTCATGTATCTTACAATTTATAATAAAATTTGAATTTGATTCACAATTTATAATTAGTGCAGGTACCCTTGATCAAATTTTAAACTGATGTTTTCAGAATTAAATTGTCTTAGGTGGTTTTTTCTGCCATTTGAATTACAATTATTTATGATGTACCATTCAAAGTATGTTTACTTATAGAATCTCATCTCATTAGACAAACGTTTCTAAAGTTCAAAACGTGTAGATAAAAAACGCCAACTCTGTTATCTTTTGAAAACGTGAATCTAAAAACTCTGGAAGTTGCAATTAAACTAGCAAAGCTGTGATTTTGGTCATGTTGAGTGATTTTTGTAATATGAATATGTTTGAACAACCCCGGATCAAATGTTGGTAAATATGGTAACGAAGTTTGGCCAAGTGTGCTTACCTCTTCGATTGCTTACACCACTTGTTACTAACTGAGTCATACACAACATAACACATCTTGTTTTCAAAAGCTATCTTGATGTCAATGTTTACAATTTGAGAAATATAGCAGCCATAAACATCATTTTCATGTTAAGTAACTAGATACTTATTAGTCCTATAAATGCAGGTCAGTTGGTAGCTGTAAAGACAATAACATGCAGGGGTCGGGGTTTGAACTATGAATTTCCCAATTAAAGTATTAATATTATTTTGAGAAGTTTGAACATGTTCCATTATTACTAGTTGTGTATGAGGTGTGTCTATGCGAAGAAGAAAAAACCGGGGCACCTATCTGAGGTGTCAAACATGTGTCGACTGATATCAGACCCCAACACATGTTAGACATGTTAACACGTCTAACATGTCAGAGTTTCATAATTTTTATTCATGTTACTAAAGAATTCACAATACAAAGAAACACACACCTGATATGCAATCATAAGAAGGATAGATGTTCTTCATAGATTTCACCTCTGCCCATTTTCTGTCATAGATTGGAGTAGACTAAAAAGTGAAACAAATAAAGTGAACCATAAGGATCAAAATCATAGAAAGTGGTCAAATGTAAAAATTATATAACCAGGCTTATTCCCATAATAATGTGATAGAGCAGTAGATAAACACATCAGTTTATTAATAAGGGAGTCACATTAGCAATATTCCTATATTATAATCCATTGATTAAGACTAAAATAATTTGAAGAAAAAAATCTTTACATTGAAAGGTTAATACAAACACACATAATAAAAGGTTAGATTGTAATAATGACTCCTAAATGTACCCTAAAAATGTATTCACTTACCACAAAATTCTTTGGATGAGTTAACATATATATACTTTTTTTAAGTGTTGCATTCCTGTTTGGTTCTTCTGTTGTGTTGTATAATTAGTATTGTGTGGTTCTTCAATATATATCTCATTTTCCTTGCTACAGAATTCTTATTAGGTATATAATCCTTTGGTGGAGATGAATATGGGGTCCATCTTCAATTAGAGGTTCAAAAAATCTAATACATGAGGTGATACATGTACCACCCCATGTGGCAATACACCTTTTACACTCACACAAAATTCTGACACGTGGCAACTTGGACCCCACACAAATAGAAGATAAAGTGTGGTTGTGAGATGAACTTACCAAAATATCCCTAATACATGAGGTGTACAATGGAGTGTAGAAATAAAGAGTGTTCATGTAACATTTTCCTTTTTTTATGCTTTTGGTGTTGTCTTTGTCTTTCGACAACATTACTTTTTTAAGGGATGTACACTTTTTCAAATCATTTTTCAATTTTAATTTTCTAACATTTGTGTTGTGTTAGAGGATAGTGTTTTAGCATTTTAAATTTTTCTTGAAAATTGCTAGATCTGTTTTTGAAAGTTATAAAAGAAAAAGGTGAGGGAAATATTGGATCTACATTCTCTTATTTTTATTAGTTGAAGTGAAAATGAAAACAAAAAACAAGAGAAATAAATGAGACTTTACCTTACAGTTGAGGTAATTGGTAAGCTGTTGGAATGATATAAGATTGAATTTGAATGTGGTGTATGAAGAACATCATAAAGATAAAAATATTTAGAATGGTTAGCATGATGTAAATTGTTTCAAAATGACTCTGTATGAAGGTTTGTCGATTAGGTTGTTTCAAAATGGTTGTCAAAACTCAACATTATTTCTTATTTTGAATGGATGTATGATTTTAAATTGTGGTTACAGCTAACATTATAAACTATTATATTACGGAAAAGTTGCAGTTGTGATGCCGTTGCAGAGACCTCAAAACCCTTTATAATGTGGCCACAATTTAGAACCATGTTTGGATGTATGTGTTCATGAGTTTCTCTCTAGTGGTTTCATGATTGATGATCATGTGTTAATGTAAAAAACTTGGTATGCATTATGTATGTTGTTTCTTAGATGGTGTTACGTATTCAAAGGGATTGTAATAGTGATATTCATGTAGTTGTTGGAGTGTCCTTTTGATCAGAAAGGAACTCACTAACTGTCCTTACGAAGTTTGCTTGATTCAAACTCATGTCTCTGGCTCAAAGTGGAGGTAGAAAAATTAGTTGGCATAGTGTAGAGAAGTGAGAGTGTTACCTAATATGATCAAGTTGTGTTCACATGAGGATCGTAATATACATGGTCGGTCCAATAATCTTTAAAAGTAAGTGAGATCTAAAGTAAATTTTAATATAAAGTCTTTTTGATAGACCTAAAGTGAGAGCTTTAGTAGCCTTATCCTTGAGCCGGTCCTGATAATACAAATGAGATTAATTAATGTGTCATATAAATCTATTTAACTTGCATCTAATTAAACCATACTAAGATGTGATTTAGTTGTGTTAATTTTGAAAATGCCTCTATAAGTATCTTCATTGTGAAATATAATTTGATGCATGCGTAATTTTTTCTACAATTATTTTGCATACAAATAAAATTCATAATACATTTCATTTCACCTCATTACAAACTTATTCAAGCCTTGTTATCCAATCATATTGGAAGAAAAATGTTCCAAGAAACGTGATGTTCTTAGAATACCATAAAAAAAAACTAGAAAGGGAGAAAAAAGCTCTTTTATGGGTCAATTACACCTATTATTAAATATAAAATCACAATTACGTTGATCCGAGTGAAACTGAACTCAAATCTCTTAAGCAAAGTTTCAATTCAAGTCTAGTGAATGAAAACGTAGTTAGTAGTGGATACCCTATTAAAGGTGACCAATCAAGTTTTTGAGGGAGATTAATCATCTACAAAGTCGGTCGATACTTCGCACCAATAACATGGTTAAAAATAAAAATATATAAAATCAACTTAGGTTTATTTTAGACAATCATCGTAATAATTTTTTTTTATGTATAAAATTGTGTTATATATGCCTCTATCCATTTCTAAGAATTTATTTGAATGGAATAAGGGCTACACTACTAAACTCACAAACTATGGTGAACCTAACCTATCAAGAACAAGTGAGTATTCAAACACTAACAGTTGAAGTGTTATGTTCACTCTTGTGTCTCCAAATTCCATCTTATTCTGGTCATTGCTGTTGCTTTAAGATATAGGAAATTCAAAGGAAAAATATCACAGTATAAGACAGTGATAGAAGTATATAAATGTGCATGTACCTAACAACCATTAGGTAAGCCATCACTTGAACCTCAAAGAGAATTCTTCTTAAGTCTCTTACTCAAATTCCATGGTTATAGCATTGAGCTGAGGATTACTACAATCTTATACAAATAAGGTTGCTAATCCTTGCAGAGAATATTATCATAATTTCATAACATCATCAAAGGCACATACCCAAGGAATGAGGCTTCTCATATCGGCAATATGTGTCATTGTGCTATTTTCTTATGCAGGTATTGTTTATCTTTCACTTAAACACTTTTCTTGGCTTTTTCATTTTCATATACGTATTCAACTGATTTCTCGGACGCTTTCTTGTTATAGCTGCGTATGATCCTTTGGATCCTAACGGAAACATAACGATCAAATGGGATGTTGTGTCTTGGACAGCAGATGGCTATGTGGTAAGTAAAATCTGCATCTGTATTTGTTTGATACTAGTATCGAGAACCCCATAAATTCGTGAAAACAAGTTTTATTTGGTATGATTAAAAATCACAGTATCGCATTAGACATACATTGATGTTATGGATATCAGTATGATAAAGGAAGCACTGAAAGATCAAATTAAGACTAAATTGATATAACATCGCAATATTTACGGTTGGGCAGGGTATCTAAATTATAGATCTGGCTTCTCAGAAGCTAGCAACTCACTTTAGAATGTAAAGTAAATATTATCGACTATTGATGAAAAAATCGGAGGTTGTTATTAGATGTACATACATAACAAATCATGGATGCATTGTAATATCGACTCACGAATTTTCCATCAACGATCAAGATTACTTACTTTTATGCATTGCATAATAAACCAGGCAGCGGTAACAATGAGCAATTTCCAAATGTACCGGCACATAATGAATCCGGGATGGACATTAGGATGGTCATGGGCTAAGAAAGAAGTTATATGGTCAATGGTAGGATCTCAAACAACTGAGCAAGGAGATTGCTCAAAATTCAAAGGCAATGTACCTCATTGTTGCAAGAAAACTCCAACAGTTGTAGACCTTCTCCCTGGTGTACCTTACAATCAACAATTCTCAAACTGTTGTAAAGGTGGAGTTGTAGCAGCATGGGGACAAGACCCTTCATCAGCAGTTTCAGCTTTCCAAGTTAGTGTTGGACAAGCTGGTACTTCAAACAAGACTGTGAAACTCCCTAAGAACTTCACTCTCTTGGCTCCTGGACCTGGCTATACTTGTGGTCCTGCTAAGATTGTTCCTTCCACCACTTTCCTCACCACGGATAAGCGTCGCAAGACTCAAGCACTTAGTAAGTTCGATATTTGCAGACAAAATTCATCATGCAGTCCTTTAACTTGTTTAATTGTATCAGATAAGTTTTTTAAGTCTTATTAGATGTACATTGTTACTCTTTTTCACACATTCTGTTACAAAAATACATGTGTCCGTTATAAAACTTAAAGATCTATCTAAGACAAAAAGACACAAGTATTTTTGTAACGAAATATGTGAAAAAGGTAACAGTGTACACATAGTGGAACTTAACAAACCTACATAGGATAGAAAAAACTAATCTAGTACGGTTAAACAACTTAAAGGTGCACAAGGCGTATTTATTGATCCACAAATATCCAATTCCTCTCCAAGTTCTCTATATTCAACAATTCTAAAAGTTTCATTTTCTATTTCATGCAGTGACATGGAATGTTACCTGCACATACTCACAATTTCTTGCAAGAAAGAATCCAAGTTGTTGTGTATCTTTGTCATCCTTCTATAATTCGACAATTACTCCTTGTCCTTCTTGTGCCTGTGGCTGCCAGAATAAGAAGAATTGTGTCAAGTAAAGTTTGATCTTCCTAAACAATTAATGATATCTTCATTTCTAAGCAATGTTTTAAAAGTAGGACTAAACCAACTGGTTCAACCGGTTGAACCGGGATTCAGACAGGTTTTTGGTTGGTTTGATCCTGATTGTACCACAATTCGGTTGAACCGGGGTTGAATCAAGTGAACGGGTTGAGCATGATCTTTCAAGATTATCAATGAACTCTTCATTTCTAACAAATGTTTTAAAAGTCGGACCAAAACAGCTGTTTAACTGGTTGAATCAGGAATCAACTAGATTTTTTGGTTTAATCCCGATTCTACCAATCTGGTTGAACTGGGGTTGAATCGAGTGAACCGCAATTGAACAGTAGTTGGTTCAACCGGTTTTTATTTTCGTGTATTTTCATTTAGTTTTTAGTTTTTTATTTATTTATTTACTAGTCATTCGGTTCTCTAGTCCGGTTTTTAAAACACCGTCTTTGAGTTCTAAGAGCTAGACAACCAAAAGAGAAAATCTAATAATTTTCTCAAATGTTGGTATGGTATGCAGGGGTCGCTCCAAATTCCTAGACATGGTAGGGTTACATACTCCAAAGAGAGACAATGAACCATTGCTGCAGTGTACCCATCATATGTGCCCCATTAGGGTACACTGGCATGTGAAGACTAACTATAAGGACTATTGGAGAGTCAAGATTGCTGTTACAAATTTCAATTATAGATTGAATTATTCTCTTTGGACTCTTGCTGTACAACATCCAAATCTTAACAATGTCACTCAAGTTTTCAGCTTTGATTACAAGCCTTTGCTTGCCTATCAATCCATAAGTAAGTTTTAGATACATCAAGAATAGTTATAGTTGGAAGAGCTTATTTAGAACTGATTTGAATTTATTGCATGATATAATCACTTATAATAGCATTAGTATACACTTGCTTATAACATGTCTATATAAAACCGATTTCAGCTTATTTCAATTGGTTCTTTAAGTAGTTATGAACAAACATTTGTTTGGATAAACAATTTATTTAAGCGCTTATAGCATAAACATTTATCATACAAGAAGTTATGTGCAAGTTATTTATGTAACAAAATATAAAATAAAGTGAAATTATTTTTATATAAGGTATAAGTTGTTTATATAAGCTATCATGTAGACAAGGAACTAATTTGAAAGCAGCTTACGAACATGTTGTAAGCTATTTCAATAAATTCTTCAGAACAGTCTCGTAAGTGTTCATGCTAGTAAATAAACTCAAATAAGTCAATCAAAACAGGAAATTTAATTGAACTATTTAAACTAGTTTATGCTTGTCAAATTGTTTATAGAAACATGTTTTTACAAGTCAATAACATTATGAATGACTGCTAAACTGTATTTTTCATGTTGTATACAGATGACACTGGTATGTTCTATGGAACGAAATTCTTTAATGATCTGTTGATGGAAGCTGGACCAAGTGGAAATGTTCAATCAGAAGTGCTTCTTCAAAAGAACAAGAAAACATTCACACTCAACCAAGGATGGGCATTTCCTAGGAGAGTTTACTTCAATGGTGAAGAATGCATGATGCCTTCACCTGATACCTACCCTTACCTCCCTAATTCTTCACCTGTGAATGTCCTCAACTTCCCAACATTCATTATCTCATCCCTTCTCCTGCTAGCTCTTTGGTGAATGGATACATAAACCAGATTGGATTGACATGTCAAAATTTTGAAGCCAAGTATTGTTATCCTCGGAATCCGCAACAACAGGTATGAAGACTCTGAGGCATTCTTTTAGAACATCACAAGCAAGGCTTATGAATGTATTGTGTTGAATGTGTGTTGTGATTAATGTGCACTGGTAAGTAGCTTGATGATAAATACAGCTCACAGCCAAGATTTTTGACTTATGTAAATACTTGTTTTGCAATGTTGTAACGTCTGCTATTCTATCTCTAATACAATGTTCATGTTTGAATAAACAACTTAAGTGTTTATAGCATAAACACTTATCATACACGTAACTATTTTCACAAATTATCCTAGGAGCTTAAAAATAGCTTATAAACATGTCATAAGTTGTTGTTACCATAAGCTCTCACAAACAGTCTGACAAATGTTTATGTCGGTGAATAAGCTCAAAGTCAATCTAAACAGACCCAATATTGATTATAAGCAAGATAAGAAAAAAATAAAAAAGATTCTAAGTAGGAAACAAGTAAAAAGACCATTAGCATTTCAAGTCCGCACAAGATTCATCAAGCTTATATTTTCATTTAATGTTGATGTATATATTTGTTATAATTACAGATAAAGTTACATTGCATCACATAGGACACAAATAACAAAACAGTAACATATTCTACGACCAATATGCTGAATATGCTGAATCCTACGTAAAAATCCTGGGATGCATGAGCAAATCTCAAATCGCCACCCGTGTATAGTCAGTCCCTCTGATCGCCTCGAAAACCAAATTGACATCACAAATATGAAGCCAAAACTGGTTAGACTGAAAATTTTATATTACAATGATAAAGTATAATCACAGGTTGGAACCTTAAACATATGCATAGAATGCTAAGACTGCCAAGGAGGCCATTACTAAAGCAAACAATGAAACCTCTTGCCGAGAACCAGTATTAGGTAACCATGGATAAGCATCAGGTGGTGGCATCACACAATTGTCGCCGTTGAAGTAGATCCTTCGAGGGAAAGCCCAGCCCTTATCAAAAGTGAAAGTTGATTTATCCTTTCGGAAGAGTAGCTCAGATTGAACATTGCCACTAGGGCCGGCATGATTAAGAAAATCATTATAGAACTTAACTCCCCAAAGCATTGCTGTATCATCTGTGAAAAGCAACTCATCAGAAATCATGAATAGAATACAAAATGACTTTGCACAACCAGATTTAGACAACTTTTGTGACAACTTTTTAAGTGGTTAACACAATTCAAATAAATGGTTCATTAAGATCAATACTTAGTTAATGGTTATACCAGGTATCGAAATTCATTAACCACAAATTTGGACATAGTTATCCATAATTTTCAGATGTTAAACTACATGTAGATTGGAACACGTGAAAAAAGTGGTTGATCACGTCCAAATTTTTGGTTAATGAAATTACGTTGATTGTCAATGAGTTTTGATACCTTGTATCCACTGACCATCTAATGAAAGTAATTAACCACCTATTTGAAGTACGTTAACCACATAGATTGTCGTCGCAAAAGTTCTGGAAAAAAAGTAAGTCGCAGAAGTGTTGATGTTTTACAACAGTATTTGAAAAATTCGTTACTCAAGAAACAAACAAGGTGGGATCACACTTACTTATTAAACCATAAGGATTTAATGACTTGTAGTTGAAACTGAACAGCTGAGTCAAATTGTCGAAGTTTGGATGCTGAACAACCAAGTTCCAATCGGAATAATTCATACGGTAATTAAAATTAGTAATGGAAACCTTCACACGCCAGTATTCCTTGTAGTTAACCTTAACATGCCAGTGGATTCGGATTGGACACATATGACTAGTACATTGAACCAAAGGTGATAAATTATTCTTTCCATTACCAGAAACAACCGATGCCAAATGTGGCGTATTTGGACTGAAACCACAAAGAAAAGAAATATGAGTTTACAACATAGAATCTAAAAGGAAATAGTAGCAGTGTCGGTGAAAGAAACATACTTAACACAAGTTCCGGACTGAGATGAGTTACTCTGGCAGCCACATGCACATGTTGGGCAGGGTACAATGGTATCGTTATAGAAAGATGAGAGGGAGACACAGCAAGTCGGAGTTTTCTGAGCCAGAAATTGTGAATATGTGCATGTAACATTCCATGTCACTGCAATGAATCAAAATGAAGTTAAGATCAAACTTAAATTGTGAGAGCCTGCTGATATCTACTCATCACTCATGACCTAGCAAACACAGACAAAGATACCAGACACAACACGAACACGTCGAAACAAGTAATAATTTAAGAAAATGGATAATTAAATGTAATCACATATATCGGTGTTTTGTCAGTGTCAGACACAAGACATACATTCAATTTGAAGTATCAGTGCTGCATAGCTCGTGACAACTGACTTTTAAGCATATCAATTTTAAATTCAAACATGAGTGCTATCTTCTGTTGCCAACAAAAACATCAACTATGGATGGCAATTTCTTCAGTAAAAAGTGTGAAATTGATAGGAGGCATAGGTAATTTAAATAAACGTATTTAAAACTGCAAAATAAGCATAGAATTTTGTTAACTTACTGAGTGCTTGAGTCACTCTCCTTTTGTCTGGTTGAATAAACTGAGTAGGTCTCACAATTTTTGCCGGCCCACAAGTATAACCGGGTCCCGGGGCATTCAAGGTGAAGTTTTTAGGCACTTTAACAGTTTTGTTTGTGGTTCCGGCTCTACCAACACTGATTTGAAACGCCCCAACTGCCATGGTAGGATCTTGAGCCCATGAACTAAGCACACCACCTTTGCAGCAATTTGCAATTTGCTGATTGTAAGGCGTTCCGGGAAGTAAATCTACAACGGTTGGATTCTTTTTACAGCAATGTGGAACATTTCCTTTAAATTTTGAACAATCACCTTGTTCCGTGGTCTGTGATCCCACCATACTCCAGATTACCTCCTTTTTTGCCCATGTCCATCCTAGTGACCAGCCAGGGGAAGCGATGTGACGATATTGTTGGAAATTGTTCATCGTAACTGTGGCCTGCACATTCAATTGTTCAAAATATATCTAAATAACTAATGGAACAAAAAACAAACACAGTTTATTCTTCAAGGCTCTGGTCACTAATTTATACTTTATATAAACTCACTTATATACTTCAAATCAATAATTAGCATACACTTCAAAATCATTTGTAACGCGGATTAGAAGTGTGATAAGGAATTCAAAGCGTCACATTTCAAATTGGAAAAAAGTGACTCGGTTTTTGAAAAACTTTAGGTAGTAATCTTAAGCATTCTTAAGCCCTAATTGAATAAACAACTTAATGAAACACTTATAATATATGTATAAGCTATTCCTATAACAAAAGATAAAATAAAGTCAAACTGTTTTCATATAAGGTATAAATTGTTTTCATAAGCTACCCTGGAGAGTTCATGGAGAAGGTAAAAACAACTTATAGACATGTTATAAGTTGTTTCCATAAGCTTTCACAAAAATTCTCACAGGTGTCTATTCAAGTAAGAACTGGTATATCACATATGAAATACAGCTGACACGAAGATGCAGATTCATCGCAAAAATGTAACAAACAAACAAGTTGAAAGAAAAGTAGCCAAAAACATCATCATGCATAGTGTACAACATATAGTTTACTTCTCATATGAATATGTGATATTGTAAAATAATATACTTACAACATAACCATCAGGGGTCCATTGTATAATATCCCATTTGATCGTGATATTACCATTTGGGTCAAGTGGGTCATAAGCATCTGAAAAAGTTAAACCAAAAATAGTAAGTACATCAAGTAATGATCAAATAATGCTAACAAACATAATTTATCAACGTCTGTATTATGAAAATCATAATTTTTTGTTTTTTACATATTGAAATGGTTGATTCATGACTCCATCTTATACACATCAAGAAACCTATAACCACACAACCTATACCAGAAACCTCATGTAAGAAATCATAATTTCAACTTTAGCCATGTTTGGTTACACAACTTAATTAAACGCTTATCATCTAAGTGCTTACATATAAGCTATTTCTACAACAAAAGATAAAGTAAACAAGTTTTTATAGAAGCTATAAACTGTATTAAAAAAAACTATCCTAGAGAGCTAATAGAAATAAGCTAAAAATAGCTTATGCCAGCAAATAAGACAATCCAAACATGCCTTTAAAACACACTCCAAACACAAAAGGGGAAATAAACTTGACTTAGCAAAAGCTAAAATGCCAGATAAATTCTTACCAAAAAAAATAAAAATAGTAAGAAGAACACAAATTTCTTCATTTGTTCCATATATAGCAAATAACAACAAAATAGTCTTCATCAACAGAAAAGACACAAGAAGCAAACACTTAATTAAAAAAATTACAAATTTATACAAAACCCATTTTTTTAATCAAATTCAAAAAACAAAGATTACATTTTTCACAAGCATTAATTCCAAAAATCGACATATTATAAACCAACAAAAAATTAAGCAAAAACATAAAACAAATAAAAATATAAAAAAATAATATAAAAAAAAACAGTGTGATGAAGTGAACCTGTTGAAGTGAAAGAAAGTAGAAACAAGAAGAGAATGCAAGGAGTTCTTGATTTTGATAAGAAAGAGAAACCCATTATTTTTCTTGCTTGAAAAATGTGTAGGTGGGAATTATGGTGTTGTTGATTCAAGATCTGTGGAAGTAAAGAGAAGACTATGGGAAGAGAGAGAGAGAGTGGAAGAATGTGGAAAATAAATAAAGAACAGGAGGAGACTGACTGGATGGGATGTGTAAGTGTTGTTGTGTCTCCCAGTTGGATCCTCTCTGTTTAAGAAAGGTATATAAACAACAAAATGAATGTTTTTTTCTTCATGTTTTTTGTTTTTTACTTTTATTTTATTTTTATTTTAATATATATTATTAAAACAAAAGCAATTTAATGAAATGATAAAAAATCTTTTGCGACTTAAATGGATATGTATTTTGAGGTGACATTTAGCATAGGAATGGATAGTTGTTTCCCACCAAGGGAAAGTAAATTTTACCTATTAGATCAAATGAAGAACATTCCTTTAACATGCTCTCTCAACACTATATTTTTCTCCACTATCTTTTATCACCATTCTCTCTCTCCTCCATGCTCCAATCCACCACTAGCAATGTCATTGGTCTGTGAATATTTGTTTCCCTTTCTTGAATATTCCAACAAAAAAATTCCAGTTACAAATTTGTGTGTTTTTTTATTTTCAAACCAACACCAAGAGTTTCTCCACCAAGTAGATTGTCTACAATGTTCATGGCTTCATGATTTCTCTCTCTTTTAGTTCATGACTTCATATTCTGTCCTCTTCTAGATTGTCTATAATTATTTTTTATCTCTAGTCTGTTTCATCACAAGAAAAACTATCATTAATTGATTTTCTAAACATATTTCCTTTTCATTTGTTTGATTTCGTAACTGGTTCTTATCCAATATGAAAAAAAAATAGAACAGATAATAAGTGATTTTAGATACTTCTTTCAAAAAAAGTGATTTTAGATACTAAAATGTCCAATTGGATTCTACCAAAAAAACCAGAATTCTACCAAAAAAAATAATGTTAATTAAAAGAAAAAAAAATCCAGATCTTAATAGAAATGTAAGACAATAAGAGTGTAAAAGAGAAAGGAAAAAAATATGGTGTAGATAATCCATGATAAAATTAATACTTCTCTTTAATTTAATGGCTGAAAAAGACTTTCCCATGGTGGAAAAGAATTCCTCCTACCCATCCTAAATGTCACCGTATTTTGAATACCACAATAGTAGTATTATCTGACTTGAAGATTAATCTCTGCAATTGTTGTGGTTCGAACAAATCATAATCAATCAGTTTCTTCAACATATTATAATGAATGAGAATAGATGAATTCATAATATAAGTAGCGGTCAGAGTTTGAACTCAGGCACACCACATATTCATCTTAAATAGTAAATTTTTAGTTATGAAAGTACTTAGAAAAAAAACACCATTTACATTTTATTTTTTTTACCAAAGTCATCACCTCCCATCCATCCTAAACTCCCAAGTAGAACTAAAAATGTGTTTTCAAACAAATTATAGTCTAAAAATACATTTCTATAACATATGGTATTTTTTATTTTTTAAAAAAAGTGGAGGTGAAAAATTGTTCCTAGTTTATTTAGCCCTATTATATGCATTAAATTAGAATAGAACGGTTTAGAACAACTTCTGCTATCAAATTTAAATGTATGGTTTTCACATATGTTTTTATACATGAGAAGTGTTTTTTACTTGTGAATAGTTGAGGATAAGCTCGTTTAATTTTACAAATATCAAAGGTTGCTCTGAAAAATAAAATGGATATTAGTTTTTTTATTCAACCAAAACGAAAAAGAGTTGGAAAAATGGTGGTTGTGATAATCGTTGAATTTGGCTTGCTAAACTTATTGTAAGAGCTAAGTGGCATGTGTGTGTAATGAAAACTAATACATGTAATTTTGTCAACAAAATAAATTAATAAAAGTAAGATGTACCCACTTGATATTATAAATATTTCATTTGGTATAGCAAGAAAGTATATAATATCAATTGGAATTTTTCTCGCAACAAATCATCATAAAATATGCCGGTGTGAGTTGTTTCTTTAAGCCTTGATTGATGAAATAACGTATTTGATTCAAAATGGATTAATGATGATCGTGGTGTTGCAATTTTACTAGGTCAAGAACACTTGGTGACGTTGTGGTGTTAGTGTTATGTTATGTGATATTGATCAACCACAATTGAGTTAATGATTCAATTAGAATGAGAGAATGTACCTAACATCGTAGACCATAGACCTTTTTATCAATGAGGTGAGACAGTTAGTCAGTTGCTTGAATTTCGATAGGATTGTGGATGAGTTTTTAATTGTCATAGAAGATGGTGATTTGATCACAAAGTATCTCCATATGAATTGCAGAAACACGATAATGTTCGGTTTTTGATCAAGGATCTTTACGAGTTGCGTCTTGACCTAACCCGAAACAAAGATTGAAATTTATCATGTATCTTATCACCTTCCCCTAAAATAAATTTAGCTTATTCCCTTTTTTTCATTTACACCTAATTTTTATGCCCGCCTTATTTTCCCACATAATTTTGTTTCTATTTTCTTACCATATAATACTAATCTTTTTTCTCTCAAAAAAAAAAAAAAAAAATCTTTTTACGCTCATGCATTCTACTGCAATTGAAATTATTTCTAAAACTTGGAGAATTAATTTTTTTTTTAAGGAAAACTTGAAGAATTTACTTATTATCGTGATATTAATCACCATTTTCAATTATAATTTATGAGAATTAAACTTATTACCTACAAAACATTACGAAAATAGTTTCAAATGCATCCATTGTAAGCGAAAAGGTTAAACAAATGATCGTCAAAATGTAACAATTACATTTCAACTATGTTTTTTTCTTTTTGAAGGAATTTCAACTATGTTATTCTTATTCAAAATCTTGTAGCTTTCTAAATGTCCTTTTGCAATGTTATTCTTTGAAATATAAAATTAGTAAAATAAATTAAATATATCTGAAAAAGTTTAGTTTCACCTACCACTTATATATCTATAAATGTGTTTTTCATCAATCGTTTTCTATAATATGGAACAATCGAGCATGACGAATTCAAATTAAGTACAGCTATTGATAAATCCCTGTCTTAATCAAACCAACTAAGTGAAGATTCATGAAAGCAACTCTAGCCATTCGGTCAACTCTTCCATAATTTTTTTTATGTTTTGTTTGTTCAAAGAATTAAAAATGAGTAATGATATTTTTATAACTATTTGATGTCAACTATTTGGTGATAACATATTTTTCTTTCTTTTTATTGATAGAAAACAATAAAAAAAGAAAGAATTAATTAAATAGTTGTATAGATATCATTTCTTATAAATAAATTTGTAGTCTTCAAAATTATTATGCTCCAATGAAAAAACATAAATAAATTATAATGCTCCCTCCTCTAAAAATTGTATTATGCTCCATAATCAAACATGAACCAAAAGTTGAAGCCTGAAACCGCGTGTTGTGGGGGTGCACTGCTGGTGATTGATATTAGGGTTAATCATTATTTTGTTTTTATGTGATATTGAGTGTGAAGGTGAGAAAAACACAAGAAGTGGAGGTTAAATTATGTTAGCTTTTTCTTCGTTTTCTCCTAAGCTGAAAGCACTGATCAGAAGCAAATAAAGTTCTGCTTCTGAAGTGATGTTCAAGACTAAATGCAGCGGATAAAACAGAGAGAGAGAGAGAGAGAGAGAGAGAGAGAGAGAGAGAGAGAGAGAGAGAGAAGAAAGACACAAAGCAATTATACAGGTTCCTTCCACAAATCGAAAGTAGTCTTGTCCCCCTTGCACTTCCAAGGAGAGTTCACTAAAATGTAATATCTGATTACAACTACTCACTGCTAAACTTATCAAGAGACTTCAAATTACACAAGCACAACTGCAAGAGATTTCCCATACTCCTGAACACAATCAAGAGACTTCTAATACTCAAGCACAACTGCAAGAGACTTCTAAATTCAAACAGAATTACACAGAAAATTGTTTGAGGTTGAACAGTTAATATACAATTTGTGGTATTTACAATACAAATCAGATACAGACTCTTTAAGACTCTAGAATTTCTAAGATATGAACTTTGATAAGAAATTCAAAGTGAACTTTTGATGCAGAACAATTTCAACAGAGTTTTGGTGCTTTCAAATTGTTGTCGAGTTTTGCCATTCTCTAAGTCTTCACTCCTTTATATAGAGGTGTGAAAGAGACGTTTGTGAATTGCCAGCACATCAAAATAAGAGTCGTCTGAAGCTTTTGATCAATCACCAATGATCTTTTGCCTGATATGATTATTGTCATATGAAAGATCAATTTCAAATTCATTCCTAGTATGTAGGAACATTGTTGCAGGCAAAGTTGTTATTCTTGTCTTGTAGTAGAGACACAAACTGAGTAGTGGAGATAGTGGTTGTACACTTCGTACAATTGTACTATGTCAACGTTCTTCAAAGAACAAGCATTCAATGCTTTCAAATCCTTTCAAAATAGTCGTTGCTTCACTTCTCTTGGTCTTTTGCAATGCTTGGGCGAGATTGAATCCATTGAACAACCTTTGAAGCTCTAAGTCTTGCATCTTCTGGTGAGATGCTTCTGACAATCTTGCTTCTGATGACATCGTCACTTCAGGAGCACTTTGACTTCAGGATCACTTCTCTTCAGATGTTTCAAACTTCCTTTTTGTTGATTCCTTAGCTCTTAATTTGCTCTTTCAGAACCTAATAATGATATCAAATTTTTTTCTATGGTCCTGTACACTTGAACAAATATTAGCATATCCAATTGACAATTTTTAATACCTTGTTATCATCAAAACTCTCAAATGGTAATGTTAAACACATTTTGTTCCAACAGAGTGAACAAAAAATAAACAAAAAAATATATGGATTTTGCTAACCAATGCCCTCAGGGCAATGTTTAAGGATTTAAAAATAGAAATAATTTATAAGTTTTATGTAAAAAAATGTTACTTTTTAAACTTTCAATGTCTTGAATGCATCATTTCCAAGACAAAACTTCCATTTTAGACTTCTTAACCAGTATCTCCAGAGGAATGGTTAGCATTTCCCAAAATATATTTCATTCCTATGATGCCTCACTTAACATCGTTCTTGTGAATATATCATCTTCATGTGTCATTTAAATTTAACTAAAATTAAATTAACTTTGCTAAACTAGTTGATCATATTTTTGTGAGTTGCCAAGTTTTTGTTTATGTATGACATCTTATTTGGCAATGGCTTGGCATCTCCTTGGTTGATTCTATTTGTGTGTGGTCACTTTCTTCAATTTGGTTCATATTAAAATATCAATTTCAGTCAATTACAAATTCAATCAATTATTTGGACTTCAACGTTGCTGATCTGGAAGCATGAATATTCTGGTGATTTAAATTTTATCATATTATTTATAGACATTTTTTCGTTGTATGTTATTGACTTGGGTGTTGCGAGTTCATTCGCTTATTCATTCTTTATGTTTTTATCGATGTTGATGATGTTATTGTATCTGATATATTATATTAATTTGAATGAATGAATATCGTTTTGTTTTTGTAAAAAAAAAAAAAAAGTATCACTCACCGGTTAAAATGGCTACTATAAAAAACATGTTGTTTACTTCAATTTTTGCTATAGTTACGAGAAAAGTAAATATGGCATTGATGATTCGCGTAGTTCGTATGTGGAACGTAACTTCGAGAAAAAATTCTTCACATTAGTGCAATAAAATAGCATAAAGACGGTACACGTGGAGTAATGATACATAGACACCCTTAGATGGCAATACACCTTTTGACACCCACACAAAAATCTGATACGTAGTCACGTGGACCCCGCACAAACACACTTTCTCTTTTATCTCCTCTTCTCTCTTCCTAATGCATGGGGTGTACAAGGGTGTATGAGAATAAAAGGTGTCTATGTATCATTACTCTACACGTGAGTGCTGTTTTTTTGCTAATAATAATAATAATAATAAAAATAAATCTCTCAAAAAAATGATAATAATATAGAGATAGAGATAGATATATTGGTAGATTATTTCCCCCCAAAAAAAAAAACTACTATTATTTTATGAAATGAAAAACTAGTCATACACGTGACAGACCTTACAACACGCATATACCCTCTCACAACTAAATAGCTGGCATTCGTGTTCTTTTATTCTCACGCACACAACATGGCAAGTTGACAATACAAGGTAACTAACTACACAATTTACATTGCAGAACACTTTCTATTTATATGTGCAACAAGTTGTGGTGGGAATGCATGAACTCGCAAAGAATTTTTGGCTGCATTTGATTGGTGCGTTGTGGTTGGTTATAAGCACTCACTCACTTCAATAAACATAATTTAACAAAAGGTCTAAATGAGTTCCATCAACAACTCTGCATTATTTACATTCCAACAATACAATAATTATTTTAATAAAAAGTAGTGTGAGATCCATTTAAGAATAGAAGTCTTAAGCGAGACCTTAAATCTTAGAAGACCCTCAAATTTTTTCTACCTATTAAATACCGGGTCTTAAATGGTTAAGACTTTATCATTGAAGACAACAATATTTATCAATCATAAATTTCATTCGAATTTTATTCTTATGAGCTAGCATATTGTATTTTCGGTGTAGTTAAACTGATTGGCAGTGGCGGAGCCAGAAAAAATAGTTTGGATGGGCCGCAAAAATAAACTATAAACAATAATACGTAAACATAAAATTAAAATAGTAATAAGCATTAAGCATGAAGTTGAAATTGCAAAGTTTGACTAAAAAACTCAGGTAGATGCTTTAAAAAAGTTAATCACAAAGTTTACTAGTGCTATAAATTATGATTTTTTTTTATAATACAACTCTTAATTGGGAGAATTTTCAGTTGACAAGACAATATAAAAAAGATTTGAAACCCCGAAAAATTAGAAGGTCGGTAAACCTCCGCTAACCAGTCAAGTATAATGTTTGAAAATTATGAACGGTGTTATTTTATGAAATTTTTATTTTGATTAAAAGTAAAAATATAAATGTTTTTTGCTTTCAAATTATAACAAATCAAACTAACCATGATTATCTATTTCAATGACACCAACAATATAAGAAAAAATATATAATTTAAGTTCTTAATTTTTTAATGACACCAGCAACAATTTTTATTATAGAAAAAGTTGTTTAAGGATATAATTGGGATAATGAAAAAGTAAGTATAAAAATACTCGTATAGTTTATTACACTTTTTTAAAGAATAAAGGAAAATATACTACTGTATGGAAAATCTGGAAAGAAAGAAATAACAATTGTTCACAGATAAAACTTGCCCGATAATTCAGGTGGTGGATAAGATTAAGTCCCTCACTTTTATGTGGTTGAAGGCGAAATTTACTACTATTCTCTTCAACTTTTAGAGAGTTGCTGTTTACACATATGATAGGGCTGAAAAACACATGTAAAAGACGAAAATGCCCCTGCGGTAGCTAACTACCGAAGTTTGAAATCGGCTGCAGTTAACTATCGAAGTTCCTTCGGCAGTTAATTGCCGACGAAAAAAAAAAAAAAAAACCTCGGTACTTAAGTGCCGAAGAACTCATTCATCAATTTTTTTTAAACCAAACAGCATGTTAAAATAACTGTATTGAACTATGGACAATATGATTGATTAGCCAAGAAATGACAGGTTAAAATTACTTCGTTACTGCGTTGCCTTCAAATTTATTGCTCAGCTAATAAATAGTATGGGTTGTATGGAACTGGTTTGGCAGATATAAAAATGCTGAAACAATTGATATTTTAATTAGGACAAAGGTGTAATTTTCTATGTGCACTTTGTATTATTCACATTCACAGCTAATCACATAGACCGTGTATTTAATAGCGTAAAGTAACAATATCAAGTTTAAGTATAATCAGAAAATTATTCACGAAAAAAAATTTGATGAGTTAGTTCCTCGGCACTTAACTGCCGAAGAAATTTCGGTAGTTAACTGTAGCCGGTTTCAAAACTTCGGTAGTTAACTGCCGTAGGGGTATTTTCGTCTTTTACATGTGTTTTTCAACCCTATCATATGTGTAAACAGCAATTCTCCAACTTTTATGGTTGGTGGCTTAGTCCGTTCACAATGTTGGACATACGCTAATTGTTATTTGAAAATTGCTTTTTTGACATTCAAAACTTCATATTGACACATGGAAATGACGTTTTTACCTCCGGCGGTAGTTAACTGCCGTTGGATTTACCCTGCAGTAGTTAACTACCGTTCCAAGTATACAACACAAAAAAATAAAAATAAATTGCTCCAACGGTAGTTAACTATCGTGAAGGATATATTGTTGCAGTTATTCTCTGACAATCTTCCATTTCCTCCTACTTTCATCTTGTTTTATAAATGATAGGCTTTCATATGTTATACCGTGTTACCCTTATTTGTTGCTTCTTGAGTTTGAAAAAGCTAATTCGCCATTAGCTGGTGTCTAGCATTCACCATCAAATAAAAGGTGCATAATATCATTTTATAATTTTAACAAGTTTATTATTGTATTTTAAAAAATTAATAATTTTCTCTCTGTTTTGGTGTTCCTGCACCATCACCATCTACTTCTCAGAGAAGTTAGTGGAACTTGAAGAAGGTGGCAACGGATGCCCGAAGTTGTGTTCCAAAAGTGAATATTTTTTGCGTCTTGTATATGTCTATGGGTTTTTTTTTGAGCTTGTAGCTAGGAGGCCATTGTGATAATATGGAGATGAAGTGTGGCTACCTGTTAAGAATCCTCACAATTCCAAAAAAATCATATACATGCTCCACGGTAGTTAATTATCGCTAGTTAACTACCGCTGAAGCAATTTTTTTTTTTTTTTTTTTATGCTGTATATTTGGAACGGTAGTTAACTACCGCCAGAGTAAAAACGTCATTTTCATGTG
Organism: Medicago truncatula; assembly: GCF_003473485.1. Taxonomy (NCBI): domain Eukaryota; kingdom Viridiplantae; phylum Streptophyta; class Magnoliopsida; order Fabales; family Fabaceae; genus Medicago; species Medicago truncatula. The sequence goes on along the minus strand of NC_053048.1, from coordinate 5,237,668 downwards.
TCAATATGACGTTTTGAATGTCAGAAAAGCAATCTTCTTGTTATTTTTGTCTATTGTTTTATGTTTTTGTAGAGATCTATTGTAAATATTGTTTGGACCTGGATGTTTCTTTCTTAGTGCACTTTGTGCTAGGAAAGACTCATTGTTTTCGTAATATATTACATTTTAGTTTTTTCAAAAATTATATATATATATATATATATATATATATATATATATATATATATATATATATATATATATATATATATACTCATATCGTGTTTGTTACACCTTTATTTTTAATATTTAAATTTACTCTTATCTATTTGTTATATGTGTTATCTCTATTAAAAGTTGAGACTAATTTTGGAAAGAGAAAACGTTAGCTCAAAAGAGGCAAAACATGTTATTTTTTTTATATATAGTATATATTATTATTATTATTATAATCCAAGGCACATTACCTAAAATAATGCACAACAAAAATCAAGCATGTGCAAATAATGCACAACTAAAGAGACGATAACTTACTACTTTATTACTTGGTATGATTTGGTGTAGATGCCTAAATTTACATCATCACTATCACACATTACCTAAAAAATTAGGTGAATAAGGGTTACACAATATAAGTTATGGTGTTTGGCTAATAAGTAATAGTTTTATTATAAATACTATGTTCATAAATTATGATTAACACTTTCAATGAATCAAAAATCATTATTTTTTTCAAATTAATTCCTTTTTCATTTTACTTTTATTTGTGCATTTTTATTATTGCTCGAAACCCCAAAATAACCATACCTAACACTCTACTATAGTTGGGGAACACACAACTAACAGACAAAGTTCATTCCTTATCATTAATCACTTGAAGAAAAGGGAATAACGGTTGAGGAAGTTGATCCGACCTCAATTTATTTCAGCTTCCATCATTAAATTTGGCACTCCGAGTGGGACAATACAACCTTATAACACTCAAAATAAAATTCCCTAGGTCAAATTTACGCCAGTTGTATCAACTTGGGGTCTAGAAAGAATCTCAATAGTATGGAAAACCATCACCATCAACAACTAGAAAGTCAGGACATTCTCAACCAAACAAACCTTCTCAAATGTCAAGAACGCCAACTTCCATGGTTTCTTCTAGCGTCTATGAGATACAATTAGTTGAAACACTTGATACTCTAATAGTAACGTCCATGTCTTTAGTTAGACAACATATTGACATGTGGACACATGACATCATGTTTTAAGTCTTCAAACAACTTGCTGAAAATGTGAAACCCATGGTTCAAAATGAGTTTCAACGAGACATGGGTTTGGAGGTTGTACGAGCAAGGTATGCAAGGGAGACAATCTTAGGAAGGCGTTGCTCCACAAATCCATTTGATTGTTCCATCAGTCGGGCCTCAACAGGTTCACTCAATTCTATATAATTGTCAGCTACTAAATCATATGCTCAATGGGTTGAAATGTTGGTGCCTCTGTCTAGAGATTATAAGATTCTTAATTTTGCAAGGTTATATGGAGAACATGGAAAATCAATTAGGGAGAATATTAGTAGATTCACTGTGTAGTACGGTTTATCATTGATATAAACAACCTTCTCATGGTACTCTTTCCTTGAACCAAATGATGACAGGTCATCTTACGTTATTTTTAGCATGTTTTTTAGTTTATTTTTGAAAACGTCCCAATTTTATTTAATTATTATTGGTTGATTTAAAGTCTTTTTATATATGATTTTATATAATTATGTTGATTATATGGTGTGTCATATTTTATTAAATGAATTATTTTACTATTTAATAGAATAAGTGGAAATTTAGAATATTTGGAGTTCAAGGGGCTGATTTAGAAATAAGGAGAGTTGTGTGGGATTAAGTGGAAATAGAGGAAGTTGAATTAGGTTTAGAAAAGAAAAGGGAGAAGTTAGAAAGAGGAGAGAAACTGTTTTCACGTACATCAGTTTTGGGAGAAAACAAGAGAAAGCAAGAGAACCAAGGGAGAGCCAGGTGAAGAAAATCAGAATTGTAGGGCTTTGTTCATCTGAATTAAGGTAAGGGTGAGGCTAACTTGCAATGATTTTAGTTTATATAATTCTGATTCTGTTTGACAAAAGTTATGAATAAATTTGGAGGATTGGGAATTAGGGTTAAGGAGAGAATTGATGATTAAATGATGAAATTAGGGTGAATTGATGTAGAAATGATGAACAGACCTTAGATGTTTCATATATTGATGTTTAGAATCAGTTTTAAGGTTAGAACAATGGGTTTGGTTAAATTTTTGAGAAAAACTGTAATCTGCCCGTACTGTTATTCATCGCTCGCCTCCCGAGTGATGATCCTCGCCGTAGCGAGTGATGAAGATCATTGCTCGCCTCGCGAGCAGGAGTTGTTCGCCTCGCGAGTTGCATTTCGCAGCTCGCCATAGCGAGCAAGTTTACTCGCCGTAGCGAGTGTGACCAGAGAGCTTGCAAGATCTCGTGATTTTGAGCTGTGAGTTTAACCTTAGATGTTTATGAGGGCCTGAACATGTACCTTAATGATTAGGCAAAGTTTTAGATTGAGTTTGAACTCAGAATAGAGTCAGAATGGAATCTAGAGTGTTTTACCCTAACTCGCCGTGGCGAGTAGAGGCTCTCGCCTCGCGAGCTAGTGCTTGACAGATTGCTTTGTTTAGGATTTTCATGTGGCTTTGTCGCATGAGAGGTTGTGAGCTGAACTTTGAGATAGCAATGAAAGATGTATAGGATATAAATGATGAACTGTGAAGCTGGTTATGGCAAATTGAGGTTATTAATGTGATAAAATTGTATAAGTAATACTTGGTTTATGTGATAATGCTAGACATCGTTGGATTGTATAAAATATTGTCATATCATGCTGACGTATACTGTTGTGTTGCTGTTGATTGATTATGATTGTTAATGATCGCTGGTTTATACTTAACTGCATTCAATTAGAATGTACAATGTGTTGGTTCAAGTTGTAAGTGGCGAGTTGTCGTTTCTAAGTAACGGAGTCATAGGTTGTTGATGTTGACCAAGTTGGGGAGTGAGTGAGTTATTGTGCACGATCGTTGTCGTTGCCTATGATGTTGCTGTCGTAGTTGAGTTGTATGCTGATATACACAAGTTGAGTCCTTTCATGATTAGGAAACCGTTGAGGGCTCATGCCCTGGAATATTAATCATTCAACCATTGAGGGCTTATGCCCTGGAATGCCTTGCCATTCAAATTGTTGAGGGCTCATGCCCTGGAATGTTAATCATTGAACCGTTGAGGGCTCATGCCCTGGAATTGCCTTGTCATTCAATCTGTTGAGGGCTCATGCCCTGGAATGTTCATCATTCAAATTGTGGGGGGCTTATGCCTTGGAATGCTTAGTCATTCAATGTGTTGAAAATAGTACCACGCCGTCGTTGTCGTTGATGTAGTGGATGATGTTGTCGTGTCGTTGATGGTGATATTGTCGTTGTTGTAGGTTGTGTTGTGGTCGTTGTTGTTGATGGAGATATTGTTGTTGTGGTCGAGTTGTTGTTGTCGTTGTTGGTTGATTTAGTAAGAGTTATTAAAGTTGAAGAAGTATGAATATTATTGTGGGAATATATGTTGCTTATTACGTTATTTAATTAAGTTGATGATTAATATATCTATTATTATTGTTTGTGAATCTCACCCCTTCTGCTTGGAATTGTTGCCCTTCGTATGGGTAACTTGCAGGTATTGAAGCTTATTAGAAGTGGTGGCTCAAAGTGTCTAGGGCTCTGATACGTACGGGATGGGATTTTCTTATTGTTTTTCATTCCTATGTATCAATTTTGAATATTGCTGACGTAGCTCTATGGTTGTTGAATTTATGTTGATAAGGCTTTTATGCCAAAGATTTAATTATGGAGATTTAAACTGTTGCTGTTGTTGTTTTGATGCAAATTTTCCGCTGCAAATTTAATGATGACTTTGAAGGACGTTTATTAAATAGATTTTATATTCTATTTAAGAAAATTTTGAAAATGAAGTGGGACATGCCCGTTTGGAAATTACTCTGATGCATGTTTTATTAATTAATTGATTTTTGGGAAACGGGGTGTTACAATTTTTACCAACAAAATAGAGGAGTATTATATCAATTGCCTATGATTTTCCGACATTTGAAATGTTTTTCATATTTGAATATGTAATTCTATTCTTCCCGAAACATAGCAATTTTAGAGGGTTCTTGAAGTAATTTGTGAAGAAATCAAGCAAATCAGGCAAAACAAGATCTCTGAAGATTATTCGGCCTTGAGAAAATGAAGATTCAAGAGGCATTGAAAGACTTTAACCAAGTTCCAAGACAACTAAACTATGAAGAAAACACCTCAACAGACGAAGAATGCAGGAACACAAGAAAGTATTGCACTAAAGCGCCCGACACACAACAGGAGGCGCGGGGCGCCCCAAAGCAACACACTAAAGCGCCTCGCGCATGCTTGGAGGCGCTAGGCACCTCAAAGTTCTAGGCACATGCGCCAGGCACTAGGCGCCCCGTTGCTTGCGAAAAAGTCACTTTTCGTGACTTTTTCGTCCCTGGAAACCCATGATTTTAGCCTCAAGTTAGGTGGAAACTTTACCTATAAATACCGCCTTCCTCATTCCCAATTTCTCGTTCATAACATGGAGCAGTTCAAGAGGAGGGTGATTATAGGAAGCCAATGAGGAGTTCTATCTTCTCCTATCTTTTCTAGAGTATGTTTTTATCTTTTAGTATTTTTGTCTTAGTTATCATGTGTAACTAGATATCTATAGGTTAGGGTTCTAAGATGAACCTAGGTTTATTTTTGTTGGATAATTATTTAATTTAATATCATTTTATTTTAGTTTATTTTCTGTTCGCTATTAAGTTTTATTAGGATTAATCTATTCTAGCGAAGTGCAACCCTAGATTAGGTACTTAGGTTGTGACATAGGTTAATATTGTTATTACTATCTGGATGCTTATATCTTGATATTTATACCCTTATACTAATAACTACCTGTCTGGAAGTAAGTGATTAGTAAACTAGACGAAAGATACTGAAAGCGAGTTGACCCTAGTAGTAAGTACTTAGGAGGTGACATTACTAATATTGAGTAAAATATGTTGATCCTAAGATGTAACTAGTTTATTAATTAGAGAAACAAGAACCAAGGAGAATAAACCTAGCAAGACCATTGTCCTCGACCTCTAGGTAAGGTAGACGCTGATAGGGATGTCCATTTGTAGAACTATCTAGGGGGAAGGATAGTGTGTTATGAGTGTCCTAAGATTCGTAGATGGGCCGGCCAACAGGAGCATTGACCTTCATTACTTTTGGAAATCTTGAAACATTAATAGTCTATGTTTCAATTACCTTTGAATTAGCAAGACCCCGCACGTAAGGATCACCGTGCGATCAACAGATACAACTTGACAACCGACTAGGTTAGAACGTTCCAACGACCTCATCACTTATATAGTCTACTTAAGATAACTAAACGCGACATGAATGTTATTTAATATCCAACAAAATAAATAGGGGTCTACTTAAGATAACTAAACGCGACATGAATGTTATTTAATATCCAACAAAATAAATAGGGGGGATTCAAAGAGTCATAATCGTTGCTTACGTGCTCTGCTTCAAACAGATAAAAATTGCAATCTCTAACCCTTAACACTTTTATTTTTTATCGTCAACTTAAAATAAGTAACGCGAGCTATTTAGACGAAACGACAATCCATGTGGGTACTATACTCTACTCAGCACTTTATTACTTGGTAAACGATTTGGTACACTTGTCTAATCCGATCTTTAAATTTTTGGCGTAGTTGCCGGAGATTGTTAATATTTTCGACTAAGCAATTCAAATTACTTATTTCAATCTTTACTTTTCTGTCATTTATTTTTATTTTTTTGCATTTTATTTTTCTATTTTCAAAAATATCAAAAATAAAAAAATCATTTTTTTTTTAAAAATACAAAAAATATTATTCATGTTGACTCTGTCCTACTAAGAACTTTGTGTAGTTTATTTTATGCAACTTAGGGATTTCTACTAAACGTTGATGATCTGCCAACCTTCCTTCCTTAAATCAGACAAGATGGGTAAAACAATAGAACTATTTATCTTTTTATTTTGACAAAAATAAACATTTTTTGTAGGAGATCAATTTTTTTGATGCTTTTGGTTCCTTATGTATTTTTTTTTTTTAGACCCATGGAAAACTTTTTTTCTTTTCATTTTTACGATTTTCTGATAAATGTGTTCTCATGTTACGCCACCCCAAGTTTAAAATGTTGATAATTCCAAAGAGAAACTTCAAACTTAGCTTCAAACCACATTCAATCATAATAATACCTATATAACTCAAAGTGAAATCATATAGGATGCATTTAAAGTTCAGGACTGTGACATGATTCATCACTAAGTAACAAAAATAAAAATTTCGTCTGAAGGTTCAAAGTGGTTTCACAAAGGATAATAAGAATATAAAAGGGTGGTTTAAATGACTCAAGGTACCAAATAAAAATTGTCTCGTGTATAATATGATCATTTTATCCCAACTTGATGCCACCTCTTAGAGTTGACCACATCCCAAAATAATTAACGACATAAAATAGAGTCTTTAGAGAAGGCATCTGCTTCACTCCAAGACAGTAAATACAAATTATATAAGCTGAAATTTAAAACATAGAGTCAAGGCAGGCAAATACAAAAAACAAAGGGATATGTTTTGAAAATATTTAATAGTATAAATTAAATTAGAGAACACACAAAATATCAAGTATATATCATATCATTTGCCACACAAATAATCAAGAATCATCGATATATAATGATATTTCAATTCACAACGTCAAAAATGAGACAATCACAAATCAAAATAAAATAAGTATATCCTTAAACTATAGGTGACATTTAATTTGGGAAATGCTAGTTTTTTCCCACCATGGGAAAGCTTTTTCTGACCATTGGATCTAATAAAGAACACATCTTTATCATGAACTCTCAGTATCAAATCTCCCTCACTTTTTCTCTCCACCTCCTCCCAACAACAAACTTCCTTCCACACCATGGGTGGCACCTACTCTTCCACCACCACCACCCCCTTCCCCAATAAATGGATCAACCCAATAAATAACCCAATGTGCCAACTGATGTTGAAGTGGAGGCTGCTTCTCCTGATGCTGATGCCTAGTGATTCAGCTTCTTTTCTGAACATGTTCTCGTCTAATGATCCATCAGGGAGCCTCCGAATGGAAAGGACCATTCCATCATTGTAGCAGGCCTTGAATACTAATCCATACCTTGTTCTGCTGAGTACATTCTCTTCGTCGAATTGTCTTGTGGCTTCAATTGTTTCAGCAAGTGTGACTTTGGTGTTGATCCATTTATTGGGGAAGGGGGTGGTGGTGGTGGAAGAGTAGGTGGGGAGATTTGATACTGAGAGTTCATGATAAAGATGTGTTCTTTATTAGATCCAATGGTCAGAAAAAGCTTTTCCATGGTGGAAAAAACTAACCTTTCCCAAATTAAATGCCACCTAAACTCTAATTCTTATAACTTGTTTCCATTATATTCTTCAAAGGTTTGTGCATATCTCTATGGTACTACACTATTGATTCATGGTATGGTCACATCTCTCTAGTGATATTGCACCACATCATGTGTGATATTTCTCTCAAGGAACCACATGCTTCTATACTACGGGTATTTTTCTCTATAGTTATACCGTACCACGTGGTCTATTCTCTTTAGTGATATTGCGCCACATCTAGCATAATACATCTCTAGTGATATTACATCATACAAAGCAAATGAATCAGATACTTTTAAATTGAAAGTATGCTTATTTCTAATTATAATGCACCATATGGTCGCTTTTCTCTTGCCATATTGCGCCACATCCGATATGATACTTATTTCTAGTAATATTGTACCATACTAACCCTATGAATTAGATACTCCTCGGACATCACTTAGCCTTGTCAGAACATACCTATATTTGTAAAAATAATCTCCACTTCAAGACCCCAAACATCTACCCCTTATCATATCCATCATCACTTACAAGCATGTCACAAATGTAAAAATTATCAAACAATTCGAATAATCAAATCCAACTATTACGATAATTCAAGAGTAAAACACGGATTTTCACAATAGCATGAATGTCAAAACATTCAAAATAATTTAAATCAATCAAGGCCTTAATAAAGTTTCTAACTCCTTTTTTAAGCCTACATTTCCAAATTTTCACATTGGACGATTTTCACTCAAAAGACTATGACCATTTGTAGCGATCCGCGATGATATTGTGGAAAATATTGTTTTTTCCATTCATCACACTTATTTTACACTCATGAATTTGAAATCATTTTCACCCGATACCTGTTTTTTATGCGTTTTCACATGCTAATCCATGTCCTCCCAGCAAAAATCTATTGGCCTGTTGGAGGAAGAGAAAATAGCAACATTTGTTTTTTTACATAATTGTTTGACACAAAATATAATTTCTATACGTTTTCCTCCATGGATGCAATCTAAAATATGTCTCTTATGACATCTTCATTTTCTTTATATTTCCTTATTTTTGCTCTCTCTGTAGTAGACTAGTAACACATGGGCCGAAAACTCATTCAAACACACACACGCGCGCGTGCACACACATACACACACCAATATTATTTTCTCTCCTCTCTTGTTTTCCAGAAACATGGATGATGAGTCAATAATTAGTGTTTTTGATATATTATTTGAGTCTATTTTATTTAGATTTTATATGTTTTTATTTCCTTTTTAGAACTATTTTACTTCAATTGCAAGTTATTTAATTTCAGGAACAAATATTTGAAAGATTGAGTCTTTGAGAAAAAGAAAGGAGATTTGGAGCTGATTCGGGAAAAAAATACGAAGATTTGGTGCAAAAATATGAAGCCAACCAATCAGAACGCTTGGCACGGCCACAAATTTCCTTTTGCTGTTTTTGCTTCTTCGACAAGCTGCCTGTTTAGTTTATTTCTGACCTAAAGCCCGTGGTTTCTTGTGGAACATTATATTGATGTATTTCTTGGGGCTTAAGTAGTTGTAGCCTATAAATAGAGCAGCTAGCAAACATATTCAATCATCTTTTGTTCTTGGAAATAATAAGTGACAATTGTTTCTTTGAATAAAAGTTCATCTTTATTTTCTTGTTATTTACCTTTATGTTCTTCTTCTTCTTCTTCTCTATGTCTTCAATGAACGTGAGTGAGTAGACTTATTTGTCTTGGGATTGTTGGATGAGTCTAATGACCTAATCCCTATCAAACCAAGCCTCGAACCCTAATTTTATGTAAATCTATTTCTAATCTATTTGACCGTTTTTGTAATGAATTAACAAGTATCAAATCAATAAAACGAAAGTTGAGGGTTAATACTTGTTAATTCATAATCACAAATATCAAGCGTAGTATCGAAAGATGAAGTTTTGATATTGGAACAAGTGAAATTAGATAAGGATTGCGAAACATGAGAATAGTCTAGAAAATCTTGAGACAATAAAGTTTCGTTCTTCAAGGATTTCAATAGCAATCAACCATGAGAATAGGCGTGGTTGCTAGCACACTCAATGAAACCGAAAGGAGATGTGATAGGTTAAAGAGAAACTTGTCTTTAGAAAATAGGTCCAACATAAAGTTCTAGGTTTAGGGTTTGGTTTGTGAAGGGTTTGTCACCATGACAAACCAATAATCTCAAGGCGCTTTTATTATTATATATTTTTTTAAAACAACTTTTTATATTTTAAAATTTCAATCTAATCATTGTTTAAGAGTGAATCAAATTCATAACTCCCTCTCAGAACGATACTCTTTATTACCACTTCGGTAAACCGTACACTTGAGGATTTACTACATCAATGGACCAATAACATAAATACATATAATTGCTTATTTTATTTCCCCCACTCAAATTAAAACATTATTCTCAAAATACTTATACTAAAGTACTATCCTTTTAGACAATAATTAAAATAATAGATATGACTTCTCACTAGACTCTCAACCACCACCTTCCAACCCAAATCCAAATATCTCTTTCATGATGTAACCTCTTATGATGACAATGGTATGCTTAGCCCTTGCAGCAACACCTTCATCAAACCCCATCTGGGCTCGGTCAAAACGAGCTATAAATGAAATGATTTTTTATTCTATTCTTACTTGTTTTAGTGCATCATCTGATGGGTAAAAAGTTGGTTGTTCAACTTAAATCAAAGTCTGTAAAGAAATTCATATGGGTTTCTATCATATTTGGTTTCTAGACGGTGGCAATGAGCTTGTTAATTAACAATGGTTGTCTGATTTGTTGTTGTTTTGAGTTTGTGGCTAACTTGTCATAATGTTTTGCAGATAATTTCATCGCCAATCAAAAACCTTTGTGGACCTCCCAGACTTTGCGGAAGTTTTCTTGGTTATCGAATGTTTGGTGATTTTTGGGGTTTTAGCAGTAAGATCTTTGGCGGGAGTGGTTGTTGTTTGTTGGGTTCTAATTGTTCATTCAGATTTGGTTCTAGATTGCAACAACGGTGATTCACGCCATCATTGTTGTCAGTTAAGTCACTGTTACATGAAAGTTTGACAAAGGACTGTTAGGCTAAATATCCATGAATACTTGTTTTTTTTTTTTTTTTTATGCGGGTTGTTGGTGAGTAAACCTGTTTTTCATATCGGCGTTCGAGTTCACTCGTCCCTCTCAAGATCTTGGTTCAATGTTCGTAAACGGTCATAAACCTCATTATTATTTTTTTGCAATTTGGTTTCACAATAGTTTGCTTTCTTCAGGCTGAGATTTGTAATTAATTGACCTTTAGGGCTGTTTTGTATCACCTTTTTTGGGTTGTTATTATTTGTTTTACTTTAATCTACGTAAGGTGTTGCATATCCATTTGCACCCATTTGTCTTAAAAAAAAAGACAAATATAACATCGATACATTAAACTAAACACTAAATCAAATCGAAAGCATGTGGAAACAAAACATGATCAATATTCATACAAAGCAAGTAAATAATAAATAGTATTACGATATAATTATTTTTAAAATAAATAATTAAAATACAATGATAGCTAGCACTAGTTCAAATATTTTTGTTCACGCACTTATAATTTATCTAATTCACATGAAATACTGCAATAACTAGCACACATATACCCATAAAATCACTTGAAATGATAACTAACGATTATAGGAAGAACATAGATATATGAAAATATGGTTTTTGGAACATTAGAGGTGTTTTCTCATGTGTGGTGTTTTAATTGACAATTTTACTTTCTTTCGTCCCATATTTGTAAAGTTTCCAGATTCATAGTCCATATATGTTTTCCTTGTAATATATTTAACATGTTTTTCCTTTAAGAATATTTAGATTTTTTTATTGGTCCGAACACCCCTTAGACTCATTATATATATTCGCATGTATGTATGTCTTTGAAAAATATTTAACCTACTTTTAAGGCTACCAAAGAAATTTAAATTAGAAAAATTTATGAACGTGTAAAAGAAATTATAAGAGCAACACAATTAGTGTGAGCAAATAAAGTAAAAAATTTACACATAATGGAGAAATTTCATTACCTTAACATCTTTGAGGTGTTTACAAAAACCTTTAACACACCTCATACTTCCATAAAAAGCACGCCTATATATTGTATAACAATCGCTAGCACTTTTACATTCCTCTGTAATGTTAAATAAAAATAAAGAAATATTACAAAAAGGGTAAAAGATTGCATATAAAATAAACAAAACAAATGAGAATGATAACATAACTATAAGTCCTGAAGCCGTCAATGACAACAAGACATAGTGAAACCAAAAGGATCACAATATAAATAAATTTGAGAGTTTCAGCCATTTATTTTAAATTTTTCCATGTAACATAAAGATAATGGTTTAATCACGTTATATAATAATCCCTCTAATTATGTTTACATCAATTGAATAGTGTTTAATATTAGAAAAAATATTAAATGTCTCTAAAGTTTAAGGTTTAATCATATTTGACCCTTTAACTCTTATAAAATGTAACAAAAAGAAAAAAAACTCTTATAATATACCTCACACAATAATTTTTCAAATAATTAGAGTTCATTTTTATTCACCAACCTTTTGTTATTATATTTATTTCTTATCTATTCTTTCATAATAGAGAGAAGAAGACATCAAAGCATTGAGTTTATTGACCCACAAAGACATGAAAAATGAACCATTCATCTATTTTGATAATCAAAATTGATATTAGCTTTTCTTTTATTGTGCTATTTCAAAATGGGCAGTTTGAGTTTATACATCCACCAAGACATAGAAAATGAACCATTAATCTATTTTCGTTACAATGGCATCATTAAACAACAATCGAAACTCTTACATGTCCGCAAACAGTGATTAATTTGGTGGCAATTGCAATCAGTGAGAAGTAACCACATAAAATATTTATTGCACGACAACAATTAATTTTAGCAGTAACAAAAATGCAAATAATCAATTGAGGAATATAAAGTATAGATGAAAATGGGACACATCAATTGATGAATAAAAAGACAAAACTTCTTTTAGTAATATTATTTAGCCTTTTAACCAAAAAAAAGAATAAAAAGACAAAGAATCAATTGTAGTACATTGGATCTTCTTTATTATGTTTACACCGATTGAATAGTTTTTTATAATTATGTTGTTGTAAGAAATTTGTCTTTATAATTAAAAAAATAATATTATATGTCTCTAAAGAACATTTTTGAATCAAATTTGTCCCTTTAGCTCCAGTAATATGTTTAACACAATAATTATTCATATACTTAGTGTTAATTTTTGGAAAGTAGATTAATATTATTATATGAATACAAATGATTTATCTACACAATTAATATAATATTTTGATAAAATTGTTTTTTATCTACAACATTATGCATATTTTTTACATGCATTTTTGTGAATTTTGATTTCATTAATTATTTAATGAAATAATTAAAATTTCATGATTTTTCAATTATAAATGCACATATTTATTAGAATTATTAAATGTATATATAAATTTTTATGTACTAATTTATAATAATATCTAGTTTGTACTTATATTATAATATGATATTTAAATAATAAACTAAGATATATAAATAATTTTACCTAAATTGCCAGGTGTTTACCGGTGTTTTTGTTAAACTACAAGTCTAGCTTTGATTATTAGAAGCAGGATCGAATTAGAAATTTCAGGACATGTTGTGCAATCTTTTTCTAGAAAATGTATGAATGTTCACCAAGTTTATAAGTTGTTTTATGAACAGGATGAAGTTTTGTAAGAAAATAATTGCCTCTCGACTGGGAAAAACACAATATATGCAAGTAAAGGTAAAAGACTTAAAAGTTTAAAACGCATAAACTTGAAGAAAAGGTAAATTGCATTGCATTAATATATAGATGGTTCGACAAATCAGATTACATGCATTATGTATGACTCTTTTATCTAGACGCCGGTACTTCGAGTGCTAGAATTTCTATAAGTAATTTGCGACCTATTTTTCATATGAAAAACTACATTTTATACATAGTGAAAATAACTGGAAAAAGCTAACTGCCACGAACATCAATTCTTCCATCGAAATGCTAGTCCCCCACGTCTTCACTAAGGAAACCGGTGCTTTTGAATTTGATTTCTTCCTTCTTCGACAACAACTGCTTGACTTCGACTAAACTCTTATTCGGATCAAATCTTGGTGAACTTTGAAGCTTTTAAACTCTTCCAAATGCTAAGTCATACTCTGTTGAAGACTCCATGATGAGGATAATGGCTTTAATTCCTCAAAGAACAAAAGTCAACACATGTTGACTGCATTAATTGAGTCTGTCGAAATTACAGGCTAACACCAAGATAATGTGGTGTGAGATAGAACTTGAGAAGCAATGTGAGAAGAGTATCAGTGGCACGTGAAAGGCTTATATTTTTATTTTATAAATTGAAATGATTTTTACATGATTATATTGCATTCTGCCGATGTGGCACATCCATGTAACAATGTCACCCTTTGTTTAAAATCTCTTCTTAAGCTGGCATCTTGCCTATATGCCAAGTCTCAATAGTCCATCTAATAATTGAAATTAATGCTAAAAAATAAAGAGTAATTAAATATCAATTCATCAGTTTCTTTTATAACGATGTAAGCCAGGTGTTAATTACTTTAGTTTATTTTTAATTACATTTTTTGAATAAGCACTTTCACTCTTTTTGTTGTATATTTTTTCCCTTTTCACAATAGTCACTGAATAAGAATGATGCATATTGTACCAAAAAAAAAATGATGCATGTGACGTGATGACGGAATACCACATGATATTTTTAGCTATGTTTTAGTATATTTTTTCTTGCATTTAAAGGTAAATTATAAGTCAATTAAAGGAGTTGTCATTGGTTTGAAGAATTTTTTGTATTTTTATCATTCAAGTCGTTGTAATTCACTTTTATCCTAAATTATGCAACTTCATAGAGGTTGTGAGCGGTTTATAGTGAGAAATCATGTAAATATACAAATCAAGACATCACATGAAGGATCGAGGATATGAAGATTGAAGGCTATGGTTTTTAGAAGACTTTTGAAGAAAATACAAAATGAACAAAATTCATTTGAAGTCCAAGGCATCACAAGACGGAAGAACGGGCGAAAAAGTGTTGAAAACAGCTAAAATCGCAATGAGGGGTTGCCCCATGCACCCTTGCGCATGAGGCCACGTGCCTCTGTGCATGGAGCAACTTTAGCTACTGCCCCAAGCGCTCAGCGTCCCATACCATGCGCCCCGTGCATAGACTAGGCCAGGGAGTGTTGATTGCTTAATTTTAAAGTCATTTTTGGTGTAAAAACCTATTTTCACTCCCGTAAACCCTATTTTTAAGAGAGAGTGCGACGAATAATAGGGTAAGAAGTGTGTTACTTGAACTAATGCTAAACATGGGTATATATAGGGTGTGTTACTTGGTGGATAAATAGGGTTTTGACCGTCAAACCTTTACCTGGATAGTTGTGCCTGAGGGACAGGTGTGAGCTTTTGTGTGGTCTTCTTACATTGGATACGGACTGAACAATCATAATCTGTTAGCCGGAACCATTATCCAGTGTAATTTAGGATGTGCCGATCATATTGTATTGCATGTTTCCGTGTCCTGGATCAAACCTAAGTCTAGCCGAAGTGGACATAAACTCAATCCAGAACAAATATTTTATGGAAAATGCTAATGGGTGTAACACCTCCTTTAATTAACTTAAATTAATTAAATAACAATCATTTTTCTTTATGAATTTTTGTAAAAATTTTGACATGACCTATTTTAAAAATTCAACCTTTGTATGAAGCCAAAATTGTACCTGATAACGGTCTTTGTATATTTGATAAAATCAAGACGGAATACAGCTTCTAACTGGGCTTACAACAATTACCAGAAGACAAAGAGTAAAAACTCTTATGCTTTTGAAATCTATAACTTTTCAAGTAAAATAATATCAATTATGAAGTTCTTTTAAGGTTGTTGGAATTTGAAAATAAAAGGGAGATATTACACAACAATATACATCACAGTCTCAAAATCCAAAAGGGAAATGAATGTTCACATAAATACATATGAATAACAAATATGAATTTACAAAACAACTACAAAGCTATATCAACTCAATAATACAACCTAGTCTTTAGCTTCCGCCACTAAAGTCGACATGGTCCAATCCTTGTTGACAGCTACTAGCATAAAATAAGAAAGAGGAACAACAGAAGAAAAATAATAGAGGGGTCAAATTACGCATCAAGTAATATCGATAGATATGAGAATTCACACAAATATTTATTTACATATATATACACATCACACATAATAGTTGAAAATATGTAGTATAATTTAATAGAACAGTTGACTCAATGCATGATGACACTTATCCTAACACTGCTCCATGGAGACTAATGTTGTCAAAGTTTGTCGATATGGCAATCAAGTCGCGCAACTCATAATTAACGAAACCTCAAATGGTAGTAACCATCATGGTACTCCTCGGAATTCTCATTAGAGTGCTCTATATTGATCTCGAATTAGTTCAGTTGAGTGTCATAGTAGATATGTGGGCTAGTGGGATTACCGGCGATCAATGTAGCTAATCACTGAGCCATTGGTACATGCCCCACTCATATCTAACCCCCATGGCCCTCACTTTGCTAATCTCTTAAAAAGGCGATCCAAATCTTCAAACTACAACGACTATGATTTGGTTGGAATTGTGGTCCAATGGACTAACAAGGAAACATAAGTTCCTGAGTAGTAACAGTACCAATTTTAAAATAGAATAATGATTCAGTCAATTGGATATGAATAATTTAACATATGCCTAAAACAATTGGATTTTACAATAAGTAATAATCCAAACATATGCCTAGAACTTATTTATGTATCTTATTCAAGACCCAACTACAAATCAATTTAAAATGATAAAAGGAAAAATTCTTTTTTCAAAACATCTCGACTCAATGCGAGGGGATAATTGATACCAACCTTTAACTCATTCCAATCCTTTCGGATCAAAGTCCGAAAACAAATGCACATAACAATCAAATCCTAAAAACTTAGACGACCCAAATTTACCGACTATACATAGAGCCTAACTATGTGACATAAATAAGGTTTTGTGGGAAACCTTATTCATGAAAGCAAATTCCATATGGTTAATGGTTCTTGTGATCCAACCAAAACTGTAAAAAAATCAATACAGATAATCAACGCATAACACAATCAACACAACTTACTAAAATCAAGCAGTTAGCAAACAAACAAGCAATGAATCTTAACCACACATAACAAATAAAAATACAAAACACTCAATCAAAGCAATTCATGTATTTCAAACAAATAAGAAATCATTAAAATATTCATAATCACACCATAGTTCAATCATTAACTATCAATCTTACTATCTTGATATAGAAATTATTTAAATCCAAATTAATCCTAATTCAAATCCCACACAATCCAAACTCTCATATTTAAAGAAAAGGGGTGTCGCGATTTTCAAATAAATATTGATCCTTTAAAGCTTAAATATGAAGCATGAGCAAAATAAAAAGTTTAAACATCAAGAAAATCTCATTTTAATCTAAGACAGCTTTGTAGCTAAATTTGAACTTCATAAACACTTCTACACAACAACTCAACTCAATTTCAAAAGAATATAGTTTCAACATTACGTATCACTTTAAACCTTGATTTTCAAAACTAAAATGAGACCAAATAAGTTTCTAACAACATGTCTAATTTTATGCATTTCACCAAAATCAAGGTGACCGGAAAGTAGAAGGTGGTGGTTGGATATTTTTGAAATAATAATAACAACAACAACAATAATAATAATAATAATAATAATAATAATAATAATAACAATCAACAAAATAACATTTTGGTGATTGGTGCGGTAATAATTACGGTGTCCGTATTAATATATCTCATTTTTGTCTGTTCAAAAAAAAAATCAACAAAATAAAATGAGCAATGCTATATATCAAGAAAGATTTTATCAAGAAAATTTCAAGAATGACATGGCAGAATAATCACCCTTAGATTTTATCAAGAAATTATCCTGAAATTAATGTTAGCCAATAAAATCTCAGTTTGGCCGGAAATCATGAGGTGGTGGGTGTTATGTATTTTTTTTTTATGAAAGGTTAATAAATGAGACTGAAATCTAAGGGTGATTATTGTGCCATGTCATTCTTGAATCTTTTTTATAAAATCATTCTTGATATCTAGCATTTTACAAATAAAATAGCTCTCTCAAAAAAAAAAAAAACAAAAAAAAAATAGCTGCTTCATTAGGCGTGTGCTCTTAATTAATAGCTGATATCTCACTTTCCGGATAAAATCAAACGATTAAAAAGGAAAGTTCATAACTAAAATACTCTAAAAATATTTGTTGAGATACTATGCTAAAAATTAAATTAACTGCATGATCATTCAAAAATTCGTTAAGGTATTGAATCCAATAAAATAAATTCTATTCCAAAATAATTTTATACTAATCAATATCAAAAGAAATTATGTTCACCTTCTATAATCACATTTAACAAATTTATTACAAAGCACACATTTATAAATAAAGTAATAATAATAAAATAAAGGCTTAATAGATCATTTAGTCCCTTAATTTATTTTCAATTTTCAATTTGATCTCTTAACTATTAAACGTTTTAAATTGGTTCTTTATCTTCTTTCCATCGTTCAATTTGGTCCAATTTTATTCATTTTAACCCCCAAGAAAAGGAGACCGTTGGATAGATGAGATCTATCAGATCTAACTGTGTATCACCGACACATGATTTATTTTACTTTTCTTCATCTTCTTTCCTCATCTTCATACAACCTTCATCAATCTTCATCATCTTCAACTTTTTTTTTTTGTTCTTTCAAAAATTCATCATTTCAACTTGAACAAAAACCACAAAATCAAACATTTAAATTTATAATTAGGGGGTTTTATAACCGTTTTTAACATCTTAATCATGACTGTCAAATTCTTGAAAGATTGATGAAGGATGTATGAAGTTGAAGATGGGGGAAAAAGATAAAAAAAGGTAAAATAAATCACATGTTGGTGATACACAGTTAGATATGATAGACCTCATCTATCCAACGGTCTCATTTTCTTGAGGGTTCAAATGAATAAAATAGGACCAAATTGAACGATGAAAAGAAGATAAAGAACCAATTTAGAACGTTTAATAGTTAAAGGACCAAATTGAAAACTGAAAATAAGTTAAGGGACTAAATAATGTATTAAGCCTAAAATAAAATTAGAAATTAAATATCAGGACGTTACAACGGGTGCCACTGAGACACTGGTTAAAAATACTACAAAGGAAAATTATATAGTAGCTATTGCATTAAAGATTGTGTAATTAATTCATAAAAATTCAAAAAATTTATTTTTTTTTTGAAGGAAAAAATTTATTTTTTAATAATAACTTCATTTTTTTTTGGTATCGTAAAATGACTAGAATAAAAACAAAAGGGGAATAACCAAGTTGTTTGGGCTCCACTGACAAGGAGCTTCTTCCAAGGACTTATTCGGGGAATATCGGGTTCGATTCCTACGGGGAATAACACTTGACCAATGCGCATGCCTCTACGTACGAGCCGGATTAGTCGTCCAGCTTTGGTGAGCAGAAACTGGTGCAAAAGAAAAAAAAAATAAAAATAAAGAATGGACAGAACATATCCAGCAAATATGTGTAAAAACAAAATTCCCTATAAAAAAAAGTGTAAAAACAGCATCGAATCGAATCAAGTCAAACATTTCATCCACATAACTAAAAAAGAATTGAAATTAGTCAAACATTGTAAAAAAACATTTTGCAAACGTTTTCCTTCCCAGAACACCGCGTAGGCGCAGCCTTTTGTTGATTCCACAAAAACAAAACACAACGTTGTTAAACTTAACCAATCATAATCATTTCCACATTTCAAATTGGATGATATTTCTGTTCTGATAACAAATTGTTTGATCAATCCAATGGCCCAATCTTTTGGACAAACCGAGATTAATTGGGACAAGTATTCTTCTCTTCCTTCATCCTTTTATCTTTTTTATTTTTCATTTTCTGTTTTTTTTTTTTTGTTGAAATTTTATTTAATTTCTGAACGGTACTATTGTTTGATTATCATTGTTCATGTTTGTGTATTTCAATATACTGATTATTTGGTGAAAAATTATTTTTATTTTTTTTTATAGATAATTTTGTTGGGTTTGGGAGATTTAGGATAAAAAAAATTATAAAGCTGATAAATTTATTAATTTCATAGGAAACATGATGGGAATTGTTGAAAAACATGGTGATTGTTTGATATATTGGATATTGGAGGTGATTGCACTTGCAGTTACTGCTTTAAATTATTGATTGTATTTCCCTGTTAAGTAGTTATTTAGTAATGATTTTAAGATGGTATGATAGTCTTTCCATGATTCGGGCTACTCGTTAACACTCCAGATGTCTAGTCCTGGGCGATGTGGTGTGTGGTAAAAGTCTCACGTTAGATCAAATATGGCCTGACAATGTGTTTGTATGTGAGAGGCATCTCTCACCTTACAAGTCGGTTGTATGCTGAGTTAGGGCCCAACCTAAATTTTAAGATGTTTCGATTAAATTTGCATCTACAAGCTCTGAATCCTAATTAAATTCATTTATTCCTGCAGGCTAGATAAAACTAAGTTCTATGTCGTTGGAGCTGGACTCTTTACTGGTGTTACGGTTGCACTTTACCCGGTTTCAGTTGTGAAAACTAGGCTGCAGGTTGCAACCAAGGGTGCTGCAGAGAGAAATGCCTATTCAGTTGCAAAAGGACTACTTAAAACAGATGGCATCCCTGGTTTGTATAGAGGGTTTGGCACGGTTATCTTTGGTGCAATACCAACCAGAATCATATTCCTCTCGGTTCTGGAGACCACAAAAGTGTCTGCCTTTAAAATGCTGCAACCATTTGGACTATCTGAAACTACACAGGCTGCATTAGCAAATGGAGTTGCAGGCATGACATCGTCACTTTTTGCTCAATCTGTGTTTGTACCAATTGATGTGGTACGAAAATCCTATTCACGTAGATATGGATATGGGTTTACATTCAGAGCTTCTGCTCTGGATGTTAACCTAGTTCTTCAGTTAGCTTCACAATCTTTGATGTTTAATTTTCACTGTTGCCAGTATCGGAATTCAGAATTTATTTACTGATTTTCTAAAACGTATGCTGCAATCCAAAAATATAAGTGTTTATTGCATTCGTAATTGTTTATGAAATCAAAAGTATTATTACTAGTTTATTTTAAGAGCAATGATATTTGAACAACCATTTGCTAACAACTTTTATGCAACCTCCCTTTTCTTTCATTTTATTGGTCAAAAATAATGGAGAGAAAAAGGAAGAGAGATAGTAAGAATATAATGTGAGTATGAGAGAGAAAGTTGTATAAAAGTTGTCACAAAATGGTTGTACAAATATCATTTCTCTTATTTTAAATACTATGCTACATTCCTAGTCCTACTGTTTTACTGTCAATTGGTGGATGGTGCTCTCATTTTATATAGTTAGGAGTCTGGATGTTGTTAACACTTTTTTTTAAAGAAATGTTGTAAACACAGTATAAATGAAATGTTTCGCTTTAAAATGCTTTAATATGGAAAAAAATTATGTGGAAGAAGAATCGAAAGTGAGGTTATGCAGGGATGTGTTCTGTCTGCAGACTTATGATGCAGTATTTTATATAAAGAATTTTTTTCAGTTAATTTGTGCTATAAATGCCTTAAGGACCTCTTTGGATAAACGGCTTATTTGCAGCTTATAGAAAAAGTCCCTACCATGATAAGCGGTTATGTATAAGCTTACATAAGCTATTTCTATAGCAAAAGATAAAATAAAATTGTTTTTGTATATGCTATAAGTTCTTTTTATAAGATATATTAGAGAACTTATGAAAATAAACTGAATTTTTTTTTTTGAAAATTGCCATAAGTTGTTTTCATAAGTTCTCCCAAACAGTCTCACAAGACTTATGTCACGAGATAAGCTCAAATAAGTCAATCCAAACAGGCCTATATAAGTCTTTTTGATGAGGTTCAACTGATGCTTCATTTGAAGGGTGCCAATTGACTGATATGTTAGATACTTAGGGATTTTCTCTTTTTAATTTTTGCTTTGCCTATTTCCCCTGCGAGGAAGTTCCTTATCATGTTAATTCATTCTCATTTATTTTCTTGTAGATCAAACTAACTTTAGTTTTTTCACCACAATATAGATTTTTCTAAACTTCTAATATCTAATTCTTCATTGGATGATATTCAGGTTAGCCAAAAGTTGATGGTGCAAGGATACTCAGGACATGCCCAATATAGTGGGGGCATTGATGTTGCTCGTAAGATTTTAAGGTCTGATGGCATTCGGGGATTGTATCGAGGGTTTGGTCTTTCTGTTGTCACTTATTCACCTTCTAGCGCAGTGTGGTGGGCAAGTTATGGTTCAAGCCAACGCTTCATTTGGAGGTAAGACATGATAGTGCTTGTACTTTAAGTCTTACGTAATTGATGTTGACACGTTGCATTACCTTTTCATTTTTTTACTGTATTAATATTCAAATGATAGTCTAGCAACTGATATTTCTCTCTCCCCAACCAAAAGAGTTGGAGTGTTGGACAACTTTGATGTAACATCCCATGATCGAGGCACTAACTTGTGGTCAACTTTCTTGAAATATGAGATTCTGGTCAAAGATTTATTAAATTGAACCTTAAAAGTATTTCCTTTTAAAGTTGGACCGGAACGTTCAGTTGCTAGTCATGATTAGTATTAGGGTTTTTCTATCATGTGCAAATTTGCACATGTTAAGAAGTTTAAAATAGAAATTTTGTATTGGAACTTGTACATTTAATATTAAATATAAAACTTTTAAATAAATAATTATAGTTTTCCAAGAAAAAGCTACTACTATTAGTTGTTTTAACATGTGCAATGTTGCACATGTTAGACAAACCCTTAGTATTAATGTGTCAATAATCTTCACACAGTATCAATCAAATCCGTCTTTACTAAATTTCACGGTATCTTCTATACGACGGTTACAAAGGTTAATTATGTTGTACACAAATTTGTAACAGCTTATAGGTCTTCCATGTAAGTTTTATGGGCTATGAAGTACGAGCTTCGACACAGACACCTAACACGACACAGATACGTGACATAAGTGTAAAAGATATAGGATATTAAATTTATTTTGGGACACTTGTCTGAGTTATCGGACACTGATCATATCGTATGTGTGTCAGATAGGAGGCAATCCTAATCGCAGAGGTGTCTGTGCTACATAGGTTATGGATATTTGTTGTGTTCCAATAACAATGCTAAGCTACGAAAGCACTGCCACAGTGAATTACTTAAATCCGATAAATGTTCTTAATATTAGATTGGTCAGATTAGTGTACTAGATTTCCACTATTAAAGATTGAATTACACATTGAAATATTTGATGCTGTAACCGCATCTGAATGCAGGCAGTGGAATGTGTTAAGTCAAGAAAACTAGAATTTCTTCTTGGCTGAGAGAGCTTAGAAAAGGGTAACTATAAGTTGATTTTGCATTAAACTTGAAATGTTTTTCTTTTAAGCAAATTTTAATATTGTGGTAGCTTTTACAAATAATAGTGTAATGAATTATTTTACATATGTGCTTGTCATTATTTTTATGCAAACTTTATAATATTCAAGACAATTATCTACTGTTTGCATGGACAGACACTTGGACCAAGGTGGCAAATATGATGAAGCCAGTCCTAGTGTGCAGAAGATTATGTTAGTTCAGGCTGCGGGTGGAATTATTGCTGGTGCAACTGCGTCCTGCATTACGACCCCATTGGATACTATCAAGACACGGTTACAGGTTTGCACAACCTAGTTTTCTTGTTAATTCATTTCATTATCCTCGGTGATCGTTATTGTGTGTGCTATTTGATGTATTTGTTTGTTAAAAGCTTCTTATGGAGTTTTAGACTCTGTTGTCAAAGCGGAAACGCAGCGCGACGCGGCCACCCCAAAAATTGACGCGGCGCGGTATGTGGGCGCGACGCGGGCGCTTTTACATGACGCGGACACTAATATATTTAATACTAAAATACTATAATGTTGAAAAAGAAATACTAAAACAACTTAAATATTACTCAATTCATAATTTGAAATAAAACATGTCTTAGGCAAAACATAAGAACATACTTGCAAGAAATACTAATAAAATTCAAGGTAGCAAACACTTTAAGCCTCTAAAGCTTAAAGTAACAAAAGTACTAAACATGAAATAAAACCTGTTGATGGAATGAAGTGAAGAGATGAAGTGAAAACCTGTTGTACGATTGAATTGGGAGAAGAGGAGAAGAACTTTGTGTTTTACGATTGAATTGGGAGAAGAAGAGAAGAAGCGGCTGTTCTGTTGTACGATGGAATGAAGTGAAGAAATAGGGTTTTGAAAATTACAAAATTAACCCTTCTAATGTCACTTAAGTGAGGGGTAATTCTGTAATTTCGCTTCGACCCGGAAACGCGCCGCGTTAGACCCGCTCCTGCTCCACGAAAAGCGGCCGCGAAACCCGGTTTTCAGCCGCTTTTGCCTAACGCGCGATGCGGTCGCGTTCTGATGCGCTAGGCTGTTTTCAGCCGCTCCGCGCCGCGATCGCGCCGCGTTAGGCCGCTATTGACAACAGAGGTTTTAGAAGTGCCAAATTAAGGTGTTTGGCCGTCTTTCATGCAACTTCACGTTAACAATTACCTTTGCCTTCTAAGGGAATAAGAAAGTTTGATTCATACTAAGCTGCTTCTATTTTCTTTCTCTTATTTTCTTGAAAAATTGTTTTTAAAAATGAAGTTTGCTCTTGAGGTATTAGAGCAAACCATTGAAGTGTTTTGCCCTTAGAGCTTACGCTTTTGGGATAGTTGATTGGGATTTGATTCATGACATAGCATCAGAAGTTTGATCCTTGCCTCCCCCATTTATCTATTTAAAATTATAGTCAAATTTCAGCTCAAGTTAATCAGGGACTTCTGCACTGTCCACGCTCAAAGCCGATAGGGCTCTTGCATGAGGTGGCATGTTTGAAGTATGAGATAATACCATTTGATAGGACATTGGTATTGGTCCTTAGCCCGATAACCAAGTTGAATTGAGAAGTTAGAGGGAGAGTGCTGATGTGCCAGTTTGTTAGAATGTGTGAGGGTTTATAGGCCGAAGGAGGGAAGAGTGAATTCATTCAGAAATATTGTTAGAGAGTTGATTAGGAGAGGTTTCTCTCTGGTTAGGAACGTTGCTCAAAGAATAGGAGTCTCTGTTATTTTCCATTGTAGAGCCTTTGAGCTCCATTTTCAGTAAAAAATAAGCACATATTTTCCTCTTTGTATTTCTGGGTTCCATCACCGTTCATATGTCTTCACCTAATAGTTTCCTTAAAATTTAGGTTGAGCCTCAACCCTACAAAACTAGCTCGTCTATTTTTCATTTATCTTGTGTTCTAGATATTTTCCAGTCCTCCAACTTTGGGCTTTTTTATATTTCAAAACTCTTAACGACTAGCTATGTCCTTAGCTTGCAGACCTGTTATGGCCATTGTCTTTGGTAAAATCATATAAAATCATTCCATTACTTGAATCGAACTTCTTTATTCTCCTTTTGCTTTAGGTGTCAGGTTTGTGTATACAAAAATAATTTCTGATTCTTTCTTTGTTACGCCCAGAGTTGTTAATTATGGCTATAGCCTAGTAGAAATTGAACATTGCACGATTGTTCCACAACAATATGCCATTTAGTACAATATGTTGTCAAATAATAACTATAGCATTGTTGTATAACTTAGTTTCCTTTCTGTTCATGTTCTTACAATCATTTTAAGTCTAGAACATAGTTTGTAAAGATGAAAAGATCATGATAAATTTTGTTTCGACATACACACATAATTGGTTCACTGGACAATGGTGATGTTAGATTGTAACATCATTATCCAAACGAATACTTAAAGCGTAAGAAAAGACTGAAAATAAGATTTCGTGAGCATTGTGTGGTTATGTTTTACTTAATTATTGATATTTTGCATCTAAATTACTGCTTATTTAATTTTTTCTGACTGAATAGTTCTGTACTCTAGGTGATGGGAAATGATAACAGAAGCTCTATAAAACAAGTTGCTAAAGATTTAATCAAAGAAGATGGTTGGAAAGGTCTTTATAGAGGGTTTGGTCCAAGATTTTTCAGCATGTCAGCATGGGGCACTTCAATGATATTGACTTATGAGTATCTGAGTAAGATCTCTTCCTTTTGTGGTTTATATTTTTTCTTTGTCTGTATTTGCACCGGTGTTTTTGTTTATGCTATTTGTCCGCTTTGACATTTATTAGAGAAACAACCGGGGTAAAGTTAAACCAAAGCCTTATTGGTTCTATGTATGAGCTTATTGATGGTTTGTTTGGATTAAATTATTTGAGCTTATCTACTGGCGGCATACATACTTGTGAGACTGTTTAGGAGAGCTTATAGAAACCACTTATGATATGTCCATAAGTTGTTTTCAGTTTATTTCCATAAGCTCTTCAGGATGGCTTATGAAAACAGCTTATACCTAATATGAAAACTGTTTGATATTATTTTATCCTTTGTTGTGGAAATAACTTATATATAAGAACTTATACAGCACTTAATTAAGCTATTTATCCAAACAATGCTTCAAACAGACACACCATCCTTCTGTTTCAAATTGTTTAGTAATGTGATCCAATCCATGCCGGCAAACTATTTTTGAATTTCTATTTATATGTATTTATTTCCTTTTCGCAAGTTTACACTGTATTGCCAATGTTGTAAAAAAATACACGTCTCTTTGGTATTTGTGTCCTGAGGAGAGAAAATAAATGATTAAAAAAATAAAAACCGTATAGTGTCTGTCTTTGAAAAACATTTATCTTACTTTCATTAGGGAAATTTCGAATTTACATTCACCTATCCCAAGGTATGCATAAATGTGACTCACACCTCGTCTATTTTGAAAAAAATATTTGACGCCCTTATTTGTTAGAAAATCTGGGCTCAGCTTCGCTTAGTTATGTTTAAACGACAAACACAAACCCTGTCACTTGTAAAACAGAGGCAGGAGGTGAGTGTCTTTTACAAAAGACTTGATTGCAATTTTGGTCCCCCTATTTTCACCATTTTGCGGATTTGGTCCTCCTATTTTTAAATGACATGGTACATGATAAGATAATGGGAAAAAACATCGTTGATAAAATTGAGAAAATTCCCTTAAAAACTTTATTTAAAACATGTTGTATCACCATATTAACCAAATATTTGATTGAGGGACCAAAACTGTCAAGTTTTAAAATAAGCGGACCAATTCCGCAAAATGTTGAAAATAGGGGGACCAAAACTGCAATTAAAGCTTTAAAAAATAGATGACATATATCTGTCACTGACACATATTAAGGGAGCTGAAAGCAATTTCTCCTTTTATATGATACTACAGCTTGCTTTTTTCGCTGGGTTTTCCTAACTTGCTTTCCCAGAATTTGGATTCTCTGCAGTTGCAGGTTTCCTCATTCACGCAGCTAGCCACATTGGTGGCCATTGGATTGAGATCATACGGTGTAGATTTCAAGCAGATTTTGATTCTTTTTTTTTTTATAAATACAAAATATCCAAATTTGAAATTTACTCCGTCCGATCTCGATCCAACTACCACTATCACTGATGTAGTTGACTGCATGAGTGTATGTGATTTGCATTTTTGCCTCGTATTTTTGTATTCTTCATAATTATCTGTAATAATGTGTTCATATGCTGCAAATTATTGTTAGGGCCAAGAGTGCCAAACATAGTTTCGATGTCTTGCTCTATTGTTTTGCTTAAAATAAAAAGCTTAATAATGACAAATATGCAAACTTTATATGGTACCTTTTTTCCTGTGTTTATATGTTTCTTACCCTAAAAGCATCTTATTTCTTTTGCTCAGAACGCTTATGCACGAAAGATGAATAGATGCAATTGGTCTGCAAGTTTTCTAGCTTTGTCTTCCATCAATTGATTATGCCAAGATTTTGGTGGTAATTTTGTTGTAGCATTACACAATAACTTTAACCCTACACCTTCAACATTGGAGTTCCTTTTCGACATTTGTCCAGTCTTGACTCGAGGGTTAATTCTTCTATGCTAGCAAAGCTGTATACTAACAGATTATTCTCAATAATTGCTGGATACACTAGGAAATTAATAGTTCCATTCTTTATGATTAATTGGATTTTTTGTAATATTTTTTAGCTTTGCTGTGAATTATGTATCATGAAAGGGAAGGAAATAGATTGCAATTGAATGTAATCTATTGCATCGACATGTGAAGAATATATTCGAAACTAAGAAATATTGTTTGTTACATACAAATTACAATCTGGAGAAATTATATTGCAGACGTTTTTGTTTACATACTGTAGTCTAATAAAATTATTTACCACCGATGGATTGATCCAAGTGGTAAGAGATTTAGACCCCCTTAAGCAAGTGGTTATGAGTTTGATCCCTACTCTTTGTATGTGAAGAAAATTTAGTTTGGAATAAATAACCGACATTGTGTCCTCAAGTTAGTTACTGTTAAATTACGGTGGAAATTTAATACATGATAAAAAATATTTGTCATGTGAAGATGAAGCCCTCGTAGGATCAACAATACATATGCAGTTATTATTTGGAGAGTCATTCAACTCAACTATCAAAGCATGGTGAACTTGTTCTACCAAAAGAAGAAAAGCATGGTGAATTTCTTCTACCAAAAAAAGAAAAACATGGTGATCTCTCATTAACATTACCACTGACAACCAAATACCAACATCTTTCATTAAAATAAGGGACCCATATATGGTTGAAGCATCATAAGTGACAAAAGAAACAATATTTTTACGATTATTTTGTGATAATTTTTGAACAATTTTTTCTCTCAAACTCACATCATGTTCTTACTCTTTTTATCTTCATTTTTATATCTCTTGCTTTTTACCAATAAAAAGCTTATGACCAATAAAAAATAACTGAAACAACTGCAAGCACTTGTTTACCTCAATCTTCTTATTTTTATATATATAAACTTGAATAGAAAGCAAGCGAGCAACAAACTGCACCGGTGTTAGACCTTTTTAAATTTGTTTCTCTCTCACATATTTAGGATTTAAGAAGGGTAAACAATGTGTTCTTTAGCACATCATCCTACTTGGCGATATGTCCCAAGCTTCACTCAGATCAGTTTGTAAAAAACAAGTTAGGTTTGCCTAACATTATGTTCATTTTTTGTTGGGTTTTTTTTTTTTTTTTGCCTAATCCCCCCTTTTCTTTCTTTTGGTCAATCAATATATTTGGTGGCGGTAGCTAAAGTTGCTCCACTTTATGGTTAAAAAAAAAAAAAAGTGTTAAACCAAATATATACCTATTCGTTTTTTCCATTATTTTTATATTAAAATATCGTGTTAAATCAAATATATACCATTTCGTTTTTTACATTATTTTTATATTAAATTAGTTGATTAACCCAAAAAAATTATATACACAAGCGAAAAGATGGAACTCACTCGCCCGTTTTTTCAATCTTTTTATTGCGATAATGCGTGTAAATTATAAACAGTGTTCCCTCCGTTCCTTTTTAAGTGTCGTTTTAGGGTGAATTTTTTGTTCCTATTTAACTGTCGTTTTGGTATTTTAAGGGTATGATTTATCAATTATACCTTTTGTCAATTATTCTTATATTTTTCAATAAAACTAATTAGTGCTATATATTTGAAAAACTAAAGTTTGTTTGTTTTGTTTTAAAACAAAATTTGTTTATTGTTATCTTCAAATTTAAACAAAATTTTGTTACCTATGATAATAGTTTCATGAAGAGTTAAAATTCTATAAATAACATGAGTAGTACTTGTTAATACTTTCAAGAGATATGCACAATTTTTAGAAAATTGAAAATTGTTTGTTATGAGAGAAAGATAAAACACACAAAAAAATAAAAATTTGTTGGAGAAAGAGAGTAGTAACTAACAATTGTTTGTTACATATTAAATTTATTGGAAAGATAAAGTGTGTGCAAAAAATAGGAAATTATTAGTTGATTAAAATGAGGGTATAATAGGAAAAAAGTGTGAAAAAATACATTTCACTATTTTTGTGTTAAAATTCTAAAACGGCACTTAAAAAGGAACGGAGGGAGTATTTTATATGAAATTTTGATTTTGATTAAAACTATAAATATAAATACTTGTGACTTTCAAAATGTAACAAACCTAAAAAACCATGTTTACCTTTGGATCAAATATAATAAAAGGTTGAGATTTGGTGTCAAAATTTAATTTGACACCTTGGTGTCATTTGATCATGTTAAATATAATATAAATCCTTATCTTTTTTAATACCATCAACAATATAATATTAATACAAGAAAATTTGTTTTAGGATATAATAGAAAATATAAAAAATTCAGCCAAAAATCTTCATCCTCTTGATATATAATATTGTTCCTATTGAAGTGAGATATTTCCTATTTTAGTGTGTTTTAATTTTTTTTTAATGAAAATTTAATATAATATTATTAAAGGATAAAATAGTTAAATGTTGGGTAAATTAGATAATGAAAAAGACAGCTCAAACTCATGTATTTTAAGCCTATTTTCTTTATATATAACTAAAAAGACGGGCTCACGTGCCTGCCGCCTTTCCACTCTTTATATTGCGCTAATGCGTGTAGATTATCAGCGATATTTTATAGAAATTTACATGTAAATTACAAACGATATTTTTCAATGACAACAATGATATAACAAATATAACAAAACAATTCTTTTTTTTTTTAATAACAACAATATAACACTATTATAATTTTTTTTGTTTTAAGATATAGCTGGAATAAAAAAACCACCTCAAAATATACAATAATCTCTTATTCTATTTTTTTTTTTTTGAAAATTAATCTCTTATTCTATTTATATATATAGTACATATATATTTTTTTTTTGAAAGAATATATATAGTACATATATGTGGATATACATCACTTAGGTTGAATATTTGTTTTATATATGTTTAAGAATTTTTATGAGATATTATTATCTAGGATAACTATTTAAAATTCATTAATACTTATCCCTGCTAGCATAATTTTTTCTTCTTCTATTATTCTTGCGATTTTTTTTTTGACAATGTTCTGTTATCTTTTTGCACTTTTGAAGTGTATAGTTTGCCTCAAAATAGTTTGAAAATTGCTCGTCTTCTATCAAGATTAGCTCACTCTTATACAAACTGAAGAAAATATCTCCGGTATAACTTAAGTCACGCATGTATTATACACAGCGTGACTTAAGTCACTTTGAATTACAACATGATTGAGTTAAGTTATTCTGAGATTACACTTTGAGTGAGTTAAGTCACTCTAAGATAGAACATGTATGAGTTAAGTCACGCTCGGACTCAATACTTTTAACGTGAGTTAACTCAGAATAAATTAACTCACTCGGATTATAATCTAGAGTGACTTAACTTACATCGGATATAACACGTTTAAGTCAAGCCGAAGGTATTGGATCAATTATAGCCCATGTACGAATACGGAAACTGGCAGGAATATGATAGTACGGAACCTGCACCGTCAATTTTTTCCATCTACATGTGTTTTCTTCGTTGATTAGTCAGTGTATGTCTTGGATTGGCATTTCAAGTACAAATTGTCCATTCTGATATACATCTATGTGTTTGGATCTTGCTCCTTTGTTTATGTACCTAGCCTATTTTATATTTTTATGAAATCTGTGTAATTATTGCTCGTCAATTGTCAATTTTTTTTTTTTGTCAAGTAGCCTAGTGGCTAGAGCTCACACAATTTAATTGTGGAGAAGTGGAGTGTCAGGGGTTCGAACCCCGACTCCTGCATATAATATGCAATATCCCTACTAACTGAGCTAAGCTCAAGGAGATGTCATTTTAATTAAAGTAAGGTGAGATTTATGTTACCTTTGATAATTATGGGTAATTTATCCTTATAATAAGTAATACGTATATTATTTTGAATCAAAGAATACGAAGATCATATATTGAATGAAAAAGATGACAAAGTTTAATGTTTTTGAGATGAAAATAATAATTCATTATAATTAATGTAATTGCAGCGCCGCATTGAACTAGTAACTGTTCAATACTTCTCATTCAACGATGTGAATAAGAAATTTGCCATGCAGTGAACGTGGGATATACTTATATATTAATATAATAATACATGCAGTCTTCATTATTTACTTGAGGTATTCTTCTATCGTCGCAAACATAAATGAATAGTGTTTGAATGCACATAGATAAAAAAAATGATAATAAAATGATTTAATACTTAGAGAAAAAATTCTCTTTATGTGTGTGTCTAAAAACATTTTATTTATACTTTTAACCACAGTAGAATGCCTCTATTTACTTTTGCTTTTTGAAGTTCACCATCCTTTGAGCGTGCCAAATGAGTCCACGTCTCATGGTTGGAAACACAAATCAAAAAGACACTTGATGATATCAATTAATTTGTGGTTCTTATACATTTATGAGTGAAAAACTTTAAATAAATATTTTAGGTTTTTATTACACTCCTCTCTTATGAAAGTAAAAATCTAAAATGAATTATACTCTTCTTTTAAGAGATGTTTGGATTACAATCCTCTCTATAAAGAATTATATATATAATGCACTTTAATCCATTCTAAGGCTCCCGTATGTATCGTTTCTTCTCTTAAATCTATATTTAATTGCTTTTTTGGCGGGATGCGAGGACTTTATGAAAATATTTTGGATAAATTAGGATACTGTTTGTTTAAAGAAGAAGACTGGAGGTTTTGGGGTTCGAAGGATTAAGGAGTTTAACTTGTCATTACTTGATAAATGGTGTTGGAGGTTGAAGGAGGAAAGATGGGGTTTTTTGATATTAGAATTTTATCTGCAAAGTATTGAGAGGAGGGTAGCGTTATTATTGAAGAAGGTTTGGTTCATCCTGGTGGAAGAATTTACTTAGTATTCAAATTGGGGTGGGTGTGGGAGTTGGTAATTAGTTTGACAATAACTTATATCGTGCGGTAGAGGATCTTCTGAACACTTTATTTGGTGTGATCCTTGATTAGATGACGGGGTTCTAAATGACAAGTTTAGTCGCCTTTTTACATTAGGAGATAACAAAATAGCGAATGTGGCATATATGATCAATATAGGATGGGGAGAGGGTGGTGAGGCTTGGAAATAGCGACCATGTTTGTTGGCTTGGGAAGAAGAAAAATCAAGGGAGTGTTGCATGTTACTTTATCCTATTGTTTTGCATGCTAATGTTAGTGACATATGCGTCTGTCAACTTCATGAATCTTCAAAATATAAGCTTTCTAGTGCTTATACCTACTTGTTTTCAATGGACCAATATATTACCATTGATCATTCAAATATTTTTTGACATGAGAAGGTTCTATTAAAAGTCAACATTTTTTCTTGGCGTTTGTTACGTAATTGTTTACCAATTACATATAACTTAATCAAGCGAATGTTGCTTCAACCAAATGCTACGTTGTGAGCGGGAAACTATGGCAAGGAGGAGGATATCATCCATTTTTTTTTCTTGTGATATATATATATATATATATATATATATATATATGATATCTACAAATTTTGATCCACCATTTAAAAAAAATTCATTTCTTTTTAATTTGGGAAATGTTAACCGGTACCCCGATAACCGGTTAAGGAAGCAAATATAGTAATATGACATCTGAACTTGTGCAGTCAACTCCTTAAAAATCTAAAAAGTGTTATGATAAATAAATAAATTACTAACATGGCCCTTTTAATTTTAATGGCAATGATAAATAAATTAAATTATTTTATTTATATTAACTTAATTACTCCATCCATCTCAAAATAGTTGTTTCTTTAACATTTTTTCGATCTAAAAATAATTATCACGTTAGAAAACCAATGCAACATTGATTTTTTTCTCTCTCACTATTATACCCCTATTGATTGAACTTCATCAAACTTAACTACTTCACTAACTATAATTAATTAGCAAACGGTAATTATTTCATTATTGAAATCAACATAATTATTCATTTTCTTAAAAATTATGCACAAACCTTAAATAATTGTTATTTTAGGACGGATGAAGTACATTTATAATATTGATATTTTATTGGTTTTAGAATCTTTTTATTATTGAGAATATTAAAGAGAGAGGTAATGAACAGTCAAATAAGATAGAGAGGATACAATTAATTTACTACTATGTCCATCCCTTAAAACATCTATAATGGAGATCTCCATTTTTTAGTATTTAAATGAGTCCTACGTGTACACATCATTCATTTATAATTTTTTAATAGTAGTATCTAATAAACACTCAATCCCTCCAACCGAACAACATCTCACACAACTTTCTTAAATGAAACCCACAAATCAACTATCAACAACTTTATATCATTACATATCAATTTTTTAATATTAAAAAGGTGTGGATCCCACTTAAGATGGAGGGTCTTAAGTGAGACCCTGGGTCCTATGAGACCTCCGAAAAAATTCTCCCCAATAATAACGGTACATATTAAATATCACATATCAAATGGTTAAGATCTCACCATTAAGGATGATCTTGACTCGTCTATAAATTGAAAGAAAGATTCATTTGCTACATATAACATAATTTCTTTTCTCCAAACAAATTGAAACACGTTTGTTTCCATGGATGAAGAGGTGAAGGTCATACATCAATACCAAGTGAGTCCACCACAAGGTTCTCTTCCATCTTCAATCACAATTCCATTGAGTCACCTTGACCTCCCTTGGTTTCATTGCCCTCATGTGAAAAGAATTTTCTACTACAACTTCCCTCATTCAACACAACACTTCCTTCAAACTTCACTACCAATTCTCAAAAACTCTCTTTCCCTCACTCTCCAACATTTCTTCCCTTTCTCCTCTAAAATAATCTTCCCTCCTAAGCCTCAAACCCCTCACATTCTCTACTCTCAAGGTGATTCCATCTCATTAACAATTTGTGAATCCAAATCAAATTTCAACCACCTCATATCCAATTCACCAAAAGATCTAACAATTGCATTTCCTTTTGTCCCCTTGATTCCTCCACCAAGTATTTTAGAAGATGGCACATCGTGTATCCCAACAATGGCTATTCAAATCACTATTTTTCCAAACTCAGGATTTACTATTTGTATCACTTTTAGACACGAAATTGCTGATGGTAAAGCATTTCATCATTTCATTAAATTTTGGTCTTCACTTTCAAAAGGAAACTTAGAATGTTCTTTTCTTTCATTACCATTACACAAAAGGGAAATCATTCAAGATCCAAAAAACCTTAAACAAAGCATCTTAGAACAACTATGGAATCATCCACCAAAATCATTAGAATCTACTACCTCTACAAATGACCATGCTGCTTCTAGAAACAACATTGTTCGTTATAGATTTAATTTAACACGTCACCAAGTTGAAAATTTGAAGAAATGGGTTGTTACAAAATGTCAAAATATTGGTCTTGAAACATTTCATTTGTCAACCTTTGTTGTTGCATGTTCTTTGTTATGGGTTTGTATTGTAAAGTTAAAATCACTAGAAGATTTCTCAGACAAGGTGAACACTCTAATACTTTATACTTTTTTTTTTTTGGTAGTACGCAAAATTCAATCAATTGATATCACATATTTTTTTTATATAAATTTGAATATAATTTTAGTGTTTGCAAATATATAATCATTACAAATATATCACATATTTTACAAGAACTAAAAACCAAAAAAATAAATTATTTGTAAGAAGCAAAAACATCTTTTAACTTTTTTTTATATTTAATTATTTTTAAGTAAATTAATTTTGAATAAATTTTATCTTACTATATAGTAATATAGATATTGTATTTACACTTGTTTTTTTTTTTCTCTCCATAGGTAATAGATAATTCTCCAACAGACGATGATTATGAGGATATTCATGGTTTTGGATTTCTAATGGATTTGCGTAATCGTTTTGAACTTTCAATTCCTTCCACATATTTTGGAAATTGTTTATCATTTTGTCTTGCAACACTACCAAAGAGGAAGTTAGTGGGAGAAAATGGTATATGTGAAGCAGCAAATATTATTGGAAGAGAAATAAGTTTGAAAGATCCTTTAAAAGAAGATAAAGAGTTTAACAAGTCTTTGAATATGATTCGTGTAATAGGGTCACCAAAGTTTGATGTGTATGAAACTGACTTTGGATTGGGGAAGCCTATTTTAACCGATGTTATCAATAATGATGAATCAAGTGCCTTTTGTCTTTCTGATTCTAAGGATGAATATTGTGGTGTTGAAGTTGCTATGGTGCTAGAAAGAGCTCATGTGAAGAAATTTAGTGACATCTTGGAAGTGCAACTTAGAGACACTGTGATGTAGGACGGTTTCCATATTATTTTCTTAGTATTTTAGCCTAATTTTATTATATGTTTGTTTTGTTTTTGGTTTGTTATTTTTGGTCCATTAGAGTTTGTTATTTTTCGTCCCCATGAGCTTTTGGTAAGGGATAATGCACAATATGTGCAGGGGTCGGGGTTCGAACCCTGGACACCCCACTTATTCATCTTTAAGGTGAATTTCTCTAGCCACTAGGCTACTTGACCAAAAAAAGAGTTTGTTATTTCCCTATTTAAGCTTACCCGTTGTAGCCTAAGAGTCATCTTTTATTCATTCAATAATATTTTAGGGAGTTTTCTCAATTTCTAATGGATTCTAGGACTCTATTTATACAAGTTTGTCACTTTTGCAAATTTATCTCTTTTCAATCTAGGGTTAGCGTTTGCTAGCCAACGTTTCTACTGCAGAAGACATTGTGGATCCTGTTTTCGTATGAAATGTCGTTGGCTAAATTACATTTTTTTTTCTCCTTTTATGTTTCATGATTAATTCCTTAACTTATTTTAAAGGACTAGAGTGAAATTTCAAAATAACTATTCATGATTAATTCCTTAACTTATTTTAAAGGACTATAGTGAAATTTCAAAATAACTAAAAGGATGAAAATTACTTTAGCCAATATTTTATAACTTCTTCTTGTTGTTGTTGTATTTAAAAATATTTTAGGGCTAGATGTTGTTGTTAAAATAATAAAATGTCTATTTTTTAAAAGAAGAAAAAAGATATTTTTGTTTATTATTTGGAGCGGCTAGTGTTGTTATAGTTTATTATAAGAAGTCTTTGTGAATTTAGCTCAGTTGATAAGAACAACGTATAATATATGCAAGGTTCAAACTCCGACCGCCATCAACAAAATGTTTATTGTGAGAGTGTATTTGTATATTTCTAAAGTATTTTTTTTTTTTTTTTTTTAAGATTCTAAAGTATAACTACATGATTGGCGGTGCCTAATTAAAGACAAAGTGTTAGGTGTGAATGAATGCTCATGTTAGAATTTCAATCCTTCCTTAAATGAATGGGACCATTGTCTTGAAGGAGAAAGTCAAAGTAGAAAAGTGAAGCGTCTTTGGTTTTTTTATTTTATTTTTCATTTCATAGAGGGTCTAAATTTGAAAAAAGAGAAAACTACATTGAAATCAAACGTGACCCCTAAAACATCATCAACAAACTGATTATTAAATTGAATCGGACAAGACTCATAAGCTTCATCAATTAATTTGATTTTTATAGCGCTTTGAGGATTGATCCAGGTAAATTTTAATTCATATATACATACTTATCACTTTAAATTAATGTTATTCAATTAAATTGATAAATCTTCATTGTTCACAACACAACCAGATTATGTTTTGTTGGATGGATCATGTAAACATTCATTATTTTTAGCTTCTTAGCCACAAAAGTGTGCCTTGATTTTGTAACTTCAGTACAGTTAGAGCTAGAATATGTCTTAAATTATGATCTAAAATCCAATATAATGAAATGATTTGGAATAAATTATCAATTTCTCTCTAAACTTAATCACTGTATTTTCAATTTTAGAGACAAAATTGATGGATTTTGTGTATTTTTGGAGTTAGTTAAATTGTCAGATTTTATATACTTTAAAACAATTTATTATATTTTAGTTTAGAGATTAAATTAGAAAGATCATTAGTTGATAGATTAAATTAATGGTTTATTCCAATGTTTTGCGTTAAATTACTATTATACAAAATCAATAATATAAACTCAAAAACGCTTAGATGTGATCAAGTCTCTTTTAATTTAACCTTCGAGTCCAGTTGCGGCATTAAACAATATTAAAACTTTTAGGGAGGGATTGTTACAACTTCCCAAAAAATTTATTGACGATAAAAAAAGTACTTGGAAGAGAAGAATACAAGAAATTACAAAAAAAAATTACATTGGTTCGAATGGAACTGTAGCCTTTGATTTTAAGATGCCTTTAGTAAATAACAAAACCGTGAGGGCTCACCTAGACCCAAATCAGACAATACCTCGGAATTTTTAACCTTAAATTTGAAAAATGTTGGGATGTTAAGAACAAATTTATACATAAAAAGTCTAACGAGTTTCTATTATATTATGCATATAGCACTCTTTCTATTTTCAGCTGAATTGTGCTCAAAAGAATCTATTTGTTAAAGATGTGTATTCATGTTTCTGATGCATTTCAGGTAAGGTTAGCAATGAAGATTGAAGGTTGAAAGCTACATAGGTTATATAGTTTATGAAATTAATAATTAACAATAATGTTTCTCAAATATGTGGGTTTCTACCTTTGGATTGGGAAGCATAGGAAGCACAATCCAATAGTAATAGAAGAGTTATGTCATCAATTTTCTCTAGCCAGTATTAAAAAATCAACCAACAACTTTGATAAAAATCGAATAATTGGAAGTGGAAACCTAGGTATAGTGTACAAAGGTTGTCTCCAATATAATGGTATTATTGATTATAATGTCATAATCAAACGAGTTTATCCAATTACAGATAAAAAAATTAAGAGAGTTTAAGAATGAAATTGTGACCATAAAGATGAGAAGATTATTATGATTATAATTCCAATGGTTCTCTCTATAATCATCTTTGTTGTGTACATAATAGTGGCATGAAAATTGAACCTCTTACATGGAAACAAAGGCTAAAAATTTGCATTGGAGCAGCATGTGGAGTACACTATCTTCACACAGGAACAAAACGTACCATTTTTCATTGTGACATTCAACCTCATAAAATTTTATTGGATAGTAACATGGTGCCTAAACTCTCAGATTTTTGGACTTCATTGCAAGGACCTTTGTTTACTGATTCAATGCCGAAACCAAAGTCCATATTAAGTGATAACATTATAGGTATGTACCCTTTTCTCTACCATTGCTTCATTAAGAAAAAAAAATATAACACCATGCCATGATTTCTGGCCAGGCAAAATTGTGATTGGCCAATATGCTTTTTGGGACGGTATTGTGATAAAATTATTCTAGAAATATAACATTTCTCTTTTACAATTGACATATACATCACTAAAATTATAATGTCTCAATTAAACAACCTCTTTTAACATATATCATTAGAAATTGGCATATTAATGAACATAGGGTCTTTCACCTTGGATCTCACATGACCTGAAATTGGCATGAAATGTATGAGTTTTAACATGATACATACATTTTTTATATTTTGTTTTCGATATAGTGTCATTGATGTGTAGAAACTCATGAGTTCAGGTAACGTGGAATGTTCTTATTTCGAAATGTAAATGCAAATAAAAAGACTATTTTAATTGACACATTAGATCATACACAATTGTGAGTGTTTCCTCTGTTTAGCACCATGCTATATAGACACTCATATTGTAGAGCAAATAAATATGGTACTTATAGAAAAGAGTGGTTGCGGAAGCACGCTCTCCCTCTTTACTTTTTTTGAGGTCCCTCTAAATAAACTATATTAAAATAAATAATTTTGTCAAAATTTAATGAGTTAGAGTTATTGGTGAGACCACTTTTCTAATTTTTGGTGAGGCACCGAGTTAGAGAGATTGAATGTTTATTTAAAAAATTGTAAATGTGATGGTATGTAAGGACCCACCCAAAATGGGCGCTTCACTGTGGATGGTTTTACAATAGGAAAATGCTAGAGACCGCGAGAAGCATTTTTCCGAGCGGTTTCCGACATTGCTGGCAAGTTAATAGCCATAGGATTCATAAAAAAATGAAAATAAGAACCTGACCCCCATGTTTTGTGGCCAGCAACCGCTTTTATTGGTTGGAATCTCAATCGTGAGTTCTTCGCTATAATATCTGTCATACCTCAAATTTTGACCACTTTTATCTATTCTTACCCATTTTATTCGTATTTTTAAAGTCGGAAATTTTCGTCGTTTCAGACGAAATTTTGGCAAAGAGGTTACTTTGAAGTACCTCATTTTTTATTCCGAGTCGGACCCTCTTTCCTCTTTTTATTTTCTTTTATTAATTTTAATTTTAAGATTAGTTACTTTTTTTATATTTAATAATTTTTATTTTCCATCTTTTAATTTTATTTTTCTTTACATGATTTAGCTTAATTTGTTTTATTTTATTTCGTATTAGATTTATTTTATTTCTTTTTAATTAATTAGTGTAAAAAAAAAAACAAAGTGTCAATAGGTCCAAAATAAAATGTACAAGGTCTAAATTTTTTTTTTTCAAGTCAAGTGTCAACTTTAACATTCCTTTTTCAAAATTCACCATAATTGTCCATCATTTCCATTAAACCATTTTTCCTTTTTTCATCAACCTCCTCACCTATAAATAGAGCCCTCATTCCACCCAATTTCACACACCAAAAGTTCTCTTGAGTTGTCAAAGAACTTTTCTCTCTTCTCCCTCTTTAGCTTGTGTTGACGAGCTATTCTTTTCTTCTCCCTCTTTTTTCTGTCCCTTCGGAATAAGTCCCTTCGGAAAAGTCCCTTCGGAATTTTGTCCCTTCGGTAGTCCATTTCTTTTATTTTCTTGCATTTTTATTTCTTTTTAGCATTTTTACATTTTATTTTATTTCTATTTAGCATTTTAATTATTGTTATTTATTTTCCAGCAATTAGAATGTATTTAGGTCCAATGTAAATATAAATGAGAAAAGTGTGTGGGTGTGTGTGTCCTTTTATTTCCTTACCGCCTTAGATATATCCAAAAAATGCAAAAAAATTAGATTAGGGATTTTGTGGTGATCCAACGTCACTACAAAAATCCACGCGCTTTTATTTTTATTGCTCCGTTAGTTTAATTTTATTTAATATTCCAAAAAACAACAAAAAACATGCAAATAATCAAAATCCAAAAATAGTTTCTTAATAAACCTTGGTTTGTAACCCAAGTGTTTTTCCTTTTATTTTCTTAATCAAATGCTTAATTGAATTAATATTCATAATAGACTTGATTTCTTTGTAATTAAAATTTGACCAACCTCACCTTATTTTATCTCATGCCTTGAGGTCTCTTATCTCTTCTTAAAACTATTTTCAAAAATTAAAATCAACCTAACCCACCAAAGAAATTCTTTAGGTGAACTACATTGGTTTTGATCCCTTTTCTTTAAGGGTATGTAGGCATGAGATTTTTATCCTTCCAAATCAAATAAAAATAACCAAAAACATACTTCTTCTCCCTCCATTCTTTCACTTAGACTTTTAGGTAATAATTTTCAAATAAGCAATGAACTTAGCACAAGATAAATTAGGTAAGAGGTTCCTACGGAATACCGTAGACGCTTAGGGTGCTAGCACCTTCCCTTCGCGTAACCAACCCCCGAATCCAAAGTCTCGATAAGGGTTTTTACTCATTTTTTTCCCTTCCCACGAATAAAAATTGAGAGTTCAAAGATTGACGATTCAAATCAATTAATGGCTTGATATCCGAAAATCACGAGCACAGAAATGGCGACTTCACTGGGGACGTAGGTCCTATGCGGGTTAAACCCACCTTACTTTCTTTATTTTGTGCTTTATTATTTGTTTATGCTTTGTAAATATTTGCTTACATGTTTACCTTATTACGTGAGGGGTGAGAAAATAAGCTCTACACCCGAGCTTGAGGGAAATATAAGATAGGAGTGGTAGACTCATAGTGGCATACCGAGAGTATACTCGTGTCTTGGCACATGTGAGATAACCACACTTAGCGGAGGAGCTTGAAGTGATATATGTCGGCGTGTGTTTTCACGTTTAGACTTTATTACTCTTAAGTTTCCATTGAAGCTAAGGACCTTTAGTAACCCTTAACCCATCTTGGCCTTTTAGGACGTAGTGCGGTGGCTAACCGGGTGTTTTCTCGGAACTAGTCGACAGGCGATACTACACTCAAATGAGACTTTCCTACGAACGTTGTTGGACCGGGTGTTTTCTCGGTATCCGATAATATTTTGAAGAGGTCGAGGACTTTGGGAACCTTGGTAGAACCCGTGATACAGGTACATTTGAAATCATAGTCCTTACCAAATGGCGTTGTTACCCTTGACTCCAACATTGTGGAACTTACCCTCACCATATATTTTATGAATTTTAGCATAACCATGTATACATGCATTCATTCATAAACAACTTTTCCACCAAAAATTGAAGGACTCTTAGACAAGTTTTTGTAAACATCACGAATAATGACCTTGTAAGAATGAACACCAAGAGATACAACTTTAAAAATCTTAACTAAGCTTTAACTTTTGTTTAGAACTCTTTCCTTGGTTTCGTTCTTACCTTTTGAAAAAGGAATCTATTGCAATATCTTTACAATTTTCAAATGAAATCATGTTCGTCTGCCATGTTTACAATTCACTTGATAAGTCCTTCAAAAAAAAAAAAAAATCTATTTTTGCATAAGCATATCATGCCTCATTTTGCATTCATAGTTTCTAGTATGTGTCTTATCATGTGTCTTTATCTACAAAAGGTCAATCCATCAGTCGACTCGCATCTACAACACTCGAGCAAATCAAAATGGATCATCTTGAACAAGAGAACCACAAGCTTCGTGAAGAGGTGACAACCCTCCGGGCCGAGAATGAGATTTTGAGGAACTTAGTATCTTTGATGACGGTTGCACAGAGACAGCCATTATCTCATCCTATTGTCAGCACTCAGACTCAGACAGTTGCTTCCACTACCCCGATTTCAACGGTGTTTGCTAGTACTCCTCAACATGCTATGCTGGAAGGTTATCTTTGGAGTACACCCTTTGATTCTGGTGAAGTATTCCGTCCCGATGTCTCTAAGGTTCAAGCTCCTTTTGTGCAACTAACAACGCCTATCCCTCAACCGGGTCCTTTGTTCCCTCAATCTGCTATGATTTGTACCACTCAACAGGGCCGTAAACCAATCTATCATTCAGGAAAGGCGGTTGCATACGACCGGACAGCTGAATTGGAAGAAAGGTTTGACAAAATACAATTGGAATTGAAAACTCTTCGTGGGAAAGAACTGTTTGGGAAAAATGCTTATGATCTTTGCTTGGTTCCTGTTATCGCGATTTTCGGGTGTCAAGCCATTAATTAGGCTTGAACCTTTCAATCTTTGATAATCTCTATTTTTTCTTGGGAAGGGCAAAATTGAGAAAAAACCCTTGAAAGATTCTAAGTTCGGGGGTCGCTTTCACTACGGGAAGGTGTTAGGCACCCGCAATGATTATAGAACCTTACAGGAGCCGTTTTCTTAGTTTTATGTCTACGCTTTACTTTTATTGCCTACTTATTAAAAAAGAAGTTTTATTTGAGTGAAGAATGGGGGGAAGAAGATGATTGAGATTTTATTTTTATTTGGCTTGGAAGAGTTTTGACTCCTTGCCTACGTACCCTTTTAAGGGATCAAAACCAATCGTAGTTCGTTCTCAAAAATTGTTTTTGTTTTTGTTGGTTGATTTTAGGTTTGAAAAAGGAATTTTGAAGAATGGAGATGAGAGGCCTCAAGGGCATGAGATTTGGAAAATGTGAGGTGGAATTAGTTATTTTGCAAAATAAAGTCTAAGTATGATTAAAATTCATTAAGATTTTTTTACTTAAGAAAATAAAAGGAAAATGAGGAGTTTTGACTCCTATTTTTTGTAAAAAGGTTTTCAAGTGAGGTTATTCACATTTTTTAGGGAAAATGATTTTTGTCTAAGCATTATAAAACCTAAGCATACATCTAAACATACATTCCCTAATCATGCATCTAGAATATCCATGTGGGGTGTGTGCATGTGTCGGTGCTTGTGTCGGTGTACATCACTTATAGCGTCCATAGTCCTTTACATCGAGTCCTAAATACATGCTATGGTCTTGCGAAAATTTAAAAGATGAATTTAAACTAGCCTAAAGTATTACATCATTTATCATATGAATAAAAGTAAAAAATGGCTAAACTAGTGGAAATAGAAATGGAATGGTGAAATGCTCATGAGATGAATGAAACAAAGGGTGAGATGATTAGTAAAACAAAGCATAGAATAATAGAAGTGCACAAAAAATAATATCGAAAGGAAAGACATAAAAGAAGCAAATAAAGTGGCAAAATGTGTGTGAAAATGGACATAAAACTCTAGCACATGTATGACCCATAATCCCTTTATTTTGGCGTTTTTAGAGGTCTTGCTTTGTGTAAAAAAAATGAAAAAAGGATGGGACATATTTTATGCTAGAATTTATGGCGCACTTTCAAAACATTTTGACACTTTAT
This sequence comes from Medicago truncatula, assembly GCF_003473485.1. Classification (NCBI taxonomy): domain Eukaryota; kingdom Viridiplantae; phylum Streptophyta; class Magnoliopsida; order Fabales; family Fabaceae; genus Medicago; species Medicago truncatula. The sequence continues at coordinate 5,193,411 of NC_053048.1, read as the reverse complement.
TCACTAATGAAAATGCATACAAATTGCAAGGTGAAGAGGGAATTAAAATTGATATACAAGAGCAGCAAATTGCACATATAATCAGCAGCAAAATCATCACAAAATTGCACTCCAAGAAGTCATATCACATGCCAACATTTTATGAGAAAATATACCACAAAAATACACATACTTAGATCAAACACAAAATTGATCAAGAAAAATAACACACACATCTTTATCATTTTTTAAACCACTGGAAAATATCACAAAAGTATTAAAATGTGTTAAGAAACCTATAACATTTTTTAGGAATTTTTTAGAGAAAAGATTGAGCATGCAGAGGTTCAATTAGCAAAAAAGCATGGTGCAAACAACACAGAAAAAAGCAAAAAAAAGTACAGAAACCTTAACAGAAACCCAAGCCCAAAACCCATGGATCTGGATGCACAGGGACCGTTGGATTGATCCAAGAATCCAAGACCTAGATCTAAAGGTTGAGAATGAAAGGAGAGAACCAGAAATAAACCGGACCGGTTCAGTGGTTTATATAAAGGCTTTAGGACCGGTTTTTTCCATTTCTTCCTTTCCTTTCTCTCTCTTCTCTCATTCTAGTGAGAGAAGCTCTCACTTCTCTCCTCCCTCTCTCTCGCCGGAAACTGCTTATGGAGGATGATCTTCATCTTCTCCGGTGAGGTTTGTCCCTCCGGCGTGGTGGCCGGCCGCCCAAGGGTGGCGGCGCCGCCGCCGGAGTTGAACAAACTTCTCCGTTTTCGAATTTTTTTACATTTTCAGATATCCTTTTTTGTCCTGAACACGAATATGGCACTAGATTTTACATGCAAGGTTCGAATCAACGTAGATCTGAGTTTTCTTTTCGCGGTTTTGAAATAAACTTTTTCAAGTTTTTTTTTTGATTTTTTTGGTTGGAAACTTTTAAAACTGTACAGATCTGCACTTGATTCGCCTTTGTTGATGTTCTTGAGCAAGAAAGATGAAGTTTGAGTTTTACCTGTGATTTTCGGTTGGAGATTTCGAACAAGTTCTTCGGAAAACTTCGATTTGATTCTGTTTGTTGATTATCTGGCTTGAATCCGAAAATAAATCGGTTCTTCTTCTTCACCGGTTCAATTTCTTCTTCTTTCCCTCTTCTTCTCAGATCCTTCGTGATCGTGCTTGAGTTCGTCACTGACGGTGATGAATTCGCACTGGAATTGCGAAGGGAATGGTTCAATGATGATGGTTCAGTGATGAATCACTGAGAATCGTAAGAAAATCCAAGAAAAAAGGTTGAATTTGGATGAGTTTTGACGAATTTGTGAACTAGGGTTCGTGATTTTTCTCTGTGTTCTTGATGATTTTTGGGTTCTGATCTGTAACTGAAAGGAGAGAGATTGTGATTTCTGTTTGTGATTTGGCGCGTGACTAATGGATCTGTGTGGCACTGTGCTGCTTTTATAGCTGACATGTGTACTTGGTACCCAATAGAAATGTGACACCTGGACCTGCACAGTATTTGATTCAAGGACCTTCCTGCAAAAAAGGAAACTAAAAGGACTAAACTGCAATAATAAAAAAGAAAGACTGAAATGGAATTTTCAAATATTTTGGACTAAAATGCAATTAATAAAAAAAGGTTCTGGACTGAAAAGCAATTTTGGACCTCTTTGAGGACCAAAATGCAAAATAAAAATAAAATTGAAATAAAATTGGTAACCTGACAAAACGTAAAGTGAAACCTAAAATAAAATCAACAAAAGGACTAAAACGAACCAAAAAACTGACATGAGGTATTTCAAAAGACTCAGAGGCAAACACAGGGATCAAAATGGGTTCCACTGCAGGAAATGACCAAAATACCCTTTTTGTATGATTTTTGAAATAAAATGCGAGAAAAGTAATGCAATGATTCAGAGAGTTTTTCAAATGACTTGTAATGCAAGGAAGACATTTTGGATAGCTTTATGCAAGAAAATCATGATTGAACATACTTTGAGACAGAGACATTAAAATATGCAGATGAAACAAAGTAAAGGTTCGGAGTAAAACAACAGCAAATTGACAAATATCAGTGGTAGAAAATAAATTTGAATGAGTATTTTTAGGTCCAAAATCAGGGTATAACAGTTCCCAATGTCGTGATGCCACCCAAGTTCAAAGTCCCTAATTTTGAGAAGTACAAAGGAAACACTTGTCCTAAGCTTCATTTGGTAATGTACCTGAGAAAGATGTCTGCTCAAGTAGGTAATGATGAGCTCCTTATCCACTGTTTCCAAGATAGTTTGACTGGTGCCGCACTAATATGGTATATGGGCCTACACAAGGTTGATATCAAAACTTTCAATGATTTGTGTGAGGCTTTCGTCCATCGATATAACTACAACTTGCATTTGGCCCCAAACAGAAAGGAACTGCAGGCCATGACCATGAATGATAATGAATCTTTCAAAGCTTATGCCCAACGGTGGAGAGACGTCGCTGCACAGGTCCGTCCACCTCTAGAAGAGAAAGAATTTACCGAGATTTTCCTGGAGACTCTGGATCAGTTCTATTATGAGCATATGCTTACAAGTGCATCCGGCAGCTTCGTAAATATGATGACTGTGGGCATGCGTATTGAAGAATGGGTCCGAAAAGGACAATTGGTCAAAGAAAGTGCTCCCACGGATGATTTTGAGTACGAAGATCAGGAAATGAGTGTGGTAGAAAGTCAGCCTCAACAACAGTATCTGGCTTATCACCCTGCTGCCGCTATTATGCCTATCATAAATCTTGTTCAAAACTCGGGTTATCAACCTCAGTTTCAACCATATCAACAACAGTATCAACAACAACCTCGACAACAGGCTCCAAGAACTCAAATTGATCCTATTCCTATGAGGTATGCAAAGTTGTTTCCAAGGTTGCTTGAAAGGAATTTGATCCATACCAAGGCACCTCTCTCGGTGCCAGCAATTTTGCCAGTAGGATATAGGGCTGACCTCTTTTGTGCCTTCCATCAAGGGGCACCTGGTCACGATATTGAAGAATGTTTTGCATTTCAGAAGATAGTTCAGAAATTGATTCGAAAAAACCTCATACCTCTCGAAGAGTTTGAATTTAAGTGTGTCAGTTAATCCGATATCGGATTTTGGTATCTAAGGTTGACACATGAAATGTTTTAGCTGCATTTGGGTCGCTGCTGATGTTTTATTTCTACTACTCTTCTGTTCAATTAATATGTTTGTTTGTTGCTTTATGTTTTTTATATAAAAAAAAAATCCTTTCGTCCCACCCGAGGCGAGAGTGAATTTGTTTAGGGCTTTTTGCTTTATATATTTTCATCATTAATGAAAGGTCGTCTCGATCCCGACTTTGTTTCTATTTTGTACTTTTTCTGGAAAAATGGTAATACAAAAAAAAAAAAAAATCATTTTCTTTAATCATTTCCACATATCTGCATAATCATAATGTTTATATCAATAATCAAATCATGCATTAATAAACCCGTTGAACACTTAAACCCTGTACTCTCTCTCGACTTTGAGTTCCTTGTATCCGAGGCTAAAGAAGAGGATGATGAAGAAGTTTCCACTGAGATTTCTCGCCTACTAGGGCATCTTGGCTGTCGTAGCTGCAAATATAAAGAAAGAATGTCCGGGAGAGGACTTTCATGTACAAAGATTGGCAAGAGATACTACCATCTGCCTTGTAGGGATATTGTACTTCATGCACACTTCAGCAGGGGCAGCCCCCCCGCCATCCCTTAGTATTCAATGTAAAGGCACTGTGCCACATGGAGGTCAGAGTCTTATCAACGGAAGTTCCAATGAAAGCTAAGCTTGATTGAACTTAAAAGTATTATTGCCGGGTGCCATGGACAGTCATATCAAAAGGATAAAGCAAATATTCGACAAAGAAGGCTTGTCCCCGTGAATATCAAGAAAGTGGCTTTGTGCTTAAAAATATGTTACCCAATTCTATAGGCAAATGGATGCCAAATTACAAAAAATGGTGGTAAACTTGTATGTCCTGTAGATACCGATGCAGTCAAGAAATACTTTGTTAGAATGAAAAAGCTCGATAAGTCGCAAACCTGAAAAGGCGGCTTAGGCAAAAAAGAGCGTCTTGATGGACTGAAAACCCGAAAGGGCGGTCGATGCAAAAGTTAGAGACATATAAAAAAAAATGATGATTATCCTGATAGGTTGAAACCCGCAAGGGCTATCTATGCAAAAGTGAAGGATTATGACAAAGTAGCTGCATCGGGTCGGACATGACTCACCTGGGGCATTTCAGCCGTCAAAAGACCTTCGACTCATGGCAAGGTAATTGCATCAAATCAGATATGATTCATCTGGGGCATCTTAACTGTTAAAGGGCTTCCGATCTGAAGCGTTTGCAAATCAAAGACTCAGTACAGTGGAATTCAAGGTTGGTAACGGAAACAGTGGTTATTGTGTTCAATGTACCTTTTCCATATAATTACCATCTTCCAAACTTTTAAAATTCGTGGAACCACGCCTTTGGCAGGCCACCACTCCATTTACATTAACGTGAGCTTGTGCCCATTTATTTGAAATTCTCATCTATTCTGTTTGCAAATTTTTCTTCTATTTTTGATGTTAATACCTAAAGAAAAAAAAAAAAATCTTTTAAAAAAACTTTTTTTCATGTCTTCTGAAAAACATAAACAACAGGTACATCTTCTTTGAACTTATGAGTAGGTGAAACATACATCAACATCCGTCTCAAGGACAGTTAAACTCTGCAAGGTTGGCATGACCAAAAGCTGTGAGATGACCTCTGTCAAAAAAAAAAAAAAATAAATACAAAAAAAGAAAAGCTCGCTAAGTCGAAAACCCTAAAGGGCGGCTTAAGCCAAAAACGAGCGTCCCGGTGGATTGAGAACCCGAAAAGGCAGTCCAGGCAAAAATTAGGGGCATACAAAAGAAAGACAATATTCCTGGTGGATCGAAAACCCGAAAGGGCGGTCCAGGCAAAAGTTAGGGATTTTCAAAAAAACAATATATACAAAAAAAATGAAATGAAAAAATGGAAAAGACAGAGGCATCACAGTTCCAATGGGCCAAACAGAAGAATACACCTTGAGTTTGGTTTACAAATGGCGACTTCTGCCAAAACATGGGTTGATATCCTTCTAGTGGTTTGATGAATGGCGACTTCTGCCTGCGGTTTGATAAATGAGTTTTACCCTTTCAGTGGTTTGATTAACATGCATTACTCCCAAGAAAGGGAGATTTCTGCCAGTTGTTTGATTAAAGAGCTTTTACCTCTTCAGTGTATTGATTATTGAGCTTCCTCTCATTAGTGATTTGATATCGGGCTTTACCCCGTCAGTGATTTGTTTCATCTCCGGTAATACTATCCCCAATGAAGATTGCCGAGTGTTTGTACTGCAATGTCAGTCCACCTTCCATCTTACTTGTCTAGTCTTGTCAGCTTCACTTGTTGTATAGAGTCGTCTAAATCATACATTCATACAGTCATATATTCATGTACTCATACATTCATTCATTTCATATATACATATTCATGCATATAAACATTCTTGCACATATAACTTGCATACAAATACCATCTATACATGATTGCATTAATTGCCTTGTGTCTTATTTCATTTGTATCTCACAAAACTGTCGTCTCCAATGTGTCTGAACCAGAGAGGTCACATGTAGTCTTGTTTGGTCATATTCCTTCAGTTCGGTCTTCACATACCTTTTGAAGTCGCCAGGTTAATACCCTGCCAATACCTTTGAATACCTTTTGGACCAGGTTAATCCTCTGCCAATGTCTTTTGTACCTTTTGGACCAGGTTAATCACCTGCCAATATCATTTCTACCTTTTGGACCAGGTTAATCCCCTATCTTTTGTACCCATCATGTCTTTACTTTCGCCACTCGTCAGCCAATCATGTCTTTACTTTCGCCACTCGTTGGCTAATCATGTCTTCACCTTTACCTTGAAGCAATGTTAATAAATATTATCATTTATATTCCAGTCGTTTCAAGCTATCTCACATCAATCATAAGCATTACCTATCATTTCTTTCCCCAGTGATATCTATCAGTTTTTCCCCAGTCAATGTATTTTTGTCGTCCTTGCATTCATACTTGCATCGCAAACATTCATACCAGTATATTCATAAGCATAGCATTCTTAGCATTTGAACTGTTCAAAATTGGTGTACTTAGTATTTAAGTCTCTTCGACCCGTTGATTTAAAAATTTCATTGTTTTAAATCTCCGTGACGGAGAAACTTAAATAGGGGCATCTGTCATACCCCAAATTTTGACCACTTTTATCTATTCTTACCCATTTTATTCGTATTTTTAAAGTCGGAAATTTTCGTCGTTTCAGACGAAATTTTGGCAAAGAGGTTACTTTGAAGTACCTCATTTTTTATTCCGAGTCGGACCCTCTTTCCTCTTTTTATTTTCTTTTATTAATTTTAATTTTAAGATTAGTTACTTTTTTTATATTTAATAATTTTTATTTTCCATCTTTTAATTTTATTTTTCTTTACATCATTTAGCTTAATTTGTTTTATTTTATTTCGTATTAGATTTATTTTATTTCTTTTTAATTAATTAGTGTAAAAAAAAAACAAAGTGTCAATAGGTCCAAAATAAAATGTACAAGGTCTAAATTTTTTTTTTTCAAGTCAAGTGTCAACTTTAACATTCCTTTTTCAAAATTCACCATAATTGTCCATCATTTCCATTAAACCATTTTTCCTTTTTTCATCAACCTCCTCACCTATAAATAGAGCCCTCATTCCACCCAATTTCACACACCAAAAGTTCTCTTGAGTTGTCAAAGAACTTTTCTCTCTTCTCCCTCTTTAGCTTGTGTTGACGAGCTATTCTTTTCTTCTCCCTCTTTTTTCTGTCCCTTCGGAATAAGTCCCTTCGGAATTTTGTCCCTTCGGTAGTCCATTTCTTTTATTTTCTTGCATTTTTATTTCTTTTTAGCATTTTTACATTTTATTTTATTTCTATTTAGCATTTTAATTATTGTTATTTATTTTCCAGCAATTAGAATGTATTTAGGTCCAATGTAAATATAAATGAGAAAAGTGTGTGGGTGTGTGTGTCCTTTTATTTCCTTACCGCCTTAGATATATCCAAAAAAATGCAAAAAAATTAGATTAGGGATTTTGTGGTGATCCAACGTCACTACAAAAATCCACGCGCTTTTATTTTTATTGCTCCGTTAGTTTAATTTTATTTAATATTCCAAAAAACAACAAAAAACATGCAAATAATCAAAATCCAAAAATAGTTTCTTAATAAACCTTGGTTTGTAACCCAAGTGTTTTTCCTTTTATTTTCTTAATCAAATGCTTAATTGAATTAATATTCATAATAGACTTGATTTCTTTGTAATTAAAATTTGACCAACCTCACCTTATTTTATCTCATGCCTTGAGGTCTCTTATCTCTTCTTAAAACTATTTTCAAAAATTAAAATCAACCTAACCCACCAAAGAAATTCTTTAGGTGAACTACATTGGTTTTGATCCCTTTTCTTTAAGGGTATGTAGGCATGGGATTTTTATCCTTCCAAATCAAATAAAAATAACCAAAAACATACTTCTTCTCCCTCCATTCTTTCACTTAGACTTTTAGGTAATAATTTTCAAATAAGCAATGAACTTAGCACAAGATAAATTAGGTAAGAGGTTCCTACGGAATACCGTAGACGCTTAGGGTGCTAGCACCTTCCCTTCGCGTAACCAACCCCCGAATCCAAAGTCTCGATAAGGGTTTTTACTCATTTTTTTCCCTTCCCACGAATAAAAATTGAGAGTTCAAAGATTGACGATTCAAATCAATTAATGGCTTGATATCCGAAAATCACGAGCACAATATCCTTCGGGATATATAGCATTTCTCTTTACAATATTAGGTATGTAACTATTATTGGTGTGTCAAGTGTAAGTTAGAAATATAATATTGAATGGAAAAGTGAATATTTGAATACAAATAATAACTACATAATGTTTTATAGTTTTAGATGAAGATAAAATGTCAAATCCATTGGTGTGGTTGTCCAAAAGCCTAATGTATTGATTTTCCATAGACTATGCTCATGAGTCATGACCAAACAATTGTGAATTCATAAAGTAAATTTCAGAAACTATTTTGAGTGGTGTCCATAATTATGAGGTGAGGGCTAAGTTGTATATTGACTTAAATAATTGATACTTGCTCTCATATATAGGTTCATATGGTTACGTGGCCCCAGAGATTTTAGAAAACAATAAAGTAACAGATAAGTGTGACGTTTACTCCTTTGGTAATATTCTACTAGAAGTGGTATGCTTGGAAAAGTTAGAAAATGTTGAGACAAAGGTTCCCAATAGAAGAGAATATTGATGAGTATCTCAAAGGAAGCATTGCACCAAATTGTTGGGAAGTATTTGTAGATGTGACAAAAAGATGTTTACAATAATATGATCCAAATGAACGACCAATTAACAATGGGTGAAGTGGAGGTGCAACTTGAGTTTACTTCAGGAAAATGCAGATTGTAGCAAAAACACCAATGTTGATGATGATCATTATAAACTATTATCTACAACCATTATTGATGACTAATGGAATCCATTTGTTAATGTTTTTTCTACCTTCTATTGTTGGAAGGGAGAGTTTATAGTGATCAATTAAAACAATAGGCACTTGTTTTCGTTTATTGTTCTTTGTGCGCTCTTTGTACGCCTTGTGCAAGAAGTTGCGAGTATTAATAAATTTTGCATTAAAAAAATAATCTCTATACCATAAAGGTTTGGAAGTATCTCGAACAAAACTCGGATAAATATATCCATCTCTAGAGTTTTATCTAAATGCAAATATGAAGCTTAGAATCTTTTTTTTTTGAAGAATAAAAAATGAAATATATTAACAACGGCGATGAACTCTCGATAGCACAAGATGAAGCTTAGAATCTTAAATATTATTTATACAGAATTTATATGTTTTTTTTGATTTTTTTTTTTATATTTTCCTATACCAGGAGAAACACTTGTGTGGCCAAACCTTTAATAAAAATTATTTGGGCACTCAAACAAATAAAAATATGTAAAAGAAAAAAGAACGAAATGATATCTATTTTTAAAATAATTATGTGATGTGTATTTTTGTGCGTGACTAAATTTTTTTTTTGAACAGGCAAAAATGAGATATATTAATACGAACACCGTAATTGTTACCGCACAAGGTGTGCCTAACAATTACAAAAATGTCAGAGTCTAAACAAAAATTACAAACAAATCAATCAATACCCAGACATAAAAGTGGGCTCGACCACCACTGATGAGTGCCAAAACTAAATACAACATTACTAGCCTTTAGCCACCACAACGAAGTTAACTTCACTTTATCGAGCAATTGAGGCACTGTACTTTGACTATTTCTAAAAAGCCTATCATTCCTTTCATTCCACACCACCGTGACACAAAGCAACCAAATCAAGTGGAAGAAAGACCGTCGCCCTCTCGAACAACCTGCATATTGTATAAATTGCACAAAGTGATCTGAAGTTGATTGAGAGTCGACACCTACCACTCCTAACCAATGCCGCACCATCGGCCATAATGCACCAAAAGTTGCACAAGACAAAAACAAATGAGTAACATCTTCGACAATCCCACATCCAGCAACGCATAACCGCTCCTCCCCAGATAGAATGCCACGAGTTGCCAAATTAAGTTTTGTAGGTAACCGATCCCTCAGTAGTCGCCAAGCAAGGATAGATACTTTGAGAGGGACCTGTTTATGCCAAATTAAGTCCATACTATGGTGTAACTGGGGCTGCTCCTGTGATGTCAGCATATCATAGACTCCACGTACTGAATACCCATCAGCTTGATTAGGTAACCAGAGCCATCTATCTAACACTGAATCCTGCAAAGAAATTGTTAGTAACAAAGCCCTACACTCCTCTACCACCTCCTCCTCCCAAGCCCACAACCGCCTACGCCACCGCAACGCCTCCCCGCCCACATCCACCCCCAGCAGGAACATATTCCTAACTGAGATTGAATTGTGAACAAACAAGCCAAAAAGGCGCGGAAACCGGACACAAAGAGGAACATCTCCACACCAACAATCACGCCAAAAATTAGTATCTGCCCCATCTCCCACTCTCCTCCTAACACAAGACCCAAACCATCCCTCTCCACCCTCACCTATCCCATCTCTAATCCTCACAATCTCCCTCCACCACGAAGAACAACTCCGGCCCCCATCCTCCAAACCGCCATCCTCCACACCATACCTAGCCACTAACACCTTTCTCCACAAAGCATCCCTCTCCAACAACAACCTCCAACACCATTTACCTAACAAAGCAATGTTAAACTCCCTCAGCCTCTTAACCCCCAACCCTCCAAACTCCTTCCTCATACTCAAAGTATCCCATCTAACCCAAGATATTTTTCTTTTTTCCTCACCCCCTCCCCAAAAAAATTTATTAAACAAAGATTCAATGGAAGAGATTATACCTGTCGGAGCTTTGAAGAAGGAAAGTGCATAGACAGGGAGAGCAGTCAGGACCGACTTTAGTAGAATCAAACGACCACCGAAAGATAGGAACCGACTTTGCCAACCAGACAATCTAGATTTAATACGATCCACCACAGGTTCCCAAAACAAAAGACGACGCGGATCGCCCCTAATCGAGAGCCCCAAATAGAGAAACGGGATTTTGCCTACTTTGCACCCCAACACAGAAGCCGCTTCTGACAACCACGAATCATTAATATTAACCCCTACCAGAGAACTCTTATGAAAATTAACTTTCAAACCCGACATAGCTTCAAACAAAACTAGACCAGCCCTCAACGCCCGCACATTAGCCCAGCTTTTGTTCCCAATAAGAAGTGTATCATCAGCGAACTGTAAATGAGACACCACCACCGAATTCTCTCTCCCCACTCTATACCCCGTAAACAGATCTGTATCTACCAACGCTTTCATCAACACATTCAAACCCTCTGCTGCCAATAAAAATAAGAAAGGAGATAGAGGATCACCCTGACGTAATCCCCGTTCAAGAGAAAACTCATCAGTAGGACTTCCATTCACCAGAACTGAGGCAGTAGCAGTCCCAACACATTCTCTAATCCACTTTCGCCACACCGTCGGGAACGCCATACTCCCCATCACCTCATCAAGGTACCCCCAATCAACCGAATCATACGCCTTTTCAAAATTCACTTTGAACAACAAAAGGTCTTTCTTAGATCTCCTTGCCTCATCAACCACCTCATTCGCAATCAAGATACCATCAAGAATTTGTCTATCCTTCACAAAAGCAGACTGAGTTTCAGACACAACACTCCCAATAACCTGCCTCAACCTGTTTGCTAGAATTTTCGCCAAAATTTTGTACAAACTCCCCACGAAAGAAATAGGGCGATACTCATTCAACGATTGAGGGCTAGCAACTTTAGGAATAAGGGCGATGAATGTAGAATTTATGCCTTTCGTTAACTTCCCATTCCTATGGAATTCGGTCACAAAGCGCACAAGCTCTGTTTTCATCTCAGGCCAAAAAGACTTAAAAAAACCCAAGTGGATCCCATCAGGGCCCGGGCTCTTGAAACTATCACAATCCCACACTGCCGCCTTGATCTCATCCTCAGAAAAGGGTTTAACCAACCCGCCCCTCTCTAAAAGAGAGATTTTCCTAAACTGAAGGTGACCCACACTCGGTCGCTCCAATCTTGGACTAAGAAAATGATTTTTAAAATGCGTAAACACAGCTTGACGAACAGGTTGAACACCCTCTACCATAACCCCATCCACCAAAATCGAAGACAACGAATTCATTCTCCTCCTTGCAGCCAAAACAGAGTGAAAAAACTTTGAATTAGCATCTCCATCCCGGAGCCAGTTTAAACGAGACTGCTGCCAACAAATACTTGTATTAAGACGGGATAGAGAGTGAATATCCGTCGAAATACCCCGAAGCTCACTGATTTCGTCCTCTGACAGTTCCTCATCCTCCCCTTTACCGTCTAAGAGCGCTTGTCTGTTCTTTAACTCGCCAATCTTTGAAGGTAAATTATGAGTATTCGAGACATGCCAATCTTTAAGAGCCACTTTTAAAAGTTTCAATTTTTCTTTGAGTACATGACCACCCCACCCAGACACCTGAAGCGAACCCCACTTTTCACGAACAAAATCATCATAGCCAGGCATATCTTGCCAACACTTCAACAGACGCACCGGTCTCGGACCCCAATTCTCTTCATCTACAGACAAAACTATAGGACAGTGATCAGATAAACCTCGTAAATGTGCCACCTGAATGCAGTTCGGCCACACCAGACACCATTCTTCAGAAAGCAAGAACCTATCCAATCTACTCATCGAACGACCATCCCCCTTAAACCAAGTAAACTTCCTCCCACATAAAGGTAAATCAATCAAAACTCTATCTTCAATAAAATCATTAAAAGGTGCACAATCATCCACCAACTGAGAACCTCTAACCGAACGCCTTTCTTCGACTGACCGCACAGTGTTGAAATCCCCACAAACACAAACCTTGTTATTCCCTAAAGAAAGCAACCTCGCTGACAGTAAATTCCACAACACTTGTTGAGCACTCCTATTACAAGGGGCATACACATTAAAAATATAAAAGTCCTCATTAGTCTTAACAAACCTTCCATGAATCATCAGAAAGTGCGCACTACGAACGGTGTACCAAACCTCCACTTCCGACTTATCCCAAATCGTAACCAAACCACCCGATGCCCCCACAGACGGGCTATAAGAATAGTCATGATTCGTAGGACCCCAAACCAAAGTACAGAAAAACTCATCAACAACCTCCATCTTAGTTTCTTGAATACACAACACAAATGGCTTCTTTTCCCGCACTAACTCCTTAACTTCCCTACGCTTTTCCATCCCTCCTAAACCCCGAACATTCCACGACACAATCCTCATTACAAACACCCTCCCCCCACCACCCAAACATTCAACGCCTACTTAGCACCACTCCCTCCCTCACCACTTCTCTTGGACACCTTCTTACTGTCTCCTTTCTTAGCAAGCGTTCCAAACATATTATGAATATCCCCTTGAAAATGCAGCCCCACAGCCTTCCCTATTCCCCACACATCCTCTGCCGCCTCCTTCTCCTTCCCATGTAACACCACCCAATTATTCCACTCTTGGTTAACCGAGGCAGAAGAAGAAGTTTCAACTGAGTTACCCTGCGGGGCATCTACGTTAATAGACTGTTTTTTCTTACAAGTTCTCTTCTTCAAGGTACGTAAAACAGCTTTGCGGTCTTTACTAGACAGCCGCGCCACCTTTTTCAAGGTGTGTACTGTATGCCGCAATTCACCACCTATTTTCCTACGTTTTGTCGCATCCTCTCCTTCCCGACTTTTGAGCACTTTTCTTTTCCCCACCTTTAGAAACTTTCTTTTAGCGGAGAAAATAATTCCTGCATCTCCATGATGGTCCTTCACCCATTCTGAACTCCACGGCCCCGATAACACCTTCTTACCTTCAAACGGAGGTCCGGAGACGGCCTTAACATTCCTACCAACTTCTGACGCTAAACCATTTTTTGTAACGTGAACATCCTCCCCTACAACATCCACATCTTCTTGATTAACTAAATTGACCACACAGACTTTTTGTAGCATTTCCCCATCAAGACTCGCCACCTTCTCAACACCTAAATCCGGGCGCTCCACCACAGGAACATTAGAATGATGTGATATTGCACACTCCCCATTAACTGATGACGTTCCCATCCCCTCATATGCCAAAATCACACGATCAGACCCTTCATCCACACCGTCCCTCAGCGCAACTGTATTCTCCAAATCTTCCACCTCTAACTCTTTCACCATTTCATCAACCACCAAATCAATATTTTTACTTGCGTCCGGATCACGAAACAATTCCTCATTATCCGACTGAGAAAGCTGCTCATCCTCTTCTTCAAAAAGGCAAGCATCCTCCCCATCATCCCCTCCTCGATCTTCGACTATCTTAATATCCACCAACTGACCATCTATCACAAGGCGGTCAACACAAGAAATAGTCTCTAGGGATGACGTAGAAATCAAGACTCGAGCATAATCAAATCTTAGTCTTTCCAACGTCACTTCGTCCGTACGCAAATAAGATCCACAGTCCATCACACATAATTTAAAAAAATCCTCCCTCCAAGCGTGAATAGGGATTCCATACAGTCTCACCCACGCACCCCGACGAAAAGGTACCACTTCCTTATCCCACCGGACGGCATTCCTAAAAAAATGATCAAAAAAATCTTTCGCTTCCCGAAGCATGACCAAAACATCTATCTCCGACTTGCTTCTCAAGAAAACTCTATCCGCACCCAAAGGAATTATTTCAAGGTTAACGAACCCAGCATCAGCAATCCGATTTTGAATCACCGTAATCACCTCCCCATTCACGACATTAGCCAAAACACCTGATCGGGCCCACCTTAAGTCATCCGCATTCGATCGAAACATCCGAACCCTCTTCTTAGCAGCTGGTAATTGTTTTTCCACCACAGCTAGTTCAGCCCCCGACAAGTCCCGCGACATTTGACCTGTCGTGACCTCAGCTACACCTTCATCCCTTCCTAGTCCATGTTTACCTTTTCCATCTCGGATCGTCACAACCACATCCCCGACCCGAACCACTTTAACGCAACCCTCAGTCGCCGCATCCTTTAACACATCCTTACACCCATTTCCATTCCATAAACTTTTGTCTACTCTCTTCAATAGGTCGGGTCCACTACCTTCGTTTGACGTCCCTTCATTAACAATCCTAATCTCTCCTCCGTCATTACCTTTCTTTAGGCACACGTCACCTCCTACTTCCTCGTCAACATTAAACCTAGACCCTTCAACCTCACCACCTCGATCAAAACGCGCTAACTTCGCCCTAACACGATAACTACCAAAGCAAACAGCATTCACAGCATGTAACAATTTACCAACATCACGAACCTTAGAAAAACGGACAAAACCAAACAATACCCCATTCACATTCCTTCTACGTGGAACGACTACATCCTCAAGAATTCCACAAACTTCAAAACCCTTACGTAAATAGAAAATAGATAATTGCGGAGGAAAGTTGGTAAAATAAAATGTTACGAACCGTTTGTACCGAGAAACGGCCTGCTGCTCACCTCCCCGACTGCTGTCCGCGCTTCCCTCTTCCTCTTCCCCAACCTCGCGCTCATGCTGCTGTCGCATACCACCACCACAAGCGCTGCTCACTCCTCTCTCGCTACCTGCACCTGGACCACGTACACGCACCTGCTCCTCACCTTCTCCTTCCGCCGCTGTTCGTATCCTGCCATAGCTGCTATGTGAATGACGCGCATGCTGCACCACCGGTTCCCTAAAGAGTCCTCGCCGCTTCTGCACAAGCCACCCATCAGAATCCATAAACCTAGATTGCCTGTGACCATAGCCTCTCCTTCCTTCAATCTGTCTGAACCTGCTGTCATTCCAGTCCCTGTCGCTACTGTCCTGTCTGAGTGCTTTCCTTCGTCGTCGACTCACGACAAGCCAATCCTCCCTCTCCCCCCCTTTGTGTGGCACCCTGCTTGGATCCCTTCCCCCCCTAGTGAACCGCCCTTCCGACGCAGAGGGCCGCCGGCGCGGTGGTGCACCTCTCTCTCCTAGTCTAACGCGCTCTCTCATCCCTAACCCTAGGAGCGCTTTTTTTTTTATAAAAATAGCAATACAAAACCTAATTATTTAAATTTGTGCGTGACTAAATGATTTTTTATTTAGAAATGTGACCATACAATTATTTTTCGTAAGATTTGAAGTGAATTTATTGGAACTTTACAAGTTTATAAGATTTGAAAGTGCCCAATAATTTTTTTGCTAAAATTAAAGGTTACAAGCATGACTGAACAAAGATAATAAATAAATTATAAAATTTTGATCATGAAAAATAAAATTGATACAATTTATGAATCTTTTTTGAAGGAATACAATTTATGAATCTGTTAACACGAAAGTGGTTCTAACTTTATATGTTCATCTAAGTAGCAATTCATCATATTTGAAGTTGTATTATTAATCCTATGTGAATTAGCATCATATTTTTTTTATAACGACAAAATTTTATTAATAATGAAGTCTCTACACAAGACAATAGAGAGAAAACTGAAAAACAACATATCAAAACACATTGTATATAAACATAACTCATAAAAGAAAGATTAAATTACATTTTTGGTCCTCTAACTATTTAATTGGTATCGAATTGGTCCTCTAACTAAAAATTGAATTATTTCGGTCCTCTAAGTTTCTCACCGTTACTATATTCAGTCCTTTCTGTTAGTTTTATTCAAATAAACGTTAGAATTTGTGTTATGTAAGTCCTCTCATTTCATACCTTTCCTTTTGTCACTGCACATATAATTTGAGTAATAATTTGTTATGAATGATATAATGCTCACCTTATTAGAGCTTTTATGCAGGAGGGGCAACAATGTTTATGGCTGAATCAGTTGTGTCCTTTACAATTGAAAGGATTGCTGACCTCCTAATTGAAGAGGCCAGTTTGTTGAGTGGGGTATGTTGGAACATTGATGTGATGTTGGATGAAAAATTGAAAGATTAAACACCAAGTAATTATACTTTGATATAATGTTGTGTGAATTGAAAAAATAGAGTGTGGGGGTCCCGCATAAAATAGAACACACACATTAGTAGTGTTTAAATTGTGGTATTTAATTTTAAATACTTGATAGTGATAAAAATAATAGTAATTATTATTTTATCTGAGAATATCACTTTCCATAAATTTAGTTTATGGTGGTTGTGATAAGAATAATAATTTAATTATTATTATATTTCATTCATTCAAATCCAATAGTTTGTTACCTCCACTTTTGTGGATTTGTTTCTTTTGATCCTATCCACAAGTGTTGTTGAACTGATTAATGGATAAAACTCCATTTTAATCTTATCCATTAGAGTAATTGTTGTCGCAATTTTTGCTAAAACAGTTACAGAATCTCTATATAAATAGAGGACTCCACTCAGTTCAAAAAACACACCAAAGAGTTTCATTGAGTTGTCGGGAACTCTTTCTCTCTTCTCCCTTTCTTGACTTGTGTTGACGAATCTTTCTTCTCTTCATCTCCTTTTTTCTATCCCTTCAGATAAGAGTGTTCTTAAGACCATAGTCCCTTTTTCGGTTTAATGTCCCTTCGAAATTAAGAATGGTCTTAAAAACATAGTCCCTTCGATAAATGTCTCTTCAGGATAAAGAGTACTTTTAAGATCATAGTCCCTATTTGGAATAACAATGTCCCGTCAGAATTAAGAATGATCTTAACGGTATATATAAAAAGTATTTTTTTGAGGAGAAATGGTGGTATCACCATATTTGAATGGTCGTAGTGCCATATTGATGTTTTGGAGAAATTAAAGTTAGAATGGTGACAGCACCATATTTGAGTGGTCTCAACACCATAACAGAGTGGTAACAATACCATATTAAGGTGGTTTCAGTATTAAAGAGTGGTCTTAGTACCATATATGAGGGTGTAATTCTCGAACGGTTTTCTACAGTGCAGTAGTTAACCGCACAGTTGTAGTTGGGCTTGTTTTATCCTGGAGGCGGCGTGGTTGATAGTGTGTCTTGCACAATTTTGGGCAGTGCCACGAAACGTCTTAAAGAGAGCGACCTGGTCGTGACTCAACCTAGTAACAACTTCGGTAGATAATAGAATTTGGAAATCCAAATACAACAGTTTGGAAATTCAAAAAACAACAGGGTAAGTGACCAAATCAAGAAATTAGAAATTGAACTAAAGAGGATGCAATGTTTCTTAAGGGATGCTGAGAGAAAGCAGGATGAAGGTGGTGAGACTATAAAGAATTGGATATCAGAGATCAGAAAATTAGCTTATGATGTTGAGGATGTGATTGAAACTTATGCCATCAAAGTTTCATTTTCTAAAAACTAATGGGATTTTGCTTTTTCTAAAAACTGAATAACCGATGTTTCAATGTTATTAAATAACATATTGTTGCGTTCGTTCCAAACCAGCCAAACGCACAAAATACTAAATTTATATTAGAACTTATGCATTTTATATTAAATTAATAAGTAATTTTTGTTTTTCAATGAAATGTTCCTACCTTTAGTTCTTCTGATCACACATGTTAGACAAACTCAAAAAGAAAATGCACTGAATCATAATTTATCTCTCAGGTAATATTGTTTCCATATATATCAACTATGCATACATACAATAGACTCCTCAAACAAAACAGAGCACTTTCATGGTTCACACCAACATAACATAATAAAAAATCCAAATCAGCCTTCATTCATAAAATAGTTATCTAGATTTGTTTAGAATAAATTGTTGTTATGAAAATTTTCGCAACACACCTTTGATGCTCTAAAGATTATCCCATGGCCAAACCATGATTGTATTCATATATGCTTTTTAACATCAAATTTCACCATTAGTTGGTGGGAAAAAAGTTATGCTTGTCTCACGCTCTGCTTCCTCCTGCAGTGCTAGAGCATGCTCAAGTTCAACCTCAACCTCACCCATTGAAGGTCTTTCATTTGGTTCTTCTCTATTCAAGCATCTTTTCATGATATTGACGAACACTGCCAAACATTCCGGTGAAATCAATCTCGTGAGAATTGGATCAATAATTTCATCAGCTGGGAACCTCTCTAGAAAGTAGGTTGGATTAAATAAATTCCAATCATCCCGATTAGATAAATCCAACTCATACTCTAATCGTCTTTTATTTGGTTCTAAAATCTCATTTCTTCTTTTCTCTAACATCTTCATCTTACCATAGATGGTTAGAAAGTTGTTCATGCATAAAATTACGTGAAGTAGAACCATACCAAAGGAGTAAACGTCACATTTATCTGTGTAAGTTCTGGTTTGCAGATACTCTGGTGCACAGAAACCATATGGACCTGTCAGCAAAAGCATTTAGTCTAACTTCTAAAATTATCTGCATTAAATATGCGAAAAGACCAAAATTAGTTCACGACATAAAATTGCATATACCATTTTAGTTCTTAAAGTTTTTTTTTTTTACTTCCATAATTTGTGCCGGAGAATGAAAATATTGGAACACATTTAGTCCCACATTAGGGTCTAACATGTGTTGTTGAGTTTTATCGTTCTCATTTAAAAATAAAAACTTAGGTCCGACATTAAAAAATTTAATAAAAACTGGTACCTAAGACATTATAAACTATTTTGTAAGTTCCTTAACAAAAAACAAAAAAAAAACACTATTTTGTTAGGTTGAATTAAAACTAACATAAAATATATCCTATGTATCGGGTTAGGCAAATAGCTTATTCACCTTGAAAAAGGTGAAGTTTAGACACTAGACTATTTGAAAAAAGAAAAAAAAAATTGTGGTGAGGAATTGTAGATGTTATATTATCCATTCAAAACTATTAATTTGTATTCCACTGTTTATGTTATAAACAATTGAAGACAAATTATTGAATTCAGATGGATAATTTCCACTCACCCTTTATTGATGGGTGAATAAGAATATGCATAACTAATTTTATTGTTTACTATAAAAATAAAAGAACATAATTTACCACAAATACGGACTACAATTGGTATTGACTCCGATTTAGAAAGCTTCCCTTGTAAGGATAATCCAAATTGCGAGAGTTTTGGTGCCATATTGTTATCCAAAAGAATGTTCTGTGGAATTACGTCACGGTGGAAAATCGGACGCTTTGTTCCAGTGTGAAGATAGTGTAGTCCTTTTGCAGCTCCAATGCATATTTCAAGCCTTTTCTTCCACGAGAGTGATTCCATATCCCTCGAACCTAAGTGATCTTGGAGAGTGCCATTGACCATTTCATCTTTTTTATACACGAGAATTTTCTTATTTTTTTGGTCACAAAATCCTATAAAAGATATCAAATTTGGGTGACAAAGCTGGCAGAGGTGTTCTATTTCATTCTTGAAACCTTGTCCCCTAAATACATCTGTTATCCGCAACAATGCTATTGGATAATCATTTTCACCATTATATTTGACATAGCCTTTGTAGACTATATCGCCCATTACTTTTCCAATTTTTCGATTTTCATCAAAGTTATTGGTAGCTTTCTTAAGCTCGTCCAGAGAAAACTCATGGCATAGCTCATTTATAAATGTTGAACATTGTTTCTTGGACGAACTTCTACGCTTTGAGTATTTTGCAAGCATATTTCCCACACGAATTCCGCTTGATAGCCAATGATAACCAAGGGAGGTACAAAAAAATCAAGCCTACATTTCATCATAAAACATGAATGCCTCTTAGAAAATGAACTAAAAGAAGCAAAACGACGGAAACACGTTGGGAAAAAAATGACATCATGGGTAAAATGTAAGTATCAAACCATTTTCTAAGCTAAAACTGATTCTTACTTATATCATAATTCAACACATTTTGTAGTTGTACCTGTACTAGGAGTTACACAATTGAAGATCACCTCAAACTAAGAACCTAAAATTTATGAATGTTTTATGTGAATTATCAATTTAACTAAGAATATGCTTGTGAAAGAATTTATTATTTAAAAGATCAACCAACATTAAATAAATTTTTTTGTTATTTAAAAGATTTTACTATCCAAAACAAAAACATTAAATATATAAATGAAATTTTACCTGCAAGATCTGATCAATCCTGAAGCGCTATATATCGTCCATGTTCAGCAAAAGGAATTAGCTCAATGCTGTGTTCAACGAAGGAATCTTGAAAGCTTGTAGAAAATTGTGTGATGACTTGACACTTGAAAGAATTAAGGAATTAAATTTATTAAACTTTTGTATGCTTCCTCGAAACTACAGATTTCTACCTTGATGAAAAGCAAAGACGAACATAACAGCTCATCACACATCGTGAACATAAAAATTTGAACACATCTTTTAGATCCACTCAGAAAAAAGGAAATATGAATAATTAAATAAAGTATGTACTCTTTTTACGAGTGACCGGCAAAATAACGTGTCTCAATATTTGTGTCAATTCAAAAATTACTCTTAATTCAAAAATAAAGTATGTACTTTTTTTTCTTCCGAGTTAATAGGTACTCCCTCCTTTATATACTCTTAATTTTATTTGAGTTTTACATGGTTATTAAAAAATGGGTTATATATATGTTTTTGGTCCCTTTTAAATTTAATCCTTACTTAATTTTAATAGGTTTTTTAGTCCATATAAAAAAAAATTACTTCTAATTTTAGTCTCTGTTACAACAAAGTTTGTTTAATTATCTTTAAACTCTTAAATTTTTGAACGATTTTTTTGAGATAAGTTTAGAACACTATGAAAGGTTCATTTACTAAAATTTAGAATTTTTTAACATGAAACGAATTAAATATGAATTTTTTAAAACGGCACAAGTTAAAGATAAAATTAACAAAATCTGAACGTAGAAATCAAATTTTGCGACAATTTTTTGCATAGTAGGAACTTTTAGTAATGTTCTTAACACGTCTGTAAAAAATTGTTTAAAAACTCAAGAGTTTAAACATAAATTAAACAAATTTGAATTGAGGAGGGACTAATACTGAGTGCAGAGTTTTTTTTTTGGGACTAAAAGAACTATTAAAATTCGGGATGGGATTTCCTGCTGTAATATTTACACGCAGTTGTACGCTGTAGCTGTTGTACACCGTCTGATCTGAAGTGAACGGTTAAGATCTGACATTGTGTGAAATTGTTGAAATTTGTGCTACGAATTAGAACCGTTAGATCATGGATTGATGGCTGAGATTTGCTACAGCAGCAAACTGTGTGAATTTGCTACAGCAGCAAATCCTGATCCTTAAAATTCAGTAAGGACTAAAAAAATTATTAATAGTGTTGATTTTAATGATAAAATATGTACTTCCTCTGGTCCTATTTATAATAAACATTCGACTTTTATGATTTATTGCACAAATGATATATTTAGTCTATATTTTAGACAAGTTACATCAATTACTTAATGAATCTAAAAAGTCAAATTTTTCTTATAAATAGAACCTGGTGAAATAGTTATAGATAATTGAAATACAATAAATAAAACTATTTTAATGGAAAAAAGTAATAAATGTTATAATGATACTGACGAAAAGATAGACACTCATGTGCGAGTTTTTCCACTCTTTTTATTGCGTTAACGTTATAAAACTATGAACGGTGTTTTTTTTTTTATGAAATTTTGATTTTAATTAAAAATATAAATATAAATGTTTGTTTACTTTCAATTTTCATGAGAATCGTCATGATTTCAAATATCGTGAGAATTGTCGTTATTTCCAGTACAACGTCAGATATGATGACTTGATTTTTCTTTTTGATTTGATTTTTCTTGGTTGTGAGGTAATTAATTATAACAATTGAGTACATCATCCGTTGTACTTTGAGGGCTGCTAGCAGGTGTTGCCGCTGTGATGTTGTGGGAGTTTGATAGCATTTTTTTGGTTGTTGCTGAAATGGTTATGTGATGAGGCTTTTGTTCTTTTATTTGGACTTAAAGGCTTTTGCTGATAGTGAGACAGGTCTATGCGTGTTAACAGATTTTATTAGGTTGACTGCTTAAATAAAAAAAATAAGTCACGATACCTGACGCGGTTCTAGAAACAACGACAATTCTCACGATAATTGGAAATGGCGGCAATTTGGAACGACAAAATTGAACAATCAAAATGGGAAGAAGAATGAAAAACAAAAAAACAAAAATTGATCAATATGGAAGAACAAAGAACAAGAAATTTGAAAGAAGGAGATGTTTTTGTTCTCACGTTCGGGGTTCTGGAATTGAAGAAATTTTATGAATGTAAATGATGAATTTAAGGACATCTAGATGAAAGAAATTTGATGTAAAATTTTATTTGTTATAAGTCTTGTAGTCTAAATTAATTAAGATTGAACACCTTAATATAAAAAAAATTAAATCATTTGTTGTTTAAAAAAAAAAATTAAATAAAAATTAAAAGTATTAAAAGTTACCTTATGATTAAGATTAACTTTCCTTCAAAAAAAATAAAATTAAGATTAACTCTTTTATTTTTAGAAAAAATCTACTCATTTATTTGACATTTAATATTACCTATGTATATTACATTTTGATTGGTAAGTTACCCTCTAAACACTATTTTTACATGAAAAACTTTTAAAATACTTCAATAAAAAGTTATCTTACCATCCACCCAAATGATTTTTGTAAACAATTAATTGGAGTTAAGATCTTCTCCATTTGCTTTTGCTTAAAATAAATGACAATGTCATTTGATAAAAGATAAATACAAAAGGTATGTTGTGAGTCATATTACTATTAATTATTTTCAAACTTTTTTATATTTTTATCTCTTTAAATAGAAGAAATGCATAGACTAACAAATAGAGAGAGTCTTGAGTCTGCTCGTATCTTTCCTATGCTTATGATTTTGCCTAGACTAGAAATGCATAAACTTGTTTTGTTAGAAGTTTATTTACAGTATAATTTATTCTTACAAATCTCTGCACGTATTTTGCAGTTTGGCAGCAGGTGTCATCATCCTTCCTTGTGCTTAAGAAGATTGAAAGTTTACAACTGTGAACTTTTATCACGCGTATCTTTTTTTTTTGGTACAAGAGAGGGTCGAAGCCCTTATCACGCGTATCTCTATATTCATGTATTATGATTGTTTGCATCGACCCTTTGCATTTACATAGGAGCATTTTCTAGTCAAATGTTGGTGCAAACAGAATTAAGAAAATGCACTAAATCATGCACTAAAACCCACAAACATAACATGATAAAAAAATCCAAAGCAGCCTTCATTCATAAAAAGTTAAAATGTTACTTTCCCCACGATCTGCTTCCTCCTGCAGTGCCAAAGCATGCTCAAGTTCAACCTCAACCTCACCCATTGTTGGTCTTTCATTTGGTTCTCCACTATTCAAGCATCTTTTCATGATATTCATAAACACTGCCAAACATTGCGGCGCTATCAATCTCATGAGAATGGGATCAATAATTTCGTCAGCTGGGAACCTCTCATACAACATCTCCATCTTATTATCAATGAAATTACTTGAAATAGAACCATACCAAAGGAGTAAACGTCAGATTTATCTGTCAAAATTCCGTGGAAGGCATACTCTGGTGCCATGAAACCATACGTACCTGCAAAATATTTAGTCTAACTTCTAAGATTATCTCCAGCCAACTTATAAAAATATGATCATGCTAACATGTGTCCTTATGATATATGTTAAAGTTTCCATACAAAATAAATATTTATTGTGTAAAATTAAATTTCAATCTTTTGTGTATTAAATTTGTACAATTTCTAAGATATAATTTTCATCTGTGATACCTTAACATGTGCCCTTAGGACACAAGAAAATGTCAAAATTAATTCTGAGATTCTTTTTGTAATCAATTCCCGAGAATGAAACTATTAGAACACGCTAATCTCTTAAGAAGGTCAAACCAAGGCATTTAAGTCTAACATGTGTAAAATTTATCGTTCTCATTAATAAAAAGGTTAAATGTATCTAAAGATCCTTTAAGTTTTTCGTTTTTCCTAAAGTAATCCTTTAAGTTTCAAACAAGTCCTATTGTGGATAGCATAGTTGGTAATTACTTCCTTGAACTCATCTTTGGTACCAAATCTGGCTCCTAACATCCACTTAAAATTAGTCATCTTTTTAGGCATGGCAAATGGTGGATAATGTTCTTTGTTGCTATCATTTGAATCATCACCATCATCCTCTAAAAGGACTTGTTTGAAACGATTCAAAAACTAAAATGACTAGTTTGGGACTTTTGAAACTTAAATGACTTGTTTGGAACTTTTGAAACTTATTAAAAGACCACTTTGAAAAAAACGAAAAACATAAAGGACCTTTAAATGCATTTGACCTAAAAAAACTTAACACCAACATTAAAAAAATTATTAAAAAGTGGTACCTCAAACATTATACTTTATAAACCAATTTTGTAAGGTACCACCAAGTCAGAGCAATATTACTCTAGAGAGGAGTTGTAGTGGCAGTACTCAAATCCCAGTTAAAAGGGGATAAAACTTACAATAAAAAGGTGACAACTAAATTACTTATTCACAAAAGTCTTTTTTAGATAAAGTAAGAGTATGAACTTGCATTTAGGGGTGGACATGGTTCAGTTTGGGATAAAAACTGATCCAAACTGAACTGAATTGTTTGCTAAATTTAAAATAACTGAACTAAACTATTTACATTTCGAACCGAACTGAACTGTTTTAAACTGAACTGAACTGTTCCGAACTGAACTAAACTGTTATTATTGATACCTTTGAAAAAAAAATGAAATTGAATTTTAGTTACCGAACTGAACTTTTTCGAACTGAACTGTTTTGAATTGAACTGTTTTGAACTTTCAAAACCGTTAGTAATGGTTCAGTTTTTTTTTTGTTCAGTTCAGTTCAGCAGTTTGGTTCAGTTTTTGGTTTTTTTTTTCCCACCCTTACTTGCATTGATGTGGCGATAGACATCCCAACTAAGTTGGCACCCCTAGAACTTTAAATCACTTATAATAAAAAAATATATTATTAAAAGTAAAAGAAATACAAAAAGTTCAGGGGCATTTTCGTACCCTAGGCAAAAGAAATAAAAGGCAAGAAGAACATAAAGAGAGGCAAGGGAATCGAGAATTGGACATTTTAGGCGATCCCTAGAAAATACTCATCGACAAAAGGTAAGGTGTGTAGAGGTTACCCATCAAAATTGACATTAATAAAAATAATTTATTTGCCTTCCTATTATTGATGGATAAATAAGAATGCACCATAAAAATAGTTTAATAAAATTTAACACTTTACCACAAATCGCGTTGACTTCAATTGGTTTTGACTCCGATTTTGAAAGCTTCCCTTGTAAGGATAATCCAAATTGCGAGAGTTTTGGTGCCATATTGTTATCCAAAAGAATGCTGTAAGGCTTTACGTCACGGTGGAAAATCGGGCGCTTTGCTCCAGTGTGAAGGTAGTGCAGTCCTTTTGCAGCTCCAATGCATATTTCAAGCCTTTTTTTTCCAAGAGAGTGAAACCGTGTCCCTTGAACATAAGTGATCACGGAGAGAGCCATTGACCATTTCATCTTTTTTATACACGAGAATTTTCTCATTTTTTTGGTCACAAAATCCTATCAAAGATATCAAATTTGGATGACAAATCTGGCAGTGGAGTTCAATTTCATTCTTGAACGTTTCTTTCATGTATGTATCTTTTATCCGCAACAATGCTATTGGATAATCATTTTCACCATTATATTTGACATAGCCTTTGTAGACTATATTGTAGTTTACTTGTCCAATTTTTCGATTTTTATCAAAGTTATTGGTAGCTTTCTTAAGATCGTCCAGAGAAAACTCATGGCATAGTTCTTTTATAAATGTTGAACATTGTTTCTTGGACGAACTTCTACGCTTTGAGTATTTTGCAAGCATATTTCCCACACGAATTCCGCTTGATAGCCAATGATAACCAAGGGAAGTACAAAAAAATCAAGCCTACATTTCATCATAAAACATGAAAAGAAGCAAAACGACGGACACACGTTGGGAAAAAATGACATCATGGGTAAAATGTAAGTATCAAACCATTTTCTAAGCTAAAACTGATTCTAATGTATGGTTTTTATGGTTTATTGATATTATTGGACAGTAATTCAACATAATATTTCATGATTCAACACATTTTGTAGTTGTATCTGTACTAGGAGTTACACAATTGAAGATCACCTCAAACTAAAAACCTAAAATTTATAAATGTTTTTATGTGAATTATCCATTTAACTAAGAATCTGCTTGTGAAAGAGTTTATTATTTAAAAGATCAACCAACAATAAATAAATTTTTTTTGTTATTTAAAAGATTTTATTATCCTTGATCAAAAAAAAAAAAAAAGATTTTATTATCCAAAATAAAAACATTAAATAAAAGTTTTAAATATATAAATTAAATTTTACCTGCAAGATCAATCCTCAAGCGTATCGTCCTGATCAGGCAAAGGAATAAACACAATACTCTCTGTTGAAGGAAGGAATCTTGATAACTTGTGACTTGAATGAATTAAATTTATTAAACTTTCGTATGCTTCCTCGAAACTACAGATCTTTTTCATTGACTCGAATTTTTACGTTGACTTGATGAAACTTCCCTGTTCATGCTTATTCGAACAAAAACGAAGAACCTTCCTACCATTTTCTTGTTAAAACTTCATAGCTGTCGGTCCCATTTATTTAGGCATTGTTTTTTTCTAGGGGTAGGTAGCAAATCAATTCTCACACCACGGATTACCTAAGAGCTCATCATATATCCGGTTATATTAATTTCCAAATATATCTTATTGTGAACATAAATATTTGAACACATCTTTTGATACATCCATCAAAAGGAAATATTAATAATTAAATAACACTCTATATGTCCCAAAGAGTAAGCAAAATTCTTAAAAATGTAAATTTTTTTTTGTAAGTTTGCGTGTTTTGATTTTTGTCTTTGTATTTTCTTTTTGTTCTAAAACATCCTTGTAAGTTATAAACATTTTGGTTTTGATACCTGTCGTTAGGGGTGGGAATGAGCTGGGGCGAGCCGGGCTTTGCTTAAATAAGCTAGGCCTAGTGGAAAAACCTAAGGCCTAAGCCTTGACATTTTATCTGTCAAAGACTTTATTTTAAGTCTGGCCTGACCTTTTTAAAAGTCTGACCTGACTTATTAGCCTGTCTAAAAGTCTAGTTTGTGTTACAAATTTCAAACATAATTGGTTCATCAATTTTTTTTCCTTTAAAAAATAATCATGTCTGATAACAACAAGGATTTCAAACTTAATCTACTAACCATACTTGACATTATGCATATCAGTAGCAAGCTTTAGCAGTTCACACAAATCAAATAACCATAGGAGTCTTAAATGATAACTTAACAAGCTTCCAAACAGTACGAAATTATAAAAAAAAAAAATCAGCAATTTAACAAACAAAATGCATAAAATCTTCAATGTGATAACAAAATCAGCATATACTGGCTTCTATATAATTAAAATGCATAAATATAAATAATAATAAATGTGAAAAAATGTATTATACTCATATACGAGCTCGTGTGATAGGTGGATTAACTTTTTTATAAGTCTAAGCCCAACCTATTTAAATTAATAGGCTTTTTAAAAAGTTCAAGTTTGATCCATCTATTAAACGAGCTAGGCTAAGCTGAGCTTTTAGTAGGCCGAGCCATGGACCCTTGACGGATGGTATGACTTATTCCCATCCCTACCTGCCCGTCTACAAAAAGAAAATAATTTTTTTTATTTACATTATAGGACGGAGTGATCCATTGACCGTGTCCACACTTTTCTATGCGGGACTTTTGAACCAGAAGTCTTCTTAGCAAACGCACTTTAGAATTGAGAACCGCATGCATAGTACTGAACGCCTAGCAAACAAATCGCTGCTCAGCTCATACCACAAACAGCAAACAATCTGAGGAATAACACGAATTTAAGGTGATTTGATTCTTTCATATATTTTCTTTAATCTCTTTCCATATTCCATAAAAATTTACTATTACAAAGTCAACGCTGGTATATGCTTCTTATGGTGGAATATTGTTTTAACTGATTTTTGTACTTGATGATGTTTCAAATTTAATTCAATGTGCTCAGTTTTACTTTTATCTCCATATTTCAAGTTTAATTGTAAAGAAATCTGTTTTTTAGAATGGAACAATTTTTGTTGTCTTCTTTCAGCAGCCAGCAATATATACAGGATTTATGAGACATAAATAGATACACTTGTATTATTATGTGTAACAAATTCCTATAATTAAGCATATATCATATTAACTATGTGAAGAAGGATTTAATTTGTATAGCATAACAGTTTAAAACTATTTTAGGAATTAAAAGCGACACTTCGGTGTGATTTGATTGAATGCATGTGTAAAAAAACTTTAGTGTCAGTGCATAGAAATAAATCTCTAAAGATAAAGAGAAAGATTATTTAATGGACCGCCAACCCACCACCATTAAACTATGTGATTTGATTGAATGTATGTGCAAAATTGTTTTAGACCATTAACTCAGCACCATTAAACTCTAAGGAGAATGATTATATAAACAATATCATATGAGCTAAATAGAAACAGTGAACTACAACAACCTTAATATCATAGATTTTCCATGTAATCAATTACTAGTTTTAAATGTCTATAGATTTTTCTATTTTATAAAATCGTACAAGAATAGTATTTTTAGTGGAAAATGTTAGTAATGTTAGTTGTTATGTTACTATTTTCTCCTTTAATCCCTTAACCCAATCAATTGAGCTACCCATCTCCCCCAGTTGTACAAGAATAGTATAAATAGGGCTCATCCCAAAGTGTTTAACAAATCAATAACAAGTTTGCTTGAGCAATTTTGAGAGTTCTCTCATTTCATACCGTTCCTTTTGTCACCGCGCATATAATTTGAGTAATAATTTGTTATGAATGATATAATGCTCACCTTATTAGAGCTTTTATGCAGGAGGGACAACAATGTTTATGGTTGAATCAGTTGTGTCCTTTACAATTGAAAGGATTGCTGACCTCCTAATTGAAGAGGCCAGTTTGTCGAGTGGGGTAAGTGACCAAATCAAGAAATTAGAAATTGAACTAAAGAGGATGCAATGTTTCTTAAGGGATGCTGAGAGAAAGCAGGATGAAGGTGGTGAGACTATAAAGAATTGGATATCAGAGATCAGAAAATTAGCTTATGATGCTGAGGATGTGATTGAAACTTATGCCATCAAAGTTTCATTTTCAGGAGCAATGACTCCTTTCTACAAACTAAGGCATGATCACAAAGTTGGAAACAAGATTATATCTATTAATTCTCAAATAGCAGACCTTACAAGAAGTTTACAAGCATATGGTTTGACTGCAACAACAAGAGACAATGAAGAATCACACTTTGTGATTGAGACACGGAGGCAATTGAGATGGTCTTATTCTCATGTGGTTGAAGAGGTCACTGTAGGGTTGGATAAGGACATAAAGAAAGTTGTGAAATGGCTATTAAATCAAGATCAACATTGTCAAATGGTTTATGTTTGTGGAATGGGCGGTCTAGGTAAAACAACACTTGCTAAAAATGTTTATCATTATAGTTCCATTAGGCGACACTTTGAGGGTTTTGCTTGGGCTTATATATCTCAAAAATGCAATAGAAGAGAGGTTTGGGAGGGAATCTTACTTCAACTTACCGCTTCTTCTTCCAAAGAAGAGAGAGATGAGATTAGGAACATGAGAGATGAAGAATTGGCAAAAAAGTTGTACAAAGTTCAACAAGAGAAAATGTGTTTGATCGTCTTGGATGACATATGGAGCAACGAGACTTGGGATATTTTAAGTCCAGCCTTTCCATCAAAAAATGCAAAGAGTAAAATGGTTTTTACATCACGCAATAAAGGTGTCTCATCACATGTAGATTCCAAAGGCTTGGTTCATGAACCGGGGTTCTTAAATGCAGAAGATAGTTGGTCGTTGTTTCAGAAGAAAGCTTTTTCAACTAGCGATGATCCGGGTAATATACTTGAATCTTGAAAATATTGTTTTCATTGATGAACGAGAAGTAGTTAGAGAAATTGATGTGTAAGGGTAGGAAAAGTTGTTCCAAGTTTAAACATTGATTGAGGATAAAAAAACACGAGAGATTAGTTCAATTCTTATTACATGAAATACCTAGTTTTCCTTTCACCAAGTGTTTGTTTGGACTGATCTTTTTTTTTTTTTTTTTTTTTTTTTTTTTTTTTATATATTGTGTTAAGCACTTGTGAGACTGTTGAGCTTTTGAAAACAACTTATAACATGTTCATAGGAAGTTTTCTGGTTATCTCGATAAGCTCCCCCGAATAGCGTATGAATCATGTGAACACGGTTTGAATTTATTTTATTTTTTGTTATAGAAAGAAACTATACAGACGCACTTATATGGTAAGTGCCTGTACTACAAACGCCAAGTTGATTTTGCAAACAAAGCTTAAGCTTAGTTTGAAACAAAACAGTTGCAGACTTCTAGCTCCTCTCATTTCCTAAAGATTCATGTAATAGCCTTCTAGTATCACTAATCACTAATCATTGAGATATCTTTCTAACTTAAGCAGCATTCAAAGTTTTGACATGACTTTGAGCTTTGTCTCCTTTAGCTTTTGCGGGTACGACCCTCTTTATTGAATTATATACTTATATTTGAGAAAATCACTTAGTTTTTACACCCTTACAAACATTCATGTTATATTTTAAATTACAATATTTAAGTTGATGTATTTGCAATACTTTAAACACTTCTCTTGTCTCCTTAACCTAAGTAATATTGGAGGGGTCAAAACGTTATGTTTGTTGTTTGCATGTACCTCTAGAAATAGTTCATGTATGCTTCATTTTAGTAATTTTTTTCATTTAACTTGAAGATTAGCATGTACCTTTTGCAGAATTCAAAATTTGCAATGAGTTTGAAAGATTAGGCAGAGATATGGTTGCAAAGTGTGCTGGTTTGCCTTTGGCTATCATTGTACTTGGAGGACTTTTGGCTACAAAGGAAACAATCAATGAATGGGAAATGATACATAAACATATAACCTCTTACCTAATAAAAGGAGATGTACCTGAAAGACAGTCAAGATTAGCTGAGGTGTTGGATTTAAGTTACCACAACATGCCTTATCAACTGAAACCATGTTTTCTTTATTTAAGTCAATTTCCAGAAGACTTTGAGATACCAAAAAATAAATTAATTCAGTTGTGGATGGCAGAAGGTTTTGTTTCATCTCAATATGAGATTGAAAGGGATGAAAGATTGGAGGATGTCGCTGAGCGTTACCTAGGTAGCTTAATTAGCCGTTGCATGGTTCAAGTTGGTCAGATGGGGTCTACTGGAAAGATTAAAACTTGTCGGCTGCATGATTTAATGCGTGATATGTGTTTGTCAAAGGCTAGAAAAGAACATTTTCTTAGTGTTATTACCAGATCACAAAAAGATAGTAATAGCATTAATGATGTATCATCATCATCATCTAATCTATCATTAGATTCAAGAAAAACCGGTGGAGTTCGTAGGATTGCTCTTTTCTTGGATAAACATGTTGATAAATTGGTTCCACCCAATGAGCAAGTGAGTCAACATCTTAGATCTCTTGTATATTTCAATGATAAGAAATGTAGAGTTGAAAGTTGGAAGCTACTTAAAACTGTTTTTGAGAACTTCAAATTACTTAGAGTTCTTGATCTTGAAGGAGTTAAGGGGTCAAAGGGACAATTATTGCCTAAAGAAGTTGGAAATCTGTTTTGGTTGAAGTTTTTGAGTTTGAAAAGGACTTGTATACAAATTCTTCCATCTTCATTAGGCAAATTGGAAAATCTACAGAGCCTAAATTTGCAAACTATCAATAAAGTAAGCTGGGATTCAACAGTTGAAATTCCAAACATAATATGGAAGTTGAAACGGTTGAGACATTTATATCTTCCCAATTGGTGTGGAAATGTTCCTGGCATCCTGCAACTTGAAAATCTAATCAACTTACAGACACTTGTAAATTTTCCAGCCAGTAAATGCGACGTGAGTGATTTGTTAAAACTGAAAAAGCTCAGAAAATTGGTATTGAATGATCCAAGGTGTTTCCAAAACTTTTCCGAAAGTTTCACTCTTTGTAATCAAAAGTTGGAATGCTTGGAATCATTGTCCTTAAAAACTGATTTGCTTTCATTCCCTGATCAAGTAGTGGATGTTGAAAAACTAGTTCTAGGTTGTCCTTCACTTCACAAACTGCATGTAGAAGGGAGAATGGAAAGGCTTCCAGAAGCTCAACTATTTCCGCCACAGCTTTCAAAGTTAACTTTGTGGGGTTGTAAACTTGTTGAAGATCCAATGGTAACATTAGAGAAGCTTCCTAATTTGAAGTACCTAAGTGGTTGGGAAATGTATGTTGGGAAGAAAATGGTATGCTCGGTAAATGGTTTTCCTAAACTGGAAGTTCTAGCTATCCGTGGCTTTTCTAATTTAGAAGAGTGGGTAGTCGAGAATGAAGCCATGCCTCATCTTTGTAGATTGAGTATATCTGATTGCAACAAGTTAAAGAGTGTTCCTGATGGACTAACAATTGTTGCTGGTCTAAGGGAGTTGGAAATCAGATGGATGCCTAAATCATTCAAGATTAGACTTGGAATTGATGGAGAGGATTATCACAAAGTTCAACATGTTCCATCCATTGTATTTTTCAACTAGGCATACAATTGAAATTATCAAATATCAGGTACAATATAGGTGAATTTCTCAAAATTCTTCTTTCTTTGCTTACAACTTTATTTTATTATGTTCTGCTTTCTTTTATGCATTGAGTGATTTTTCATCTAGGCATGTAATTTGACATGATAAAATGCATGCCTTGTTATATATGATTACCCTGTGTTGAGAATCCCACTAGGGATAAGATATGGTTTTTTAGGGTTTGAGTTAGGCTAACATAAATTCTTAGATGGTATCAAAACCTAACACTAGCGGGGGAACTTGAGTTACGTTCCAAAGATGTAGAAATCCCTCGGATTACAACTTACAAGCCAGTTTGTAGAGTTTGAGTTAAGCTTAACTCTATAATTAAGACAATGTGTAAAATTCATTTGACCATCTTTTAATCCATACAAATGTTACAATCAGATTTCAGTCTGCTCTGTATCTTTCTTATGCCTATGATTTTGCTTGTGTCGCCTTTGCGTTTCTCGCGTATTGTTACTATTTTCTAACCAAGCAAACGAGAAATAGGAAATACATGTTGATAGTAAATGATATTCTGATCTGAACATTTGAAATCTTATGTCATCTATAATTTATTCTTACAAATCTCCGCACTTCTTTTGCAGTCTAGCAGCAGGTGTCATCATCCTTTCAATGTGCTTCTGAAGATTGAATTTCAAACTGTGAACTTTTTTTACGAATACCTCTATATTCCTGTTGTGTTTTTTTTGCATAGACCTTTTGTTTAATTTATTGAAGGATTTGTAATTTTATTGGCATTGTACTATTTGGAGATTTTAAATAGGTTTCTCAACCAAAAAAATGTAATTGGATCCCTAAACTTGTCAGTAGTTTTTAATTCGGTTTTTTTTTTTTTTTTTTTTTTTTAATGAGATATCTAAATTTTTAAATTTGTCGTAGATAATATGTAGTTTGGTCTTTAAATTTAGAGATCCAATTAAGATTTATTTAATAGATAATCGACCCAATTAAAAACATTTTATTGAAGGTCCTAAGTACAAACTACTCCCTCAATTCCAAATTATAAATCACTTTCCAAAAAGAAAAGTCTTAAATTCGTTACTTTTTTTGTTATATCATTAACTATTTATTACTCTTTCTTCTTTCGATTCTTTAATTTATATTTCTCTTTTTCATACAACATTAAATATATTTGTTAATTTATGTGAAATAACGAAAACGATTAATAATTTGGAACAAATATTTTTTTTTTTAGAGAAATTTGGGACAGAGGATGTTAATTTTAATTTTAATTTTTTAGAAAAAACTGAATAAAGTGAGTATATGAGATTGTTAAACCTATAAATGAATATTAAAGTGGGTAAAGGTAATGGGGAACTTGTTGGATGAAACACTTTTTCGTTAGAGTTTTGATCGTAAAATTGGAGCCTGTGATGTTCTGCGTGCTGAGACGTGGAGTCTTTATCTAGGGCTTAATGTGTCTTGGAGTGAGGGTTTATCTCACCTGATTGGTAAGAGTGACTCGAAGGTGATTATTTATGTGGCTACCAACAATTGTATAATCAATGACGTTATTTAGGATATCCTTTAGCAAGATTGACATAATGAGCTTATTCACATTTAGTGTGAAGGAAACAAATGTGATGACTGACTATCAAATTTTAGTCTATCTTTGCATGATTGAAATCGACTTGTTTTAGAGTCTCCTCCTAATAAATTTTAGTCTATAAATTTTAAACTCTCATATTTGATGATATTTTCAAGAATTGCATGCTTAACAATCTACGTGTAACTTAATTTTTTTTTTTTGGTAGGGTACTACAGTGCCCTTCCCCCATACCCGCATTTATAAAAAGTATTCATACTCGTACTCTCGTGGGCAACAACTTTAATGCTCTTCTCCATACCCTATGGGCACCTTAGTGCCCATCCCTGCACCCATTACTCGCAAAATTGAAATAAAACTATGGTTCAAAAACTTTCAAATCAACTTATAAAATAATATGAATCGTTGTATTTAACAAAATAATAAACATCTAAAACATCCTTCAAAAAGTTTATACCAGCAGGAGGGATTGTATTAAGTAATTTTTAGGTTTAGGCTTAGACTTAAATAGCTAAATTAATTAATTAATTATACACAAAAAATAAATAAATTATTTATCATATTACATAATTATGTATATGCGGGGCTGGGCAATATTGTACACGTACCCATACCATTTAAAATTGTGGGTAATACACATACTCAAACCCGAACCCATGAAAGCGGGGTTTTACACTATCTATTGTTGGGTATTTTTTTTGCAGGTACTCATCGGGCCTGAAAAAAAAAAAGTTTAGTATATGAGATTTTTTAACTTTTTCCAATTGGTTCTAGATTTCTGCTCTTCCCTCAGCACAAAACACTCGCGCCTGCAGTCTTGCTTAAAATGTCTCTGTACAACTTAACCCACGCTTTGTGAGTTAGGTCACGTAAGTATTAATCTCTACGTGAGTTAACTCACACTAGTTTTCTTTCTCATTTTCCTTGTTGAAATTAATAGCTAAAGGATGAATGTTGGTGGACAGAGGTTACAAATTACAGGGCAATCCGTAAAACAAAATAAGAGGAAAACTCCATGCAAATGAACCAACTCAAAACTACATGAAATAATAATACAATTATTAATTGCGACTAGGGTTGTTTATGGTGCATATACTAAATTGAATTGAATCACATGATGCACGACAATTTACAACATCAACCTAGGGTTGGGGACACAATAAATTACAACACCAATCCGTGAAGCAAAATAAGAGGAAAACTCGATGCAAATAAACCAACCTCAAAACTACCTCAAAACTACATGAAGTAATACAACTATTACTTGCAATTAAGGTTATTCATACGCGGGTAACACTTGGGTGACATTGTGATCGGTGATATTGGTCAACTATAATGTCACAGGTGAATTTCTTCTTTCTCTTTCACAGTTTTGTTTTGTTTTGTTGTACACTTATAACTATCAATGTTACCAATCATAACGTCATCCAAATGCTATCCTTCATGCCCATAAACTAAATTGAATTGAATCACATTAACGATTTAGTTCAAATTTTAAAAAACTCTTCGAAACAACTTTGTGACGATGACCTTAAAACCTTTTAAGCAAAATGAATTTAGTCACATATTATTTGAAAAAAAAAAGATGAGAATAATCCCCATTTTCTCACCTTATTTAAGGATTCACTTTTTCGACAAAAAAAAAAGATTCACTTTCATCTACATTTTTATTTTAAGGTTAAATATATTTTTGTCCCCATAAATATATCAATTTTTCATTTTAGTCCCTCTAAAGTTTTCCATCTTCACTTTTGGTTCCTAGTTTAAAGTAAACTCATATTATAAATCATATTTTTGAATAAAATTTTTCAGAAAAATTCATAAATTATAAGAATCTCTCCAAAAAAAAAAATAGTTTTTTTTTTTAAAAACATGAATTTAATATAAATTTTTATATTTTTTACAGTTAAAAATTCATATTTAATTTGTGTATTGTTAAAAATTTCTATTTTTTTTGGAATTTATTTTACAATATTCTACACATTTCTGAACAATTTCATTAAAAAATAAAAAAAATTAATTTAAAAATAGGAACCAAAAGTAGTGATTGAAAATTTTAAAAGGATTAAAAGTTGAAAGAAAATTTTAGAAGAATTAAAATGAAAAGTTGATATATTTATAGGGATAAAAAACATACTCGCTCCCTCCGTCTCATAATATAAGAAAAAAACACATTTTCTTTGTCCCAAAATATAAGCAAAAAGAACAAACTTTTATTATATTTAATCTTGTTTTTTCAAAAAATCTCTTTTCCAAGAAAAAGTTTTGTTTATGCTCATAAAATTAAATGCAAATTACATTCAATTTTATCTCTCTTTCATTTTTTCCATAATCAATAGCCAATGAAAATTATTTTTACATCTTCCTATAAAACTTTTTCTAAAGAAAACACAAAAATA
Organism: Medicago truncatula; assembly: GCF_003473485.1. Lineage (NCBI taxonomy): Eukaryota > Viridiplantae > Streptophyta > Magnoliopsida > Fabales > Fabaceae > Medicago > Medicago truncatula. Next base: position 5,156,135 of record NC_053048.1, on the reverse strand, counting down.
TACTTCAAATTCTTATGTTTTAGTTTTTTAAATAAGTGTGATTTTTTTATTTTTTTTATTTTTTATAATTTGGGACGGAGGGAGTATTTAATAAAATTAGCTGTGAATAGATGATTGCATGTTGCTGAGAATGAGTTGTTAGTTGACTGTTCGTGTAAGAATTTTTCTCCCCTCCTTAAGAAATGGGACCACTTCGTTGAAGAATGGAAGAGTATCTCTACAAACAAACGAAGTCAAAGTAGAAAGCTAAAGCTTCTTCGTTTTTGCTTTCTTCTTCCATTTTTTGCTCGAAGATGCATAAATGAATAAGGAAATTTTATTTCATCAATTAATTAATTTCATTCAAGGCTTTCTAGCTTCATTGGTTGAACTAAGTATGGTGCTGCTGATCAATGAAGATAAGCACTTCAGGATTTATTGATCCAGGTAAAATTTCATTATATATATAGCGTTTGTAATTAATGCTGAAGATTTATAAATTCTAATTCAGTTTGAAGTTTACTTCAATTTTGTAACTCTAGAACATATATAGCTAAAAACTGTGTTTAATTATGATGATATAAAAATGAGACTAAAAATTCTGGTTCTGGTTGAAACAATCATTAGTACTTTTCATAGTTTTCGGCTAAATTCCAGATTACTCGACACCATTATCTTGGGAGGAAGAGGGACGAGACTTGTGAAACACGGACACTCTTTGGATTAGGCGTGTCCAGATGCAAGACACGCGTCTGTGTCGACACCGACACAACACATATGATTCTGTTGATGTTATTTGATTAAATTATTATTGGTGTCAACGTGTCAGTGTCCGTGTTTCATAGGATGAAACTATAAACTTCTTTTGTCAGAAGAGAGTACCATAACTGTTGACGTGTCAAAGCTTTTCAAGTCCTTCCTCTTTACTTGCTGAAAGAGTGTTTTACCTCCGTTCTAATTATAGGGTCCTTCTGAGAAAAACACGGGAATTAAGAAAGTTAATTGTTGAATTAATTTTGCTGACAATTGTTAATTGTTTTACATGTTTACCCTTTATGAAAGAGAATTAGTAGATGTTTTCAGTGAGTATTTATTATATATTGCAGAAAATTATGCAAAATAAATAGGGATATAGTGGTAAAGAAATAATCAATGTGTATTGAAATTTGAAAGGGACCTTATAAAAATAGACAAAGAAAAAACACAAAAGGGTTTTATAATTAGGGATGGATCTAGTGGTCTGTCACATAATGCAACAATAGATTAGATAGTATATCAGCAACCACATTAACTTTCACAATAACAAGGAACATCAAAGGCTACAAAGCTTAAGTGTACTAGCCCAACACAGGGCCTAATTGAAGACATAACAAAGTCTTGTGTGTACTAGTCCAATGCATGAATTGTTAGCTCGTGGACTATAAAGAAGAGATACTCCATGAGTTAGGTGTGTCCTAGTGTTGGATATGTATTGTGTCCGACACTGACACATATGATTACAATGAATTATGTAATTTTCTCAAATTATTATTGGTGTCAACCTGTCCGTGTTGTGTTCGTGTCTGAATTTGTGCTTCATAACTCTGGAGGATTCGAACAGAGAATGAGAGAATACCATTATTTTAAGAGAAAATATTAAGTGAAACCACTGGATTAAATATCATACAATAATTTACTGGTATTGTTCATATACTTAAGATGTTAAAACAAGAAACTAATTAAACATAAATGTGAAAATACTATATAGAAGTTGCATTATTTTGGAACTGCAACATAATTCACTTAACATATGAACCATTTGTTAATTCCACAACAATTTTGGTGCTGGTTTTTGCTTTTGTTTATTGCCACCAACACTTTTTGATGCCCAATTTCAGCTTAGTTGTATGTTTCTAAGAAACTTACCTGAAATACATGGGAAGGATATCATTATGCACAGATAGAGATGTCAACAGGACAAGGCAGGAGAGTGTTCGCCTGCACCCTGTCCCTGTTCGCTACATTAGTCTGTGTCCCCGTTCCCTACCTCATAGTTTTTCCGATCCTCGTCTCCGTGAACAAAAAAATATTTGACTTGTAGAAATTGTTTAGCTATGCATTACATAAAATATGTAGGCTTGGTTGTTAAGTACATCTGAATCTGACCTTTATTATCATTGGCCATCAAACAGAACTCTAACGTGGGAAATATGCTTGTAAAATATTCAAAGCGTAAAAGTCCTTCCAAGAAACAATATCCAACTGTTATAGAAGAGCGATGCCATCAATTTTCTCTGGATGATCTTAAGAAATCTACTAATAACTTTGACGAACATCTAAGAATAGGGTTAACAGAATTCAGTATAGCTTACAAAGGTTATCTCAAACATAATGGTGAAACTGATTATCCAATAGCAGTGAAACGGATGATACATATATTTAATGAATGGAAGTTCAAGAAGGAAATTGAACTCAACTGCCAGCTTCATCACCCAAATTTGACGTCTTTTATAGGATTCTGTGACCACAAGTATGAGAAAATTCTTGTGTATGAGTACATGTCCAATGGCTCTCTCTATGATCACCTACTTTTGAGGGATATGGAATCATTGTCATGGAAGAAAAGGCTAGAAATATGCATTGGAGCTGCAAAAGGACTACACTACCTTCACACTGGAGCAAAGCGCGCAATTTTTCACTGTGACATAAAGCCTCAAACCATTCTTTTAGATAAGAATATGGTACCAAAACTCTCGCATCTTGGATTTTCCTTACAAGGGAAGCTTCCTAACTCTAAGCCAAAACCAGTTGAAGTCAACATGCTTAATGGTGAGTTAATTTCTTTTATTTTTATAGTAAACACTCAAATTAGTTGTAGACTTCTGGTTGAAATTGTTGTGTATTATTTGTACGGGGACAAGTTTTACTTTTTAATAACTCTTTTTGAACTTTAATATCTTTATAATTATAATATAGGATATGATTTGAGTCTGGTTGTGCCTGAAGTGTCAACGTATTTCAAATTTCACAAATGATGTCTTTGAACGGCATTAGCCCTTTTTCTTAAAAAAATAAATAAGATTTGAGTTTTACTCAATACACTTCCTCACACTCAATACTATTGGACTTGGTGTGCGGAGTATGTTTTCAAATTGGTTCTAGTTCGTATTTATAAAATCAAATATAATGTGTGGGGCCCAAGTCTTTATCAACTATTTTCAAATCTCTTTTTATCGTAGGGCTTGAGTTTTTTCAATAACAATGATAAAACTTTGACATGTTAGTCCCTATTCCCTAAATGCCCTGGTTTTGTCATTCTAAAGAGGCATGTTCGAAAATTTTCATTCTTGAGCACTAGTTATGAAATAATTTTTTTCATAACTTTGTCAGGATCTAATTTTGGACCTTACTCTTATTTTTATAGCTTGGCTGCAGATAAATAATTACACCTTTACTCTTGTTTTTATAACTTGGCTGCAGATAATTGGTATATGCAATTTTGTCAGGAAGTCATTTTGGCCTTCACTCATAATTTTATAAGAATAAAGACTTATTTTGGCCACTAACTATTTGTTTGCGGCCCAATTTATTTCCAGACAAACCATAATACGATATTAGTCCGTGACATTTCACACGGGGGACAAATTACACCATGTGTTATAATGGGCCAATATAACATAGGGGATAATTTGTCCCAGTATGATAATGCCAAAGACTAGGGTATTATTTTTTCATCAGGGACTGAATTGGGCTACAAACAAATTGTGAGGGAACAAATTGAGTCTTTATTCTCTTTATAACATTAGGTTACATGGCAGCAAAGTATGTCCTAACCAACACTTTCACAGATAAATCTGACGTTTACTCCTTTGGTATGGTTCTACTTCAAGTAGCATGCACAAATTACAAGAATACCATCTTCGATAAGATGATCATGTTAGATGACACATATTGGTTTTCAGAAAAGTCATTTAATCCAGCTAACTTTTTGGAGAGGTTCCCAGCTAATGAGATTATTGATCCCATTCTCATGAGATTGATTGCGCCGCAATGTTTGGAAGTGTTCATGGATATCATGAAAAGATGCTTGAATATAGAACCAAATGAAAGACCAGCTATGGGTGAGGTTGAGGTCGAACTTGAGCATGCTCTGGAACTGCAGGAGGAAGCAGATTGTGGAAAAAGTAATGATGATTTTTACCTTTTTCCAAGCACCAGTTCTACCTAATTAACCACGGTAAGCTCCCATTTGGGCTGAGAATAAATTTTATGGATGTTGTGCTTCCTTTTTGGCTTGCTGCTAAATACAATTCTTGGAAGGAAAAAAGGAAAGAAAAAGAAAATGCATACTCTCCCTACGTTACATTCTTGTTACGACAAGAATTTCAATTTTGATTCGACAATGGTATAGTGTCAAAGAGAAGATTAAGAGTTCTAGTAGTGACTATCAAAAGCTAGATCAATGAAGGAAAAAATGTCATCGACAATATGTGAGCGTCGACAAGATGAAGGAGGAGTTAGATGGTGTCGGATGGATGGTTCAGGATCAAGACGAAACACACAAGGTCAAGAACGACAAATGCAATGCAAGACTGATATATCTTGGTTGGAAAGTTATTTTTCACCCCATGAGGAATGATCCTAAACTGTTATTTTTTTTCTCTTTATTTTTTATTTTGTTCATAGCAATTATAAATTGGCTAAATTTTCGGTTTCTTAATTTTTTTTATAAAGAAAAATTTAGATATTGGATATGGAACATTTTTGTATAATTTTGAATTTAAGTCCAAGTCAGAACATGTGTAAATTAAAGGTCCATGCCTTGCTTCTATTTCCATAATAAAAGGTGTGATTGACTCAAGACTTGAAAGAAACTAATTGATGAAATGAAACTTTCGTACTCATGCTTCTTACAGCAAAATGGACTAAGTCAAAAACGAAGAAGCTTCAATTTTCTACTTTGATTTGATTTGTCTATAGTCTATACTACTCTACTCCTTGAATGAAATGGTGGTACCATTCCTAAGGTTCAATTTGGAAGGGAGATTAAGATTTTTTTTTTAATAAAAAATTACCATAATACATGATCATATAACAATTCAATCACATTGTATTCATTTTTAATAACATTTTATAGTATACTTACTTTATGTAAGAAATATTATATTTGGTGATTAAAACATTAGTAAATTAAAATAAATTTTATCACATTTAATTGTCGACTTAAAAACACTTTGGAAATTTTTCGAGTTTTTGTTGCTTCATTTGATAAAAATATGAAATTTTAACATGATTTCTAGTGCCAACAACATTTTCTTTTTATTGCGTAAAAAAAGATTTTCTTTTAATTAGAATTTTTTTTATGGTGGCCGGGGTTTGAACTCCGAACCTTGCATATTTTATGCATTGTCCACAACAACTGAGTTAAGCTCACGAGGACAATTTTTTTTTTTTTTTAAGATTAAATCAAAATCTTCAAAGTGTTTAAAACAACTAATATTTAATGAATCTTGATAAATTAAATAAATTTTGTTGAAATGTAATAATATAAATTTATTTGTGGGACCTATTTAATAATTTCTCTTGAGATGCTGGATTGGAGAAAATTAATGCTTATTAAATATTACGTAAAATTAATGATTTAGATGCCGGAAACACGTTTAAGCATCCAATTTAGGGTGCAAAGGCTTGAACCTAAATAAAATGACATACAAGCCATTACTTTGGTTTAGTTTAACACGTGTGATCCAAATTTCTGAAAGAGTAGACAAATGGATAAATAGAGAGAATTGAGACTTGGTCGTTTTTATCTCGAAGAAGCATGAATAAGCAACTTTCATCATATACCATTTTCTATAAACAATAAGCTTCCAAGATTCCTTCCTTCAACAAAGTATTGAGCTAATTCCTTTGCTGATCATGGACGATAGCACATGAGGATTGAACTTGCAGGTAAAATTTAATCTATTTTGTCTTTTTTTGGTACACCACATATTGCAATGTTTTTACCAAATGACTTATTATATCTTATGCTAATTCCTATGACTTATTATATCTTAGGATTGGTATTTATGTACCTCTGAATGTGAACCTTGATCATTGGCTATTAAACAAAAATATTATGGGAAATATGCCTGTAAAATACTCAAACCATAAAAGTTCATCCAGGAAGCAGCAATGTCCAACATCTATAAAAGAACTATGCCATCAATTTTCTCTTGAAGATCTTAAGAAATCAAGCAATAACTTTGATGAAACTCGAAAACTTGGACAATCACTATACAGTATAGTGTACAAAGGTTATCTCAAACATAATGGTGAAAATGAGTATCCAGTAGCATTGGAGAGGATGACACTTAGATTGGGCGATTGGATGTTCAAGAAGGTAATTGAACTCCACAGCCAACTTCATCACCCTAATTTGATATCTTTAATAGGATTCTGCGACGAGAAAGATGAGAAAATTATAGTGTATGAGTACATGTTCAATGGTTCTCTCTATGATCACTTATGTTCAAGGGATCTAGAATCACTCTCATGGAAGAAAAGGCTTGAAATATGCATTGGAGTTGCAAGAGGACTACACTATCTTCACACCGGAGCAAAGCGCGCAATTTTTCACTGTGATATAAAGCCTCAAACAATTCTTTTAGATAACAAAATGGTACCAAAACTCGCACAACTTGGAATTTCCTTGCAAGAGAAGCGTTCTAAATCAAAGCCAACAATGATTAAACTCGACAACGATGAACTCCACAACATTATTGGTAATTTGTTTTCTTTTATTTTTAGAGGAAGCATTGAAATTAGGTATAGAATTCTGGTTTAAACTGTTGTGTGCATCATTAGTAGGATGAAAAACATCACATTTTTATTATTATTTTTTTAAAGTTTTTTCGTTTTTGTAATGTAGAATTTGAGTTTTTCTTAATACACCTTCTCACGCCTGGTACTAATGGACTGACTTGGTGCAATGAAAACGATAAAGCTTAGACATGATAGTCCCTAAATGCCCAGATTTTCTCCTTCTTAAAAGACCAAAATATTTGAATATTTCCATTCTCAAACACTAATTATGAAAGAAATTTATTGAATAACTAAAATGGTATATGCAAGTTTTGTCGATAATTTCTGACGTTAAGTTACACAAAATGGTTTTATTGACAGGTTCGACTGGCCATGGATACATGGCGCCAGAGTGTGTCCGAACCAATACATTCACAGATAAATGTGATGTTTATTCTTTTGGTATGGTTCTAATTGAAGTAGCAGGCACAAATTATAAGAATACTATCTTTGATAAGATGGTCATGTTAGAGAACAAAGATCGGTTTTTAGAAAAGTCATCGAATCCAGCTAACTTTTTGGAGAGGTTCCCTGCTGATAAGATTATTGATCCCATTCTCATGAGATTAATAGCGCCGCAATGTTTGGCAGTGTTCATGGATATCATGAAAAGATGCTTGAATATAGAACCAAATGAAAGACCAGCTATGGGTGAGGTTGAGGTCGAACTTGAGCATGCTCTAGCACTGCAGGAGGAAGCAGATTGTGGGAAAAGTAATGGTGATTTTTAACTTTTTCCAACCATCAATTCTACCTAGTTAACCACTGTAAGCTTCCAATTTGGGATGAGAATAAATTTTATGGATTCCTTTTTGCTTGCTGCTAAATACAATTCTTGGAATGAAAAAGAAAATGTATACTTTCCCTACGTTACATTCCTGTTAAGAGTTCTAGTAGTGACTATCAAAAGCTAAAACAATGAAGTAAAAACATGTTGTCGACAATATGTGATCGTCGACAAGATGAAGGTGGTCAAGGATGACAATGGCAAGACTGATGTATGTTGCTTGGAAGTTATTTTTCAGCGGATGAGGAATGTCCATAAACTGTTTTCTTCATGAAATTTAGAAATTGGAAAGATTTTCGGTTTCTTAACTTCCTTTGATAAAAGAAAATTTTAGATATTGGATAGGTAACATTTTGGTATAACTTTTAATTGGGGGCTTCTATGGTGAAGTCAGAAAATTGACTTTTTTGAAAAAGTTATTTTGTTTAGTCAATAGTATAACTGCCGATATCATGTTAGTTATTGTCCTGCCAGTAAACCACTCTAAAACTAAACTTTACCTTATTACAAATTAGTACTCATACAAAATATTAAGGGGAATTTCTATCTTAGTGCATAATTTGGAATCTATGTTTAATTTTGATTTAATCAGGGACACTATTGCAATAAGTTATGGGCAAATGTGCTATACACCATATAATCTGACGTGACATGGATTAAATACATAAATGCTCAATAATTGATCATTTAAATTCACCAAAAAAATTATTTTCATGACTTCACCATAAAATTTTCCCTTTTAATTTGCTTCCATTTCCGTAAAAAAGATGTGATTGACTAGAGACTTGAAAGAAACTAATTGTTGAAATGAAACTTTCGGATGAAGCTTTAAATTTCTACTTTGACTTCATTTGGCTATAGTCTACAACTACTTTCCTTCCATGAAATGGTCCTATTTATAAGGTTTTAATTTGGAAGGGAGATCAAGAGAGTTTTGAAAGACTAAATTTATATTGCAACATATATTTAAGAATTATTTTTTAGGAGATATATTTAAGATTTTTAAAAATTGAATGAATACAATGATATATAATCATATAACAATTCATTTACACTTCATTCATTTTTAGTAACATTTTATTGCATGATGGTCGAATTCAGGTGAGTGTATCAAATCTTTTATCAAGTAATAAAGTGTGAGTAGAGTATCATATCACATTATTTGAGAACAAGAAATTAAATAAACACAAAGAGGGTAAAGAGGTTTGCAATTTAGTCTGCTTGCGGCAAAGTAAGAGTTTAGGGGTTAACCTGATTTTGATTGCAGAATGTTAGCAGCGGTTAGACTTTTTCAAATTTCTTCTATTCATTCGTTGGAATTATCTAACAGTTAAGCCTTATTCAATTTTTAGCATTTTATTATGTATGTGATGAGTTTGTGGAATTTTACTACCTACCAGCTGCCAAGTTGCACCTGCTGATCACACGAGTATGTACATGTGGGATTTTACTCTCGCAGAGATTTTAGTCTTTAGAGTTGTCAGTCTTATAAGAAGATAAACTTACGCGCGTAGAGATACGTGTAGGCATCTTACTTTCTCAGAGGTATTTGAAACAATAACAAATATTAAGGTTCCAAAATTCTCATTGTCCTAAAGGAACCCTAGTATACTGAATCTTAGAAGGACATCAACAAACTCTCCCTCTCGGTAGTTCTACAAATGGGCATCCCTATCTCGTCTACCTTACCAAGATTGAAAGAATTGAAGAATGAAGTAATTGGGCTGATTTAATTCACGAAGTCACTACGTTTCGCTAATTATTGTACTCTTATCTTAGTTACTTCCTGATTAAGGTTGGTATGCACCAATATTAGGAATGTCACCTTCCTAAATACCATTATCTCAGGGTGGTTCACTTCAAAGGAGACAAATCTTACGCATGACAATAAATTAAATAGGATTAAAAAAATAACTGAATAATTACTTTAAATTAAATAAAATATCCAACAAACAGAATAGAGGTTCATCTTAGAACCTTAGCCTAATTTTTTTTTTGTTACTCATGATAACTAAAGACAAATTACAAAAAAAAATTAACATACCCTAGAGACTTGGAGTGAGGAGAGAAACACCTCCTTTGAAGCTCCTAGTGCTTGCCTTTCTCTTGAACCGCTTCGTTCTGAATGAGGAATTATGAATGGTATTTATAGGGAGAATTTCCACCTGAAGTTGGACTTAAAACTCTGATTTTTCCCCCTTAAAAGTAGCAAAAAGCAGTTCTATGGTGCATGGTTAGGCGCCCAAGTGTATTTTTTGCAATACTCGAGGCGCCTGACATTTACTCAAGGCGCTCAAGTGCAATTTTCTGCACACTTGGGGCGCCTAGCCCATACTCGGGGAACCTAGGCATGCTCGGGGTGCCCCATTGTATTTTCAAGCACGTAAATGCTTGTTTCTTCGTCTTTTTGGGTGTTTGCTTCCGTATACGATGTATTGGGACTTGGGAACCAAATTTTTCCTTTTGTATTGTCTTCTGAGGCTTCTTGAATCTTCAATCATGATCTTCCCAAAGTCTTCAAAATTCTTGCTTTGTCAATTTGCATGATTTCTTCGGTAATTAGGTCAAAACACCCTATAATTGCTATGTTTAGGGAAAAGTAGGATTACATGACACAAATATAGAAAATTTTACGAAATGTCTCGAAATCGTATGCAATTGATCTAATACTCTTCTATTCTCGTTGAAAAATCAACTGAAAAATATGCTAAGAATAACGTAAGATGACCGATCATCATATACTTAATTTATATGATAGATCAAAAAAAAAAAAACATCTGTAGATTTTAATAAATTTTAGAGTTAAATATATATTTAGTCCCTGTAAAATTGAGACCTTTTAAGTTTAATCCATACTTAATTTTAATAGGTCTTTTAGTCCCTAATTTTTTTTTCTGCACTGAATATTAGTCCCTACTCAATTCAAATTTGTTTAATTTATACTTAAACTCTTAAGTTTTTAACAATTTTTTGCAGACTTGTTTAGAACATTAATAAAAGTTCCTTCGCGAAAAATTATCGCAAAATTTGATTTCTACATCCAGATTTTGTTACTTTTTATCTTTAAGTTTTGCGGTTTGAAAAAATTCATATTTAATTTGTTTCATGTTAGAAATTCTAAATTTTAGTAAATGAACCTTTCATAGTGTTATAAATTTGTCTCAAAAAAATCATTCAAAAATTTAAGAGTTTAAGGATAATTAAATAAACTTTGTTTTAACAGGTACTAAAATTGTCACTAATTTTTTATATAGGGATTAAAAAAACTATTAAAATTAAGTAAGGATTAAACGTAGAAGTTATCAATTTTATAGGGATCAAAAACCTATTTAACCCTATATTTTATCATATTTAAATTGTAAACTTTATTTTTGAGATGATTTTTTAACTGTAAACTTAAAAACGCTATTGTTTCTTATAAGTTTATCACATCAGGAAAAAAAAATTAAACAAACAACACTAAGAGGAATATTTTTTAGAAATACACTAAGATAAATATTGTTCGAAGGAAACAAATTGATTTAAAAAAATGTAACCAGTTCCCTTGAAAAAAGGAAAAAACAAAGCACAAAAAGATAATCAATAATGAATAAAAATGCAACTGATTTCACACTGATACTCTCAATAATGAACCAAATGAAAAACCAATAATGGGTGACGTTGAGGTTGAATACAATTCTTGGAATAACAAAGAAAAGGAAAAGAAAATATATCCTTTTCAAATTTTCCTGTTACAACGATTTCAATTTTAATTTGACAAATATTTATGATAGTGTCAAAGAAAAGATTAAAAGTTTTGGTAGTGACTATCAAAAGTTACATCAATGAAGTAAAAACACATTGTCGACAATATGTGGACATTGACAAGATGATGGTGGTGTCAAATGGAAGATTTCAAGATCAAGACCAAACACACAAGTGAAGATGAACATTGTTCTAGAATCTTGAAGATGAAATCGAGAAAAATTAACTGAGAATTAACAATTAACAATCCATGGTTGATTTGTTAGAATTAAGCTAAAAACCAATTACTTGGTCTGCAAGTAAACTCTTATATTCACTTATTTTGTTATGCTTAACACCTTCCCTAAAGCTGAACATGGTAGATACTTAATGTAATTGTTAATATTCTTGTTGCTGAACAGATATGATGAGATGTATATTTGATGATGTATATATAATGTGATGTATGTGATATGATAAGTACACTTTGATTAGTTATACAACGTGATAACTTATATGAGAATATGTGACAGGGAAGTACTATTGAATAAGTCATAATGTGTGTCATTAAGGGTAAGTCCAATGTTTAATAGCCTATAAGGAGTAGGCCAACTTTGAATTGTCCATAAGGGCATAATTAACTTTGAACTGTCCTTAAGGACATAGCCAACTTTAAATAATTAATTAACAAGGACTAGACTAATCTTGAGTTGTTTTGAGATGCATAACTTTGTTTGAGATAATTGTGTTGATGGCTGACTTCCACTGAATTTTCTTTTTCATGAATCTGGTTTGGTTTCTAGTGTACCATATAGAGTGAATGATGTTAATTATGCTAGCTTTAATGACCATTTTGCATTAATGAGTGAAACTTCTGTTACAGTTACTCAAAATGTTCTCTGCAAAGTTAACTTTGTAGGGAAATGTTCAAGATGCTAGCAAGCCAAGCCCAGATTTTCAAAGTTAAGTATGTTGGAAGATTTAAGCCTTTTAAATTCAACTGATAATGTTGAATGAATCAATTAACAATGAGAAGCCTTTTAAATATATATCAGACATCTGCATATGTAAGATTTAATAATAATAATTAAAGAAACCACAAAAGCACAATCAAGTTATCATGAATTTTAAATTAAAAACAAATTTTGAATATTATGTAAATCACACAAAAAATTATGTTCTCATTATCATGAAGTAAACATGACTCTTTGAATCATGCATTTTAATCACAAATAATACCACCAACTATATGCGTGAACCACCAACAAATCTTAAAAAGAATATATCTTCTTAATTGTTCATGCATTAAATATCACTCTTTGAGTCATGCATGACATGTGAAAATGAATATTATATATTAGAAATATAAAGTCATTATAAATTAAACCACTATTACATTTATATATCTATTATCTATCAAATAAATCCTTTAAAAAATATAAATGTGTAAATACTTATATAAAAATTTAAAATGTTAATTATTCTTTTTGTCTCACATCTGTCTTCATCTATAATAAAAATTATCTATTAACATATGCTATTTTATAAAATTTATCTATTAACATATACTATTCTTAAAAATTTAGTGGTCTTGTAAATATTTTTATATGATATTATATCTTACTAAAAAAAAATACATGATTCTCTTTAAGTATGGGGCTTTAAGAGGTCTCTCATCCTGGCCGTTCTAAGAGTAAACTATAGTCGAAACAAAACTCTGTTAAAATAACTTTATTTTCATTATATGACATAAGAAGATCATAAAACTTAAGAGAATATCATCAATAATCAACAACATTGACAACATGTTTTCCTACTAATTTGTTTGATTAGATGATATTAAAAATATGTAGGAAACTCGAGGGTGAGAGGGGTAAAAAGTCACAGGCATAAGGAAGAAATATACGATACTCTGAAAGTAATATCAGTATAAGATTAATAAAGGATCAAATGAATTTTACACATGGTCTTGTTAAAGGATTTTATTGGGCTAACGTACTCTTAGAATACATTATTAAACCATACTAAGCGAGTAAAGTCTCCCGCTTATAAATACATTTTTAGACCATATTTCATCTAACATAAAATTCTCAACACCACCGGCTAAGTATATATAACCAGCCTTCCTAGTGTGGAAATTTTTTCAATGCATAATAAAATGCAGAAAATATACTGCTAACTTTACCCCAATTTATAAGACCCTTTGACGTTTTTTAAGCTTGTAAAAAAAGTTGTAGTGTGTTTAATATGTATAAGTGCATTTAGTATTGAATTTTCATATTCTAAAATAAATTAATGAAATTAATTAAGAGATATATTTCGAAAAAATAATAGATGCATCTAAAAATTTAGAGAATCTTCATATTTATGGGCAAAGACTACAAGAATTTTGATTATTATTGGCGGAACAAATCCCTCAGTAGTGTATCAAATCCCTCAAGTAATACACATTACTGACAGAATCTATAACGAAAACGATCCCTCAGTAATACTGGCGTCAGTAATGTTACTGGCAGAATTTTCCCTCAGTAATGTAGTGGGTGATCTGATGAAACATTAGGGATTATTCCGTCAGTAATTACTGGCGGAAAACTTTCCGTCAGTAATTGCTGAGGGAAAATTGCATTGTGAGAACTACCTTCTCATTACTGAGGGAAAATTCCGCCAGTAATGTTTACACAGATATGCATTATTGACAGAAATTTCCCTCAGCAATGTATTTCACACTTTTTTTTTATGATCCCTTCCAACTTTTTAATTTTAATTAAAGAAATAAAATTAATTAAACACAAATAAATTAAAGAAATAAAATTTTAATTTAATAAGTTTCAAATTAATTAGACGATATATCATCGTAATATTAGTGCAATAAATAAATAGTTTTCTTACAAAATCATAAATATTTCAATAATATTCGTCCAATCTAAAAAAACTAACGGAATAAACTAATTATCATAATATTCTAGCAAATTTGATTTTGATCTCCCTCCCAAGTCCTAACATAAAATCCTTGAAAATTCTTGCCTCTGGATGTGTAGCAAATCAAGTGCTTCAACTCTTCTTGATTAAATGTTGCTTGAGCTTTAAATGTCAATTAACATGTTACCGATGATTATGGAAAACAAAGAAGTGAAACAAGAAATTAATATGCAGAGTTTCAATCAACACCAAAATATTATTTTTTTATGGTATGATTAAACTCATTAATTTGCTTAGGAGCACCAATCCACAATATCAGAATTCAGATATATAGATAGATGTCATGCAACGAATTCAATTGCACACACATAAAAGAAATGTAATTCAATTGCATACAGATCATATAAAAGAACAAGAGTATCTCTATGTAACAGTTGAGTATATGCACCACGCACGGGCTCGCACACACACACTATGAAAACAACATCAACTACTTTAACAATTAAAACTTAAAAGGCTAGGAAAAACTCGCATATAAGCTTTCATTTCTTGTAGTCAATTCGAACAAAACCAACCATATTCATCAACTTTTCTACACTCATTTGTGTGTCTTGAAAATCATGGAATCATAGGGAGAAAGATCATAGATGTAAGCAAGAGAGCAAACATAAGAGTACTCATCTGGGAGATACTCATAGAGATCCATATTGGAATGAATATATTGATTAAAAGATGATGAATGAGTACAATAGTGTTCCTATATATAGAGATTAGTTTGAGTAATTAACTCTAACTAACTTCTAACCAAACTACTAACTCTAGTTTACTTATCAACTAACTATAGTTGATTACAATTACTCTAATCTAACTACCTTAACTAACTACACATAACTTCCAACTATTTTAACAGCCTCCCTCAAACTCAAAATGGGGAAACTCACCAATTTGAGCTTGGAATACAATGAAAGTACAATTGGAATTTATTGGAATTTATATACTATAAAAGACTAAGTGAAACAGGGGTGTAAGCTAGTAAAAGACACGAAATAACTGTGAAAAAACAGCAAATCCCACATTGAAGCCTAATGATTTTGAGGAATCCCATGCCTAAATGAAAATTGTACCTTTGTTGTAATCAGATATGCTCTTGAATGATTTAGGCATCCATTTAATCTCTAACTCCCTTAGTCCATATATAGGAACCCTCTTTAACTTGGTGCAATCAGATATGCTCAATCTACAACGATAAGGTATGATTTACCACCCACGGCATTTCACATGGGAAAGGTTAATCATTTTCCACCATGGGAAAGTTGGATTCAATTATTAGATTAAGTGAAGAACATATTCTTAACATGCTCTCTCAACACTAGATTTTTCTTCACACTATCTTCCAATAATTTAAAAATTCTGAAATTTAATTTTAAGAAATTAAAAAAATCGAAAAAAATTCAGATAATTTTTTTTTAATTCTGTAATTCATTTATTGAATGTTAGAATTTTTTTTCAAAATATTTTCTTAGAAAAATAAAAAACTTCAATTTCAAAATATTTTTTTTAGGATTTTTATTTTATTTTTCAGAATATCTTATTTTATTATGAAATTAAAAAATATATTCTTTTAGAAAAATAAAAACTTATCTTAGTTTCCAAAATTTTATTTTTATTGCAATAATTTTATTTTTTTCAAAAAAAAAATTCTAACATTCAATAAATGAATTACAGAATTTAAAAAAAAAAATCTGAATTTTTTTTATATTTTTTTAATTTCTGAAAAATTAATTTTCAGAATTTTTAAATTGTTGGAAGATAGTGTGAAGAAAAATCTAGTGTTGAGAGAACATGTTAAGAATATGTTCTTCACTTAATCTAATCATTGAATTCAACTTTCCCATGGTGGGAAAGGATTAACCTTTCCGAACACACACCATCAATAAAACTTTTAATTTAGGAAAACCATTTGTTGAGCATACCATTTTCTTTCCAACAAACATTTGCCAACAACTTACGTACTTCAAATTAGGAAGCCTCTCTAAGGTTACCATTGGATCTTCCACAAGCTTACAACCCCATAGAGTTAACTTTGAAAGTTGTGGAGGAAATAGTTTCGCTTCTGGAAAACTTTTAATTCTTGCCTCTACATTTAGTTTGTGAAGTGAAGGACAGCCTAACAACAATTTTTGGACATCCACTGCTTGATGAGGGAATCAAAGCAACTTACTTTTTAAGCACAATGATTCTATACACTCCAATTTTTTATCGAACAAACTGAAACTTACGACGAAGTTTTGAAAATACCTTGGATCGTTCAATACCAATTTTCTCAGCTTTTTCAATTTGAAAAAATCTTTTACCTCACATTGATTGGCTGAAAAATTTATTAGTGTTTGCAAGTCGATAAGAGTGTCAAGTTGCAAGATGCCTGAAACGTTTCTACTCCATTTTGGAAGATATAAATGCCTCAAATTTTCCAACTTGCATAGTATTTTTGAAATTTTTACTATCGAATCCCAACTTAATTCATCAATGGTTTTGTAAATTTAGCCTTTGCAAATTACTAAGTTATAGTGTAGAAGGAAAAACTTAAGCGAAAATAGAGTTCCAATTTCTCTACAATGATTGACCCTTTAACTCTTAACTCCTTCAACATCTAGACTCTTAATAATTTGAATTCGTCAATAACACATGTATCATACCCCAATTTTT
This sequence comes from Medicago truncatula, assembly GCF_003473485.1. Lineage (NCBI taxonomy): Eukaryota > Viridiplantae > Streptophyta > Magnoliopsida > Fabales > Fabaceae > Medicago > Medicago truncatula. The sequence continues at coordinate 5,139,196 of NC_053048.1, read as the reverse complement.
GACCTAAGGTCCACATTCATACGCCTTACCCCGATCAATCCCTGATTTTTCAGTGAAAAATTCAGCAAAAAGATATTTTAAAATACCTCATTTTGGTTCCAAATCGGGCCCTCTTCTCTCGGTCTTTAATCAATTATTTCCATCTTTTATTCTTAAATTAATCCCTATTTTATTTTATTTTTAATTTTCTTTTTTAATCAACATTTCTTTTAATTTTAGATAAGTTTAAGAGTCAAGTCTGCATAGTTATCTTTTTATTATTTTTGTTATTTGATAAAATCCAAAAAAAGGCCTGTCACGCGTGCATTAGTTCCAATCCAGCAACAGCTCATATGCAAGCAATTTACCAGGAGCAGAATCACGCTCCTCTCATCCTAATACAAGCACAAATTCTGCATCCTCCAACAAACCCTAAGTCCAAACCATGACACTATAAATAACATCTGCAATTCATCAGCAGAGGGGGCCCCGAAATTCATAGAACAGAGAACCAAAAAACGGCCAAATTCATCAGAAAAGCGTGAACCCGCAACATCAGTAACACGCACAAAAATTCCCAATTTCAATAGCCAAAATTCATCGCAAAATTCCATTGAGAAACATAGTTATACGCATAGACCTACAAACTCAAACCAACAGTCTCACAAAATCATTCAATCATCAACAACAAGCAAAGCCCAGCATCAATCAACAAGAACCTGCAACATTCAAACCAAAAATTCCAAACCAAATCCAACACGTCCAGAACCTCAAACCAAACAAATCCACTACGAAAGGTAGTTAGATCTAGGACTTTCTATTTTGTTTTTTGTTTGTCTTCTTTTAATATAGGAAAAAATCAAAAAAAAAAAAGAAAAAGAACAGAGAAAGAGAAAGCCGGAGAGAAGCAGATCAGACGCGAGAAGCAAGCATCACGAAAACGGACCAGGATTATAAGCACCGCGTCGCAGATCGAAGAGAAAGAAAAGGTATAATTTCGCGTCACTTAGATCTAGGGCTTTAAGGTTCGGTTTTAAAGTTTTTGAGGTTAGAAACAACAATAAAAACGAGAAAAGGAGTATACTTAACTCCGGCGCGGCGGCGAAGCCGCGATGGCTCGCCGGCCACCGCGCTGGAACTCACTCCACCACCCATTCTCCAATCGGAAAAGATGAATAAAGAGAAAGGAAGAGAACAGAGAGTTTAAAGAGAGATGGGGAGTTAGAGAGAGAAATGAATTGCAAAAATGAACAAAAAGTCTTACACCCTATATATATGTCCCCTTTGAACCGGTTTGGTTTTCCTAGAACCGACCAAGGACTTGAACCAATCTGGCCCCAACCTGTCCTCTAAGTCCAATTCCGAAATTGTTCTTCGGCCCAACTCTCTGCTGTTTTATTTTCTGCTTGTTGTTTGCATCTACCTGAATACTGTTGCACCCCTACCTTGTGATTAAACCCCATTTTATTTTAAGTCTTGCATGCATTTTATTTTATTATGTTAACATTGCATTTGGTTGATGTAAATAATTAGAATGTAATCTAGGGTTGATGTAAATAATTTATTTTTTTCTTGTCATTTACTTTTCCGCAGACTTTAGAATGTATCATAGGCTTTTATGTAATAGTCGTAGATGCATGGGTGCGTGTGTGGGTGTATGCTGTATTTTTATGCTTTTTAGTTTAGGGTCACTACTAAGTACCTACGCTTTTACCTTTTTGCTCCGTTAGTTTTAATTTTAGTTATTATTCAAAAAAACAACAAAAACATGCAAATAACAAAAATCACAAAAAAACCTTTTTTTTACAATAAACCTTGATCCTAAGTCAAGTGGTCGTTTATTTTATTTTATTTTCTTAATCAAACTTCAATCAATCTAATCATACTTTGAGTCCATTTTCTTTAATATAAAAAATACAAACAAGCTTATTTTGCCACTTGCTTTTATTTTTAAAAACCTTTTTCAAAACTAATAAAAAGCACACAACCAATCAAACTGACAATTTCTACCCCGAACTACGAGATTTTAATCCTTCACGGGTACGTAGGCAGAGGACCATGTCCTTCCAAACAATAAAAAATGTAGATATTTAGGTCTTTATTTTTCCACTTTAGTTCTTCTTTTCAAAATAAGCAAGCAAGTTATAGCACGGAAATTGAATAAAAACCAAGAGGTTCCCGTAGAGTACTACGGACATAAAGGGTGCTAATACATTCCCTTTTTGTAACTAACCCCCGAACCCTAAATCTTTTCAAAATGGGGTAGTGAATCAAAAGCTAATCAAATAGCATTGATCTCTGAAAAATGACGCGACAACATGTAACTAGTGCTTCTGTCATACCCCAATTTTTGACCTAAGACAGCACTGACACGTGTCATTTAGCTCCACCGGTCTCAGCCTTTCGAGCAAAAAAAAAATCGGCAGGGAGGTATTTTAAAATACCTCATAGTTGATTCCGAGTCGGGCCCTCTTCTCTCAATTTTCATTTAATTTTAATTTCCATCTTTTATTAACTTTAAATTCATTTTTTTTTAACCTTTATTTTATCTTATTTTTGTTTTATTTATTCTTAGTCCTTTTTATTTTTAATGTCCAAAAATAAATCAAAATTTTGTCCGATAATATCCAAACACACAGCTCATTCACACAGCTCAAAACAGGCTGTCATGTTCCTCTCCAAGCAACAAAATTCTGCTCTATAAATACAACACACAAACCAGCCAAAAAAGGGGGGCCCAAGAAGAAAAAACATTCCACGGCCAAACATACAGACACAACAATTCTCACTCCATTTTCTTTCCAATCCATATACCTGCAAGAAATCAACAACAGAGTCCAGTAACACAAAAATTCCAAACACCAAGACCACAATTCACAATCCTACAACCATATCAACAACTATCAGCACTGTAACGTCAGTTACCAACACAAGTCACAAACAAACCTCAAAACAGCTGTAACTCAACACCAATCAACCCACAACCACGTAATAACAAAATCAAACTCAGCAATCATCACAAAACACAACCCATATCGCAACCAAATCAAATCACCCAACCTCATCAACAAACCTACACAGATCCAGATCAAGAAAAAAACAATAAAAAGGTAGTAGCCCTTTTTGTAGATCTAGGGTCCGTTAAACCTCATTTCAAAAAACCGTTTTCAAAAAAGAGAGGAGAAGGGAAAGGGTAATCTTTTGGTAAAAAAAATCAAAAAGAGGAGGAGTTTTTAACTCCGGCGCGGTGGTGCCGCCGCGAAAACTCGCCGGCCACCGCGCCGGAACTATCTCCGGTAGCCTCTTCTCGTCGGAGAAGATGAAGAAATTCTAGAGAGAAGGCAGAGCTTCTCTCTCTAGAAATGAGAGAAGAGAGAGAAAGAGAAATAAAAATAAACGTAAAAAACCGGAGCTGGCTATTTATAAAGGGATTGAACCGGTTCAACCTTTAAACCGGTCTGAACCGGTCTAATCCAAGCCCACACGCGTCTGGCCTCACCCAAGGCCCAAATCCTCTTCATTTTATTTTCTGCACCCCCTTTACTGCTCACAGACCCCCAGCATCTCATTTTTTTTTAATTTCTTTTTCATGCATTTTAATTCTCTCTCTATCCAGAGTGCTCTGGTCCTATATTAACTGTTAATATTATATTTTTGTTCAAATTTAATTATTCTCCAGAACAATCTGGTCCTTGTTAATTAAATTAATCCAGAGTGCTCTGGTCCTAATTAACTGTTAATATTATATTTTTGTTTAATTTAATTATTCTCCAGAACAATCTGGTCCTTGTTAATTAAATTAATCCAGAACGATCTGGTCCTTGTTAATTAAATTAATCCAGAGTGCTCTGGTCCTAAATTAACTGTTAATATTATATTTTTGTTAATCCAGAGTGCTCTGGTCCAAACTTAAATGTTAATATTTATTTATTTTTGTTTAATTTAATTATTCTCCATAATATTCTGGTCCATGTTAAAATAACTTCACAATTCAGCTTAACTTCATTTTTCTCATTCTGCTTATATAATTTTCATATCTTTATTCCAAAACAACAAAAACATTCAAATATCAAAAATTCATAAAATGAAATTTTCAAAATAAACCTTGATCTTAAATCAAGTGACCGTCTTTTATTTTATTTTTCTTAATCAAATTTCAAATCAATTCTAATTCAACTTCAAGTCAATTTCTTTCAATCTAAAAAACACAAATCAATTCTCATTTGCCACTTGGCTTTTTATTTCAAAACCTTTTTCAAAAACTAATAAAAAACACTCAACAAATCAAACGTCAATTTCTACCCCGAACTACGAGGTTTTGATCCCTCACGGGTACGTAGGCAGAGGACACTCGTCCTTCCAAATCAATTAAAAAACAATTTTCTTTTTTCTTTTCAATTATCAGTTAAAAAACAATTTTCTTTTTTTCTCTTCAATTTAAAATCAATTTTCTTTTCCTTTTCTACTCATCATTTATTCTATTTTCATCTCTTCAAAAGCAAGCAAGTTTAAGCACAAAAATTTAAATAAAATCAAGAGGTTCTCGTAGAATACTACGAATATTTAGGGTGCTAATACCATCCCTAAATATAACCAACCCCCGAACCCTAAATCTCTTCAAAATGGGTGGTTTGGAACTTTTCCCCTTAAAAAAAATTTGTTCAGTCGTGAAGTAAAAAGCGAGTCAAAAGCTAATCAAATGGCCTTGACCTCCGAAAAATGGCGCGACAGCTTCCAACATAAATAAGAGATCTAAGGTATTGACTAACCCGCTCATGAGATGTGATGCAGGAGAATTTTATTAGTAATTTAGTAGTATTTATTATTTAAGCTTAATTTTCTAGAATTTTCTACTTTGTTTTTCAGTTTGTTATTTTTGGACCATTAGAGTTTGTTATTTCCCTATTTAAGCTTAACAGTTGTATCCTAAGAGACAACTTATAACTTTTATTCAATCAATAATATTTTAGAGAGTGTTTTTCAATTTCTGGTGAATTCCGGAACTCTATTTTCACAGGTTTGTCGCTTGCAAACTTGTTCTTTTCTATCTAGGTTCAGCGCATGCTAGCCTACGCTTCCGTATTGCGTCAAGATGGAATCAGTTTATCAACATTTTTATCCAACAAGAGAGAAACCCTACGACCTTCGGTAACTTCTTTTGATTAGATGATGATGATACATCATTAATGGGGTGAAGATCCTCTCCATTTGACAAAATAAATGGAGATTTGCAAGTTGGAGAGAGATAGACACAAAAAATAGATAGTGGGTCCTACCACTAAGTAGGTCCCACCATCATTAATTATATTTTATGTTTTTTAAGATTTTATGTGTCTTTATCTCTCCAAATGGAAGAAATTGAGAAACACATAAATGAAGAGGATCTTCATGGAGTCGGAAGTTTTTAATCTTTCCGATAGATCCTATTTCACCAACCTGAATCATGCAACGACTAACTAAAAAATCTAGGTAGCGCTCAACGACATCCTTCATTGTTTCATTCCTTTCAAATTCATATTGAGACGAAATTAGTTTATTCCTTTCTGTTCGAGAAATTGGCTCAAACAGAGGAAACACGGTTTTAGTTTGTAAGGCAAGTCGTGATAACTTATGTCATATACCTCAGTTAATCTCGATTGTCTCTCAATTAGGTATGATGTTATATGATTGTGTATTATTTCCCACTCACCGAGTGTTTCCTGTGTAATGCATGAACTGGTATATACTCCAATTTCAGCTTATTATTTACAGTGCTCTAGCAAATATTTGTTTTCTTTGAACCCCTTCCTCAACATGATTTATTGATGAAGAAAGGAGTAAGAGTAAATTAATGTCAAGTCTGAAGACTAAAAAGACATCTATTACTAGAATCCTTCGAAAACTATTCAATAGAAAAATAACTACGAGAGAAGACTACGACTATTCCATCTCAAACCCAACTTAGTCAAAGGAAGATTACGTTATTTCCTGTTATGTTAATTAAACTAGTTACTTATGTTTCTTGTTCTCAAATCAATCAATAGTTGTACTAAGAACAATTGTTGCCACTCTAACCCTACAATAAAATCTTCCATCACGTGAGGATAAGACCATTTTAATTGTCTTTTTAGCTCAAATGAAAAGTGTAATTCTTATCCAGAAGTCCTAGCTCAACTGGCAAAATGCCGAAATTGTTAGGCCGGATGCCATGACCGAGGTTCGAACCCTGATACATCCACTTGTGTGTGTGAGTTTATAATGGCTTTGCCATTTCGTCTATCTACCAAAAAAAAAAGAAAAGTGTAATTCTTCATTGCCTCTTGTTGCAGTCAAACCATATGCTTGTAATCTTTTTGTAAGGTTAGCTATTTGAGAATTAATTACTATAATCCTTTTTCCAACCTTGTGAATATGCCATAATTTATAGACAGGATTCAATGCACTTGTAAGTTCAAGTTCGATGGCATAATTCTCAATCAGATCCTCGACATCGTAAGCTAGTTTTCTAATTTCTGATATCAAATTCTTTATAGTCTCACCACCTTCATCCTGCTTTCTATCAGCTTCTCTTAAGAAGCATTTCATCCTCATATAAAAGTTTTGCCACTACAATTAGTGGGTCACGAAGGTTTTCAATTGTAAATGACACACTGACTGACTCAATCGTTATGATTATTTTGTCACCTGCAAAAAAGTTCTAATAAGGTAAGCTTTGATTAAACCTGACATGGTCACTTTGATTAAGATTTGAATATTGAACAAGCATATTTTCCACATGACAACTACTCAGATGTACATAATAAATAAGCCTACACTAGTTTTTTTTTTTTTTTTTGGTTTAGTAGCCTAGTGTCTAGAGTTCACACAATTATATGTGGAGAAGTGGGGTGTCCGGATTCGAACCCCGACCCTTGCATAAATTATGCCATGTCCTACCAACTAAGCTAAGCTCGCAGGAACGCTACACGAGTTCTTTTATAAGTTTATAAGCCTTCACCTAAGAACTCATCTTCAGACACATGTATTTGCGGTTAATAAATAAACATTAAATGCAGCTTTGTTCCTCGTATAATTGCTATATGGTGCCAGTACATCACCCACGAAAATTCACGAAGGTGTGATGGGCGTGACCTAGAAACTAGTTACCTATAATTTAGGCAGTTATGCAAAGCAAGTGGTTACCCATAACTTGTTATTATTTTTTAGTGTTTTTTTAAGGAGAAGTGGGGTGTCAGGCAATATCCTGTTCGATGTGAGACTCTTAAACATTCCCTCACGACCAGTACTATTGGGCTTGGTTCGTGGACATAAATGGTGGGTGGCTCGATAGTAGAAACTTGATAGCAGGTGGCCCAATGGATCTTGGAGAGACCCTGATACCATCTTAGAAATCGTGGTTGGGCCTAACACAACCTCGCCAAACCGGCTTGTGAGGTGAGGATTGCCCCCATTAATAAACATATTGTCAGGCCATGTCATGTCCGATGGAGGACACACACAATGCTTTAAATCAATAAGAATGTGAATATTAGAGTGTTTAAAAGAGAGTTGTTAGCATTACTCTTTGTTCAAATTGATCAAGTAATATACGACTACTAGTCTACAAAATAGCTCTCTAAAGAAAAAACAGATTCTATATTTGTAATTTGACATTCTTTCTATTTTTTAACCTTATATATTTTTTTCTTGTACACATAAAATCCAAAAAATGATCTGAACTTGAATTTTTTAATTACATTAAAATATGAAAAAAAAAATTAGAATTTTACTTGTGGACATAAAGTTGTATTTTTTTCACGCTTGTTTAGGACATTAAACTAAGACTTTTCTGTTCTCGTGAACTTAGTCAGTTTGTATGGACAATGCATAATAATATATTCGAGGTCCAGGGTTCGAACCCCGACCACCACAAAAAAAAAAAAAAAACTAAGACTTTTCTTGTAAAATTATACTTTTCCAACAAAAACAGATTAATTATAAATTTTTAAAGCGGAAAAAACTCAACAGAACCATGGAAATCTCGACCTAAAAATCGATTTTTATCAATTCCAGTAGGGAAAGATGTGGTCGCCGATTTCCATTTAAGTACCGAAAGCGAGAGTGTTTTTGTCTATGGTGAACAAGGTGTGTGGCTTCGAATTCATAAAATGATACAAACCAAATATATTAATTTGTACAACTTTTAAAGAAATTATTTTCGCATTATCTTCAATTTTTCAAATGTAAATTATTTTTAAATGTTTCTTGAGATCGAATGTCTTCCTTGTGTCAAATGAATTTAAGTGGTACATGAGCAATGAAGAATCGTTCAAAAAAATTTGAGTTCAATTCCTATGTAAAATAGTTTTTTGTCGTACTTTGTTTACCTTTTGAACGAACGCCAATTACAACCCCTTTTCCAACTAGGGTTAACATCAAAAAAATCTCTGTGTTTTTTTTTTAGGAAAAAAGTCTCTTTACTTAAATTTTAATATAAGAAAAAAATTATAACCACCCATAAAAAAATCATATATCCTTTAAATAATAATAATTTGGCCATAAAAGAAATATTAATTCTTCTACCAAATAACGTACTACACTAATTTTTTTTCAAATATAATCTTTTTTGCGGTCTTCTATCATAATCTGTAATTTATAATCATTCTTTATATGTAATCATTCTTTATATGTAACGGTTTTCCCTATAATTTGCCTAAAGTATTAAGTACTGAGAATATACCAAATTGACCAAATTTACTTCGTTTTCTCAGTCAACACAGAAAATCCATCTTCCATTAATATATATAAACTATATTCTCTCTTGTTATTCATTTCTTTGTTCGTTGTCAACATGGGTTCTGTTTTGTTCTTGATTATGTTAATTCTTCCATTGGTTTATAATGTTGCTGCTGATTGTTCTAATGGAGCTTGCAAGGTATGTATCTTTACATTAATACAACAATATCAAATTAATTAATTGTTCTTATTATTTAATTACTTTGTTTCAAATTATGTTTAATTTGTTTGATTTATTAGCTTGGTGATGAGTGCAATTCTGATGAAGATTGTGGAACTGGACTCTACTGTTTCGATTGTTCACTTGAATTTGATGGGAAAAGGTGTGTGAGATCATCTGTTACAGATCAATTCAAGCTCATTGTAAGATAATACTTATCTCTTCAATTATATGTTTTTTTTAATACGATGTTTCTGATCTATGTGTGTCCAATATCCACCGACATAGGTGTCCGGTGTCCACCGACATAACATTGATGATATGACATTGACACATCTTATTATATTTAATTAATTTTTTTATTGAATTATTATTGGTGTCGACGTATGCATTTTATATATGCATTAATGTTACATTGCATTTTGCATAATTTTCTTAGAAAACTGACCCACACAAACACAAAAGATTGTTTAGTTTCCAACAACAACCATATGGTGGTTGGATCACTTTGATTTGTCCCGTTGCATTTTTCTTGTTTGGTGGGGTAAGATAGAAATTATTTCTAAACCATTTCACATTGGAGGAATACTTTTTATTTTTTTTAGGGGAAATTGGAGGAATTCTTGGTTGTTCACAATCCAAAGTATATATCATTTAATAATTTTAAAAATATGTAGTATTTAATATTTTTTTTTTCTTTTTCCTCCTTTAAGTGTGTACCTAATCTTTATGTCCAAATCTTGTGACCATAGAACACCGTCTTCACACCATCTGAATAATAATCCCAGATTTGGTGGGGGCTACAACAATACAAACTTTTAGTTAATTATTTTTTTGTTAAATATGTTTTTGATTCCTATAAAATAGGGACCTTTCAAGTTTAGTCCTTACTTAATTTTAATGGTTCTTTTAGTCCCTAAAAAAAAAATTCTACACTCAGTATTAGTTCCTCCTCAATTTAAATTTGTTTAATTTATGTTTAAACTCTTGAGTTTTTGAATAATTTTTTACAGACGTGTTAAGAACATTACTAAACGTTCCTATGCAAAAAATTGTCGCAAAATTTGATTTCTACGTCCAGATTTTGGTGGTTAAAATCGAAATATGCTACTTTCGATTTTGATTATCAATTGTGGCGGCACAATCCTTTAGCATGCTTAAAGTCTGTTTTTTAGCTTGTTTCTTCTGCTTTTCCTTATTGTTTTTTCTTCAGTTTGCCTTTGCGGTGCTTGTACAGTGTTTTGAATTTTGATTTTGCCTAGGCTTTTTGGCACACCTTGTGCTAAAACGTCTAGTTGTGTTTTATTTTTTATTTTTTTTTGAACAAGAAGTGTTTAATTTTCTAATATATCAGTTTGGCTTTTTAAAAAAAAAAAAAAAAAACCTTATATTTTGTTTTCTTTTGTGATTATTTGTGTAGTCTATTCTCATTTTTGGTATTCTTTGTTAAAGTGGAATGCAACTCTCATAACTAACCTAACTTGTGATTCCCTTTGTTTCATGTGCATAAGCCGAATTTTGAATGACAGTGACACGTCAATCAATACTTGTGAAAAAGAATAAAATGAGAGACCTAAATTGCACAACCACAATACTTAACCAAACATGCAATTTACCCTACAATTTTTCTTTTGAAGTAAAAAGACAAGAAAATTGAATAGTATTTATCTTAATCTCTTGCTAATTGTTTCCATTTTTCTATGTACAGAATAATTCTCTACCATTCAATAAATATGCATTTTTGACAACGCATAATGCATTTGCAATTGAAGGGGAACCATCTCACACAGGTGTGCCTCGAATTACTATCACCAACCAAGAAGACACCATCACCCAACAACTTAACGTATGCTATTCAAATTACATATATATTATATGGTTAAAATATTATGATTTTTTTATTTTTTTTAAAGTTTATAGACAATGTTAATTTCACTCACAATTTTGTTTTAATAATGGTTAATTTTGTAGAATGGAGTTCGGGCACTAATGTTAGATACATATGATTTTGATGATGATGTGTGGTTATGTCATTCATTTCAAGGTCATTGTCATGACTTCACCGCATTTGTATGTAAAATTTATCTACCTACTTTATGTTTATCTTCTATTTTTCTATGTTTTCGTAAGGGTTTGGATTCTCTGCAGTCGACTTTAACGGTTAGATAAAGAGAAAAATAATCTAACTTTCTATAGTCAATTGCATCTTCAAATCGGTTGCACATGATTTATTTTAACATTAGAAACGGTTTGCAATTTTTTAAATTATAATCACTAACTTTGTGATATACTATTAGGAACCAGCTATTGACACATTGAAGGAAATTGAAGCATTTTTGTCAGCAAATCCAAATGAAATTGTCACACTTATCTTGGAAGATTATGTTGAAGCCCCAAATGGTTTGACAAATGTCTTCAACAAAGCTGGTCTTAAGAAGTATTGGTTTCCATTGGCTAGTATGCCAAAAAATGGTGGAAATTGGCCTCTAGTGAGTGATATGGTAGCCAAAAACCAAAGATTGCTAGTGTTCACTTCTAAAAAGGCCAAGGAACAAAGTGAAGGCATTGCTTACCAGTGGAATTACATGGTTGAAAATCAGTGTAAGTAAACACCCTCTATCAAATCTATGCATATAATCTAACAACAAAAATCAAACATTATTCCATTAATTAAGGTCGGTAAAATGGATAATGCGTAAAGTTTCATTCACCGAGTGTTGAACCCGATACCCTTTGGTGAAGGGGAGCATACATTTGCCACCAAACGATTGCAAAATAGCAATTTGATATAAAAATATGAATAAATAGTCACTTTGTTCTTCTAATTTGTGAGAAATAGACATTTGATGGAAAAGTGTGAGTAATTTGTCACTTTATTCATTGAATTTGTGAGAAAGCGATACTATAGTCTTTGTTTCAAAATTACAAAAGCATACATGAATGTATTTTATTTTTTTAGTTAGTTTGGTCTTTGAATGTGTCTTTGAATGGTTAAATTCGTGATCAAATATGTCTTTCATTAGTCAATTTGATCCATTGAAATTGAAATTACCAACAAAAGATGAACACATATACTTTTGTAATTTTGACACATTCAAAGACAATAGAGATGCCACTTAACACAATTAGAGATGAAAACAATTGTTTACACGTTTCCCGTCCAACATTTTTTGTATTGCAGTACAATTACACCAAATGTTAAAAAAACCAACCTAGCTAGGTGATTCAACCGATTGAACCTCGAACCAGTCTTTACTATGGTTCAGTTATTTTGGTGGTTTAATTGCAATTTCGACCCTTTTTAAACGGTTTAAAGCAGTTGAATCACGATGAAGATATCTTGCCGTTGCCGTGGTTTGATTTTTAAAATATTTTTTACATGGATTTCATCAACACAACTTTTTTTCTAATATTTCTTTGCCATTTTGTAGATGGAGATGGTGGAAGGAAAGAAGGAAGTTGTCCAAACAGGGGAGAATCACCTCCTCTTAATGACAAAAGCAAATCTCTAGTGTTAGTAAACTATTTTAGAACAGCTCCACTTAAGCCAATCACATGTGAAGATAATTCTGGTGGACTCATTGATATGTTGCAAACTTGTTATGGTGCTGCTGGTAACCGTTGGGCTAACTTTGTTGCTGTTGATTTTTATAAGGTTGATTTAACCAAAATTTTTATCTAGCTTATTAGTGATTTCTTCTAAATTTGGAATCAAAATCCTTATATTATTTTAATTTTGGTTGTTATAATGCAGAGGAGTGAAGGAGGAGGGTCATTTCAAGCTGTGGACACTCTCAATGGAGAGCTATTGTGTGGATGTGATGATGTTCATACATGTGTGGTAAGGAAATTAAATCTATGAAACACTGAAACACACGGATACTAACACGCCGACATTGCTAATAATTTAAAAAAATTACATAATACAGTGTAGTTATATTTTTGATGTCGTATCGTTGTAGTATATAACGCGTGCCCGACACTGAAACACGTCTAATTAATTTAACTCTTAGTGTATATTATAAATTATTATAAAGATTAATTACTGATAACTATGAATTTTTGTTGATTATTTAATTTCAGCCTGGATCAACTTCACATGCTTGCTCACAACCATAGAAAGTACAGTGACAAGGGCAACAACCGACTGGAAATAATTCAGATGTTCAATTACTATTATAATTTTCAGTGATTGAAATATGAAAGCACTACTCATTAGCATAGTATTATCCACACTCATGGTTGTGACACATCATATTAATTCCAATATTGCAAAAATATAAAGATATTTAAAAATTAAAGTTAAACTAAAAATTGTGTCAAGAAAAAGTTTGAATCGAGATGCAATTAGTTTAAATTATTTTTTTATGGAAAAAATGCAATTAGTTTAGGGAATCATGGAATTATAGGGAAGAAGGTCAAAATGATCAACAAAAAAGCAAGCATAGTTCCAGTCAAGAGGGAGATGTTCATTGAGATTCATGTATAAATGAATTAGATTGATAAAAGATTCATGTTGAAATGAATTAGATTGATAAAAGATGATGAATGAGTATAATGGTGTTCATATATATCGAGATTAATTGAAGTAACTAACTTCTAACCAAAGCTATTAACGTTAGTTAACCTTATCAACTAACTATAGTCGATTATTCATACTTTAATAGTCCCCCTCAAACTCAAAATGAAAAATACAATGATTATTCATATTGAAGTAACTAAATAAAATGGGGGGTACAACTAGCAAATGACAAAAAACTGATAGGAAATGAGGTAGCTCAGTCCCAATGTTAAATTCTGATTCACCCATAGCCCAGGCCCGATAGAGAAATTGCTCAAACACACCAGTAAATTTTCGAAATACCCCTTTCGGCAGTTAACTGTTGTGGAAGTTAACTGACGGTAGTTAACTACCGCGGAACTTCGGCAATTAACTACTGCGGAAACTTCAGAAGTTATCTGCCGTGAAAAATGAAAACCCAGAATTCATGAATATGGTGATTCTTTATTCTTTCTTTGACACGGGCAAAGAGAAATAGTTTTTTATAAATAAATGAAACGTTTCCTCTCTTGTATAATTATGTGCTATAAGGTTGCTGCAATTGATGAGCATATATTATAATAATTCGTATAAATATTTATCATATAAAATCTTGCCCCCGCAAGTCAAAATTTCTAGTTCCGTTACTAGTTAGTTAGTTAGATTTATTATCAACTCAGTGGAAGGTTAACAATCTCTATTGCTAGGAATCCGAACTTATCAAACGCAAATGACATAAAAATATTTTGATTGTTAGAACACGTTTTCTCATGTTAATAAAAATATTTTATGTTATTTTATATTTATCATGTAGTTTAAATTCTAATTTACACTTGAGGTGCTTATAATGTAGTGATAAGAGCTTATCCTTTTATTTATTTTTATGGTTTAACCATTCAGTATTCACATGAAAGGGTTCCTCATGACTTAAGTTTGACCGGAATATAAGTAAAGTCTTGATAAAAATTATTTTACTTAGAAATCAAACTCAAATTCTCATAAATAATTTATTATTGATTGAGTTCATTAACTAATTGAGTTCAATTACTTGGTTAAGAGCCTATACATTTAATCTGAAGATGTTGAGTTCGAATCCTCTCGAAAACAATTGTAAATAATCATTAGTATCAATTTATTTTTATCATACACTTGACAATAAATTTGCTAGCAGAAGTCACCTATTATCATAGAATTATTCAACATAACAATTCATAGTTAACATAGAAATACATATTTTACAAAAACCAAAGTAAAAAATGTGAAGCCTTACATAGTTCAACTTGAAAATAGAAATACGGAAACCATTTAATGGAAGACAAATAATTGAGTCACAATAAACCATATTGTTCACTTGCAGTAAGGATATGCTCTGTTTAAAGGTTCGCAAGGTCTTCCTTGATTTAACTGAGGACTGGCAAGACATGAACTTGAACCTTGCAAACTATTTGGCTGACAATTAGGTGATTGTTGACCTGAATTCTCTGTTTGTGGAGTTACTTGATTATCATTAGTAGCAAGCATTCTGCTAGGTCCTCTTTGATCCATGAACAAATCAGTTTCGTCGTCGCCGGTGACTAAGCAGTGAAAGCCAATGCATCTTTGAACTTGAGTATTGTTGTTGTTCAACTTGGAATCCAAAGCAGCAGCAACCTTGTTATGGAGTTGTGTGATGAATAATATCAACAACACTAGAGAAAAAAATCCCTTCATTTTTCTTAAAAAATAAAATTAAGCTATTTGGTGACAATTTAATTCATCAATATATAAAGAATCAAAGAATAATTTGGGGTGCATTAACAAATTGTTCTTTCACTCACTCTCTTGTCCCTTCCCACACCAAATAAAATGACACTATTAGGAACACTTGTCTAGGATTCAATTTCTTTATTCATTCCATCCATTATTTATGGGTAGTTTGGCAATAAAGAATATGCTATATATGAAGCCTTGACACATAGGGTAATTGAACGTGACAATATTATTAAATTGATTTGAGTCTCATGTAACTAGTTTAAAGATGAAGGTGTTCAATAACACGCATACATACAATAATCCAGAAATTTTGGCAATGTTTAATTCATATACAACTCTAATATGCACTCTTACACCTAACGTGGGTCTTGCTTGGATCCAACTCTCACATATTCATCCTTAATCCAGCTGATGTCATGTTAAATGGGCATGAGTTTTACTACTAAAAGCTACCTCAAAGCTGGATGAAGATGTCCATGCACGCGCGCGCGTGCACACATATAACCATTCAGAAATTTGACAATATGATTGACTTCAATATAGCTCTAGTACATATAAGTCGATGTTGAAACGATGTCATACATCTTCAATTTAAAGTGTCAATAACCTAGTGAGTGGTGTGTATCTATGTATGCTAAATTAGATCTTTGGCCCCTTAATTTTATTTAGTTTTTATTTTACCTTATTTTCCTTACAAATTTGTCCCCCAAATCACCTTCTTTCTACCAAATTAGTCATTTCTGCTAATGTTAACTTAGTATATATATATGTCAACACTTGCATGAAAAAGTTGGGTTGGTGAGCTGTATCTGGGCATTCTGAATATAAACGGAACAAATGGTACATGTTTTGGGGAAGAAAAAAAACAGGGTTTGTTCGTCGATATGACAATATCAAAGAGAATATAGAGGGGAATGAATAGTTTCCCTCTAAAAAAATATGTGTGGAAACGGTTTTTGAAAAACATTTACGAACAATTTGACTATTGGAACGATAATGTGGATACAATGAAAATCACACTAAAACAATGTTTAGAATAAATCAAATTTCAACAAGATATTCACAATTGGGGTATTGTTGCACAATCAAATTAGCAACACTTAATTACAAGACCTTGACATTCTCAAATCAAACATAATCTTTAAACAGAAAATTATTACAAATTGAAATCTAACTACAATTAAATGATGAATGGATTGATACAAGTATTCCTAATATACCAAGTGATTAATACCAACTTATATAAAATCAATGTTCTTCAATGACAAACAAATTATTGAAGCAATTATTCGCTTAGCACATGTTCAATCCTAACATCACAATTCATCAATTTGCAAGGAAATAAATGCGGAAAGTAAAATGTAAGGGAAGAGAAAACATTAGATTTAGAGAGGTTTCCCCAATCCTCCTTGCTATGAGGTGCTTTCTCTCTTCCTAATAAAATCTATAGCCTTCCACTATGATTGAATGTTTGCACGCAAGTGCGATAATGTTTGATTATAGTATTCTACGACCTTCCAGTTGTAGGAAGATCACCTTCAACTTGATTCGGGCTTGAAATCAAAAAACTCAACACCTCAATTCTTAATATCTTCTATCCAAGTGATCCTTCAACAATCTTCATCAAGATTCCTTCTTCAGTCTGGATTCCTTCGATTTTCCTCGAGATTAATGAACTAGAAAAAATCCTAGCTTGTATAGGAGAAAATAACGCTTCTTGTGTCTTTTGGAAATTTGAGAACCTTAAATTCGTGGAAAGATTCAAACCATTAGACAGGAATGGTTCATAAAAGTCCTCTTGATTCGACCTTGATAACAAAGTATTGAAGAACAATTGGAATACTAACATATGTTCAAGTGTGCAGAATTTACTTGTCATGAAGCAAGGACATATGAAGAGCATCAGAAAGGGATTGGGAAGCTTTTATGGTGGAAGATCTACAAGAAGGTGAACCGAAAGTAAATGTCCTTCGAAGAAGGATGTCTCATAGAAGCTGGAGAGTGATCTCAACATATTATGTGAAAGACATCAGACACAAAATCTAAATGGCTACTTGAATCTGAGAGAGCAACATATAATTCTTATTCTGCAAAGGAAATCCAAAGGACTTTCCAACGGAATTATCCATACCAGGGAAAGGGCTAGTATTCTTGATAAAAGCTTCTCAACGACTCTATTTGTGATGGCACTTTTCTCCAAAACTCTGTCAACAATAAAAGGAGCTGAAGACTTGAAGAAGAAGCAACAAGACTTTGCTATTTTTCTGTGCCAAAACTCTGCAAATCAAATAACGCAGAACACTTAGGATTTATTTACAAGTTTATATCTTAGAAATCCTAAGGAGTGAGTATGTTCATTTGTTCAGTTTACACTATCATTGTTAAATATAGTGTAAGAACAAATTAACTTGTTTGCAGTTGGGGAAAACATTTTAGAAAGTCTCTTGTCTTCGTGCTTGAGCATATAAGTCTCTTGGTAAAACCTTGAGCACCTAAGCCGACATCAATCATGAATAATTAGAGTTTCAATCATTCTTTAAGTGGGCGGGGTGGGGGTGGGTGCTTTCTTAGGCACCTTTGAGGGGGTTCGTTGTAGTCCGATTTTTTTGTATGTGTCTCCTATCCCTGATGTTGTAGGTGTTGGTTCACAATCCTTTTATGGTAGGTACTCAGTGTTGTTTCAGATAGCATTCTTTCAAGTTGTAGTTGTTTTATGGCGGTGTTTATCTTTTTGTGTTTATTGGGGATGTTGTTGGGGGTTTTATTTTTGTTTGATGTGGATGTTGTAGGATTTCTTCTTTTTTTATTTTTTATGGGTTTTTTTCTTCAAGATCCACAATAGAACTTGTGTAATTTTATGATAAAAAGGTATAGGAAAATGCCAACAAGTGCGTACACTTGTTAGAAAGTCTAAAGTGAAAATTTTATCTTAAAAATTATACGTTTAACATATTTAAATGACAAAATTTATTTTTTCTACAAAATTTTTATCAATTAATTTCATTTTTAAAACCGTAACAAGTGTCTATCATGACTCAAAATTAAAATAAATATGAAGAGTGTAAAAGTAACATAACTATTCTAGAAGACATGAGAAATATTTTTTTAAAAGACTTAAACACATTAGTCGTACATTAATACTGTTTTTGAATTTCGATTTTTAGAATTTTAAAATATTTTTCTGTCTTTAAGTGTTTATTTTTTTATTGGAATTTTTCTTTAAGAAGTTTTTCATTGAAATTGATGTCGACATTTAATAATTTACATAAAATGTTGGAATCAGTGTTTCAAATAACATAATTAAAGAATTATCATATTTGTAAAATTATTTAGTGGCAACTTTAAAAATAATTTTTAAATTTTCTTATTGATAAATATAATAGAGAGAAATAAGAATAGAACAAAAATATAAGTGAGAAATTTGTTGAAAAGTTGTTCTAACCATCTCCAACAGGGAGTTTAAACATTTAAGACTTGATATCTATTACATACCATCATTGAGGAGAAAAATTGTAGGGATCTTATAAGATCTGGGGTCTTACTTAAGACTTTCAATCTTAAATAGAATTCATATTTTTTAATATTTAAAAATTAAAATGTAATGATATAAAGTTATTGATAGTTGATTAACGAATTCAATTTAAAAAAATTGTGTGAGATCTGAGTTAGAAAAATTAAATACTACTATAAAAAAATTATAAATAAATGATATATACAGATAAAATCCATTTAAATACTCAAAAATAAATATCTCCATTATAAATGCAAATAGTTTGGAATATCATTTCTCCAACTAAAAAGATATACACAGTGGAACCCACTCTTGCCATAGGTCTGAAAAGTCGTATTTGCATGTGAACTCAATGATTAAGACTTGATGGAAAGTTCATATCGTTAGAAGATTGGAGAAGGTTATCTTATATGGTTGTTGGATTTGTTTATTTGATAGTCATAATGAAATTGAGTAATTGTTTAACTTATCTTTAATTGTTTAAACAATGATCAATTTTCAAAATGACGTCTTCTAATCTAAACCTACATTTAGACCATTGCTAGACAAATTAAGTAGCTGCAGTCAGTCTCCAACAATAGTTTATTTAAAGCCAAATTCAATATTATTTATTTGTCTCATTAGTTGGGCTACAACGTTTAAAAATAAAGGAAATGTAAACGAGTGTCTTTCGAAAACTCTTTAACAACCTTTAAATAATAAGTTTTTATAAAAATTGATGCATTCAATGCATTAAAATGTTCGTAGGACACTTGTTAACAAGACCTTAAAAATAATTTGGTTTGTTCATCAAAAAATATTTTTCTTAGCTCTTTATTTATATAATCGCTGTTATAGGATGTCTTCTAAGTTATAACAATCCTTTCAGATGTAAATGCTGTTAAAACTTGGTATATGATAGCGTTCTCTATTAATAAGCAGAATTAAAAGCAAATCTTTTGACAGCGCTGTTAAATTGCCCGTAATATTTTTTTTCTGTCAAAATTTTGAATGAAACTGTGGTTTGTTTTGTATACAAAGCAATCATATTTATCCACTAATTAATCAATATGGCATTTTTGACAGAAACTTGAATCATTATGAACTATATGTAGAAACTTTAATCATTATGAACCATAAGTAATTGCTATATCATAGAAATTACAAATGTTTGATTAGTGAACTTTTTTCCCCAGGACAAGCCATAGAAGTGGTTAGCGAACACATTGATACGAATCCGCAAGTGTACGGTTCTATTGAGTAGTACAAGAATATCGTTCTACAGAGAGTTATTGTAATTACAGATTTCGTTTTCAATGATGATTAGCTGAAAAGATTAAGTATTAAAAGTTCAATAGTGTTGATATTGGCTTCAAATTTGTGGTCTGGAAGAACAGAGAAATCGTGACACGATTTTGGCATCGTGACACGATTTCAAGTGGCCGTGAGCTAGTTTGCAGGACGCCAAATCGTGGCACGATCTTGGGAAATCGTGACACAATTCAGAAACTTGCTCGTTAAGTATCACTGATAAGGACTTGTCTTCCTTGGGTCCGTTGCAAATCGTGACACGATCTAGGGAAATCGTGGCACGATTTCTTCAGAGGAAGACTAGTATATATTGTGTTCTTGTGCTTTTTTGAAGAAGAACTTAAGAGAGCTTGGAAGAGCTTAGAGAGAGAACTTGGATAACAAAGGAGGGAACCAATGGGTTGAGTGTCTTTGTTGAGAGTGTCTCTTGGGTTGGGAAAAACATTGTAATCACCTTGGGTTTTAGTAGGCCTTTTGAGTATGTGCATTCGGATCTTTGGGGTCCTTCTAAGACTCCTACTCATGGGGGAGGTTCCTATTTTCTTTCTATTGATAAATATTTTAGCAAGTGTACTAAATACTATCGAAGTAGTAAAAATATCGTTCCCACGAGGACTGTGTTAATCTCAATTTAGAAATAAAGTAAATATTTAGGATGTGTAAATTTCTTTTAGTTGCCCTAGGCAGTAGTTTTGGTTTGCATAAAATTAAATAAACATAATATAAAGATAGAGTTGGAAAGAATAAGAGAGAGATGAGATCAGGTCTTTCGAATCATCTATGTTCCCCTAATTGGTATACTGCACCTATTCTTATGAATGATTTTCTAGTTCCACGATAGTTAACAGAATAGTCCTAATCAATCCCTTGAGTTAGAACCCTCTTCTCAAACTACAACCCCTAATTCCTTAGGTGGTTTAATAATCTTTGAAGGTTTAAAGCACGTTAACCTAATATCACTAACAAACGATTATCCATTCCTAGACTAACCCTGTTTATTAGAACAATTCAATTCTGTCTAAGTAGAAAGCTATGGTCAGTAGTCATTCATTCTCACTAAATCATGTTTATATTTGATCAGGATATAAAAAGCATTAAGAACAATTGAATTGAATAAAAACTAGATTGTCATTCACAATAAATAGAGTTTCACAGCAACATGGTTCAATTAGGGTTACAAAGTATCATCTCAGACCTAATCTCTAAGAGATTTAGCTACTCATAATTGAGTTTACAAATAGCATAATCAATAGTGGAATTAAAACATACATAAACTGATAGAAGGTTGAAGAAATCGCCCTCCTAGCCGTCTTTAGGTCTCAAAATCGCACTTTGCTCTCTCCAAATCGTAACCCTTGTTTTCAGAATAGTCTTCAGCTTAAATAGGCACAAAATTTCGCCTAAAATCGTGGCACGATTTAAGTAAATCGTGGCACGATTCTCCTTGAATCGCAAATCACTGAATTAGGGTTTCCTCAGATCGTGCCACGATTATGCCATCGTGACACGATTTCTTCAATGTCGAAGCTTGATTTTGGTTTTCTAAAATCGTGTCACGTTTTTACCAAATTGTGGCACGATTCTCTTCTTTGTATTTTCTTCAGTTTTCTACTCTTTTGCTGCATAAGTTGCCTTGTGAACTCCAATTTGTGATCAAAATACATATAAAAAAAGACTCTAGAAATAGCGAATGACGGACTGTCATCACAACCCCAAACTTGAACTATTCCTTGTCCTCAAGGAATTTACTTGTAATATTGACAATCGACAGTAAAATAACAATTACCTGATCAAGCGATAGTAACCAAAAGTTCAACACCTTACTAGCTAAAGATGAGCTAGTTTGACTTGTTAGCAACCACCAATTCACAACTCCACGCAAAAATATGAAAGGGTTCACACACAGTCGACATGCAATCTACATATTACCATAAGCTTGAAAAGTTTCTAAACGTCAATCAAAATCAATGTCAATGCACACTTTGAGGTCTTTAAAGGTTATAACGGGGCTTAGGTGAAGGTGGGATAATATTTGGATAAGTAGGTTACACAAAATTTGAGTTAGGCATTCCTACGGAAGTTAAGCACTAAATTCAATCCATCATTCATTCACCTTTTGGAACAACAATTCTTGCAAGGATACTAGAGATTATTTAAAACAATTGGGACAATCGAGCTTGAAGTTACTCGGTTTTTCAATGTTTTGTCCCTTTTTCATTCTTTTCTCTTTTTTTTTTCCTTTCTAATACACCATTTTGGCATATTGTTTTCATGAGAATGTTCATTTTTTTTTCTTTTTTCTTTTGTTCTCTAGTATCCCCACCCCAAACTTAATTGGTTGCAAATTCCAATAGCAACCCCAAACTTAATATTTAGCAACATTCTACAATGCCTAACTCAGAAAAACAATAAGGGATAAATCCTAAAAGTCTCTAAGCTTGTAATGTAGTTTGTCACCGAACAAAAAGATCTAAACCTACCAGCTCAATTTGGCTAAAGAAAGGATAAAATTTCAAAACAATCAGGGTAGGCTTCAAAAGGCTCACAGGACCAAGCACTTTTGCCTCAGTGTGTATATAACAAAGATCAATCGACAGTAGAGAAAAATTGCAAGTTCTAGAAATGTAAATGCATGGAACACTCTTTAAGAAGTAAATTGAAAAATAAAATTTGGCCATGAACCTTAGAGTTTAGATTTCTGGGAGTTGAGACTACCTATCTTTCACTACCGTACACTTCGCCTTTGAAACACAAGTTACTCCTCCTTTTGAACTTTTGGAATACCACTTGAACACATATTTGTTACTAAACTGGAAAAAAAATCAACAAACAAGCAAATTCATCAATAATAAACAAGTGCAAGAACAATTACCTAACAGGGGGATACAACTGAGTTATTCAACACACTGACAATTGTCTGACTCAACAATAGGAATAAAATACTGAAAATAAAAACATAATGGAAATGATGGGTTGCCTCCCACCAAGCGCTTTCTTTTACGTCATTGAGCTTGACGCTTCGACCACTGTTAGGGTGGCAAATATGATATAAAGAAGATATCATCCTTCTTCTTCCTCTTGTTAGGTAGGAATTCCATGAATTTGGCATAAAGAATCAGATATTCCCATGCACTCACTATTGATCTTTTGGAATTTAAGCTCTCCCACCTTAGAGAAGGACGTGCATCCATTTGCACATGAGTTATTTCTTCAACCTCCGTTGGTTCAGATTTCGGACCGATATCAACACTCCTCACTTTGGGATTTTCTTCTAGCACAACCTTGTGACATTCTGTCTCCATCTTAACCAACTTCCTTTGAGACTCATGTGCCTTCTCAACGAGATCACCACACTGAACATCAAACTTCTCAAATGAAACTTGATTTGACACCAAGAATTCATCTAAAATATTTTGAAGTTGAGTATTGTAATCTATGTTGATCACCTCTTTTTTCTCTTCACCATTACTACCTGGTTGATCTACCTCATAACGTCCACATCTCTCATTGAATCTCGAGATTTTTCTGTCCAAATATCCTATCTTCAAAGATAGCATATATTTTTCATACTTCAACATATCAATCTTTTTTGTGTCATGGAGGTATAACCTGTCTATCATAGCTGCAAAACTTGGATAAACTTTTTAGTAGCACAGTACAATAAGAAGAAAAAGAAGAGTATCAATCATATATTTTTTTTTTTATATATAAACAAAAATATAAACGACAGAAATCCTAAATAAAAACAAAATTATCAAATTGAAATGACTTAACAGTCCCCGGCAGCGGCGCCAAAAACTTGATAGAAGGTTGAAGAAATCGCCCTCCTAGCCGTCTTTAGGTCTCAAAATCGCACTTTGCTCTCTCCAAATCGTAACCCTTGTTTTCAGAATAGTCTTCAGCTTAAATAGGCACAGAATTTCGCCTAAAATCGTGGCACGATTTAAGTAAATCGTGGCACGATTCTCCTTGAATCGCAAATCACTGAATTAGGGTTTCCTCAGATCGTGCCACGATTATGCCATCGTGACACGATTTCTTCAATGTCGAAGATTGATTTTGGTTTTCTAAAATCGTGTCACGTTTTTACCAAATCGTGGCACAATTCTCTTCTTTGTATTTTCTTCAGTTTTCTTCAGTTTTCTACTCTTTTGCTGCATAAGTTGCCTTGTGAACTCCAATTTGTGATCAAAATACATATAAAAAAAGACTCTAGAAATAGCGAATGACGGACTGTCATCATCTATCATTGATGATTATTCTAGGAGAGTGTGGGTCTTTGTTTTGAAAAACAAAAGTGACACATTTGAAAAGTTTAAGGAATGACACACTCTCATAGAAAATCAAATGGGAACTAAACTAAAAGGTTTAAGAACTGACAATGGCCTGGAGTTTGTTTCAGAGCAGTTTAATGAGTTTTGCAGGTTGAAAGGAATCAAGAGGCATAGAACCGTACCGAGAACACCACAACAAAATGGTCTTGCTGAACGCATGAATAGGACTCTTTTGAAGCGTGTGAGGTGTATGATTCTAGGAGCTGGGTTACCTAAGAGTTTCTAGGGTGAAGCAGTGACAACGGCTGCTTATTTGATCAATAGATGTCCATCAATGGGGATAGACTTCAAGACACCTATGGAGGTATGGAGTGGGAAACCGGCAGATTACTCCTCTTTGAAGGTTTTCGGAGCTTTGGCATATGCGCATATCAAGCAAGACAAGCTTGAGCCTAGAGCTTTGAAATGTGTCTTCATTGGTTATCCGGAAGGTGTGAAGGGGTACAAGTTGTGGAAATTGGAATCTAGTGGAGGATCAAGAGTCTTGATAAGTAGGGATGTTACCTTTGATGAGACCCGTATGAGGATGAAGTGTAAAGACCTAGAGACTCAAGTACCGGAAACTATGGTGGAGAAAACTCAGTTTGAGGTGGAGCTTCCAAATGAAGAAGAAGAAGATGTAGAAGATGAAGCTTCGACATCGGATACAAGTGGAACTCAACCGGTAGTGGATCCTGAGTATCTATTGGCTAGAGATAGAGAAAGAAGGACCATTACGGCTCCTAAGAGATTCGGTTATGCGGACTTGGTGTGTTTTGCTCTAAATGCGGCTGAAGATGTGCAAGACTCGGAGCCTAGAAACTTCAAGGAGGCATTTGAGAGCAAAGAGAGCAAGTATTGGTTGAAGGCGGTGAATGAAGAGATGGATTCATTGGAAAGGAACCAAACTTGGAAACTTGTGAAGCTACCTAATCACCAAAGGGTAGTTGGATGCAAGTGGATCTTCAAGAAAAAGGATGGCATTCCGGGTGTTGAAGGTCCAAGGTACAAAGCAAGACTTGTGGCAAAGGGTTTCACTTAAGTGGAGGGGATCGACTACAACGAGATCTTTTCACCGGTGGTGAAACATTGTTCCATAAGGATACTTATGGCTATAGTGAATCAATTTAATCTTGAGTTGGAACAAATGGATGTGAAGACCGCTTTCTTACATGGTGACCTTGAAGAGACAATCTACATGGAGCAACCGGAAGGTTTTGTGGAGGACAAGTCTAAGGTGTGTCTTTTGAAGAAATCCTTGTATGGGTTGAAGCAAAGCCCTAGGCAATGGTATCATCGGTTTGATGAATTTCTTTTGAAGACTGGTTTTGTGAGAAGCGGATATGATTCTTGTGTGTACATGTTGAAGAAGAGTGAGAAAGTCATTCTCTATCTTCTTTTATATGTGGATGATATCTTGATGGCAAGCTCTAGCAAGGATGAGATTATGAAGCTCAAGGAGAGGTTAAATGGTGAATTTGAGATGAAAGATCTTGGTCCGGCAAAGAGAGTTCTTGGGATTGATATCGTGAGGAATCGTGACAAAGGCGAACTTTTCTTATCTCAACTTGGTTATTTGAAGAAGGTGGTGGAGCGTTTTAGAATGTCAAACTCTAAAACCGTGAGCACTCCCTTGGGTCACCACACAAAGTTGTCCATACAACAATGTCCTCAATCCGAGGATGAGAAGCAATTGATGGAAGGTACTCCCTATGCAAGTGGGGTTGGAAGCATCATGTATGGAATGGTTTGTAGTAGGCCGGACTTAGCTTATGCGGTTAGCATTGTAAGTCGGTTTATGGCAAATCCGAGAATTGTGCATTGGCAAGCTTTGAAGTGGGTATTGAGGTATTTGAATGGGTCTTTGAAGGGCGGTTTGAAGTACACAAGGGCAGCTCAAGATGAAGACGCTTTGGAGGGGTATGTTGATGCGGATTATGCGGGCAACGTGGACACTAGAAAATCCTTGTCGGGTTTTGTGTTTACTCTTTATGGCACGGCTATTAGTTGGAAGGCAAATCAACAATCCGTGGTGGCATTATCTACAACTCAAGCGGAGTACATCGCACTTGTTGAAGGTGTGAAGGAGGCCATATGGTTGAAAGGGATGATTGGTGAGTTAGGAATTACTCAAGAATGTGTGAAGATACATTGTGATAGTCAAAGTGCCATTCACTTGGCAAATCATCAAGTGTATCACGAAAGGACAAAGCACATTGACATTCGCCTGCACTTTGTTAGAGACATGATTGAATCAAAAGAGATTGTGGTTGAGAAAGTGGCATCGGAGGAGAATCCGGCGGATGTGTTCACCAAGTCATTGCCTAGATTAAGATTCAAGCATTGCATGGACTTGATCAAATTTGTCGAAGAGTAATTCCCTTTTGGAGAGAGCAGCATGGTGGTTGATGGTTAAACTGACATCACCACCAAATTAGAAGTCAAGGTGGAGAAATGTTGATATTGGCTTCAAATTTGTGGTCTGGAAGAACAGAGAAATCGTGACACGATTTTGGCATCGTGACACGATTTCAAGTGGCCGTGAGCTAGTTTGCAGGACGCCAAATCGTGGCACGATCTTGGGAAATCGTGACACGATTCAGAAACTTGCTCGTTAAGTATCACTGATAAGGACTTGTCTTCCTTGGGTCCGTTGCAAATCGTGACACGATCTAGGGAAATCGTGGCACGATTTCTTCAGAGGAAGACTAGTATATATTGTGTTCTTGTGCTTTTTTGAAGAAGAACTTAAGAGAGCTTGGAAGAGCTTAGAGAGAGAACTTGGATAACAAAGGAGGGAACCAATGGGTTGAGTGTCTTTGTTGAGAGTGTCTCTTGGGTTGGGAAAAACATTGTAATCACCTTGGGTTTTAGGGTTCATATTGTGAGAGTGGGGAAACACCAAAGGGTAGAATCTAGGGTTTGTTCATGTGTAAAGCTTGAAGGCTAGAGGTCTTGTAACCTTTTGTAACACTTTCTCATATTGGATTGGAGAGCTGCTCTCTCCCCCAGATTAGGCCATATTGGCTGAACTGGGTCAACAATCTTCTCGGTGTTTTGTTCTTCCTTTTACCGCTTATCTTGTTTTGCTTTGGTATCTTTTTGTGTGGTTTTTGCTATACACTAGTCTAGGACTGTTTTGTTGTTGTTTGCTTGGAGACCATTTGTCCTCATTGATTACCACTATCTCTTGCTCCACACATCATTGTTTATTTCATTGGTGTGAAGGTTTTTGAACCGGATTCACAACAAATAGTTTCTTTGTTTAAATTCAGATTTTATAAAGTAGCCTTAGGATTGTTGTTAGATCTTAACGATAAATACTAACAATTCCAAGTCTATATCTCTATCTTATGTTAAATTCATTTCTAAACACAATATTCTCATGTTTTCTTTCAGAATACATGAGTGTATCTCAATGATAATCAAGCTTTACATGCCACTACTAGCTCTGCAGCTGCTCCTTCAATTACTAGTGCATCTGATGGTGGTTCTCTACAGTCTGAAATGATTCAACAAATGGTAATTGCTGCTCTTTCAAGGATGGGAATTCATGGTAAGTCTCCTAATGTTTCTCGTCCATGGTTTCTTGATTCCGGTGCATCCAATCACATGACGGGTTCCTCTGAATACTTGCACAATTTACATTCTTACGATGGTAATCAGAAAATTCAAATTGCTGATGGTAATACCCTTTCTATCACTACTCTTGGTGACATAAACTCTGGTTTTCGAGATGTTCTTGTATCACCTGGACTTGCTTCCAACTTATTGTTCAAAACGTCCAAAAATGAGCCTATGAAGGGACGCACGATCGTGCGGGTAAGGCGCAGGGTCCGTGCATGTCAATCGTTGTTCCTGCGCACAACCACACCAATCAGGGACGCACGACCAGACAAAAGATGCGCACGACCGTGCTGAGTGAAAATGGCATGGAAACTTGATTTTTCTTCTTTTTTCTTGATTTTTTTATCCTTGACTCTGATCCAAATGCATTGTTCTTCCTTATTTTGACTCTGAAAACATAGCAAAGACTTCTTGAAATAAAATAGTTCCAAAATAAAATTAAAACACACAACTTTTATTGAAATTAAAGACTAAAAACAACACAAACTACGACTTGTCACCCATCATATTACTTTCCAAAGATCATCAAGATGAGCCAATGTCATAAATACAATACAGTTTGGCCATTCAAATCAATTCTCAACCATGATAGAAAACTGAATTTGTGAGAATGAGAAGATATTATTGATTAAGTGATTCTATTACAAGCAGTAGTTTATATACAAGTTGGAAATGAAAGCTCATCATAACTAATTTCTAACAAACTAAAATGTAACTGAAATGAAAATGAAATCTTTCCTAATTAAGAGATAACTTGCGCTCCAAGCTAACTGTCTTTAGTGATGTTATGTGCCCTCTTTCTCATCTGCTTTCTTAATAAAAATTACATACTCCAATGATGTATGGGAAATTTTACCTCTATTTCATTTACAGGACCAGCTCTTTCACTTAATGAGAGTGAGAGTTTAAAATATGATAATGGTGATGTAGTCGCCACTGTTTTTTTTTTTTAATGTGACTACTTTAAAATGCAGCCATAATTATTTTAATGTGGTTTTTGTAACAAAGAGATCTTTTGACCATTTCAAAGTTGTCAATTTCACAGAAATTTCCCTTCCTACCTTTCAATGTTTATAAGAATAAATAAATGTAACTTCTAGCATTCCAAACCTCAACAACAACAACATAATCAATCCTTCTTCACCCTCTTCTCACACAACTATGGCAAACTCGATAAACAAGAAACTTTACACTAAAATCACCCTACTATCTCTCCTTTTCCTATTCTTTTTTTTAGTAGCTAAATCAATAGCATACAGCCCTGATTTCAGTTTAGCCATCGGTTGTGGCTCCTCAACAAATACTACCTTAGATAAACGAATTTGGGTTGGTGATAATATTGATAACAAAAATCTCTTTACTTTCATTGAACAAAAAACCACAAACCCATCTCTTAAAACATCACCTAGTTCCGCTTCAAACATCGAAATTCCATACACAACCGCGCGTATCTCTCTCTCAAGTTTCACATATTCATTTTCTACCATCACTAGTTCGCCTGTTTTTGTTCGTCTTCATTTTTACCCAACATCTTATCAAAACTTTGAACCTTCGAAAGCATTTTTTTCAGTTGAAGTAAACAACAAAATTACCCTTCTTAAAAACTTCAACCCTTCACTTTGGATTCATGAAGATGGGGAAAAAATCACCAAAGAATATTGCATTCAAATCAAATCAAATGAGAAGCTAAACATAACTTTCATTCCGGCCAATAATATAAATCAATCAAATCCTTATTATGCCTTCATTAATGGAATAGAAGTCGTGTCTATGCCTTCTTTTCTATATTACACAAACCTCAATGACCCAAAATATTATTTGAAATCACTTGACTTTGACAACACGAACTACCAAGTTCTTAACGACAAAGCGTTAGAGACGGTTTATAGAGTCAATGTCGGTGAAAGTCAAGTTCCACCGGGTGATGATACTGGTATGTTTCGTAATTGGGACAATGATTTTCCTCGTTACTTGGAGAAACAATATCCACAAAGCATATCAAGTGATTTTAAACATCATCTTAACTATGAAAACAACACCATTCAAAATTACACTGCACCAGAAGTTGTGTACTTAACTGCAAGAAGTTACGGACAGTATGCCACAGAGGAGTACAATGTAACTTGGAATTTTGAAGTTGATTCTAATTTTACTTATATGGTAAGGTTACATTTTTGTGAGTTTGATCCGAATATAACAAATAAAGGTGATAGAGCCTTTCAGATTTTCATAGTTAATAGTATGGCTGAGGAAAACGCTGATGTGATACGGTGGAGCGGTTCTCGTATGGTTCCTGTTCATAAGGATTATACTGTGTCTATAAACTCTGAAGAAGGAAGCTCTCAAATTGAAAGAGTTAACCTTTCGCTCAAGTTACAACAATTACCAAAGACCATGTTTACAAAATACCGTGATGTTACGTTGAATGGAATCGAGATTTTTAAAATAAGCGATAAAAATAATAATTTCTTTGGACTGAATCCAAAACCCTTTATTCTATCTCCCACAGAACAAGGTTTACCAACTGAGCAGTCGAAGAAATCAACCATAGTTATCGTCGTTGTTGTTGTAGTTTCATGTCTTATGCTAGCATCTGTTATTGGAGTGATAGTTTTTGTTAGAAGAAGAAGAAGATTTGAATCTCATGTTGAAGAAATGGATGAAAGCTCATGGACAAAAAAGAAAGAAGGCGAAGTTTCATCGTCTTTACCATCCCATTTGTGCCGCTATTTTACAATAACAGAGATAAGAGCTGCTACAAACAACTTTGACGATATTTTCATCATTGGAGTTGGAGGGTTCGGCAACGTGTACAAAGGTTATATTGATGGAGACATACCTGTTGCGATAAAACGTCTTAAACCAGGTTCTCAACAAGGTATAAATGAGTTCATGAATGAGATCGAATTACTCTCTCAGCTTCGTCATATTCACTTGGTTTCTCTCATTGGATATTGCAACGAAGGTGAGGAGATGATTCTCGTTTATGACTTCATGCAACGTGGCACTCTCCGTGAATATCTTTATGGTTCGGATAATGAACCTCTTACTTGGAAGAAGAGACTTGAGATTCTGTTGGGGGCAGCAAGGGGGTTACATTATCTTCATGCTGGTGTAAAGCACAATATCATACACCGTGACGTGAAGAGTACCAACATATTGTTGGATGAAAAATGGGTGGCTAAGGTGTCTGATTTCGGGTTATCAAAAGTGGGACCAACAGGAATGTCTATCACTCACGTCAGCACCGTGGTGAAGGGTAGTCTTGGATATTTAGATCCAGAATACTACCTTCGTCAAAGGTTGACTCTAAAATCCGACGTGTATTCTTTCGGTGTTGTCCTTCTTGAGGTGTTGTGTGCGAGACCACCATTGGTTCGTTCTTCTGAAAAGAAAAAAGCGAGTTTAGTCGTTTGGTTTCAAAAATGTTACAATGAAGGTGTCATAATTGAAGAGATGGTAGATCCGTTCATAAAAGATTCTATAACAAGTGAGTGTTTGAAATGTTATTGTCAAATGGTTTTAAGTTGTTTGCATGACGATGGAAATCAACGAATGTCAATGAGTGATGTTGTTGGAGCTTTAGAGTTTGCATTGCAGTTGGAGATGAGTGAGGAAGATACTAAGTCTGGTTGGACTCATGAAAAGGAAAAAAGTGAGGAAAGACAACAAGTGTCACAGTTTACAAGTGAAGATGGAAGTGATGTTTGTTTCACGAGTAGCAGTGATGATTACGGGTCTCAAACAAGCAAGGTAAGCACCATTTCAGCTAGTACAGAAGATCAGCATCTACTTTATGCTACGGTGTTTTCTGAGATCGGGAATCCAAGAGCAAGATAGATAGTTGTCACTCATCCTAAAATTTTGAAATGTATGTTTTATAAAGATTACTATAGTGTGTAATTTAATCGTTTATAATTTGTTGACGTTGCACACATGATGCATTGAAGATATGTTCCAGGAAAAACTCCAGTCTCAAATTTTAAAGTGATAATGTCTAATATTAGTTTGTAAGAATCAATTTATAAAATCTTAACAATAAGAAGAACGTATCAAATCTAGTACCATATCAAATCAAGCCACAGTTAGCCAAATGAGTGTGATTTAGATGGTTTTAATGACCACATTTATGGAATCGTACAACACATTTATTGAAATGCAAAAACATTGGTTTTTTCTAGATTACCCTCTCTTATTTAGAGGGTATTTTACTCTCTCATGATATCAACCAATCAAAATGTAATATACATTGACAACATTAAATGTCATAAATGAGTCAATTTTTTTTTCTAAAAAAAGAATCAATTATAATAATAAGGTAACTTTTAATACTTTTAATTTTAATTTAATTATAGACATGATTACATTAGAGATCCTTTATCTTATTTATTTGTTACACTTGGGTCCTTTATCTTTATTTTTTTCGCTTAGGTCTTTTATCTCTTATAAAAGCACATATATATCCTTTTTCTCATTTTTTTTTTAAAAAAATACATAATTTTATTTTTTAAAATATCTTTTTATTAAAAATGAAACAAATCCAGAAATATGATGAAGATGTTCATCATCTTCATCTTCTTCCTTTGAATCTTCATCATCTTCATTGAATCAAAAAAAATTCTACACAAATATATCTCCAAATATCATGAATTAATGTTATATTCACCTCAAATCTTCTTTTAAACACAAAAATCAAACCCATATAGAGAAAGAAATTTAGTTTCATAAAAAAAAAAAAAATAGTTATATACATTGTCACGCTGTATATTATTATTTTCTAACTCAATATTCAAGTCCGACATAAAAATAATCTCAAAATTGATAGTAGCTTTGCACATCAATTTTGTTGTTTCCATAACAATCTTAACTTTCGTAAAGCCTAACCCTTCCGCCAGTGATTAAGCCTCCACCATCCGCCTTGCAACATTTGTGAAATTAAGGTTTTGATTTTTGTGTTTAAAATAAGATTTGAGGTGAATATAACATTAATTCACGATATTTGGAGATATATTTTAGTAGAATTTTTTATTTTATTTAAAGAAGATGATGAACATCTTCATCATATTTTTGGATTTTTTTTCAATTTTAATAAAAATATATTTTTAAAAATAAAATTATGTATTTTTTAATAATAAAAAATGCGAAAAAAGATGTATATGTGCTTTTAAGAGAGATAAAGGACCTAAACGGGAAAAATAAAGACAAAGGATCAAAGTGTTACAAATAAATAAGATAAAGGACTCATAATGAAATATTGTCTTAATTATATCTAGGTGTTCAATCTTAATTAATTTACACTACAGGACTGACTTAGAACAATTAAAATTTCACATCAAATTTCTTTCAACTGAATGTCCTTAAATTTATCAGTTATATTCATAAAATTTATTCCTCCCATTTTGATTGTTCAATTTTGTCGTTCCCAACTGCCGCATTTTTCAATTTTCGTGAGAATCGTCATGATTTCAAATATCGTGAGAATTGCCGTTATTTCTTGTACAACGTCAGGATGACTTGAATTTTCTTTTTGATTTAATTATTCTTGGTTGTGAGGTAGTTAATTATAACAATTGTGTAAATCATTCGTTGTACTTTGAGGGCTGCTAGCAGGTGTTGCTGCTGTGATGTTGTGGAAGTTTGCTAGCATTTTTTTGGTTGTTGCTAAAATGGTTATTTGATGAGGCTTTTGTTCTTTTATTTGGACTTAAAGGTTTTTGCTGATAGTGAGACAGGTTTATGCGTGTTAACAGATTTTATTAGGTTGACTGCTTAAATAAAAAAAAAATAATTCACGATACCTGACGCGGTTCTAAAAACAACGACAATTCTCACGATAATTGAAAATTGCGGCAATTTGGAACAACAAAATTGAACAATCAAAATGGGAAGAAGGATGAAAAAGAAACAAAAATTGATCAATATGGAAGAATAAAGAAGAAGAAATTTGAAAGAAGAAGATGTTTTTGTTCTCACGTTCGGGGTTCTGGAATGGAAGAAATTTTATGAATGTAAATTATGAATTTAAGGACATCCAGATGAAAGAAATTTGATGTAAAATTTTATTTGTTATAAGTCTTGTAGTGTAAATTAATTAAGATTGAACACCTTAATATAAAAAAAAAAAATTAAATTAAATCATTTGTTGTTTCAAAAAAAAAAAATTAAATAAAAATTAAAAGTATTAAAAGTTACCTTATGATTAAGATTAACTCTCCTTCAAAAAAAAAAAAGATCAACTCTTTTATTTTTAGAAAAAATCTACTCATTTATTTGACATTTAATGTTACCTATATATATTACATTTTGATTGGTTGATATGATGAGAGGGTAAATTACCCTCTAAACAAGAGAGGGTAACATAGGCCTCACCAAAAACATTACATTGCAGAAAAGACCTCAAACTATGTTGACATCTCAAATTCATCAGCAAGCATCTGCAGCACCTCAATAAGTTTATTAACATAAAATAAAAATAAGGACATAAACTTCGGGTGACTATGCCAAGAAAACAGATAGCGCAAAACTTTAATCTCGTTAAAAACCATACTAAAAAACACAATTGGATAAAACTATTTTGAATAGAAAAATAAAGTGCAAAGCAATGAACCAAACTATACTAACATTTTTTGCTGATCAAAGAGTAGTTTTTGTAGATCGGGAGGAGAGGAATGCGTATGTGTTCTTGGTTTTGTGACATAGAGAATTATGTAGGGAAGGATGTCTCGAAACACGGTAGCACAAGAGAGCTTCTGGTGGTGGAATAAATGAGAGAAATGAGGTAGTACAAGAAACTTAACTTTTAATGACAGCAGAAAACCGTACGTAAATGTTATTTTGCCGTAGGTATAGGACAAACTACCTATACCAACAGCGGTTTTTTGCGTAGTCAATAATATGCCTGTATCTACAAAAATTGTCCGTCACTATAACCTATATTGACAGAATTTCAACATACCGGACATTTTAGTCTTACCTGCATATTTTGGCTTGTATAAATAGAGCTTATTTAGAACTTGCAATATTTTTACCTACGGCTCTTTTCCGTCACTATACAATTTAGCGACAACCAATATACTCACGTCACAATCCTGATGCTTAATTGGTAAAAAAATTATTTTAAAAAATTTAATTAATTAAAGAGGAAGTACAATAAATTAAATAAAATAATTTATGAAACAATAAAATAAAACTTCTATTATATTTTATATGCCAAGTCTCACAAGCATACTTGTCAAATTACAAAAGAGGTAAAATTAACAATCTATGAGTATCATCATAATTGGACTTATTTTCATTTGCATTTAAAATCCAGTATTTGCATAAATTAACATCAATCAAGTAAAACAGTGCCGAATAATTGGTGTACTTAAGTAAAGTTGTCGATGACCTTGTAAAATACATAATAAACTTACCATAAACTAGTATGAAGCCAAAGCATGTGGGACAAAAACTGAGCAACCTACTTGATTAAAAAAAGCTTAATACATCATTTGGTCCCTTAACTTATTTTTAGTTTTCACTTTGATCCCCTAACTATAAAATGTCTCAATTTGGTCCCATAAATCTTCTGTTGTTTACTATTTTAATCCTCTCTATTAGTTTTTTGATGTCTAATATTTTTAATATGATTATAACCGTTTGATTATTGATCCATAGTATTTTATAGTGAACCACCCATATCTGATTTTTTTTTCTTCTCTTCTTCTCACTCCTATTCTTCCTCTTAATCTTCAACATTGTTCATATAAAATCTAGAAAAACATAAACAAACAAGGAAAAAAATTTGGGACCTCAAAACAAAAAAATCATCTTCTTCATCATCATCATCACAATTTTTCGTTTTAAACAAATAAGTCCAAAAAACAAAAACAAAAAACATAATTTTTTTTCTCCTTAACATTGCTACCAGAGACACAGAATCATCCATTCTTAATTCTCAACAACAAGACCATTGTTCAACAACACCAACAACTTAGAATCACCATCCTAATTCTCATTCTTATTCATTCAACAACAGCAGCAACAATACCAAACCAAATTCAACCATTTTTTACTTTCTTTCATTATCATCATCATGAATTAAAAAAAAGAAGGAGGAATAGACATGACTGAACAATTTAACATCAAATTTGGGAAGTATGATGTAGACGTGTTGTATAACCGTTACAAACGATTCACGAAAACAATCTATGAAATTATATTGATGGTTGCTGATGGCAGATACAACCTTTCATGCTTTGACGAAAACAATTCAACCCTTTTTCTATTTGACCCTCAGATTCAATTTGAACTCGGATTCGGATTTGAGAGAGAAGATCAGTTAGTGTCGTTGTGTTACTGTGGTGCTTCTGTTGATGTTGAGAATTCTTTTAAATTTTTTTTAGGAATGATTATGGTTCCTTATTGGCCTTTGATGCATCCTTTGCTGGGCTCAAACCCAAAAAAAAGCTCAACTTCTGGGCCTGTGAGATCTCGAAGTGGCTGAACATAGACATAAACATGTTTGTTTGTTAAGTTGTGTCTGAAAAATTGATGAAGGATTTGGTTGTTCTGTTTGTTGCTTTGCATAGATAGATGTTGTAGTAGGAGAGTAGTTCACCTTAGACATTTGATGTTAAAAACTAACGGAGAGGACTAAAACAGTAAACGGCAGAAGATTTGTGGGACCAAATCGAGACATTTTATAGTTAGGGGACCAAAGTGAAAACCAAAAATAAGTTAAGGGATCAAATGATGTATTAGGCCAATTAAAAACCGGCCAGCATATTACCAAACACCAAGGACAAACCAAATCAAAACCAACCATCAATCTTGCAACCTTTTCATTTACAATTACTACCTCCGTCCCTAATTATAGGACCATTTTGGAAAAATATTAACGGGAATTAAGATAGTGGATATTTGTATTAAATATATTTGTAATTACTATTGTTTTTACAATTTTATCCTTTAAGAGAGATGGTTGGTTTAGGTTTTCAACATGTTATTTATTGGTGATTGAAGAAAAAGATGTATAATAAATAGGGGAATGTATGTAAAGAAATAATTAATGTAGTTGGAAATAGCAAAGACGTCTTATAAAAAGGGACAAAAAAAATTCTCAAAAAGATATTATAATTAGGGACGGAGATAGTATTAGAGATATAGGTTTAGTGGTATATTAGTTCTAATAAATAGTACCATAAATAGCTTGTAACCACTCTATTACTCATTTTGTAATATTCAAATTCTACAAAGAGCTTTGCAATATTTCTCTCATTCCTTCTATGCCAAGTTTTATAATATGGTATCAGAGCAATTCTGGTATTCATCTTGAAGGATACATTTTCTCACTTTCCCTTTCTTCCTTATTCTAATTTTCTGTTATGAATTTTTCCTTCGTGTTCTCTCATTTTATCTATGTTTCCGATTCTTTTTCATTGTTTGTTTTCTCATTCAATTCCTTTTTGATTCATTCTTGATTCTCAACATTCATCTTCACCTTTTTCCCAAATCTTAGGGTTCCTTATAGCAATTCATCTTTTGTGTTTCGATTTTCTCGCGTAATTACATTTCGTGATTCAGTTTCACAATTCTCGTTCAATTCTTGCTTCGAATCTGTGCGAGTCTTGCGTTTTCGTTTTTGATTCTGTTTGTTCGATTTCTTGTGATTGCTCTTACGCATAAGTTTTCATTGCAATTTTGTTCTCCTAATTTTCCCCAATTGCTAGGATTTCAGAATTCTGAAATCATCTTCCAATTTCTTTTCGACATTGGTTATAATAATGTCATGTGTTGATAAAATGCTATTGAGAACACATTGCAATGATTAGGTGTCATGTATTGTTGAAATGGTTTCTCATTGTTTGTAGTTAAAATACTAGAGAAACCAAACATATGATATATAGTTATGAGGAGAAGAAGCTACAACTATTAGATATTTGAATAACCGTTCTAATGCAAGTAAAGAGTCTTTTACATAGGTAATGTCTAAGACAAACAAAGAAGAAAAAAGGTGCAAATACCCGCTCAAGAGGTAGAAAACTTGCTTAAACTTCACGCAGGGTACAACTATTTTTTGTGTTGTATTTGATGTCGTTGTAAAATTCACGCATAAACTGCAAAGGCAATTGCAGAGACTCTATGAACGGTCAACAATGATTATGACACCATAAGCACTCTTAAAAACTAAAAAATGTTTAAGAAAAGTAAAAAAGATTGAAAGTTAAAAATGAATGAAATTGTTGAAGATGCAAAGCCTATTTATAGTAAAGCCAAAGCATTGGCCAAAAGAAAAACGGGGATATAGTTGGAAGGACAAAATTTAATAAAAAGAATTACTGGAACAAAAAAAAATATGATATATTTGCAAGGGAGTATGGTTACTTGGTTGATTGGTTCTTTGCTACCTTCGCAACCCAAGAGTATGGTATTTTGGTTCTTCTTGACTAAGATGCAGAAGATAAGAGGACACAGAAATAATGTAATTTTGATGAGACTAGATCTAATGTGGTCATGACTATTTAAATCATGGAAAATGATATTTGTCTAACCATTCTTAAATAATTTTATTATAACTTTTACTTTTCTCATTTTCTAACATAAAATTGTTCTTTAAATATCATTTATGTTAGATCATATTAGTTTATTTAATCTAACAACTTTTTTTATTTGAACACTCTAACTTTTATACATTAATTCAACATAGTATATTTTTTTTCATCTCTATTTTTCCATCACATCAATAACATATCACATCATTCTCTTTATCTATTTCTCTTTAAAGTGTCAAAATATTTTTAAATGTTTTTAAGGAGTATCTTAGGGCGAGCACTCGATTAAGCACCTCTCATGTACTATTCTATTTGACGATTAGATTAAGCAAAAAGATTGACTAACATTTAAAAACATATCACACCCTTAGTTTCTTATTTCGGAACTTTTTTTTTTTTTTTCATATCAATCTGGATTACATTTTTTAGGATAATTGTAACTCCTTATTCAACCTATGCTTTAATTCCTCCCTTTCTTGGGTCGCATCAAACTTACTATTCTCCCCACTCATAACCAATTTCAACGCAAGCTCTAAAGTTCCAACCACATCACTCATAGACATCCGTTGATTTCCATCACCATGCAAACAACTCAACACCATTTGACAATAAAATTTCAAACACTCACTTGTTATAGAGTCCTTTATGAATGGGTCCACCATCTCTTCAACTATCACTCCTTCATTGTAACATTTTTTGAACAAAGCAACCATGTTCACTTTTTTCTTATCCAATAAATGATCCAAAGGTGGTCTCGCACACAACATCTCAAGAAGTACATCACCGAAAGAGTACACATCAGACTTTAGAGTCAACCTGTTTCGTAGGTGTCGCGTCATTTTTTGGAGATCAAGGCTATCTGATTAGCTTTTGACTCACTAATTTATTTCACGACTGAACATTTATTTTTTAAGAAAAGGGGAAAAAAGTTCAAAACACCCCATATTGAAAAGATTTAGGGTTCGGGGGTTAGTTACACAAAGGGAAGGTATTAGCACCCTTTATGTCCGTAGTACTCTACGAGAACCTCTTGGTTTTATTTAATTCAATGTGCTATGTTATCATGGTTTTTGGGTGCCAAGCCATTAATTGGACTTGAACCTTTTGACCGTTGATATTCTCTATTTTTTCTTGGGAAGGGCAAAATTGAGAAAAACCCTTAGATTCTAAGTTCGGGGATCGTTTTCGCTACGGGAAGGTGTTAGGCACCCGGAGCGATTATGGTACTCCATAAGAGCCGCTCTCCTAAGTTTATTTCTACGCTTTAGTTTTATTGCCTACTTATTGAAAGAAAAGAAGTTTTATTTGAGTGAAGAATGGGGGTGAGAAGAAGTAGAATTTGATTTTATTTCGGCTTGGATGAGTTTTGACTCATTGCCTACGTACCGTTTTACGGGATCAAAACCGGCGTAGTTCTTGCTAAAAGACTTGTTGTTTTTTTTTTGTTTTAATTGTTTGATTTTAAGTTTTGAAAATGGTTTTGAAGAAGGAGATTGGGAGGCTTCATGAGCATTAGATTTAGCAAAAAAGTGAGGTTTGATTAGTGATTAAAAAGAAAGTCTAAATGATTAAGATGAATTGAATTTTTCTTAAAAAAAAAAAGAAAGGAAAAATGAAGTGTTGACTTCATATTTATTATGAAAATTTTGAAGTGAAGTTCAATTGTTTTTTTTTAAAAAAAGGATGGATTTTCTCTAAGTGTTTAAACCTAAGCGCTTATCTAACCATACAATCCTATGCATACATCTAGGGTGAGTGTGTGCGTGTCGGTGCGTCATAGTGTCCATAATCCATATTACAATATTGCCTAAATACATTCTATGGCCCCTTTGCCAAGCTACAAACCAATGATAACAAATTACATCACTAAATGAATCAAAACTTGCAAAAATAAATGCTAAGCTAAAGAAAGTGGAGGAGGTAGTGAAATCACATGGGGAACAAAATGTTAGTGCAACAAGGAAAAAAAATATAATTGGAAAGATGCAAGATGTGCCAAATGAGTATGCAACATGAGAATTTAGCAAGCACGGTGTATAACAAAGTCAAGACAAAATAAAAAAAAACAATTCAAAACAGCAAGATCAATATGTGATTAGAGGCATAAACATCTCACATCAACATATCAAAAGATTATTATCACATATTAACACATTAAGGATAAAAATACAATGAAAAACTCATGGCAAATGATCCAAAAGGAATTAAAATGCTATGAATTAATCATGCAATACTTTTATCAAGCTCAACATGCAAAAATGTCATAGAAACAATAAGAAATCAACACAACGTATACCTAAAAAAAAAACTAGGAATTTTTATCAAAATTTTAGTCAAGGCACAGGTTTCAATAGCACAGAAAAACGGTTTAAATAGCACAAAGGAGCAAAAAACGTATGGAATCTTAGGCCCAAACCCAAAGCCCAAAGTCAAAACACAGGAAAGCGCAGGGACCGTTGGATTGATCCAGGAGATGGAACCCTAGATCCAACGGTCTAGATTGAAGGGAACGAACCAGAGCTGGACCGGTCCGGTTCAGCTGCTTATAAAAGGATTACAGGACCGGTCCAGTCCATTTTCCTTCTCCTCTCTCTCTCTAACCCTAAACCTAGTGAGAGAAGCTCTCGCCTCTCTCCTCTCCTCCGGTTGTCTTCTCCGGTGAGCTTCACCGCTCCGGTGTGGTGGCTTGCCGGCCCAACAGGGCGGCGCCGCCGCACCGGAGGCGAGAAACTCTACCGTTTTCAAAAATTTTTACAGATTAAGACATCCTTTTTCGTTCTAAACAAGAATATGGCGTTAGATTTTGCATGCAAGGTCTGAATCGTTATAGATCTGAGGTTTTACGTCACGGTTTTGAAACTCTTTTTTTTCTTTGAAACTTTCTTGGATCAAATCTTTTTATCCTTCTTGATCTGTAACGATTCGCCTACGTTGATGCTTTTTGAAAAGAGAAAAGCGAGATTTACGTGTTTACGGTTACGGTTACGGTTACGGTTACGGTTACGGTTACGGTTTGTGATTCTGGAAAAATTTTGATATGCTTGCGTGATTTCTTCAGGTTTAACTATGATTTTATTTTGAAAATGAGGTTCTGAGTTTTACCTGATGTTTGTGATGGAGATTCTGTTGAGTTTCTCCGGGAAACTTGATTCTGTGCTTTCTGTGTTGTTGATTCTTGGCTTTGACACTGAAAATAAATCAGTGATCCTTCGTCTGCTTCACCGGTTCAGTCTTCTTCGTTTTCTTTCCCTCTTCTTCTCACTGTCCCCTTCGTGATCGTGCTTGAGTCCGTTGCTAACAGCGATGGATTCGCACTCGTATTGTGAAGGAGGCGATTCAATGATGAAGATTCAGTATTGAATCTCTGAGAATTGCAGAGAATTTGATGAATTTGTTGATGATTCAATGATTCTGGTGATTCTGAAAAAACGGTTAGGGTTTGAATGTTCTTGGTGTTCTTGAGAAATTTTGAGAGATTTTCTGTTTTGATTCAATAGCTGAGAAAGAGAAAATTGAGTTTGTGTTTATGAGTTGGCGTGTGATTCATGGCTCTGAATCTGACTCACTGTTTATATAGTTGACATGTGTACACTTGAACCAATGGAATTGTGACATCTGGATTTGTATGGGAGGGGCACGGCCTTGGACTTAAAATGGACTTTGGACCTTTTTGCAAAAATAAGAATTTTAAGGACTAAACTGCAAAATTAAAAAACTTGAAATGAAATAAATAAAAAACAGTTTGGACAAAAAATGCAATTTTGGGACCTCAATTGAGGGACCAAAATGCAATTAAAAAAATAAAATTTGAATAAAAAACATAATTTGACCAAACGTAAAGTGAAACAAAAATAAAATTGACAAAACGGACTAAAACGAACCAATGGCCTAAATGAGGTACTTCAAAGTAACCTCCCCATGCCAAAATTTTATGTGAAATGACCAAAATGCCCCTAGGGCTAAAATGACCTAAACAGAATCAAATTAACTCGACACCGACTCAGATGCAAGTTTGAAATGAAATTAGCAAGGTTTACTGATGAAAAGTTAAAAATGAATTTGAAAAGACTCAAAGACAGTCACAAGGATGAAAATGGGTCCCACTGCAGGAAATGACCAAAATACCCTTCTGTACGACTTTTTGCAAATTTTGAAATAAACTGTAGAAAAAGCAATGTAATGATTCAGAGACACTTTTGAATGACTTACAAGACAAGTAAAGACTTTTCGAAAAGTTTTATGCAAGAAAAACATAGGTAAAAATGTGATTGAAAACACTGCGTAGCAGAGACAATTTGAACTGTGCAGTTGAAATTTGATAATTGACAAAGTTTGAAATGAAATTGGGCCCGGTATTTTTAGGTCCAAAAACAGGGTATAACATGCTATAACTTGCTTGCTTATTTTGAAAAGAAAGAATTAATGTGATGAAAAGGAAAATAAAGTGAGACCTAATTTATCTACATATTTTATTGTTTGGAAGGACATGGTCCTCTGCCTACGTACCCGTGAAGGATCAAAACCTCGTAGTTCGGGGTAAAAATTGACGTTTGATTGGTTGTGTGTTTTTTATTAGTTTTGAAAAAGGTTTTAAAAATAAAAGCCAAGTGGCAAATAAGAATTGGTTTGTGTTTTTTATTAAAAGAAGGATGACTCAAAGTATAATTAAATTGATTGATATTTGATTAAGAAAATAAAATAAAAATGCGGTCACTTGATTTGGATCAAGGTTTATTATGAAAAATGTTTTTGTGATTTTATTGGTTATTTGCATGTTTTTGTTGTTTTTTTTGAATAATTGCTAAACTAACGGAACATAAAGAATAAAAAGGCGCGGCTACCCTAAGTTAGAAATATAACATCTATGACTATTACATAAAAGCCTATTTACATTCTAAGGTCTGCAATAAAATAAAAAATGCTAAAATAAATAAATAAATAAATGCGAGGCAAAAAATAAAAAAAAAATAAAAAGGTCCAAACACAAGGTGGGGGTGCAGTAGTACGTAGGGGTGTGCAGAAAGCAAGCAGAAAGGGGAATTGGGCTTAAGGAACGAGGCTGGATTGGGCTTAAACCGGTTTGGTTCAAGCCTGGTTCGGTTCAGGAGAACCGAACCGGTTCAGGGTTCTATATAAAGGTAGGGACCGGTTTTTTTCTCATTTTTTATTTCCACTAGTTACAAACCCGTGCTTCACACGGGTTGAATAACATATTTTTTTTTTTTTAAATTTGGCTTCGAAGGATAAATCTTATAAATTATGGAAAATTGTTGTTTTTTATAAATATGAAAATCAAAGCTGCGTAAACCAAAATTTTGCAACACAGAGCCTAAAGTACTACATAAAAAATAACATAATAACTATTGTAATATCATATTCCCTAAAGTTAATCCGAACGCAAAATTTTGCCCTATATTTAACCTAACTTCTTTGCTTAATTTTACTGTATTAACCCTATTTAATTTAATCAAAATGTTAATGTTAATTGTTAGGGAAATCAAAATAAACAAATCGCACATAAATTTTCTCCTTAATTTTACTAAACAAATTATATTAACTCTAGATTTAATTTATGCAAAATGTCATATCTTATTTATAAAGTTAACCCGTGACGCAATATAACCCTAGATTTAACCTAATTTTTTCGTGTGACTTTACTATATTAACCCT
This sequence comes from Medicago truncatula, assembly GCF_003473485.1. Classification (NCBI taxonomy): domain Eukaryota; kingdom Viridiplantae; phylum Streptophyta; class Magnoliopsida; order Fabales; family Fabaceae; genus Medicago; species Medicago truncatula. The sequence continues at coordinate 5,095,068 of NC_053048.1, read as the reverse complement.
AGATTTAATTTATGCAAAATGTCATCTCTTATTTTTAAATGTTAACCCGTGACGCAATATTAACCCTAGATTTCACCTAATATTTTCGTGTGACTTTACTATATTAACCCTAGATTTAATTTATGCAAAATGTCATATATTATTTTTAAATGTTAATCCATGACGCAATATTAACCCTAGATTTAACCTATTTTTTCGCGTGACTTTACTATATTAATTCTAGATTTAATTTATGCAAAATCTCATCTCTAATTTTAACCTAATTTTCCCCTCCACACTTTTGCATTTAATGTTTATCTAAAGTAAAATAAAATGATGTTCCCAATTATGTGCTATTTTTTTTTTAAAGGAATAACCGTTAACCCGTCTCGCTATACTTAACATAATCTATTACTTATAAATGTTAATCCGTCTTGCTATACTTAACCTATTTTATTTCTTAAAGTTAACCCAAACGCAAAATTTTGCCCTAGATTTAACCTAACTTCTTTGCTTAATTTTTTAGTATTAACCCTATTTAATTAACCCTGTTTAATTTAATCAAAATGTTAATGTTAATTGTTAGGGAAATCAAAATAAACAAATCGCTCCTAATTTTTCTCTTTAATTTTACTAAACAAATTATATTAACCCTATATTTAATTTATGCAAAATGGCATCTCTTATTTCTGAATGTTAACCCGTGACGCAATATTAACCCTAGATTTAACCTAATTTTTTCGTGTGACTTTACTATATTAACCCTAGATTTAATTTATACAAAATGTCATATCTTATTTCTAAATGTTAATCTGTGACGCAATATTAACCCTAGATTTAACATATTTTTTCGCGTGACTTTACTATATTAACCCTAGATTTAATTTATGCAAAATGTCAGCTCTAATTTTAACCTAATTTTTCCCTCCACACTTTTACATTTAATGTTTATATCTAAGGTCAAATAATAACCTTAGATAATCACGACATAAAAAAAAATCTTCGAAAGAAAAGATCTTAAAACAACGGAACATTGTGATTCATCATAAAATATGTATGGGCTGATTTAGAGATCATATAATCAGTTTATGAGATTAGGAATTGACATAATGTTTAAGTTGAAAACAATTGGAACCAAAAAAGAACCAATGATGTGTGAATTATGATTACATATTATCCAAAAATAATATTAAAAAATAATATTAAAAAATAAAAGAAAAGGTTCCCAACGTGAATTGAAGAGAGATACTTGTGAAATAAATTGTCGAGAAATAGTTTTTTGAAGTAGCATTCAACAACTTTTGTCCAAAGCTCGTTCCATTCAATTTTTTGAAGTAGCATTCAATAATTTGATATTGTATTTGGCCTAACTTCTCCTTAAAAATGTAGAGAAGTTTGTCAAACAATACCTTAATCTCCCACAACGGCAATGTAGAAGCAACTGAATTTGGGAGAAAAAATTTAAAAATATAAAAATTGGAAAATAATTAAAAGTTATTAAAAATATAAAAATTAGAAAATAATTAAAAAATTGGTTAGGGACAAAAATGGAAATTCATAGACCAATCTTAAAAAAAAAACTCAACCAATTTTGTAATTTACCAAATTACCCCTCATAGGGGCAAAATGGTAAAATCAATGGACATTAACTTTTATATTAGTATATAGATTCTCTCTCTTCCTCCCTAAATCTCTCAAACTCTCTCTTCTCTCTCTTCCTACTTCTTCTTCTCCGGCGGGGGCTTGGGCGGCCGGTGGGATTCCGGCGCGGTGGCCGGCGAGCCATCGCGGCTGCGCCGCCGCGCCGGAGCTAAAAAGCTCCTTTTTTTCGATTTTTTTTGGTTTTAAGACCGGCTCACTCTCCTAGTTCCGTTTCTTCATTCACAACACTCAAATACTATACCTAAATTTCTAGATCTAAAAAAAAGTGCGAAAATTTCAAACCTTTATGTGTGTGTCGGTTCTGTCTTTGTCGTGATTTTGTTACTGTCTGTGTGTGCGTGTCTTTCTGGCTCCCCCTCCTTCTGTTGTGTTCCTATGTGGTGTTGTGTTGTCGCGCGAACCGCCGTCTTCGTGCGCGTCTCTGTTTGGGCGTCGTGTGCGCTGCTGTGTGTGGAAAAAAGGTGAGGTTCGGTTTTGATAGGGTTTTTGAGTTTGGGATCAGTTGTGTGAATGGGGTTTGATGATGATGAGTTGGTGTTTTTGTTTGGATGTGTGCCTTGCGATTTTATTTGTAACAGTATTAAGGGTTTGGCATTGAATCGATTGGGATGGTGACGGTTTATGATTCGGTATTTGAAATTGGCTTTCTCTGTGTTGCTGTGTTTTTGTGTGTGCGCTTTGGCTTCTCTGCTGTGTTTTTCTTTGTTGTGCAGGTTATGTATTTATAGTGCTGTTTGGGGACAAGGATTTGTTACGAAAATTGCAGATTTTAGGAGATTGAGACGGGGATAGGCGCGTAACAGACTGGATGAGGATGAGGATAATGGTTTGTGATTTGTTACGCACGAACCTGGACTGTTCTTGGGACTCATGGACATTTTGGGACTTTGGACAATTTTGGAATTTTAATTAAAAAGAAAATTAATAATAAAAGGATAATATCTACATTTTTTGGTTTTAAATAAAATAAATAACAAAGAAAAAAAAAATTAATCTAAATCTTGAAAAAATAAAAATAAAAGATGGAAATAAATAATTAAAGACTGAGAGAAGAGGGCCCGATTCGGAATTTTATGAGGTATTTCAAAATACCTCCCTGCCGAATTTTTTTACTGAAATGTGAGTCTGGTCCGAGTCCGGAGACGTGTGTCAGTGGGACCTTAGGTCAAAATTTGGGGTATGACAGTAGGTAACATTCTGGATCCAAATATCCTATACTACCCTTCACCATAGTGCTTACATGAGTCATTGATATCCCGGTTGGTCCCACTTTTGATAACCCGAAATCAGAAACCTTAGCCACCCATTTTTCATCCAACAATATGTTTGTACTCTTAACGTCACGATGTATGATATTGTGCTTCGCACCTTCATGAAGATAATTCAACCCCCTTGCTGCACCTAATAGAATCTCGAGTCTTTGATTCCACCTAAGAGGTTCATTATCCGAACCATAGAGATGTTCACTGAGAGTACCACGTTGCATGAAGTCATAAACTAGAATCATCTCTGCATCTTCGTTGCAATATCCAATGAGGGAAACCAAGTGAATATGACGAAGCTGAGAGAGCATCTCGATTTCATTCATGAATTCATTTAGACCTTATCGAGAACCCGGTTTACGACGTTTTATCGCAACAGGTGTGAGTCCATTGATGTAACCTTTGTACACGTTGCCGAACCCTCCAGCTCCAATGATAAAAATATCTTCGAAGTTGTTTGTAGCTTCTCTTATCTCCGCTATTGTAAAATAGCGGCACAAATGGGACGGTAAAGTTGAGGAACCTTCTTTGTTTGTCTTCCATGAACTTTCTTCCATTTGAAGATTAGATTCAAATCTTCTTCTTCTTCTCCTTCTTGCATAAGCTATGATTCTTACGACCAATAGGAATGCCAGCAAGAGACATGAAACTCCAACCACAGCAACCATGAACGTGGTTGACTTCTTTGACTTTGATCGGTGTTTTGGAGATGTTGGTATAATCATGGGTTTGTTGGGATTCATACCAGCCAGATTGTTTTTATCACTTACTTTGAAAATCTCGATTCCATTCAATATGGTATCTCTGTAAGTTGTGTCGACTGCTGGTAATCGTTGAAGCTTGATTGAAAGATTAACTCTTTCAATTTCAGAGCTTCCATTTTGAGAGTAGATTTTCACAGCATAATCCTTATGAACAGGAATCATGTTACCACCACTCCACCTTATCACATCGGCATTTGGTTCAGCCAAAATATCATTGATAAATATCTGAAAAACTCTATCACCTTTATTCTTGGTAAGCAGATCAAACTCACAAAAATGTAACCTTACCATATAAGTAAAACTAGAATCAACTTCGAAATTCCAAGTTACATTATAATCCTCTGTCACATACTTTCCATAACTTCTTGCAGTTAAGTATACAGCTTCTGGTGCAGTGTAATTTGGAATAGTATTGTTTAAATAGTTTAGATGATCACTTCCATAAAAACTTGATACACTAAGTGGATATTCTTTCTCCAAGTAACGAGGAAAATCATTGTCCCAATTGCGAAACATACCTGTATCATCACTTGGTTGAACTTGATTTTCACCAACATTGACTCTATAAACCATCTCCAAAGCTTTATCATTACGAATTTCGTATTCTCTGTTGTCAAAGCCAATTAATTTGAAATAATAATTTAAGTCATCTGGGTTTGTGTAATAGAGAAAAGAAGGCATCGACACAACTTCGATTCCGTTAACGAAAGCATAAAAAGGATTCAATTCGTTTATGTTGTTCGGAAAGAAAGTTATGTTTAGCTTCCCATTTGGTTTGATCTGAATGCAATATTCTTTGGTAATTTTTTCCACCTCGTCATGAAGCCAAAGTGAAGGGCTGAAGTTTTTAAGAAGGGTAAGATTGTTGTTTACTTCGACAGAGAAAAGAGCATTGGAGGGATCAAAGTTCTGGTATGAAGTTGGGTAAAAATGAAGGCGAATAAAAACAGGGGAACTAGGAATGCTAGAAAATGAGTATGTGAAATTTGAGAAAGAGATATGCGCGGTTGTGAATGGAATTTGGATATTGGAAAGGGAATTAGGAGATGATTTAAAAGATGGATTTGTGGTTTTTGGTTCAATGAAGGTAAAGAGATTTGAGTTATCAATATTATCACCAATCCAAATTCGTTTATCTAAGGCAACATTGTTTGTTGAGGAACCACAATTGATGGCTAAATTGTAATCAGGGTTGTATGAGTTAATAACTAGAGGGAACAAAACCAAATAGATAGATAGTAGGGTGATTTTAGTGTGAAATTTTTTGTTTATGGAGTTTGGCATAGTTGTGTTGTGTGAGAATAGAGTGAAGAAGACTAGATTTTGTTTTTCTTGTTGATTGTTAGGATGCTTGAAGTTGCACTTATTTATTGTTATATATACATTAGATTGAGAAGTAGAAGGGAAATTTGTGTGAAAACAACACTAGACTTTGTCATGAAATAGACTACTTTGAAATGGTCATATGAGGTCTTTGGGAGACTAGTATGAAACCGACTACTTTGAAATGGTCGGAAGATATCATATTTGCAATAGATGATTTCCAATGGATTTGGAGCGTTATTGAACCTGAGCTGATTTCTCTTCGAACTTTGTGTCATGCATATCGGTGACGAGTGCTATACCTTGTGTCATGCATCAACTTTGTGCCAGACCCTTGCTTAGCTCAAGCTTTGGTTCAAGCAAATGAAATGAAATCAAGGTTACCTAAATTCATGAAGTTTCAGTATAATATCAATTCACAACTCCTTGAGTGCAATTATCTTTGAACCTAGGTACCAGTAGAACGAATTTCTTCTACACGGAAAGTGTTGCTTCGAAGTGTTGCCGGTGCAATTGCCATGTTAGACGTATTCTAGAAACGTAAGTGCTTAGTAAACGGTAAACACATAACATCTCATGGTTAATCAGTATTACTCGTTCGTTAATAAGCAAGACAAAGATGAATTGAAGTTAAAAGAGGTCATCTTGAAAGATCACACATATATGCCTCTATAAAATCAAAATCCATTAGCATAAACAATTTGAGGCAGAAAATGTAGAAGACACCAAGAAGAGCATATAATGAGATAAAATTTGGATTTGAAAGAGGACAAGGAAAACAATGCATCAAAAAGTTTTGTGTTCTGCCATCAACTGTGAACAAATTTATCATATTGTATCTGAATGAACTCATTTCGCAGTAAACTGTATTTGGGCTAGTTGGTTATAGAAATCTTTCATAATAGGAGTAGTATGTCTCATATGAGAATGCTACAAAATTAAAGAGAAACTCAGTTTGTAATAATATTCCAATATCAAAAGAATTTCTTGTTAAGTATAAAACATTTCAATCGGAAAGAAAAAAAAATGTAAAATTTAGTTTCATCAAGAAAAATCCATAATAAGAGAAAAGATAGTCTAAATAATTTACAGTAATATTTAGTATCACTTCCCCCATTTTGGACGATAAATTCTTCTTTACAATCGTGACCTTGGTGCACAAAGTGCATTTAATCAGCGTAAATAATATGATGTAATGATAAGAAGAAAAAACTATCTAACATAAATTCAGTGTGATGGATCTTACTTATCCTTGAGGTAATTTATAAAGTTTTGCTTAATCAACAATTACAGTGCTTGGTTTTGACATTTTCCTAAATTACAATGAAAATAAAATATGAAACTATGTTAGAATTGTTGTTCAATAATTCAAATTTTGCAGCAGAGAGTTGCAGAAAACATCTATTGTCAAACACTATAAGCAGAAAATTATACCATGAAAGTATTTTGTAGCATATCTAGTGGCGGAGACAAGAATTTTATAGAGCTTGAGCAAAAAATTTATCGCAAAACGTTACTTCTTTCCTGCGAATAATTTCACATTTCCTGCGGATAATTTCACATTTCCTGCGGATCCTAAAATCCCAATGTATTACCTCACCTGGGAACCTAAATCCTTGGCAAAATCTGCATGAAATGTGTTTCATGCGGAATGTACACAAATATCCGTAGGTAAATCCGAAGGAAAAGCTAAAAGTTCTAGAAATGGGTCTGACTTCCTACAAATTGTGGGGTCCAGCCATTGCCACATGGCCAACATACATTTGGCAAGATGGAAGGTTGCATGTGATGAGAAGTAGCAAGGTGCATTGTGTACACATGGTGTAGTGTATGAGTAACACATGGTGTAATGCATGAGAGACACTTGGTGTGGTGCATGCATAGCAAGGGACACTTGGTGTTTTGCATGAAAGGCAAATGACAAGTGTCTTCATGCATGTAAGGCAACTTTGACTTGCTTCTCCTATAAATAGGACCATGAACAAGCATTCAAAACACACCACAAGAAAAGAACAACAAAAGAGCAAGAGAGAAAGAGAGCCTTGCTCAAGAGAAAAGTCATCCTCATAAAGAGTTTTCTTGTGAGAGAAATATTGAGCCAATTTGTGAGAGTGTTCCTTAAAAATTGAGAGATATATTGTAGTGAGATCCACCTAAGGGTGAAGTTGTTGTATTCCTATTATCATTATAGTGGAAGTTTTAAGAGGCCCAAGGGTCCTGTGGTTTTTTCCCTTTCTCACATTGAGAAGGTTTTCCACGCTAAAATTCTCTTTGTGTCATTACACTTATATTTCACGTTTCCGCTAGTGCCTATTTTGAGTTCACGGAGGAGGGAAATTATGCAGGCATTTCCCAACAGTGGTATCAGAGCACTCGTTGCTCTGGGATTGTGAGGTGTCGTATCTGCAAGATAATTCTTAGTATGCTCTGTGGCTGCAACATTGTTTGATGTTCCACATCATAAAAGAAATTTCTTGTCGCTAGAAATAAACTGAGGTAGTGATATATTGCATGTCTAGGAGTTCTGGCAAGGAAAGACTTTGTATTTAAGCATGTCTATTGATCCACCTCTCTTACCTGGGAACTTTCCTGGTGCACTATTCACGAACTCATATTTTTTCTAGTATACGATATTAGGCAGTTGGTTAAAGAAAATATTTCCTGTGTAACTCAAGATGGAGGGTTCAATCAGCCATGATGGTGATATGTTCAAGCTAACTGCAGACAACTACTCATATTGGAAGCCGATGATGGAAGACCACTTGTATTGCAAAGACTTTCATGAGCCAATCACCCGAAAGGATAAACCCGAGAAGAAGACCGATACAGAGTGGGAGCTTCAAAACCGGAAGGCAGTGGCCATGATCAGAAAATACATCGACAGAAGTCTGTTCGAGCATGTGTCAACTTATACCAATGCGTATGAGTTATGGACAAAACTTGAATCATTGATTCAAAAGAAGACGCCAAGGAACAAAGCCCACCTTGTCAGACGACTGGTGAAATTGGAGTACTCAGATGGTCAAAACATGATCGAGCATTTGAATACCTTCAAAGGTATTGTGAATCAACTAACGAAGGCTGACATGAAGATAGATGATGAGTTGCAAACTCTTCTACTCCTAAGTTCTCTACCTGAGAGTTGGGACACTCTAGTCGTCACTCTCAGTAACTCTGCTCTAGATGGGAAACTTGTCATGGATTCTGTTACGGATTCCTTGCTAAGTGAAGAATCAAGACGGAGGGAAAGAGGCTTCAACAACCAGTTCAAAGCAAATATTGTTGATAATAGAGGAAGGAGTAAGAATCATGAAAGAGGTGGTCGTGGGAGATCACAAGCTAGATCCAAGTCCCACACAAGACCAAGTTGTTATTATTGTGGCAAACCAGGTCACAAAAGACTTGAGTGCAGATTCTTAAAGAGAGATCAATAGGCTGGAACAGTCCATCCAGATCTAATAAACCCAAAGAAGAATAAAGAAGATGGAACCACGACAGCAATCGTAGCAGCTAACGAGAATTTCTTTCTTGTTGAAGAGGAGAACTATCTAAATGTAGCGTATGATGACTGCATTTGGATAATTGACTCAGGAGCATCCTTTCATGTAACCCCTCATGAAGAATTCTTCTCATCATATCAAAAAGGAGATTTTGGTATGGTGAAGATGGGAAATCAAGTCACAAGCAAGATTGGTTGCATTGGCGAGGTGACTATGGTTATAGAGAATGGTTGTAAGCTCGTATTGAAGGAAGTTAGACATGTTCCAGACATGCGTCTAAACCTTATCTCAACAGGAAAGTTAGATGATGCTGGGATGATAAACCAATTTGGAGCTGGTAGACGGAAGCTCAGTAAGGGAAGTATGATCATTGCTCGTGGTAAAAAGGAAGACTCTGTGTATATGATGCATGGAAGGATAAACAAGGGAGATATCAATGTATCTCAAGACAAGAGCAAGGAATTGTGGCACAAACGACTTGGCCACATGAGCGAGAAAGGTTTGGATATTCTTGCAAAGAATCATCTTCCAAACATCAAGGGTCAACCACTTGAATCCTGTGAAGATTGTCTAGCAGACAAACAACACAGAGTATCCTTTCAAAGATCAGATGATGCAAGAAGAAGAAAGCATATCTTAGATCTTGTTCATTCAGATGTTTGCTCTACATTTAAAAGGTCCCTTGGTGGCTCACAATACTTTGTTACCTTCATTGACGACCACTCTAGAAAAGTGTGGGTATATCCATTGAAGACGAAAGATCAAGTTCTTCATGTTTTCAAAGAATTCCATGCCTCTGTAGAACGGGCATCCGGAAGAAAACTGAAATGTTTAAGGACAGATAATGGTGGAGAGTATATAGGCCCATTTGCAGCCTATTGTAGATCTCATGGAATAAGACACGAGAAGGTACCTCCCAAGACTCCTCAGATGAATTGAGTGGCTGAAAGGATGAATAGTGTAACACCCCGTTTTCCCAATACACAAATTTCATAAACAAATATCAGAGTAAAAACAATAAACGGGATATCACATAGAAACGTAATCCAAAACAGTTAAATAATAATTTAACCTTCACAATATCTTTAACATAGCAGCGGAATATTTAATTCAAAAATCATAAATCAGTTTGGCACGTAGGCCCCATCAAAATAGTTCATATTCCATAACATAATAAAAATAGCATATTATCCACGTAAGAGAATGAAGCATGTTATAGCATATAACCCCATCCCGTTACGTATCAGAGCGACCTAGACGACACAGTGAAGGCAAGGCCACTCACGACGGCAACTGCACACTAAGCACGATCACCTGCAAGTTACCCATACGAAGGGCAACATTTCCAAGCAGAAGGGGTGAGATTTCATAATACAATAACATTAATCAATGTAAATGAGAATCATAAATTAACATCATATTCATTCCATTACTAACTTTGCATAATTGCTAAACAGTTATCACGTAATCATATATCCAATCATTAGGAATAACATATCATAATCAATAAACACATATCACGTAATCACATAACCAATCATCATCAACAAGGCATCTTAATCATGACAATGTGACAATGCTCTTAGACTCCTTATATGCATGTGGTACCAATCGTCATCATAAGTATTAATATACTTTAATCGTGCGGAGGACAAAGCTCCTATAAAACGTGCGGAGGACAAAGCTCCTAATTTTCGTGGTGAGGACTAAGCTCAATGATATGCTATGCATGGACACTTAATAACAAAACACGTAATCATCGTAATCAACATGCTTCCAATAATTTGGAGCTAAACCTTATCATATACTTATGCACTTAGTTAAACAACGGAAGCAGCATAAACAAGTCACATAACAAGATGATATCATTATATCAATGGCACATAAATTGCATTATTATCAAACCTTCATATCTTGCATGAATATACAATACATTAGTTCATATTCAATTAATATCAATATAACTTGAACAACTCTACAGGCTGCATTAAACGTCACCACTAGGTCTCAATACCAATTAGGGGTTCACTCTTGATCAACTCGTGCGACACAGATCGCACAAACACTCAAGCAACTACATTCTGGTTGTACTCGCGAGGCGAGAGTACTTACTCGCCATGGCGAGTAACACTAATCTCCCAAACTAAAGTTGTTCTGGGTTCAATCCTGTCCTAAAATCATTCCTAATCATCTCTAGGTATGTTAGGGCACTCATAGGCATCCAAGGTCCAACTAAAAAGGTCGAAACACAAAATATGACATGCACTCTGCCTAAGCTCGCGAGGCGAGGAAAGGTTGCTCGCCATGGCGAGTTGCACCAGACAACTCGCGAGGCGAAGGGGAAAGGTTCGCGTGGCGAGCGATGAACTTCATCACTCGCGAGGCGAGGATCATAGCTCGCCGTGGCGAGCGATGAATGTCGCTACGGCCAGGCTTCCTAAAATCACAAAAATCCGACGTTTCACATGGTTCTAAGCTTGGTTTTGATTCCATAATTCATCCTAAACATATTCTAAGGTTACAGGACAATTCTTACCTCAATCTAAACAAGTTTTACCGTTTATTCTCAATTTCTAGGGTTTTAACCTAATTTCAAAACTTCTCTAAATCAATCCTAACTTTGTCAACTAATCATCAGAATTACAGAGGTTAATGCTACTGAGTTATTAGTCCCACCCTTACCTGGTTATGAAGAAAATCGCAGCCCTCTTGGTCTCTTGCTCCTCTCTAAGCCTTTTCTCCCTTTTCCAAAAGTTTTCACGTACAATCAGTTTTTCTAACAATTAGGTCTTCTCTATTTATATCTCTTCCTAATTACTTATCTTATCTCACTTTCTCCCCCAAAACTATCTAAAATATCAAAACAGCCCTCAACTAAATATTTTATATTATTTTCAAATCTTTATTCTATTTATCAATAAAATAAATCTCATATCATAATCAAATCCTCCAAAACTCATAACTTATCAAAATCATGCATATATTATATAATTATAATATAATTGCCTAAACTCGATTAAATAACGATTAAACGAAAGTGGGCGTTACAAATAGAACGATTGCAGAGAAAGTCAGAAGCATGCTTTCTCAAGTAAAACTTCCCAAATCATTTTGGGGTGAAGCAGTGAGAATTGCAGTTGATTTGATAAATTTGTCTCCTTCAAGACCTTTAAATGGAGAGATACCAGATGAAATATGGTATGGAAAGAAAGCCTCCTATGGTCATTTGAGAGTCTTTGGATGCAGGGCATTTGTGCATGTTCCAAAAGATGAAAGAGCAATGTTAGATGCTAAGACGAAGGAGTGCATATACCTTGGTTCACCAAGAGATGAAGTTGGCTTTAGATTATGGGATCCTGCTACTAAGAAGTTTGTTCGAAGCAGAGATGTGGTATTCTATGAAGATCAGACAATCCACGACATTCAATCTAATAAGCCAAAGGCGATTGTGGTACACAATTCAGGGGGAGAGATTCCTCAAATGAATTACGATCGTGATCAGCTAACATAACCCAATCAGATGGATGAGCCTGATCAGATAGACCAAAATCAAGCAATGCATGAAGAGCATATGGCAGATGATGGTGATGATGTTGAGATGGTACAAGAACCTCAACTGAGAAGATCAACGAGATCTAGACAAACATCAAAAAGATACTTCTCAGTTGAATATGTAAACTTCACTGAGGAAGGGGAACCTCAAAGCTTCATGGAAGCCATAGAGACAACCAATAAGATGCAATCCCTAAAGGAGAATGAGACGTATGATCTGGTAAAATTACCAGATGGAAAGAGGGCGTTGAAAAACAAGTGGGTGTTCAAACTCAAGTCTGAAGAGAACAACCCAAATCCCATATACAAAGCACAAATAGTCGTGAAGGGGTGCCATCGAAAGAAAGGCATTGATTTTGAAGAAATATTCTCACCAGTGGTGAGGATGACATCCATTAGAGCAATCCTTGGTCTAGCTGCAAAACTAGACTTAGAAATAGAACAACTTGATGTTAAAACAACATTCTTGCACGGAGACCTAGAGGAAGAAATCTACATGGAGCAACCTGAAGGTTTCATTGAACCAGGCAAAGAACACCTTGTGTGTCGCTTGAAGAAAATTCTATATGGCTTAAAGCAGGCTCCAAGACAATGGTACAAGAAGTTTGATCTCTTCATGACCCAACACAATTTCACAAAGACGTCAACAGATCATTGCGTGTTTGTGAAGAACTATGAAAATGGAGAATCCATCATACTCTTATTGTATGTTGATGATATGCTTATTGTTGGAAAAGATAAAGCAAAGATAGATGCTCTCAAGAAAGCTTTGAGCAAATCTTTTGCTATGAAGGATTTGGGTGCAGTGAAGAAGATTCTTGGAATGAAGATCGTTAGAGATCGTTCTAAAAGAATGTTGTGGATGTCACAAGAAGATTATCTCAAGAAAGTTCTTGAAAGGTTCAACATGCATAATGCAAAACCTATGCATGTTCCACTACCTGGTCATTTGAAACTCAGTAAGACACAATGTCCTGAGAATGACCAAGAGAAAGAAGAAATGAGCAAGGTTCCCTATTCTTCAGCTGTGGGTAGCCTTATGTACGCCATGGTCTACACGAGGCCAGACATCGGTTATGTTGTAGGAGTCGTGAGTAGATTCCTATCAAACCCAGGAAAGGAACACTGGAGTGCTGTGAAATGGATACTGAGGTATATAAAAGGAACTTTAAAAAAATGTTTATGTTTTGGCAAGGGAAATCAAATGCTCGCTGGATATGTAGATACTGATATGGCCGGAGATGTGGATTCAAGAAAATCTACATCCGGATATTTGATTACTTTTGCAGGGGGAGCTGTCTCATGGCAATCGCGATTACAAAAGTGCATTGCTTTGAGTACCACGGAAGCTGAATACATCGCAATCACTGAAGGTTGTAAGGAGATCCTATGGATGAAGAAGTTTCTACAAGAGTTATGCCAGAATCAAGAAAGTTATGTTCTCTATTGTGATAGTCAAAGTGCAATTCACCTCAGCAAGAATTCGACATACCATTCAAGGTCAAAACACATCGATGTGAGGTATCATTGGATACGTGATGTGTTAGAGAATAAACTGCTGCAAATAGAGAAAATTCACACAAATGAGAATGGAGCAGACATGATGACAAAACCGCTACCGAAAGAGAAGATAGAGTTTTGCAAACAAGCTGCTGGAATGGTAGCAACCCCAAACTAATTAAGGCATTCCCCTATGGCTGGAGGGGGAGAATTGTGGGGTCCAGCCATTGCCACATGGCCAACATACATTTGACAAGATGGAAGGTTGCATGTGATGACAAGTAGCAAGGTGCATGGTGTACACATGGTGTAGTGTATGAGTAACACATGGTGTAATGCATGAGAGACACTTGGTGTTTTGCATGAAAGGCAAATGACAAGTGTCTTCATGCATGTAAGGCAACTTTGGCTTGCTTCTCCTATAAATAGGACCATGAGCAAGCATTCACAACACACCACAAGAGAAGAACAACAAAAGAGCAAGAGAGAAAGAGAGCCTTGCTCAAGAGAAAAGTCATCCTCATAGAGAGTTTTCTTGTGAGAGAAATAGTGAGCCAATTTGTGAGAGTGTTCCTTACAAATTGAGAGATATATTGTAGTGAGATCCACCTAAGGGTGAAGTTGTTGCATTCCCATTATCATTATAGTGGAAGTTTTAAGAGGCCCAAGGGTCCCGTGGTTTTTTCCCTTTCTCACATTGAGAAGGTTTTCCACGCTAAAATTCTCTGTGTCATTACGTTTATATTTCACGTTTCCACTAGTGCCTATTTTGAGTTCATGGAGGAGGGAAATTATGCAGGCATTTCCCAACACAAAGAAAGTTGGAGCTGAGCCTATCCGTAATTTAAAAAAGAAAAGTAAGCACACCCCTCCCTTTCTCTCCTAAACCCTCAATCTAAACACACCCTTAACAATTAAATACTTCATATTTCCTCGTACGCCACCTGTATCATGCTTTACGTTGGAAGAATGCTGTCAAGCCACTCACGTAATTTTTAGTTTTACTACACAATATTCATCATCCTCTATAAAGCAGGAGCTAAAAGAATTTTAGTACAATTATAATATCTCATGCTTTTTAACTTTGTGTTTGATAACTAACACTAATACAAGTCATGTCATTATGATAATGACATGAGAAATAATTTACTTATCCAACACAATAAAAAGCAAGGAGGCTTGCAAAAAAGGTTGCAACTACGAAACCAAAACTGGAAGTTGCAAAAAAATGGAACCCAACTAGAGAAGCCATGGACATATAAAAAAACGCAAGGATGCTTGGCATCTATATCATCAATAGCTGGTATGCCTACAACTTCCTCGCAGAGCGAGCGCCACTTTTCAGCAACTGCAGGAAAGGTTGCAATTTACTCCTACGCTGACAACCTTGAATTTTCTGTTGTTTTTGTTACCATATTAAAGAAAAACTTGAGGTTGATTTTTTTGTTGCTATGTTATGCAAAATGAGGGGGGAGGGGGGGACTAATTAATGAAAAATTCAGTAAAAAAATGAGTAGAAAGTTAAGTTTTTTGAAAGAGAGTAGAAACTTATTTGTAAGAGTAACAACGTATTTTGATTTTGATTTCTTTACCATTACAATTTTGTTTTTCTTTTATTGTTATTTATTTTTCTTATTTTCATAGCTTATAATTTGCTTGTAATTATTTTAGCACTTTCAAAACATTTGGCGACCACTCATATTTTTTTACACTAGACTTTTACGGTCTATTTGGGAGAGAGTAGTTGCATCATTTTGGAGGGACGACGTTAGTGAAACAAGTCAATATTTTAAAAAATTGAAATAAGAGCATGATATATGACCATATAATATTTCATGAACATGTAATTTATTTAAAAAATATGTTATAATATCCATAATTTCAAAAACAAAAAGCAAGTCATTCACACCCTTCCTAAACCTTTCATACAATCACACCCTTAATTTACTTTCCATCTTCACTTCCTTGAGTCCGACACATTTGTCCTTCAAGCTATTGATGTTGATTATGTTTGTCTAATTACTAAAACACACAGAAGAAAGATTACCACACAACAAGTCTGATTTACCATTCATAATGTTTAACATTTATTTGTTTGGTGTTGTTTTGGAGTATGCTCCACTCAAAGTTTTAGGCTCGATTCTCGATATCATTTTCGTTGAGCAAGAATTTGGTTTTTTAAAAGAAAACATTTATATGTAGTTGAATTTGACATATGTCTTGTTTACCAAAAATCACGGTCTAATTAAAGAAGAATATAAACTGCATGCCCGAGTGAAGACGAAGACTTGGTGAAGTCTTTAGAATATTTTGGCATCTAAGATATTTATAACAGTCATGGAGAAAGCTCCAAACGTCTTATTTTAAAAAGAAAAAGTATGGACAAGTCACAAGCTTGTATGTGGTTCAGACAGCTCTTGAAATTTTATTGCATTTCTTTACTTGATAAAAAAAAAAAATTAGAAAAAGTATTTTGACCATTTTGTTAATTTGTGACCACATTCAGGGCAGGACAACTTAGATATTAGCATGTTTAATTATTGCTCATAAATTTTATCTATAATAGACCTAAAATTGCTGAATTATAAGCTTTTTCATTCGTGCCCCACTTGGCGCAATAATCGTTAGGGACAAAGTAGGTTAACTTTTAATTGACCTAAAATTGCTGAATTATAAGCTTTATCTATATAACATGTAATTTTAAAATAAATTAAATGTGATTTAAGTATTATATGATTGTTTATCATGTTAATAGGTTAACTTTTTATAAAACATTTCATAGTGTCTGTAATTTAAAAATGAAAAGTAAACCCTCCCCTCCCTTCCCCTCCTAAACCCTCCATCCAAACATACCCTTATTCTCCGGTTGGATTGATGGAATATACTTCAACGGAATATAATGGAACAAAGTAGAATGAAGGGGAACACGGCGGAATGGAATAAATATTAATTCATTCCATTGTTTGATTATTATACGATGGAGCAGAACAAATTACTTGTTCAATTGTTTGGAAAGTGAACAGAATAGAACATGTTATAATTTTTTTAATTCAATTTTTACCATTATTTAAAAAGCAATATTATTTGGATTTAAGAAAACTACACTCACCTCTCATAAAGTCTATTAATTAAAATGACAACAACACAGCCTCTAGTTTTAAAACTTACACTAACCTTCCTTAAGTTTTAATCAAATATACAAACGACTTCCTTCCATATTAACACCGTTAACTTTCTGTTAATTTTTTTTATAAAGAAAACAACATTCAACCCTTCTTGAATTTGACTACCATAAAGAAAAGATGTCTTTCTATTTGTTTCAACATAACTCTTTGATGACTTCTACAAAACTTGAGTAAATAAGACTTGAGGATTCCTAAAATTGATCAAAGATTTGGACCAGCGATAACTGTCACTACACCATTTTTCATTTTAGGCAACGACGCAAAACCGTTACTGAAAGCCCAATACCGTTGCCTAAACGTTTACGCGTCGGTTTAGCAGGCGTGGTTTACGCGACCGTTGCCTATTCCATTAACCACGTTTTTTGCACTTTTGGCCTCCAAAATGGAAACGGTCGCTTCTAACGTGTGCACATGCCACGGTTTCAGTGTGAAGTTTAGATCACGATTTTGATGTGAGCTTTTAGGCACGGTTTCATATAAGACCATGCATGTAAACTGTTGCGTATATCATTTTAAAATAAAAATAAAAATAATAGCATGACTACCATGTTAGTTATTTTTGCATGTCACTTCTCCCTCGTTGTTTCTGCAAATGCATTTATTCCATCTGGAAATATTAACAAAGCATGACAATTAATATTTTTTCTTCCAATTTATCAATACTTAAAATTAATAAATTTGAAACCAATTCTACACTTGTTATGTTGAACATAAAATAAAGGGAATGCTCTCTTATTTTATTCAACTACAATAGTAGCTTATATAAAGCCTTACAAAGAAAGAAAATAAATTAAGTTACTCCACTAACTCAGTCCACTAACAAAAACGTGGAATGTGGAGAAAACTAACTAAGTCCCACTAATAAGTCCTAAGAAGTAGGGATTATTAACTTAAAGATAAAAACAAATCCAAGTAACTATGACAACAAAGCAAAGTAAATTAAACAGAATACTAGTAACTATGACAGCAAAACAAAGTCATTTTTAACACTGATCAGAAGCAGATAGAGTTCTACTTCTGAAGTGATGTTCAGAACTAATTGCAGCGGATAAAAACAGAGAGAGAAGGAAGAAAGACACAAAGCAATTATACAGGTTCCTTTTCTAATTGAAGAAGCCTGGACATTTCATTGCCGATTGCCCTGATCTTCAGAATGATCCTAAATAGAAACATGATTAAGAAGGGCATAAATCATTTTTAACATTTCTTTTTCAAAATTCACTATAATTTTGTCCATCATTTTCATTAAACCAATTTTCCATTTTTATCAACCTCCTCATCTATAAATAGAGCCATCATCCCTCACAATTTCAGACACCAAAAGTTCTCTTGAGTTGTCAAAGAACTTTTCTCTCTTCTCCCTATTTAGCTTGTCCACTAAATAAGTCCATTTGGAAAAGTTCCTTCGAAATGTTGTCCCTTCGGTAATTTTTGTCCCTTCGGTTGTCCCTTTCTTTTATTTTCTTGCATTTTATTTCTTTTCAGCATTTTATTTTATTTCTATTTAACATTTAAATTATTGTTATTTATTTTTCAGCAATTAGAATGTATTTAGGTCCAATGTAAATATAAATAAGAAAAGTGTGTGTTCTTTTATTTCTTTACGGCCTTATATATATATATATATATATATATATATATATATACTATATCCAAAAATGCAACAAAATTAGATTAGAGATTTTGTGGTGATCCAACGTCACTACAAAAATCCACGCGCTTTTATTTGCTCCGTTAGTTTAATTTTCATTTATTAATCTAAAAACAACAAGAACATGCAAATAATCAAAATCACGAAAATATTATCATAATAAACCTTGATTCCAAAATCAAGTGATCCTTTTTTATTTTATTTTTCATAATCAAACTTTCAATCAATTTAATCATACCTTGAGTCCATTTTCTTTTAAATTAAAAAATACAAACCAAATCTTATTTGCCACTTGGCTTTTCTTTTAAAACCTTTTTCAAAACTAATAAAAATCACAAAACAAATCAAACGGTATTTCTACCCCGAACTACGAGGTTTTGATCCCTTACAGTATTTCTTTTAATCACTACTTTTTAATTCCTTCTTTTAAACAAAAAAAAAAGCTAGCAAGTTATAGAACAAAAAATAAATAAAATCAAGAGGTTCTCGTAGAGTACTACGAATATTTAGGGTGCTAATACCTTCCCTAAATATAACCAACCTTCGAACCCTTAATCTTTAAAAATGTGGTATTTGAACCTTTTTCCACTTTCTTTTGAAAAAAATTAAATGTTCAGTCGTGAAATAATTAGTGAGTTAACGCTAATCAAATAGCCTTGATCTCCGAAAAATGACGGGACAGAAATGACGACTTCACTGGGGAAAACCTAAGAGGGTTGAGCCTAACTTGGCTTTATTTAATTCTTTATGTTATAACTTGCTTAAAATAAATATAAAAAAATAAAAGATGGAAATACGTGTATATATGTTCTTCCTTCTTCTTCCTATTTTTCTTAACGTGAGTGGTGAGATAAGTCCTACACCCGGGCTTGAGGGAAACATAAGATAGGATGGTGGTATAACCAAAGTGCCTTTTCGAGAGTCAAGTCTCGTGTTTTGGTTCATGTGGTATAATCCCACTCAATAGAGGGATCTTGGAAGTAATTTATGTTGGCATGAGTAGTCGTGTTGGCATTGTATTTTCATGCGACCGTCGAAGTTGAGGACCTTTAGTTACCATTAACCCATCTTGGCCTTTTAGGACATAGTGTGATGGCTAATCAAGAGTAGTCTTGAATTGGTTGATACGCGATACTACATCCAAAGTAGACTTTCCTACGAATATTGTTGGAATGGGAGTAGTCCCGTCACCCGATAAATATTCGAAAGTGGTTGAAAACTTTTGGAACTTGGTAGAACCCTTGATATAGGTACAAATGAAACCATAGTCCCTACCAAATGACGTGTTTACCCCTTTGACTCCATCATTATGGACCTAAAACCGCACCATGTTTTCACCGTTTGTACAACATTATCATGCATACATGCATTCATTCATAAACAACTTTTGTTTATCAAATATCGAAGGATTTAGACAAGTTTTTTGCAAACATCACATATGAACGGACCTTGAAAGGAAGAACACCAAGAAATTCAAACTTCAAAAATCTTAACTAAGCCTTAGCTTTTATTAAGAACTTTTTCCTTGGTTTCGTTCTTACCTTTTGAAAAAGGAACCTATTGCAATATCTTTACAATTTTCAAATGAAATCACGTTCCTCTATAATGTTTCCAATTACTTTGACAAATCCTTAAAAAAAAAAAGTGTCTATTTTTGCATAAGCATCATGCATTTCATAGTTTCAAGTCCGAGTCTCGCCGAATTTTCGTTTCCATAAAAGGTCAAAAGTGGTATGATGTCTTCATTCAAATTCAGCTCGTAATAAATAGAGTTTCACAGCAACATAAGTTATGACAATCCCTTTATTAGAAAAGGTATCCTTCAAATCTTATTATGACAATCCCTTTATTAGAAAAAGTATCCTTCAAATCTTATTTTATAAGAGCCAAACTTGAAATATGAAATTTTACAAGTTGCATGATAATCATGTCTTACTAGTTCTTTGCATCTATAAAATGGCAATCACTACACGTTGAAGACATCAAATAGACATGACAACCTCAGAGTAGTTTAAGCTCGATAATTATGCTAGATCACCGTAGGCTACTTTATATTTAAAATTGATCAAAGATTTGGACCAGCGGCAATTGTTAAAGGATCAATAGCCTTGCTATCTCATAAATCATAGAAAAACATATCTTAGAGAGAACAAGAGGAGGATGAAGATCTTGATGCTTGACCCTTGCCTTGTACCGCTAGCTTTCTAAATGAATAAAATAATGTGCATGAGTCTCTATTCATAGTGGATGACTACTTAGGGGTTAAGAGAGTGAAAATAGAGTTTTTCCACCAAAAACAACTTGGAAAACTAGAAAAATGGACATCAAGGCCGTGTCCATACGTGAGGCACATGGTTTGGTGCGTAGGGGCACATGGGGAAGTAGACAATATTATCCCATGTGAAGGGTGGGTGGCTTTATCCGCAGAGGCTCATGAGGCACTCCCCTCATGTGCGATTTCAGCAGCTTACGACCCTTTTTCGGCCGTTCTTTCATCTTTTAATCCCTTGGAACTTGAAATGAATTATCTTCACTTTGTATTGTCTTCAAATAACTTCTAAGATCATTGAATTTTCGTCTTCTTATCCTCGATCCGTCGTGTAATATCTTGTTTTTTCGATCTACATGATTTCTCATTAAAAAGACTCAACAACTATGGAGTTGCATGATTTAGGATAAAAGTAAATTACAATGAATCGATTAAAAAGAATACAAAAAGTTCCTCAAACCATTGAAAACTCCTCAAATAGACTTTCAATTTTCCTTCAAATGCAAATAATTACACTAAAAATAAAGCTAAAAATATCATATGTTATTCCATCATCAAGCACCAACATCAAACTTTGAGTTAAAATTCAACAATTCTCCACTTTTATTCTAAATTTAAGGTGATGTCAATTTAACCATCAATCACATTGCTCCTTAACCTTCCCTTGAACTATTCCTCAATTTAGCAATTAGGCTTCTTTTGTTTCTTTCCAAAGGTAACCTCTACCTTTTGTTGTCGTTGATAAACTTCCTCTCCGGTCAAGGGCATTGGAGCAACACCATACTCCGGTTCTCCATTGAAAGCTTTCCTCAACTTACGATATGGATGATAACGATCTAAAAATTTTCGATGCCCAAGATAAACAGTCTTGTTTCCATGTTTCAGTTGATGATAACATGTGTTAACCTCACATATAGGGCATGCTTTATGCCCTTTAACGGTGTACCCACTCAAATTACCGTATGCCGGAAAGTCGTTGATGGTGCAAAACAACATGGCACGCATATTGAAATGTTCACCGGAATACGCGTCAAGAACATCAACTCCTTTTTCCCACATAAGTCTTAAATCATCAATCAATGGCTGTAAATAAACATCCATGTTATTTCCGGGTTGGTATGGGCCCGAAATCATCATCGACAACATATATTTACGCTTCATGCACAACGAAGGAGATAGGTTGTAAATTATCAAGAGAACAGGCCATGAAGTATGCTTACAACTTAGATTACCATACGGATTCATTCCATCAGTAGCAAGTCCAAGTCTAAGGTTTCTTTTCTCATTTCCAAAATCAGGAAACAAAGAATTAATTTTCTTCCATTGCAAAGAATCAGCTACATGGGAAATCATGTTTCCATCACTTTCTCTCTCTTCTGCATGCCATCTAAGGTTCTTTGCGTCATTTACATTAGAGAACAATCTCTTGAACCTTGAAATTATTGGTGGGTACCATAACACTTTCGCAGGAGGACCCTTTGTGTTGACTTCATCACTAGAATCACCATCTTTCTTTTTGTAGCGTGACACCTTGCACCTTGGACATTGATCATGGTTTGCAAAATCTTTTCTGTATAAGATGCAATCGTTTGGGCATGCATGTATTTTTTCATACTCCATTCCCATTGGACACAATACTTTCTTGGCCTCGTAATGACGATCCGGAATTGTGTTACCTTCTGGAAGCATTTCTGTCAACAATTGAAGCAATTCAGTGAAACTTTTATCACTCCATCCATTTTTTGTCTTCAAATTAAACAATCTTAACACAATTGACAACCAGGAAAATTTCGTGCATCCTGGGTACAAAGGTTGTTCCTTATCTTTACGTAAATTATCATACACATGCGCTTTCTTGAAAGATTCTTCTCCAACATTACGTATCATGTCTTCAAGTCTATCATCCATATCTACACTGCCTTCCTCTCTTTGGGATACACTTGGCATCATAGTTTCACCATGCCATATCCATTGGGTATAATTTTGACAAATCCCTACCGAAACTAGATGGCCCCTAATTTTTTCCTTACTAAGTTTTGGGTCCCGGTTCCCACAAGAAACACAAGGACAAGGAAAAAGTCCCTCAGTGTTAGGAAGATTCTTTTCAGCAAACTGTAGAAATTCAGTCACTCCATTATCATACTCAACACTTAACCGATAAGCTTTCATCCACCTACGATCCATGACTACGTACGTTCTGAAAATTAACACATACTAAATTAACGAATAGGTTCTTTTTGGTTCAATTCTAGTTCAATTTGCATTCTCTATTTTCATCATGCACGGTGCATAGGTTCTCTATTGTTATGTTTGGTTTGCTATAGTAATATTGTTTCAATTCTAGTTCAAAAAGCTAAACAATATAATAATACTCCCTCCGGTCCTATATATAAGAAACAATTTACTTTTTTGATTCATTGAATAGTTGATGTATTTGGTCTATTTCTAGGCTAAGTACATCAATTATTGAATGAATCTAAAAAGTTAACTTTTTCTTATAAATAGGACTGGAGGTAGTATATAACAATAGCTTCAAACCACTCCAGATAAAAATATGACAAAAACAACAGGATGCACATAATGGACAAAATGAACTGAACATCAATTATCTCAACATCAAACTACTTATTCTACTAGCTAGACAAGAAATATAATGTTATCTTATCAGTTAGTGTTTTTCATTGATATTCTATATTTGGGTGGTTGATGCATCATTTTTTATTCCATATTGCGGTAACATTTCAAAAGGTTCGAATGAAAAAGGTTGATATAACAAAAAGAACTGTGAAGGAAGGACATAAGTATTTAATATTATCAATGCTTTATGCTTTGTATCCTAGATAGGGACATTTTTCCTTTATATTCCAAATCATACCAGAAATGAAATTTATTTTAATTAATAGTTTAACAAATGCATTTTGCCTCACCTTCTTGATGTAATATGTAGTTGTTTTCTCGTGGTTAATTTGGCTACGTGACTATGACTTCTACTACACCTTTCAATTAGTTGGAGACCATTCTGATGTTAACAGAATGGATTCATTTGGGCTTCTATTCATCTTGATGAGCCCTGTCTCTGACTTTGTGTTTACAAAACTACATAACCATTTTCCTGACTTGTACCAAAATCACATTGGTTTGTGTTGTAACATGACAAGAGTACTAAGTAAGAGCTCAGAAAATCAGGGAACCAAACAGAACCCCTGCTGCCCCTCAAAAACCAGTTTACACCTCACTAGGTGAGTAGCCATTTGTGAAGGCAACAAGACACAATGAAAAACCAAATATAATAACAGAATCAAAATCCAAAGTTGTGTTCAGAGTGCATCAGTCAAAACAGAATGTATACTTTAATTTAAGAGGGGTTCTAAAAAAAAAGGCTAATATACTTCAAAATAAATGATTCATATAATCAACACAGTATAGAGAAAGCATAGAAAAGTTTAATACAAATTGCATCACCCATTCAAGATAGAGGCACGCTATCAACATTTGAGATGTGGTTTGATGATTCAATTTCATAATTCTCCAACAAATCATAATTCAATTTCATAATTTTCATGTTGTAACCCAAAAAATCATAATTTAGGCACAAATCAAACAAACATAAAACAAAATACAGTGACAAAACCCATTCAACAAAAACCTCAACAAAGAACACAGACAAATTGAAATTCCTTCAAAGCAAAACAAAACTAAAACCAACACGGTGAGAACTTACGGCAGTACGACGAGAACAACGGCAAATGAGGATGACAATTTCCAACTGAGAACACCAGTTCTGATATTTTCAAAGCTATGGGTTCACAAATCGGAGATGTGTGTTAATAACAACTTCCAACTGAGAACAACAATGGAAAAGATGCACGTGAATGAGAACTTAGTATCAAAATAAATTGGGACCAAAACGAGTTCAAATTAGGGTTCAAGAACTTACAGTGAATGTCGAATTGCAGAATCACGATGGCCAATCCATTTGGAAACAGTGAATGAGAACGAATTGCGTTCGAGAACAGATTGAATTAGGGTTCGAGATTGGATTTTAATATTTAGGTTTGAGATTGAGGAGTTAGGGTTCGAGAATGAGATTGAGGAGTTAGGGTTCGGAATGATTTGTTGATTTGGTTAGTGAGATTTAGGGTTTATGTGAAGATGAAGGATGAACGAGATGAACGAGCGATATGAACGATGAAAAATAAAAATTGAAACGCATCTGAATGTGAAAGAGAAAGAAAAGGGAAAGTAAGTAAAAGTGTGATAGACTTTTCCCTTCAGGTATTCTATCCGCTGATGTCAAAATTCTTTAATAATTATTTCTCCCTTCAGGTATTTTTCCACTGATGTGAAATCCTTTGGCAAAGTTCACTATAATTTCAAAAATGCCACCGCGTTGCTTTTGACATCAAGAAATTGGTCCACTGATGTGAATACCTTGATGTTAAATGTCTTTTTTCTAGTAGTGAATCATGGCATAATATTATATCAAATGGATGTGAAGAGTGCATTTCTTAATTGAGTCATTGAAGAAGAAGTGTATGTCAAGCAACCTCCTGGAAGAACTCTTAAGAAAGACATTCTGGTTGTGCAGATATATGTTGATGATAAAATATTTGGTTCTTCTAATGCATCTCTTTACAAGGAATTTTCTAAGTTAATGCATGATGAATTTGAAATGAGCATGATGGGAGAATTGAAGTTCTTCCTTGAAATTCAAATCAATCAAAGCAAGGATGGAGTATATGTTCATCAAACAAAATATACAAAAGAGCTTCTGAAGAAGTTCAAGTTAGAAGATTGTAAAGTGATGAACACTCCAATGCATCCAACCTGCACCTTAAGCAAATGAGATACTGGAACAAAGGTAGATCAGAAGCTGTATAGAGTTATGATTGGTTCTTTGTTATACCTCACTGCATCCAGACTGGATATTTTATTCAACGTATGCTTGTGTGCCAAATCCTAGAGAATCTCATTTAACTGATGTTAAGAGAATCTTCAGGTATTTAAAGGGAACAACTTATCTTGGACTCCTGTATAGGAAATCCCTATATTATCAGTTGGTTGGATTTTGGGATGCTGATTATTCTGGTGATAGGATTGAAAGAAAATAAACTAGTGGAAACTTCCAGTTCCTGGGAGAGAATCTGATATCCTGGGCCAGCAAAAGACAAGCAACTATTGCTATGTCTACAGCAGAAGCTGAAAACATCTCAGCTGCAAGTTGTTGTCCTCAACTACTTTGGTTGAAACATCAGTTGGAATACTATCAGATAAATTCTAACAATATTCTCATTTATTGTGATAATACTGCTACTATTTGTTTATCAAAGAATCCAATTCTACATTCAAGAGTCAAGCATAATATTGAAATCAGACACCACTTTATTAGAGATTATGTTCAAAAAGGAATTTTAGATATACAATTCATTGATACTGAACATCAATGAGATGATATATTTACTAAGTCTTTGATTGTGGAAAGATTTGATTTTATAAAGAAATATTTGAACATGCACTTTGTGTCTGATTAAACTTGCTTGCTCATGAACTAGAAGTTTGGTTCTGAAGTCTGTTCAGAAGCTATGGTCCATCAGAAGCTCTTAACTAAGATTCTGAGGAAAATGTGCTTCTGAAGATGACGTCAACACTTAAACTTCAGAAGCTGTATTCTTTGCTTCTGAATAGCGCTGCTGCTATTTGTTTATCATAGAATCCAATTCTACTCATAACAATGAACCTGAAATAGTAAAAGAGCCTAATCAAACATCAGAAAAATCTGTGGTAGATGATTTGATTAACCACTATTCAGGTGAGTTACCTGGAGTTGAAACTAGCATACAAAGAACCTCTGAGATGGCTTCTGTTGAAGTTGCTTCAGAAAGCTCCCAACGCCATGAACCAAACTTAGAACCAGCTTCAACCTCCAACCAAGAAGTTCTTGTTCCTGAACAAGCTTCAGAGCAAACTACTTCTGAACATCATGTTTCTGAACAAAGTATTGTTGAACAGTTTGTGTCCATCATTATTGAGTCTTCAACCTCTCTTGAGCAAACTTCAAAGACCAATATTAAACCTTCCACTTCTACAAACAGTCAACCATCAACCTCCAATTTAGCCATTCAACCTTGTTCTCCTACCAAATCACACATACCCTCACCACTAACCATCTTTCTAGATTCTATACTATTGGCAGATGTGTGTGAGAATATATATATAAGGAGTTGACCAGCCTGATTCAAGCTAGAGAAGAACTGGTTCACAAAGATAACTATGAGAAGCAATGGAATAGGCTGAAGGAAAGAGTAGATTATATTTTGACTGCTCTGCAAAAAGACTTTCATTGATGATCAAGATGCTGCTCAGCTAAAATTCCAGAACTGGCTAAAAGGGGCTGACCAGAATCTGCAGAAGATAAAAGTTCTTAGAACTTGGGTACAAACTCTCCTATGTCTAAGAGAAAGAAATCCAACAAATTTCATTCCTGTTGGAGTGCATCCAAGAGAATTGGATTTAACTTTTCTCCAGAAGGTAAACTTCAAGTCTGCTTCCACTGAAATGGAGCTATTGCAAAGGAATGCAAAACTTGAAAGGGAGAACAAGCGATTGAGAAAGGAAGTTCTCAATCAGAAGCTACTTTTGCTTGAGTATAAAATTTCTAAAAAAGAAAAGTTGGAAGAAGCAAAGGTCAGAGAAGAAAATCTGCAAAAGAGCAATGAAGCTTTCACGCAAGAAATGAAACAACAGGCATATGAAAATTAGAAAATGATGAAGCAGCTAATGGAGATGATGCAAAAACAAGCTCAATCTTAGTTGTACACCCTAGATTGCTTATTTTCTATGATTTATATATTTGCTTCTGCTTTATATGCTCTCTATAACACTACTTCTGACTCATTTTTATGCTTCTGAACGGGTGTGTACATACTCATATAAATATCAATTGCTTCTGAAGCTATGTCTTTACAGAATGTCTCATTTTTTTTATCTTTTTTTTTTGTCTTTAGTTTTTTTTATAGTTTTTGTTGATGACAAAAGGGGGAGTAGATGTATAGTATTTATAGGCTCTGAGCCTCATTAATTTAATTTCATAAAGTTAAATTAATAGGACCTTCTTTTATCTCTTCGTCTATTAGTGTGAGATTATTCTGAGCGTTATTTCGTTTTTAAATGATGAATTTAATTAACATGGATAGAACTTAGGGGGGGCTTACAAACCTCATACCCTTATAGTCAACGTTTTAATTAGATTAACAACAATTGAACATTTTAAATACTAATGTTTGTCATCATAAAAAAGGGGAATATTGTTAGAACAAAATGTGTGTAACATTGACCCTTGAGAGTTTCGATGATAACAAGGTATTAAAAATTGTCAATTGGATATGCTAATATTTGTTAAAGTGTACAGGACTATAGAAAAAATTTGACATCTTAAATAGGTCTTGGAAGAACAATAAAGAGCAAAGGAATCAATAAAGCGTCTGAAGAAAACTGCTCCTGAAGACAAAGCGCTCCTGAAGACAAAGTGCTCCTGAAGTGATGACGTCATCAAAAGCAAGGTCATCAGAAGCAAGTTCGTCAGAAGCTGAAAATCACCAGAAGCTGCAGTTCATCCGGAGATACAACTTAAAGCTTCAAAAGCTGTTTAACAAATTCAAACTCGTCTAAAGATTACAGAAGACTAGAAAAGTGGAGCAACGGCTATTTTGAAAGATTTGAAGGCATTGGATGCTTGTTCTTCAAAGAGCGTTGAAAAAGTACGTTTGTACGAAGTGTACAACCACTACCTCCACTACTCTGTTTTTGTCTCTGCTACAAGACAAGAAAAACAGCTCTGCCTACAACAATGTTCCTTCACAATGGGAACACATTTGAAATTGATCCTTCATAGGACAATAACCATATCAGGCAAAATATCATTGGTGATTGATCAAAGCTTCAAACGACTCTATTTGATTGTGCTGGCAATTCACAATGTCTCTTTCACACCTCTATATATAGGGGTGAAGACTCAGATTTATCAACAGAACATACCAAGAATTAAAAGTGCCAAAACTCTGCTGAAATTGTTCTGCATTCAAAGTTCACTTAGAATTTCTTATAAAAGCTCATATCTTAGAAATTCTAGAGTCTGTATCTGATTTGTATTGTGAACACCACTGATTGTATATCAAGTGTTCAAACTACAAACATATTCCTTGTAATTCTGTTTGAATTCAGAAGTCTCTTGCAGATGTGCTTGAGCAATATAAGTCTCTTGATTGTGTTCAGGAGCATAGGAAGTCTCTTGCAGTTGTGCTTGAGCATTTGAAGTCTCTTACTAAGTATAGTAGTGAGCAATTGTAATCAAATACTACTTAGTGAACTCTCCTTGGAAGTGCAAGGGGGACAGGACTACTTCCGGTTTGTGGAAGGAACCTGTATAATTGCTTTGTGTCTTTCTTCCTTCTCTCTCTCTAATTTTATCCGCTGCAATTAGTTCTGAACATCACTTCAAAAGTAGAACTCTATCTGCTTCTGATTAGTGTTTTCAGTTATGAGAAATTGAATAAAAAGCAAACACAATTCAACCCCCCATCTTGTGTTTTTTTTCACCTTCAGACTTTACAGTGGGACTGGGAGCAATTATGTTCCCAAGATCAGAGGCAAGTGATTTGAAGACGAAGACCTAAAACGACGGAAAAACTGAGCCCGGGAAGCAACACCATGCCCTAGAGCACATAAAAATGCGCCTAGAACATGGATTTTTCCACACTCACATGCGCCCTGAACATCCAAAATGCGCGAGGAGCAAGCGTTTCTTCCTTCTTTTATATGAGTAAAGCTCGCGTTTTTAGCCGAAACCCAGTTAGAAACTCTCAATATAAATACCAGTCTTCCTCATTCAGAATTTCTCATTAAGAACCAGAGTAGTTGACGAGGAAGGCAATTCCAGAGATTCGGAGGAGTTTCTATCTTCTCCTTGATTTTTAGGGCATGTTTTTATCTTTAGTAATTTGTTTTTATTTACCATGTGTAACTAATTCTTTTTAGGTTGGAGTTCGAAGATGAACCTCTATTTATTTTTGTTGGATATTTATTTAATTTAATGTCTTTTATACTATATTTATCTTTTGTTCACTATTAAATTTTATTACGAATTTAGTTTATTTATGTAGTAACGCAACCCTAAATTAGATACATAGGTTGTGGCAGGGCCTAATATTGATATTACTATGGACAATCATAAAATTCCTAAAAGTCTAAGAGACCTTCAAAAGGGTTCTTAGATCCTCCAGAAGGCCTCAATGCCCTTAATAAAGCTTAAAACACTCTTCAGATGGGCTTTTAGGCCCAAAGCGCGTCCTTTTCATGGCGCGGCCTTAGACTGTTTCTAGAAGCCTCTAGAAACCGCCTAAATTACCTAAATAACGTCATTACTTGTTGGCCAAGTAATCATAAATCAGGCTCATAGAGGGCTATTTATACAACCCTTGAGAGCCCTCTAAAGACATGACCAATACAATACAAACTCTAATACGATTATTGTACTTTTAACAAGTACACTATTCTGATGCTTATATCTTGATATTTATATCGTGATACTAATATCTATATGTCTAGTAAGTAATTAGTTATAACTAGCGAAAGATACCGAAAGCGAATTGACCCTAGTAGTAAGTACTAAGGAGGTGACATTACTAATATTGAGTAAAATTTGCTAAACCTAGGAGGTAACTAGTTAATAATTAAGGAAACAAGTGTCTGCTTGAAGGAAATAAGTCGTAGCCTAGTAGAAACATTCTCTTAAACCTAAGGGAAGGTAGATGTTGATATGACTTCCCGTTTGTAGAACTACTAAGTGCGCGAAATAGTGTGATATGATTGTCCTAAGATTCATAGATGGGTAGACCTACAAGAACCTTGGCCTTCATTGTCTTAGGAAATCGTGGAAAGCCAATATAAAGTGTATGCTTTCAACTACCTTTGACGTGGTAAGACTCTACACGTAAGGATCACTATGTGACCAGCATGTGTAACCAAACATTGGAGGGATAGACCTAGTCAACAGATAAGTATAAACCCCACACGTAAGAATCACCGTATGACCAGTAGGTGTAGCATGAGGACCGATTCGGTTAGTAATGTTCCAACGACATCATCACTTGTATAGTCTACCTAAGATAAATGAACGCGACATTGCTGTTATTTAATATCCAACAATATAAATAGGAGGGATTCGAAGAATCCTAACCGCGCTGCTTACTTTTCTGCAACCAAAAATAGGTAACTTGCTCTATTGCAATAGATAAAAAAAATTAAAAATCTCTAACCCTTAACTCTTTTATTTTATATCGTCAACTAAAAATAAGTAACGTGAAGTGCTTGGACGAAACGACAATCCCTGTGGATGTGATACTCTACTTATCACTTTATTACTTGGTAACGATTTGATACACTTGCCTAAACCGCACATCAGTTGTTAACCTTTTTCAATCAAACTTGGTCCTTTATATCTATACTATATATAAAGAAAATAACCCCTTTTGGATTTTTTGTGCCAACTTTTTCTCTTTCCAAGATTACCTTCAATTTTTAATACAAATAGCACATATAATAAATAGATAAGAGTAAATTCAAATATTCAAATAAAAGTGTAACAAACATAATATACTAAAGATAAGTAACGCGAGTGCCCGCCTTTTCGCTAGTAGAGATGATGTAGATGATTGTTGATGAAGAAATCCTTATTTTTAAATGCCTTAATAAATGAGTAAATCATCAAATTAGTCTCTATCTTTGTAAGATATCTTGATGATTGGAGTCTTTGGAACATTTTGGCATCTAAGATAATTAGAGCATAGTCACGCAGAAAGCTCCAAAACGTCTTTGTTTCTAAAATAGAATCCGACCATTTTACTAATCTGTGAGTCCACAATTCATGACCACATACAGGAAGACTATGCTTTTCCCCACTTTCTCAAACGGGCAGTATTAGCATGTTCGGATTTTCTAAAACATTTAGACAGACCTAATAATAATTGGTTTATAAAGTATGATTTTCACTTTTTATAATATATATATATTTAGACATATAACAACCAATTTCAAATGATACAATTACACACTAGTTTTTTTTTCTTCCATCACACACTATATAGTTATTATTCCTACTCCTTTCAAAGGAAGTTATTATTCCTACTAAGTGGGGTGTCTGGAGTTCGAACCACGGCCCCCCGCATATAATAATGCATTGTCCTACCAACTGAGCGATGCTCACGGGACGTATTTTTTTATTTTGTAATAAAATATACATTCGAAAATTTTAGAAATAGTGGCAAATATCTATCGTGCTTTTGGATTTCCAATCTCAGAAAACACCGTAGCATGAAAATTTTCAGAAAACAAAGGTTGTTCTTCAGTAGAGGTTGAATTGGTGGTATGAGACCCATAGTCATCACTACTACTTGTGAAACACATATCACTCCCATCATCAGTAAAATGTGACAATTCTATCCTTTGCTCACTCTTTTCCTTTTCCTTGGTACCAACAAGCTTACTATCCTCCTCACTCATCTCTAACTGCAATGCAAACTCTAATGTCGCAACCACATCACTCATCGACATTCGTTGATTTCCATCATCATGCAAACAATTTAACACCATTTGACAATAACATTTCAAACACTCACTTGTTATAGAATCTTTAATGAACGGGTCCACCATATCTTCAATTACCATACCTTCATTGTAACATGTTTGAAACCAAACAGCCAAACTTGCTTTTTTCTTATCCAAAGACCGAACCAACGGGGGTCTCGCACACAACACCTCAAGAAGCACAACACCGAAAGAGTACACATCAGACTTTAGAGTCAATCTTTGTCGCATGTAGTATTCTGGATCCAAATACCCGAGACTACCTTTCACCATAGTGCTGACATGGGTCATCGACATCCCTGTAGGTCCCACTTTTGATAACCCAAAATCAGAAACCTTAGCCACCCATTTTTCATCCAACAATATGTTTGTACTCTTCACATCACGGTGTATGATATTGTGCTTCGCACCTGCATGCAAATAATGCAACCCCCGCGCGGCACCTAATAGAATCTCAAGCCTCTGCTTCCAGGTAAGAGGTTTGTTATCTGATCCATAAAGATATTCACATAGACTGCCACGTTGCATGAAGTCATAAACGAGAATCATCTCTACACCTTCATTGCAATATCCAATAAGTGAAACCAAGTGAATATGACGAAGCTGAGAGAGCAACTCAATCTCATTCAAGAACTCGTTTACACCTTGTTGAGAACCCGGTTTAAGACGTTTTATCGCAACTGGTGTGACTCCATCAATATAACCTTTGTACACATTGCCGAACCCTCCAACCCCGATGATAAAAATATCTTCGAAGTTGTTTGTAGCTGCTTTTATTTCCGCTATTGTAAAATAGCGGCACAAATGGGATGGTAAACTTGAGGAACCTTGTTTCTTTGTCTTCCATGAAGTTTCTTCAATTTCAGTATGAGAATTAAATATTATATTCCGTCTAGCAAAAACTGTTATTCCAACAACAGATGCTAGAATGAGACATGAAACAGCAACCACAGCAAGGATTTTTGTTGTTGATTTCTTCCATTGTTGAGTTGGTAAAACCTGTTCCTTGGGAGAAAAAGACATGGGTTTTGGATTCACTCCAAAGAGATTATTTTTATCACTTATTTTCAAAATCTCAATTCCATTCAACGTGACATCACGATATACCGCAGGCATAGGTTTTGGTAATCGCTGTAGCTTGATCGAAAGATTAACTTTTTCAATTTGAGAGCTTCCGCCATGAGAACCCATAGTCACGGCATAATCCTTATGAACAGGAACAAAAGGAGCACCACTCCACCCTATCACATCAGCACTTGGTTCAGCCAAACTATCATCTATGAAAATCTGAAAAATTCTATCACCATCCTGTTTGATCTGCCAATCAAACTCACAAAAATGTAACCTTACCATATAAGTAAAAGCAGAATCAACTTCAAAGTTCCAAGTTACATTGTAATCCTCTGTCTCATACATTCCATAACTTCTTGCAGTTAAGTAAACACCTTCTGGTGCAATGTAATTTGGAATGACATTGTTTTTATATGTTAGGTTATGTGTAAAGTCACTTGATACACTAGATGGGTACTCTTTCTCCAAGTAACGAGGAGAATCATTGTCCCAATTACGAAACATGCCTGTATCTTGGTTTGCTGGAACTTGATTTTGACCAACGTTGACTCTATAAACCGTCTCTAAAGCTTTGTTGTTAAGAACTTGGTATTCCGTGTTGTCAGAACCAGGTAACTTGATACGATAATCTTGGTCACTGAGGTTTGTGTAATAGAGAAAAGAAGGCATAGACACAACTTCGATTCCGTTAATGAAAGCATAACTAGGACTCAATTGGTTTGTGTTGTTGGGAATGAAAGTTATGTTTAGCTTCTCGTTTGGTTTGATTTGGATGGAATATTCTTTGACGATATGATTCTCATCATGATGAAGCCAAAGTGAAGGGTTGAAGTTTTTAAGAAGGGTAATGTTGTTGTTTACTTCAACAGAGAAAAGTGCATAAGAGGTTTCAAAATTTTGATATGAAGTTGGGTAAAAATGAAGGCGAAGAAAAATAGTGGAGTTAGTGATGATGTTAGAAAATGAGTATGTGAAATTTGAGAGAGAGGCACGTCCGGTTGTGAATGGAATTTGGGTATTTGAGAGGGAATTAGGTTTTGTTTTAAGAGATGGGTTTGTATTTTTTGGTTCAATGAAGGAAAAGAGATTAGAGTTATCAATGTTATCAACAACCCAAATTCGTCCATCAAAGGCAGTAGTGTTTGTTGAGGAGCCACAACTGATGGCTAAACTGTAATCAGGGTTGTATGAACTAGCAATTAGAGGAAATAATAGGTGAAGGAAAAGGAAGTGTAGAAGGGTGGTGTTACATTGAAATTTGTGGTTTCTGGAGTTTGCCATATTTGTGTGTAAAGCTTGTTGTTGTTAGAGAAGAATGTGAAGAGTAGATTTATTTTTCTTCCTGTGATGACTTTTGAGACACTACAAATTGCATGTATTTATTGTTATTTTCATTGAGAGGCAGGAAGGAAATTTCTACGAAACCACACTAGAGACTACTCATGGAATCAACTACTTTGAAATGGTCAAAGGATCACTATGAGAATCCGCTTTAGGATCACATAATTGTGGTTGTGGATAGGAAGCCACTCTTTTTCCTAATTCAAAAGAAAAAAATGAAGGATAGTTTTTGGTTTTGGCTTGAATTTGGGTTGTTTTTAGGGGATTTGATCCCTTGGATGATCAGGTAATTGAAGTCGATAGGTAATTGAATTTAGTTTCTGTGGTCATTCAGGAGGAAGTGTGGGTTACGCTTTGATTCAGGTGTTAACTTTGGTTTTGGTGGTTAATTTTCTTATTGGTGTTGGTGATAGTACTTGGTTGGGTAGTGTTCGTATCAGTGCTTTTGTAGGTTTCTCTTTTAGGTGTTCCATTATATACGACACCTTTGCTTTGTAGTTTTTGTATGTCGATCCATGTTCTTCTTTTGCAAGAAAACAAAAGGACTAACATGGTCATGGGAGAACTCACACTTCGAAACAAACATAAATTAAAACATTTAAATGACTACAAATAATGCGACAATTAAAGTGAATAAAAACTCAAATATCTAAATCTGCAACATTAACATTAAAATCATTTATTGATATGTAATTAATTGATGTTGATCGGTAAATGTAAATCTAATGAATATTGCTTCAAGATGGAAAATCAAGATAAGGGTAAAGAAGCTAATGTTAGTGAGCCCAAAAGAGCTGGGGCAGGTCTAAAAAACAATAAGTTGCAACCAATGTTGAACCTAATGTTAAGCTAATCCTACAAGAAAGAAAGTGTGCCTAAACATGATTGTCTTTTTCCTATAAGTGTTCAAAATGATAGAAAGTCTATTAAAGGTAAAAACAAAAAACTTAGAAATAATGAGGAATATAATAGTGATGATCTTGATAGTAGAAATGCAGTGAGGACGAAGATGATTGTAAGGAAAAGTTTTCAATTTTCAAGATATACTACAAAATGACAAACTATAAGTGAATGCTCCAGCTCATGTTACAACTAACCAAGATTTCTTATCCGTCCGTTGAGGATGGTTGCGAAGAATGCTCCGATGATCGGTAACGACTTCCGGTACGGCGGCGAAGCTCCTTCTGCGGAGGAACGAAAGGTGCCTCCTGGCACGTTAGCCCTCTGACGATCAAGTCAGTAATGGAATTGAGATAAAAGTCTTAGGAGAGTTGTGTAAAGTGTTGTGTACCTTGAGGGTGAAGCAAGTTCACCCTTATATAGGCGCACTCTTGGCATAACCATCCTCGGATTATACGGCGTATGATTAGGAGCGGGAATGAACACGTGTAGCGTGATCCCGACAGGGAGGCGTGCTCTAGAATGGCACGATACAGTCGAGTCGGCGTGCTCCTTTTGGTGCAAAGCCTTGAGGCATCGTAATATTGTACATGTGTAGTCATGTGAGTGGTCCAGCACAGTTTCCCCCCAAGCCGTTCATGTCTTTTATGACTCAGTGGCTTAGGCAGAGAAGGAGACGTTCGATCAAAGGCGCTCGTCGACGACTTAGTCTGGCGGCCCTCAATGAGTTGTGTCAGGAATTGAAGTCTGCTTGCAAATAGTGTGGCGTCCATTGTTGATCTAAGTCGGACGACCCTTGAAGTATTTGTTGTTGAATTTTGCTTCCGCCCGTGAGTAGGAGGTATCCCACTATGAGTTAGTGGGAGTAGTTGGTGATTAAATGCTTCAGATGGAACGTTGACAATGTGATGTCCATTCAATTCTTCTTTCCACGTGTCTTGTTCGTCTGTCGTACGCGCTCATGGAAATTTTTTATTTGTGTGTATTGCTTTGATGCGTTCCGTTTTCCCACGATCACTTCCAACCGTCAAATCTTAGCTCTTCGTTTTTTCCTCCATCCGAACCGTTGAAGTGGACAGTTTTGGGACTATTTAAAGAGAATCTTCTCTTTGTTTTTTTCCGCAACCCTTTTTTTCCTTTTAGGCTTTGTTTGTTGCGAAGAGCTTTTACTTCTTCCCCCTTTTTATCCTCTTTTTATTGCCATTTTTGGATGTTTTTCTTTGTTGTCTGTTTCGATTTTGAGAAAATAATTATTGTCTTCTTTGCGGGTTCCAGAGGGAGATCTCATGTGTTTTTCTGGTGACTCGTTAAGAAAGGGAAAAAGTTAAAGTATTTGGAGGATCCTTTGTTCCTGAGTTGGAATGGATGATTTCATGGGTGATTCCATTTCTACTGTAGGGAGTTTCAACTGTTGTAGTAGATGTTGCAAAGGACTCGCTTTGTTCCTCCACGTTAGGAAAAGGCTCCTTTGGTGGCTCGGAACCCCTAGTAGGAGCTTCGGTGTGCCTCTGGTCAAGTTTCTGGATCCTATTAGCCTGATTGCGTCGTATTCCCTCCCGGCCTGGCGTCATGGTTTTGATGGTCCATAATATTCTCTTGGCTGGGGAGAATTACTTGGCTTTGTCTGCCTTGGTCTAAATTAGGCTTGTCTACAGCCACACATAGCTCAGTATACTACTGATGGTGGATCCGCTCGAAGCGTACTTCGGAGGCTTCAAGTCCGTCAACCCATGGTCGTGACATAAGTTCATTCCTCAGTCGGGCTGCTTTAAGCGTACGAGGTTTGCCGACCGCCATCCTTGCTTTTTGAAGGTAGGACAAAAGCTTGGAGGCCTTTTTTAGTTTTAGTGTGATTTTCCTCTTTGTACCTCCGCTGTGTCGGCTCCTCTTGTAATTGTTTTGAATGTTTGAATGAAAAGAAGTTTGAATGCCTTTCTCTTTCCTTTGTTTTTTGTTTTTGTTGTGCCGCACGAGCTTTTCCTTTCCCTCTATATCGGCGCATTTTATTTCATGCCAGAGATTTTATTGTCCGCGCATTTTATTTCATCCCACGTTTTGGATTTCTCGCACATTTTATTTCATACCATGTTTTTGAGTGTATGATTCGTTGGGAAGAATTACCCGGGCGTCTCTTCCGGATTACGCTGGTGCATTTTGTTTCATGCGGCGTCCGGTCTATTTAGTTAATTCCAATGCATTTTGTTTCATTCGGTGGCGAACGGGATATCCTGGCATCTTTTCGCATTGATGCATTTTGATTCATGCGGTGTTTGGTTGGTCTTTGTCCGCATTGATACATTTTATTTCATGCGGCGGTATCTTTTACTTCATATTATTGGTCGCCCAGGGGAACACATTCGTCCAAGGCTCAGTTCCCCTTTTAGCGAATTTAGGGGAGAGACACTCTATACCTTGGGGTGGCTATCCCTTGAGGCAGGTCCCGCGACGGACGCTAGGCCTGTTTGTTCTACTTGAGAGTAGAGACCTTAGCGCGCGCCCTCCACAAGGGTGCTACCCTTGTATGCAGCATTGGGATCTGTCAAGCACAAAACAAGAACAAATTTGCAACTGACGTGTTTCCTTTTG
Source organism: Medicago truncatula (assembly GCF_003473485.1). Lineage (NCBI taxonomy): Eukaryota > Viridiplantae > Streptophyta > Magnoliopsida > Fabales > Fabaceae > Medicago > Medicago truncatula. The sequence continues at coordinate 5,056,883 of NC_053048.1, read as the reverse complement.
GGAAAGATGCCTGTTTATTAGTGTTGATAATGCAAATTTACAATGACTATATTACAGAGTTAAAGCGTATTTATGAAGATGAGGTAGGACGAGCGGTATTTAGCTGTAATAGAGTTTGAGTTTGTCGGTGTTCCATGTTCTTGGGATTGGAAGGCCGCCCAATGATTCGAGGATATAGGCGCCCGCCCCCATGCTGGCGGTGACTCTCTATGGCCATTCCCAATTAGCTGTCATCTTTCCTTCTCGAGCGTTCTTGTTCAACTTGTCCATTCTTTTGTGGGTGTTCCACTGAGGTGAAGTGTTGCTTGATGTTTAGTTCTTTAATGAGTTCCCTCATTCTTTTGTCTGTGAATTGTGTCCCCTTATCAGTTATCACTTATTGGGGCTGCCGAAAATACGTTCAAAGTAATCACGCATTTGGCTCTTTATAGCATCAAGATCTGTCAGAATAGTGTCCTCATTTTTGCCAATTAGCTAAAATAATAAGTGTTACGATCCCCCATGAAAAGTGGTTGGTTTTAATACCGTAAGAGATATTGAGAAAGTGACTAGGTCATGTCAAATTTCCTTATATGAATTAGTAGAGTAACTACAAAATATGAAAATAGTGCTATTGATTACTTGATTTTAAAACCTTCAAGAAAAATAGTTAGGCCAATATCTTGGTCACTAACTTTATTTAATGGTTATGCTCCCTAATTTATTGAATGAATAGAACCATTAACGGTTTAAAAACGTTAAAGTAAGTAGTAATTATCATTAGTTTTAAGCCGAAGTGTAATTGATAAAAGAGTATTTAGGGTTTCCTCATCACAGCGGTAAGTATGTCAGTTTTGATCAAACAAATAAAAATATCATATCCAAAGAGTCATTTTCTGAACAAGGTATTTATAAAAGTATTTTGGTAGTTTGAATCAAAGTAAAACTGAACCAATATAGATAGATTTGTGTTGAGATTGCATTTCAATAACTATTCCTCATAGGTTTCCTCTTAATTGATTGTATACATCTTATGCCTCAAATACAAAAAGCCGACTATAACTATGTCATAATCCGAAAAGGTTTGCATGAACATATACCTACTCGCGATATCTCGGGTGATATCACCTTTACATAGTTTAAACCATGTCTCCTAGATAACCAGCCTTAGTAGGGTCTAATTAACTAAATCAATAGATCAATTGTTGAACACTACATCATCGGCAAAGCATTAAGAACAAATTTAAACTAAAATAATCTTGAAAACATAAATCATATACAACCACCCAGACTAAGAGTACTACATATATACATGGTCATTTACATCCAATCCCAACATGAAAGAGAGTTTAGTTATCCATGAGATGCACAACCAACAAAGAAGTGTTGATGAATGTTGGTGAAGCATCAACAAGCTTGTCTCCATACTTCCTTAGCCCTCCAATGGCTTTAACTATTCCCTCCCTCGTTCTCTCTCTCTCTCTATCTCTCTCTATAATTTTCTCAATTTTCAAGTGATTACCTATTACAAATGACCTATAACTTTATTTAGAGAACTTTGAAACAATAGATTCCCCAGACTCTTAATGCTTACCTATCAAGGAGTGCTTTCACTACAAGAAATTGTTGATTTTCCTACAAAACTTTCCTATGAAATTTCCTAGAAAGCGTTTTCCTACGAATTAGCGACGAAATATTCGTCGGAAATCAACTGTCAGTAAAAAGCAGCACTACGGACAGAAAAGTGGAGCACGTGGCAGCTTGTGAATGGCTGACATTACCTAGGAATAATTTCGTAGGAAAGCGGCGGCCCCCACATGCAGAAAAAGGGTGTGTGGAAGCATGTGATTGGCTGACATTACCTAGGAATATTTTCCTAGGAAAGCTGCGGCCCCACATGCAGAAAAATGGTGTGTGGAAGCATGTGATTGGTCTACTTTACCGAGGAATAATTTCGTAGGAAAGCTGCGGCCCCACATGCTCACAGTCATTGGATGAAGGGTGTGTGTATGGTTGTGTTTGGTGGAAATTACCTATGAAAATTTCGTAGGAAAACACGGGACCCACATGCTAACTAGTTGTTTGTTACCGTTGCAGCATTTGTGTATATAAATATACAACACTCTATTTTCTTCTTTACAATCTTCATTCTATTCTTATTCAAATTTTTTTAATATCACTCAAATTTTATTCTCCATCATTTTATTATCATTATTTCTTATTCAAATTTTTTTAATATCACTCAAATTTTATTCTCCATCATTTTATTATCATTATTGAAGTTTCTAACAAAGGTAATTATTGATATTTTCTTATAATTGATTTCAATTTTACATGTGTTTGAATTTATAAATATTTAATGTAGTTATATATTAAAATAAGTTACATTCTTTTTTATAGTTATGTTGGTTCTGATCCATTTTGAAGTTGGTGTTGTTGTTCGTTGCCGTTGATTTTGTTGTCTCCACTTAGTTCGTCGACTTATTATTTGAGGTTGGTACATTTCTAACTTATTTTAAATAATTATTACAATGGTATTAGTACTAAATATTAATTATTAGAAAAATAGTTACTAAAATTATTATATTGTAATTAATAAAAACGTTAGCGGGATTTTTCTAAAAAAAATGTTAGTTGGATTAACTTCTTTAAAAAAATATTTAGTGGGATTAAATTAAATTTCAACTTATTAATGTTAGAGAGAGTATAATAAAAAAAAGTGTTAGCTTGTAGAAAAACTTGTAATTTACTTAAAAATGTTTACTTTTAAAAATGTGTGTATTTATATATATTGTTAATTTAGTTATTAAAATACCGTAGAGTAAATGAACTAGGACTTTTGAAGTTCACAGATGTTGGCAAAAGAGTCAGACACCCACAATACGGTAACGAGCACCATTGGACCAAAAGAAGTATCTTCTGGGATCTCCCTTACTGGAAAGATAATTTATTGAGACATAATCTTGATGTTATGCACGTTGAAAAGAACTTTTGTGACAATATAATTCACACGGTGATGAATGTCTCTGGTAAATCAAAAGATAATGAGAAGGCTAGAATGGACTTGCCATTACATTGTAAGAGACCAGAAATGGAGCTACAACTTCTTCAAAATGGAAAATATCTAAAACCCAAGGCTATTTATAGTCTTACTGTTGATGAAGCAAAATCTGTTTGTCAATGGTTGAAAGAATTGAGGATGCCAGACGGATATTGTTCTAACTTGTCGAGGTGTGCCGACGTCAACTCAGGAAGATTGCATAGAATGAAAAGTCATGATTCCCACAATTTTCCTGGAACGCTCACTTCCAATTGCGTTTAGTTCATTGCCAAATAATGTCTTAAACCCCTTGACTGAAGTTAGCCTTTTTTTTAAAGACTTGTGCGCTTCAACCTTGAGGATGGATGAACTTGTTAAAATGGATCAAAATATGCCTATCACTCTTTGTAAACTAGAGCAAGTTTTTCCCCCAGGTTTCTTTGATTATATGGAACATCTTCCTGTGCATCTCGCATACGAAGCTTGGACCATACATTGAGATATTTCAAGGATTAAATATCAGTAACATATATAAAAGTTTTCAAGGATGGTTTAAGCATCAATTGTTAAATTCTCATCCGACTACACAAATATATCATTTGAGGGGATTAGCCGAAGGTCCGGGAAGAAAAGGCAAACAATGGGACACTTACTTTGTCAATGGGTTTAAATTTCATACTCAATCACGGTCAGTGGGCAAAAAAACAATTAATAGTGGTGTTTACGTCAAAGGAATCAGTGATGGAGGTGAAGATGACTTTTATGGTGTGATCAAACACATATTTGAAGTAACTTACCTATATGTAGATGAACCTAACAAAGTTGTATTGTTTTATTGTGACTGGTTTGACCCTGCAAATGGGATGAAAATTGATCCAAAGCATAAAACTGTTGATGTACGAATGAACCGGATGTATAATGCATTTGACCCTTTCATTTTGGCTAGTAAAGTTAGTCAAGTGTATTATGTACCATATCCTTCTCATCACCGGCGCAAACATGGATGGTGTGCTGCTATCAAGTGTAAACCAAGAGGTCAATTTGAGACATAAGTTCCAGATAAAGAAATACCTTACCAAGATGATGAAATATCACATGTTCCAGATGTGATTGAAGTCGATCCTGTTACAAATTTGGTTGACAGAGATGTTGACGGTCAACAACTTGATGCTGAAACGTTAGCTCAAATGTTACTTATTGACACTGATAGTGGGGAGGAGTCAAGTAACTCTAGAGATAATGGGGAAGATGCAAATAACCCTGACAACAATGTGGATGATTTTTATTATGACGATGATGAATAACCCTTCATAAAACACATGATGTCTTTAATGTAATTATTAGGGTTAAATATGTTTTTGGTCCCTATAAATATGTCAAATTTTCGTTTTAGTCCCTCTAAAATTTTCCTTCAAATTTTAGTCCCTATAAAGTTTTCAATCTTCATTTTTTGTCCCTCACACATATTTAGAATTCATATTTTTTAATAATATTTTTCAAAAAAATTCAAAATATTATAATAATCACTCCCAAAAAAAATTAGAATTTTTTAACGATACATGAATTTAATATGAGTTTTTATATTTTTTACGGTTAAAAATTCATATTTAATTTATGTTTTGTTAAAAAAATCTAATTTTTTTTATAATTTTTTTTAGAATATTTTACACATTTATGCACAATTTCATTAAAAAATACAAAAATTAAATTAAAAATAGGACCAAAAACATATTCAACCCTAATTATTTTATCATAATAATAAAATATTTATGTTTAATATAATGATTTTATCATATTAGTTATCTATCTAATGTATTTTTTATATCATTTATTATATAACTAATATATTAAAAAATTATGTATAAAATATTGTAAATTAAAAGAAAATTAAATACTGTCAAAAGAAGAGGAAAGGATCGGTTTTCACACTCCCTCTTTACCAATTTCATTCTTCTCCCTCCCACACCTCTTTTCCCTAATTTCAATCTCCCTCCATCATCTCCAAAACCCTAAAACGAAAATACTTCCTCAATCTCAGTTTCCCCCCCAAATCTGAAACCTAAATTTCAATCTCACTAACCCTAATGGCTCAATCTCACTAACGAAATCTTCACTCAATCGGTTCCTCACTCATGGCATAAATCGAAGCACCTTCACTGTTCATCATCTTCTTTCCATCGCTGCTTCCATCACCAATCGCTACTTCCATCATTAATCGCTACTTCCATCGTTTGATGCACCAATCGATATCTTTCTTTTCTCTCTCAACTCCTCTATCATCTTTTCTAATGGTATCGTATCTGAATCCTTATTTTTCTCTCTTTGTTGGGTTTTTCTGTTTCTTTTCTTAATTTTTAGGGTTTGTGATTATTCATAGCATCTTGCTTGACAAAAGGAAAAAAAAAACCCCAATTTTTTTGTGTGTTTATGCGACATTACATATACATTTTTTTAAAATAAAAAAACCCCAACTTTGTGTGTTTATGCGACATTTCAATAGTTGTGGGTTATTGAGCTTTTGAAATGGGGAAATCTGCAATCCCTGTAGTGGGGTTTTACTCTTTTAGTTGTAGTGGGGTTTTACACATTTCTGTTTGCTAACTCTGTTCGCTATCACGCGGGTGTTTTAGAGTTGCTGATTAGGTTCCCTTGCTCAACACAACCTTCAAGTAGGTTTCCTTGCTCAACACAACCTTCAAGTATTCACTCTCTGTTTCCCTCGTTTTGATGTTTGGGAAAATGGAGGGGATGTTAGGTGCATTTAGATAGAACTCAAGGGAGGTTGTTATATTTTTCCCTATTTATAATGAAAACTGTACACTAAGAATCCCTTAATTGAGGAAATAAATCTAGAATAAAAAAATCCTACATCAATCCTAATAAAAACATGATCATATACAAGATTAGTTTGCTGCTAGTAATGATTGTGAGTCCAGGTTTTGTTCTTATTTTGTTTTACTTGATAATGTGCCATTGATTGAATTGAATATCATTTTATACGTCTCTCTCTCGGATACATGGTCAGTATTTTGACAGTGTTAGTTGTGGTTCTCTGTGGAATTCATTGTCTCTGTTTGGTATTTGAATTTAATTACTATGTTATGTTTTCCTGTTGTTGGCTCTATTAGATATCAAAACTAGTTACAAGCACCAAATTTTCCTTCCAAATTACTAATTACCAATAGTATAAAATATTAGCTAAATAGATATTGTGGCAGAATTAGTCCAACAAACCTGCCAGACCCAATTCCAGGGAGCAGCCAATGCAATCAAACTTAAGAGCGAAAAGAAAAAAAAAACTCACATAAAGAAGACTTTGTGAAAAAAACTTCCATCGCTGCTTCCATCACCAATCGCTACTTCCATCATCAATCGCTACTTCCATCGTTTGATGCACCAATCGGTATCTTTCTTTTCTCTCTCAACTCCTCTATCATCTTCTCTAATGGTATCGTATCTGAATCCTTATTTTTCTCTCTTTGTTGGGTTTTTCTGTTTCTTTTCTTAATTTTTAGGGTTTGTGATTATTCATAGCATCTTGCTTGACAAAAGAAAAAAAAAACCCAATTTTTTTGTGTGTTTATGCGACATATACATTTTTTTTTAAAATAAAAAAAAAACCCCAACTTTGTGTGTTTATGCGACATTTCAATAGTTGTGGATTATTGAGCTTTTGAAATGGGGAAATCTGCAATCCCTGTAGTGGGGTTTTACTCTTTTAGTTGTATTGTATTTGTTGTTATGGACATGCTATAAACTGTGTGATTATAAACTATATAGCTATGTGAATATGCTATAGGAATATCAGATGTTAACTTTTTAAATGCTGTTCTTTCAAAAACAATTTTTTTTATTAAGCTATAGACTCTGGTTGTAATTCTACAGGTAAAAGTTGCATAGATTATATAGCTATGTGAATATAAATTGTGTAATTATGTCCGCATAGCTCTGTAATTTGCTTATGATTTTTTAGCTTTTGCAAGTTCTGTTAAGAACTAGGATCATTAAAAGATTTTTTCTAGCTCCAACTCATGAGAAAGTTGAAAGTGTAGGAGCATTATCATGCACCAAACCAGTTCACTAATGTTGCTATGCTTCCTGTAGGTTATTTAACTTCATCTGGTTTAGTAGTAATTGGCCAATGGATCAAAATGAGGTCTAAATATTCTAGTAGTAATTGACCTCTTGTAATTCTAGTATACTAATTTTTGCATGTGTATGATGATATCCAAGGAGCCAAGATTGAATGTCGTGTCAGTTCACTTTTGAACTATTATTTGATTGGTTTGCATTTTGGGATTCTTAAGGAGATTATTTTATTTCATGTTGGAAGAAATTAAAAAATTGTTCTAACTCTGCTTCATTTTATAGTGTCAAGCTGGAAATAGTCCTTTGCTATGATATCAGTGATGATCTTGAAATTGAAATAAGTTGATTTTTAAATTTGGCTATAGGCTATAGCTACTATCCAGTAGTTAAGTTTGTTATTAGAACTGGCATTTCTAGTTACGACATCAGTATAGGACATAGCTTCTTTACTTCCTCTCTTTGTACCTCATCCTTCTGTTACTCGATCCAGCTAGCTCCGCATATATTTATGGTTCTTTCCTAGCATTTTTCACAACTTGCTTTGCTCATTGTTCGATCCATAAATGATTTATTTTACTAATTAGTTACATGTTTGTTTTTACTGTTCAGGATGGAATCAGTTTAACTGATAGCGACGGTTCAAGAAGACCGAACATATGACGACGACAATGATGATGATGAGGACGAGGACGAGGAGACGGATGATGATCATAACGAGTAATTTATATTCTTTTCAATTGCTGTTTTTTGGTTAGGGATTTTTGGGTGTTTTAGGTGGTTACTGTCAAAGAAAATATTGAACTTGCATATATGAATTTTGTTTTATGTAATTATTTATCAACATGACATGTTTTGTAGGAAACAAATTATCAAAAAATTTGGGTTATTTTCAAATTTTGGCGCACTTTTTTTATTTTTCGTTTTTTTTTAAATTTGATTTTTTATGAAATTTTGGCACCTCATTTAAATTATTTGGCGCCTTTTTTCGAAATCAAAATTTGTATCTAATTATTTTTTTTTAAATATAATTGTTTCCTAGGAAAGTTTCGTAGGAAAACGTGTGTAATATTTAATTATTATTGTTTCCTAGAAAAGTTTCATAGGAAAACGTGTAATATTTAATTATTATTGTTTCCTAGGAAAGTTTTGTAGGAAAATGTGTGTAATATTTAATTATTATTGTTTCCTACGAAATTTTCGTCGGAAAGCGTGTGTCAGATGTGGCAGCCTGCAAAATGCTTTCCTACGAAACTTTCCTTGGTAATTTTGTCGGAAAAAGTATTTCCTCGGAAGTTCCTCGGAAATCTCGTAGGAATAAGTCTAAAATTTCCTACAACTTGTTTCCTCGGTAATTTCTAGGAAATCCGTGTTTTCCTACAAAAAAGGTGTGTTTTCCAAGGAATATTTCCCTAGGAAAATCCAATATTTCTTGTAGTGTTTCCTTCCTTTACTTTGTTTGGTGTAGTCAATCTCTTTAACCTATAGAAATGTATAGAAATTGGACGTAATAGCTTTTGGCGCAATTCTCTAATATAAATTATAATCATATCAAACTGGGGTGATTTTTATGTATATCAAATTGGGGATACCATTTACTCCTTTACTCCCTTAAGTCATGTTTTAATCTCAACCATTTCTTTTAATATGAGGGATACCATTTATTTTTATATTAAGAATACCATTTCTTTTAATTTGAGGGATACCATTAAGATCAATGATAACTCTACTACATAACAGATTCTGGTAGGCTGAAACACTATCCTGCAGCATTTGTCAAGAGAAGATAATTAATTTGGAAGGGGGCGCAACTTTTCCAAAATATTGCAAGAAGTTAGACCTCCTGCTCATGCCAAGCTCTCTGAAAAATCCGCGTCGTATAGACACTAAAATCATCGAGCATCAACCTCAGACTATCCAACATCTTCTTATATGTACTCCCCCGTGTGTGCGTATATATATATATATATATATATATATATATATATATATATATATATATATATATATATACACATATGCTGTGAATTCGGACAAAATCACACCAATGAATAACAAAGATGTGTGGAGCAAAGGAAGTGGTAATCAATAGATAAAGTTTCTCCAAGCAACAACAACAAAAAAAACAGACCTAAATCTAAGTGTAGAGCAACACCACAAGCATAATCAAAGCAATAAAGATAAGCAATGAGAGAAAGGAACAAACACACCAAGATTGTTAACCCAGTTCGGTCCAACATGACCTAATCTGGGGGAGAAAGCAGCCCTCAAATCCACTATGATGAAATTGTTACAAAAGAGTTACAAGAAATTAGCTTATAAGCTTACACAAGAACAAGACCTCATTTATACCCATTTTGTGTCACCTACATTCTCAATGAATCCTAAGAGAAAACACCAAAAGAAGCTTTTTGATCCTTCCAATGGTGAAATCTCACTACCCAAGGTGTTTACAATGTTTTCCAACCCAAGAGATCCTCACTACAAAGACACTCAACCTAAAGTTACCTCCTTTGTAATCCAAGTTTCTCTCACTCCAAGCTCTTCTTCAAAATCTACACAGGAACACTTATATAGCAATCTTCATCTATCAAAATCGTGTCACGTTTGTCTAAATTGTGATACATTTGGTGCGTACGATCCAAGGTACGACCAACTCTATCCTGAAAACGTGCCCATCAAGTTGAAAATCGTGTCACGTTTTTCCAAAATCGTGTCACGATTGAGCACCCTGCAAAACAACTCTCGACATTACCAAAATCGTGACACGTTGATGAAATCGTGTCACGATTTCTTTGTTCCTAAGAATCTCAATTTGAAGCGAATATACAACAATATATATATATATATATATATATATATATATCATTTGATACAGTGATAAGAAATTTTCAGTATTTATCATTATCTTTCTCCAATGGTAAAGAGTTATTTTGGACTAAAATCTAACAAATTTTGTCTAAAACATCCATTCGATATATATCTGTTTATTTTATATAAAAACGATACACACATCTGTTTGTTTATTTTTTTTATAGAAAACAAATAAATATGTAACAGTTATATTATAGATAAACAAACGTTCCTCATCCCCATATCTTGATATCTTCTTATCTTTATCTATAATAATCTTCACACTATATTCAATTAAACATCTGCACAATCTTATAAACTAGCAAGAGTTCGATATTTGCTCCAACAGTACAATGAAAGGATCATTAATTTCTTTGGTTGTAACAGCATTAATGGTAACTTTATTTTTTCAACCTCATCAACATAGCTCAGCAGCATCACAGAATAATGGATGCCTTGGACTTCACTGCCTAACAGCCGTCGATGACGAAACCAACTTCATGGATCAACTGGTCGCAGGCGGCGACACGTCATTCCTTTCACAATTAACCATGAGTCGCGGCAACCCAGCATGTAGGCCCGGGCCTGGTTCTCATATTTCATGCACTCCTCCTGGGTCTCCTCAGTTCGGATCGATTCACTGTGAACCAATTAACAGAGTAAGTAATCCAACATATGCATGCAGACGAATGACAAATTCATAGTCAGATGTATTTAATGATTTGAATGTTCTTATTTTGTACTCTATGAATTAAATTAGTGTGTATTATTTTTACTTTTTCCTGTTCTTTCATTATTCTCACTAACAGAACTATAATGCTCTGTTTTGTATTAAATTGGATATAAATTATTTATTCTATCGAAATTGTCCTCCTTTATAGTTCTTACTTTTTCTTTATTTCTAACAAGGAACTAAGTATATACATTTTCATGTGGGATCTACGTGCATAATTAAATACGGGTCGTCGGTCATATACGGAGCATATCAACTGTATTAGTATTTCTATTTCCTTCGTATGGTTTTTCATTAATAAAAAAATTAGTGTTTTCCTATCCACGATTATGAGCGCATTTGTATTTTCACAATGAGTGTGTTGTGGATTATGAAGCACAGACACTTCTTGGATTAGACGTGTTTAGGTGTCAGATACGTGTCGTGTCCGACACCGATACGGTACCGACACTTATAATTACACTGAATTATGTATTGAAGTTCTGGCTAGCTAACAACATAATGTTCTATGCGATGTTCCAACACCAGACACAAATAACAGATGTTGAATGAGATGTTTAGAACATCGTGCTAGTAGTAAACATAATCAAAACAACAAAATAAAAGACAAGAAATTAAAAAGCACAGAGAGTTTTTTAACCCAGTTCAGTGCAACGTCACCTACTCTGGGGGCTACCAAGCCAGGAGGAAATCCACTAGTGTAGTCCTTATTCTCTAGCTCTCGGAAAACTCCTCGTTTACACTAAAGACCTAGGACCTACCCGTCTTGACTTCAACCTAGGAGGAACTCCTAGATCTGAGATCGCATCTCACTCCCTACAACCAATCACAGCCCCTGTGATTATCAGGTTACAAACACAAACAAATCAGATTAAGTTACCTTCAAACAAACTACCTAACGTCGTGCTTCACAGCTTTGGTGTAGTACACAAACTACCTATCTCCGTGTTTCACAGCTTTGGAGTAGTGAACAAATTACAACTCAATGTAACACAGTCCGTAACATGTCTCAAGGTGATACAAGAAAGGCTCACAATTAACAATGACTAAAAACCCTAAAAAGCCACTAATCTTCAATGACGGGCTTCGGTGAATGAATTAGGTCTTGTAGTCTTGTATATATACTAAAGCAATATGGGTTATAATATCTTGTTGGACTTCAGAACAAAAGTAGATCCAAAAGTTGATCCACGTAACAAATATGGAAACTCCTAAAAAGTAGGAACATCTTTAGGAACAATCCAAACACATCCAAAGTTTCCTAAATTGTTATCACAACTTTAGAAAATAACAAACCAACTGATTCTGTACCAAAAAGCACGCAGCTTGCCAACAAGAAATAAAGCGTGGTTTCCTTAAAAAGATAAAGCGTGCATAAATCTTGGCACAACTTCAGGGCACACTGAAATGTGCTACGATGTTGGAACATCGTATCCAACATCACACATGAATATTTGTTTTAGCAAAAGTGAAGCCAACACACAAATATCCAACAATGTAATTTTTTCAAGTTATTAGCTGTATCGACGTGTCAGTGTCTGTGTCGTGTCCGAGTCCGTATCCGTGAACATTAAACTTATGTCTTGCTTCTGGTTTAGTGGGAGAAGGAGGAAATTTGAAATCACTTGCATAGTATGCAACGAATCTAAACGGTTGGAACAGTGTTCCCAATAATATATATCTTCTCTATGTAAAATGAACTTGACTTATTCTTTCTCTTGCATTCTGCTCATGTGGCATCTCCATGTAACAGTCTCATCTTTTGTTGAAAACCTCTTCTTAAGCTAAGATTTTGCCTAAGTGGACGCTATAATTGAAATATGCTACATACACAATCAAGTAAATAACAATTCATGTATGGGGAGAAAAAACGGTTCACTTATTAGCCTGTTTTTTATTTGTTGAGATTTACTGAAAAGAACAACCTAGCTCACAACAGAAGTGTTTATCGGTGAGACAGTGGACAAACAACCCTTCCATCTCTTTAATTTTATATTTTATGATTATGTCTACTAACTTCTATTCTCTTATTTTTATTATTAATAAATTGATTGTATTTTTATATTTGTTGTTCTACTTTGAAATTTAATTTTGATTTATTTGTTGTTTGTGATAGGATGGACCAAGAATCAATATTAATTACAATTATTGGAGGATTCTTTGGTAGTTCTTTTAATTTGATTTGAAAAGGTCATGTATAGTCCTTTAAGAAATAATTGTACCGTGTGAATCAATTTGCATGATAGTGCAGGAGAGGATCAATTCAAAAGGGGTATGAGAATTAGGTGAGTGAGTACCCTTTCTTTAATTTTAATGCCACAATATCTTAGTTGCAACTTAGAAGTTAAGACTTAAGACACTTTTGTTGCTCCCTGCATATTTGTGAGTGGAAAAAAAAATTCTATATTCTGAATTTCTGATACATGAACTTTATTATGTTTACCTAAATATTTTTTGTTCAAATTTTGTCCATATCTGTCAAAACAGGTAAAAGAAGTTGGGCTTTTGCACCATGAAAAGAGTTTATGTACAAGATACATGAATCTAAGCAAATTTGAAAAACAAATAGTTATTGGAGAAATTGTCCATGATTTATAAGGTATTAAGTTTGTATACAAAGAAGGAGAAATGCAAATGTAGTGTGTTGTGTAATTTCTTTTGCAGGGCATATCTCTCCTTCAACTAATTTATGGCTTTTTGAGGAGAGTATTGCAGCAGTAATAAATAAAAGATTGGCGAAGCTCTTCATTGTATTTTTCTCTATTTGTATCGATAAATTAGACTAATTTCCTTAAGTGTTAAATTAGTGATCAATTGTTTTAGCTTCCTAGGGATGAAGTTGAAAGCAAACATATATGTTTATTTTTTGGATTTTTAAAATATCATGCTATAAATCCAGAACTTTCTTGAATGTATGAGATAATAGTTATCATCACTCTTTCTTAAGTGTGGGGAGCCTAATAAAGTGTCTTGAGTCATAGTGTTTCCAAACTCCCTTGAACTTTGTTTCTTTTGTTTTTTTTTTTATTTATTGCGAAAGACATATTAAGCAGCTTGTTTTTATTGAAAATTATAACATAAATTTTTTGTTGTCTCTTTTAAAATGGTTGTTTCTTGTACATGAAAGTGATTTCTTGTGTTTTAAGTGTTCTTGCTATACCCACATCATGTTTTATTATGAAAATTCTCCAATGAGAAAAGCACTTAGTTGCAATCCTTGAGCAAGTGTATGAGTAGGTATTTTACGGAACACGTTCTAACTTTAATGGTAACTTAGACCCTTAAAAGTCTCTAGAGTAAAAGTAGTATATGTTTGTGTGGGAATAATGTGTTTTATTGTGTTAAACCAAATGGGGCGGAAGCAATATCACCAACACATGGAGGAAAGGATACCCCCTCGCTGACTTCCTACGTGTGGTGATGCTTCTCTAATAAAATGGACGTAATTTCCATAAATCCCTCTAAAAAGAGGAAATAATTGATATACATCATCAACACATGGAGGAAAGGATACCCCCTCCCTGACTTCCTACGTGAAGATGATTAATTTGTAGCACTACTTAGGGTGATCATGGAATCTTGGAGGAAAGGATACCCCCTCGCTGACTTCCTATGAGAAATGATATCCCCTAAGAAATCTGCAAGCCCCCAAGTATTTGAATTGTCAAGTTAAATTTAACTAATTCCCATTTCTCTTATATGAAATGAAGAAAGGATTTTTCTCGGTCACTTTAGTGTTAAGGTTAGAACATGTTCCTCATAATATATGTCTTATATAGGAGCAAGAAAAGGGTTGGACTACACACACACTCGCTTGAGACTTGTTGTTGGGTTGAATAGGTTCACAAGGAATACCTGAAATTTTGATTAGTGTACATTGAAATAAAGCCTTAAGAGGAGACATAAGTTTTTAATTGAATTGTCATATGTTAATCTTTTTATTGCTGCCATGTCTATGCATTCTGCTTGAGGACAAGCAAAGATTCAAGTATGGGGGAGTTTGATAAGTCAATAATTATCTATTTTAGTATAATATTTAGTTTCGTTTTATTTAGATTTAAGTTTATTTTACTTTAATATTATTTCCTTTTTGAACTATTTTACTTCAATTGCATATTTTTATATTTCAGGAACGAATATTTGATGGACTGAGTCTTGGAACAAAAAGAAAGGAGTTTTGGAGCTGATTCGCTGCAAAAATACGAAGATTCGGATACAAAAATATGTCCCCCTCAAGTCAGAAGCTTGGCACAGCCGTGCCACCTCCCAGAACAGCCTTTTGCTGCTTTTGCTTAGATTTTAAACTACTCTATTTTAGTTTTACCAAAAAGCCCGCAGTTTCTTGTGGAACATTGCTTAGATTCTAAGTCGAATGTAAACTATAAATAGAGTAGCTAGCCATCACAAATATTCATCTTTTCTTGGAATTCAATAAGTGACAATTGTTTTTCTAATGAAAGTTCTTTTCTTTTCCTTTACTTTCTTGTTATTTACTTTTATGTTTTTCTCCTTCTTCTCCATGTCTACGATAAACATGAGTGAGTAGACTTCTTTTTGTCTTAGGATTGTTGGATAAGTCTAAATGACATAATCCTAATCAAACCAAGCTTTAAACCTTAGTCATTTTTGCTTAAAACATAGTTATAATTTTAGACTATAGGTTTATTTTTAAATTTATCTGGCTAGTTTTTGAAATCTTTCTTTAAGAGTCTTCGCTAACTCTATGTATTTTGAAAAAAGTTGGTAATCAAAATCCACTTTTAAAAAATGATCAGCTGATTCTTCACACCATTTAATTTGTGATTTTCCTAAATTAATTTGTTGGTAGTTAGGATGTAAAATAAAAGGAGAAGGAATAATTCTTCATGTAGGATTTCTAATCCAATACATGATTTTTATTATTTTAGACTTTTTAAGCCTGTTTCTGTAAAAACAGAATTAGAAGGTTTTGACTTTATTATTGGTGAAGTCATTTTGAGTGACTGCACCGGAGAATTTTCCTATTTTGATACTTCCTCCGGTCCTATTTATAAGAGAATTTTGGGTCAATAAAAGTTGATGTATCTAGTTAAAAATTTAGTCCAAATACATTCATTTTTGTTGACCTAAATTTTTCTTATAAATAGGACCGGAGGTAGTATCTTTTTGCCTCAGTGTATATTTATGTAATTACTAAAACACACGAAAATAAGATAGCCACATAGGTAATCGAAATTCAAAGTCTACTGAAACATCTATTTATATAGTTCGATTTGATAGATTTTATAATTAACCAAAATTTACGGTGTAATTCAAAGTCTTTGGAACATTTTGGCATCTAAGATAATTAAAGCATAGTCACGCAGAAAGCTCGAAAACGTCTTTGTTTCTAAAATAGACTATGCTTTTCCCCACTTTCTCAAAGGGGCATGACAACTAAGCTATTAGCATGTTTGGATTTTCTAAAACATTTAGTTTTTCTTTCAGAAATTCCAACTCACGTGTTTGGAAAAATAATAATTGCTGACAGTAAAATTTTATCTAAATTAGACAAACTTAAGATTAGTGAATTAAGATATTTTTCTTTTGAGTCCCACTCGGTGCGAATAGAGATGTGTCGCAACCGGAATGCTATGCCATTAAATAGTGTTTTTTTTTTTTTTTTTTTTTTTTTAATATGCTCTATACCTAAGGCCAAAATCCGTAAGTAAAACCAAATTGTTTTGTCTTACCGTCAAATTTCCAGTACTATAGATATGCTGTCGGAAAGGATCCGTAGGTATAGGTAGATCATTGACCAGGAAAAAAACAGCCGAAGATATAGGTATTTCGTAAAATACTCACAGAAAAATGACATTTACCCACAGTTTCTTTTGTCACTGAATGTCAAATTTCTTTTAGTAGGAAGATTACCACACAACTAGTCAGATTTCCTATTCATAATGATTAACACTTATTTGTATGGAGTATGCTATTTTTAAGGTCTAAGTTTCGAATATTTAAGTAACAATTTTGGTGGATTTGACATATTTCCTTTTTAATTAAAAAGGTTAAATATGTTTTTAGTCCCTGTAAATATGTCAACTTTTCGTTTTAGTCCTTCTAAAATTTTCCTTCAACTTTTAGTTCCTATAAAATTTTCAATTTTCATTTTTGGTCCCTCTTTTAAAGTAAACTCATATGTAGAATTCATATTTTTTAATAAAATTTTCCAGAAAAATTGAAAATATTATAAGAATCACTACAAAAAAAATTTAGAATTTTTTAACAAAAAAAATATTAATATGAATTTTTATATTTTTTACGGTTAAAAATTCATATTTGATTTTTATTTGTTAAAAAATTCTAATTTTTTTTTAAGAATGTTTTTTTAGAATATTTTACACATTTCTGCACAATTTTATTAAAAAATAAAAAAATTCAATTAAAATTAGGGACCAAAAGTAGTGATTGAAAATTTTATAGGAACTAAAAATTGAAAGAAAATTTTAGAATGATTAAAATGAAAAACTGACATATTTATAGGGACCAAAATTATATTTAACCCTAATTAAAATCAAGGTATAAAGAACAAAATAAAGTGGCTGCTCAAGTGAAGACGAAGACTTGGTGAAGTCTTTGGAATGTTTTGGTATCCAAGATAGTATTTAAAGCAGTCAGGAAGAAAGCTCCAAAACGTCTTCTTTTCAATAGAAAAGTATTTATAAATAAATAAATAAATAAATAATAAAAGAAAATAGAAAAGTATTCGGACCAATTTTTTTTTATTTTGTGACCACATACTGGGAAAGACAACTAAGATATTTTTTCGTAATAAAGACAACTAAGATATTAGCATGTTTAATTTTTCTAGGAAAAATCCAAATCACGTGTTTGGGAAAATAATTATTGCTCATGAAATTTATATATTTATATATAATAGACCTAAAATTGCTGAATTATAGCTTTATCTTTTGTGTCCCAGTTGGTGCAATAATCGTTAGGGATTAATACTCTTATCACTTTTTTTTGAAGGATAATACTCTCATCACTTGAATGTTTTAGTTTTATTTACACAAGTGTTTTAGTTCAATTAATGAAAAATTATTTAATCCTCTCAAAGAATGTATTTCAATTTAGTGACGCTAAATCTGTAAAAAAAAAAAAAAAAAAAACTTAGTGACGCTAAAAAAATGTAAACTTGTCTTTGAATTTGTCACTAAGTCTTTGTTTGCGAGTTTGAAAGGGAAGGGAAGGAAAGGCCTTGAAGAAAAAGAATGAGTAAGTGGAAGAAATAGATGACATTGGAAGGAGGACTTTGGGGGCTTATTTTTCTTCATAATATAAAATCATCCTTATTTGGGGAACTAAAAAATTGTATTGGAGTAGGGTTTTGAGGGATTTGGGAGGGTTTAATGAATTTTTCAATTTTAATATATGTTGTTATAATATTTTTAAAATTAAAAATATATTAATCATAAGCATTAATTTATCACTCTCTAAAAAAATTACTCTTTCAAAAAATGTGAAAAATTTCTCAATTTTTCCCTATATTCGTATCCCCCAAAGTCTTTCCCTTCCCTTCCCTCCCCTCCAAACAAAACCTAAGTGTTGGAGATGCAAACTTTGGTAACTAATTTTATTTTTTTAGGATCTCAGGTTTGTCATTATTTCAATTTTTCTAGTATATGATTCCATAAATTTAGTCTTTGCAACAAGTTAAATTACACTCATTTGGAAAATTATTATGTGGTTGAACATGGTACTACATTTTATAAATTTCTGCTCACTAGTATGATATACCCATTCAAAGAATATGTTAGAATTTTGTCATACTTAAAATTGGATAAAAATATGGTATCATTCACATTTGTCTAGTTGTTCTCTGTAAAATGGATCAATCCTCGTAATGTTGTCTCTCCATAAGGTCGAACGATGATATCATAGCTCCATTTGCTTTTCTGGGAAAGCATAAGTGGTTCTTGGTTGTAGATATCAGATGTCGAGAGCCTCGTACTAGAAGGACAGATGATAACTTATCAAGTGTGTGTTAAAGTTTTCAATTGGATGCAACATATACGTGTTATGACTTATGACCCATATACCTCATTTCTTAACGTTTAGGGTGAAGATGTAGTACCACACTCACTTATTGGATTTGCTTTGTCTAATGTGATGATCAAACTCAATGAAAGATTCCCTTGAAAGTCCAGCATTACGATGAAGTGTTTTTTTAGTATTTGAACCTCTATTTATTTTTGTTGGATATTTATTTAATTTAATGTCGTTTATACTATATTTATCTTTTGTTCACTATTAAATTTTATTACAAATTTAGTTTATTTATGTAGTAGCGCAACCCTAAATTAGATACATAGGTTGTGGCAAGGCCTAATATTGATATTACTATGGACAGTCATAATATTCCTAAAAGTCTAAGAGACCTTCAAAAGGGTTCTTAGATCCTCCAGAAGGCCTCAACGCCCTTAATAAAGCTTAAAACACTCTTCAGATGGGCTTTTAGGCCCAAAGCGCGTCCTTTTCATGGCGCAGCCTTAGACTGTTTCTAAAAGCCTCTAGAAACCGCCTAAATTACCTAAATAACGTCATTACTTGTTGGCCAAGTAATCATAAATCAGGCTCATAGAGGGCTATTTATACAACCCTTGAGAGCCCTCTCAAGACATGACCAATACAATACAAACTCTAATACGATTATTGTACTTTTAACAAGTACACTATCCTGATGCTTATATCTTGATATTTATATCGTGATACTAATATCTATATGTCTAGTAAGTAATTAGTTATAACTAGCGAAAGATACCGAAAGCGAATTGACCCTAGTAGTAAGTACTAAGGAGGTGACATTACTAATATTGAGTAAAATTTGCTGAACCTAGGAGATAATTAGTTAATAATTAAGGAAACAAGTGTCTGCTTGAAGGAAATAAGTCGTAGCCTAGTAGAAACATTCTCTTAAACCTAGGGGAAGGTAGATGCTGATATGACTTCCCGTTTGTAGAACTACTAAGTTCGCGAGAGAGTGTGCTATGATTGTCGTAAGATTCATAGATGGGTAGACCTACAGGAACCTTGGCCTTCATTGTCTTAGGAAATCGTGGTAAGACTCTACACGTAAGGATCACTGTGTGACCAGCAGGTGTAACCAAACATTGGAGGGATAGACCTAGTCAATAGATAAGTATAAACCCCACACTTAAGAATCACTGTGTGACCAGTAGGTGTAGCATGAGGACCGATTCGGTTAGTAATGTCCCAACGACATCATCACTTGTATAGTCTACCTAAGATAAATGAACGTGACATTGCTGTTATTTAATATCCAACAATATAAATAGGAGGGATTCGAAGAATCCTAACCGCTGCTTACTTTTCTGCAACCAAAAACAGGTAACTTGCTCTATTGCAAATAGATAAAAAAAATTAAAAATCTCTAACCCTTAACTCTTTTATTTTATATCGTCAACTAAAAATAAGTAACGTGAAGTGCTTGGACGAAACGACAATCCCTGTGGATGTGATACTCTACTTATCACTTTATTACTTGGTAACGATTTGATACACTTGCCTAAACCGCACATCAGTTGTTAACCTTTTTCAATCAAACTTGGTCCTTTATATCTATACTATATATAAAGAAAATAACCCCTTTTGGATTTTTTGTGCCAACTTTTTCTCTTTCTAAGATTACCTTCAATTTTTAATACAAATAGCACATATAATAAATAGATAAGAGTAAATTCAAATATTCAAATAAAAGTGTAACAAACATAATATACTAAAGATAAGTAATGCGAAAATTTTATGTCTATCGTGGCAAATATCTATCGTGCTTTTGGAAATAGTGGCAAATATACATAAAAAATTGAAGGCAAATATCTATCGTGCTTTTGGATTTCCATTCTCAGAAAACACCGTAGCATGAAAATTTTCAGAAAACAAAGGTTGTTCTTCAGTAGAGGTTGAATTGGTGGTATGAGACCCATAGTCATCACTACTACTTGTGAAACACATATCACTCCCATCATCAGTAAAATGTGACAATTCTATCCTTTGCTCACTCTTTTCCTTTTCCTTGGTACCAACAAGCTTACTATCCTCCTCACTCATCTCTAACTGCAATGCAAACTCTAATGTCGCAACCACATCACTCATCGACATTCGTTGATTTCCATCATCATGCAAACAATTTAACACCATTTGACAATAACATTTCAAACACTCACTTGTTATAGAATCTTTAATGAACGGGTCCACCATATCTTCAATTACCATACCTTCATTGTAACATGTTTGAAACCAAACAGCCAAACTTGCTTTTTTCTTATCCAAAGAACGAACCAACGGGGGTCTCGCACACAACACCTCAAGAAGCACAACACCGAAAGAGTACACATCAGACTTTAGAGTCAACCTTTGTCGCATGTAGTATTCTGGATCCAAATACCCGAGACTACCTTTCACCATAGTGCTGACATGGGTCATCGACATCCCTGTAGGTCCCACTTTTGATAACCCAAAATCAGAAACCTTAGCCACCCATTTTTCATCCAACAATATGTTTGTACTCTTCACGTCACGGTGTATGATATTGTGCTTCGCACCTGCATGCAGATAATGCAACCCCCGCGCGGCACCTAATAGAATCTCAAGCCTCTGCTTCCAGGTAAGAGGTTTGTTATCTGATCCATAAAGATATTCACATAGACTGCCACGTTGCATGAAGTCATAAACGAGAATCATCTCTACACCTTCATTGCAATATCCAATAAGTGAAACCAAGTGAATATGACGAAGCTGAGAGAGCAACTCAATCTCATTCAAGAACTCGTTCACACCTTGTTGAGAACCTGGTTTAAGACGTTTTATCGCAACTGGTGTAACTCCATCAATATAACCTTTGTACACATTGCCGAACCCTCCAACCCCGATGATAAAAATATCTTCGAAGTTGTTTGTAGCTGCTTTTATTTCCGCTATTGTAAAATAGCGGCACAAATGGGATGGTAAACTTGAGGAACCTTGTTTCTTTGTCTTCCATGAACTTTCTTCCATTTCAGTATGAGAATTAAATATTATATTCCGTCTAGCAAAAACTGTTATTCCAACAACAGATGCTAGAATGAGACATGAAACAGCAACCACAGCAAGGATTTTTGTTGTTGATTTCTTCCATTGTTGAGTTGGTAAAACCTGTTCCTTGGGAGAAAAAGACATGGGTTTTGGATTCACTCCAAAGAGATTATTTTTATCACTTATTTTCAAAATCTCAATTCCATTCAACGTGACATCACGATATACCGTAGGCATAGGTTTTGGTAATCGTTGTAGCTTGATCGAAAGATTAACTTTTTCAATTTGAGAGCTTCCGCCTTGAGAACCCATAGTCACGGCATAATCCTTATGAACAGGAACCAAAGGAGCACCACTCCACCTTATCACATCAGCAGCATGTTCAGCCAAACTATCATCTATGAAAATCTGAAAAATTCTATCACCATCCTGTTTGATATGCCAATCAAACTCACAAAAATGTAACCTTACCATATAAGTAAAAGCAGAATCAACTTCAAAGTTCCAAGTTACATTGTAATCCTCTGTCTCATACATTCCATAACTTCTTGCAGTTAAGTAAACACCTTCTGGTGCAATGTAATTTGGAATGACATTGTTTTTATATGTTAGGTTATGTGTAAAGTCACTTGATACACTAGATGGGTACTCTTTCTCCAAGTAACGAGGAGAATCATTGTCCCAATTACGAAACATGCCTGTATCTTGGTTTGCTGGAACTTGATTTTGACCAACGTTGGCTCTATAAACCGTCTCTAAAGCTTTGTCGTTAAGAACTTGATACTCCGTGTTGTCAAAACCAGGTAAATTGATATGATAATCTTGGTCACTGAGGTTTGTGTAATAGAGAAAAGAAGGCATAGACACAACTTCGATTCCGTTAATGAAAGCATAACTAGGATTCAATTGGTTTGTGTTGTTGGGAATGAAAGTTATGTTTAGCTTCTCGTTTGGTTTGATTTGGATGGAATATTCTTTGACGATATGATTCTCATCATGATGAAGCCAAAGTGAAGGGTTGAAGTTTTTAAGAAGGGTAATGTTGTTGTTTACTTCAACAGAGAAAAGTGCATTTGAGGTTTCAAAATTTTGATATGAAGTTGGGTAAAAATGAAGGCGAAGAAAAATAGTGGAGTTAGTGATGATGTTAGAAAATGAGTATGTGAAATTTGAGAGAGAGGCACGTGCGGTTGTGAATGGAATTTGGATATTTGAGAGGGAATTAGGTTTTGTTTTAAGAGATGGGTTTGTATTTTTTGGTTCAATGAAGGAAAAGAGATTAGAGTTATCAATGTTATCAACAACCCAAATTCGTCCATCAAAGGCAGTAGTGTTTGTTGAGGAGCCACAACTGATGGCTAAACTGTAATCAGGGTTGTATGAAGTAGCAATTAGAGGAAATAATAGGTGAAGGAAAAGGAAGTGTAGAAGGGTGGTGTTACATTGAAATTTGTGGTTTCTGGAGTTTGCCATATTTGTGTGTAAAGCTTGTTGTTGTTAGAGAAGAATGTGAAGAGTAGATTTTTTTTTCTTCTTGTGATGACTTTTGAGACACTACAGATTGCATGTATTTATTGTTATATTCATTGAGAAGCAGGAAGGAAATTTCTACGAAACCACACTAGAGACTATTCATGGAATCAACTACTTTGAAATGTCAAAGGATCACTATGGGAATCCTTTAGGATCACATAATTATGGTTGTGGATAGGAAACCACTCTTTTTCCTAATTCAAAAGAAAAAAAAATGAAGGATAGTTTTTGGTTTTGGCTTGAATTTGGGTTGTTGTTTTTAGGGGATTTGATCCCTTGGATGATCAGGTAATTGAAGTCGATAGGCAATTGAATTTAGTTTCTGTGGTCATTCAGGAGGAAGTGTGGGTTACGCTTTGATTCAGGTGTTAACTTTGGTTTTGGTGGTTAATTTTCTTATTGGTGTTGGTGATAGTACTTGGTTCGGTAGTGTTCGTATTAGTGCTTTTGTAGGTTTCTCTTTTAGGTGTTCCATTATATACGACACCTTTGCTTTGTAGTTTTTGTATGTCGATCCATGTTCTTCTTTTGCAAGAAAACAAAAGGACTAACATGGTCATGGGAGAACTCACACTTCGAAACAAACATAAATTAAAACATTTAAATGACTACAAATAATGCGACAATTAAAGTGAATAAAAACTCAAATATCTAAATCTGCAACATTAACATTAAAATCATTTATTGATATGTAATTAATTGATGTTGATCGGTAAATGTAAATCTAATGAATATTGCTTCAAGATGGAAAATCAAGATAAGGGTAAAGAAGCTAATGTTAGTGAGCCCAAAAGAGCTGGGGCAGGTCTAAAAAACAATAAGTTGCAACCAATGTTGAACCTAATGTTAAGCTAATCCTACAAGAAAGAAAGTGTGCCTAAACATGATTGTCTTTTTCCTATAAGTGTTCAAAATGATAGAAAGTCTATTAAAGGTAAAAACAAAAAACTTAGAAATAATGAGGAATATAGTAGTGATGATCTTGATAGTAGAAATGCAGTGAGGACGAAGATGATTGTAAGGAAAAGTTTTCAATTTTCAAGATATACTACAAAATGACAAACTATAAGTGAATGCTCCAGCTCATGTTACAACTAACCAAGATTTCTTATCCGTCCGTTGAGGATGGTTGCGAAGAATGCTCCGATGATCGGTAACGACTTCCGGTACGGCGGCGAAGCTCCTTCTGCGGAGGAACGAAAGGTGCCTCCTGGCACGTTAGCCCTCTGACGATCAAGTCAGTAATGGAATTGAGATAAAAGTCTTAGGAGAGTTGTGTAAAGTGTTGTGTACCTTGAGGGTGAAGCAAGTTCACCCTTATATAGGCGCACTCTTGGCATAACCATCCTCGGATTATACGGCGTATGATTAGGAGCGGGAATGAACACGTGTAGCGTGATCCCGACAGGGAGGCGTGCTCTAGAATGGCACGATACAGTCGAGTCGGCGTGCTCCTTTTGGTGCAAAGCCTTGAGGCATCGTAATATTGTACATGTGTAGTCATGTGAGTGGTCCAACACAGTTTCCCCCCAAGCCGTTGATGTCTTTTATGACTCAGTGGCTTAGGCAGAGAAGGAGACGTTCGATCAAAGGCGCTCGTCGACGACTTAGTCTGGCGGCCCTCAATGAGTTGTGTCAGGAATTGAAGTCTGCTTGCAAATAGTGTGGCGTCCATTGTTGATCTAAGTCGGACGACCCTTGAAGTATTTGTTGTTGAATTTTGCTTCCGCCCGTGAGTAGGAGGTATCCCACTATGAGTTAGTGGGAGTAGTTGGTGATTAAATGCTTCAGATGGAACGTTGACAATGTGATGTCCATTCAATTCTTCTTTCCACGTGTCTTGTTCGTCTGTCGTACGCGCTCATGGAAATTTTTTATTTGTGTGTATTGCTTTGATGCGTTCCGTTTTCCCACGATCACTTCCAACCGTCAAATCTTAGCTCTTCGTTTTTTCCTCCATCCGAACCGTTGAAGTGGACAGTTTTGGGACTATTTAAAGAGAATCTTCTCTTTGTTTTTTTCCGCAACCCTTTTTTTCCTTTTAGGCTTTGTTTGTTGCGAAGAGCTTTTACTTCTTCCCCTTTTTATCCTCTTTTTATTGCCATTTTTGGATGTTTTTCTTTGTTGTCTGTTTCGATTTTGAGAAAATAATTATTGTCTTCTTTGCGGGTTCCAGAGGGAGATCTCATGTGTTTTTCTGGTGACTCGTTAAGAAAGGGAAAAAGTTAAAGTATTTGGAGGATCCTTTGTTCCTGAGTTGGAATGGATGATTTCATGGGTGATTCCATTTCTACTGTAGGGAGTTTCAACTGTTGTAGTAGATGTTGCAAAGGACTCGCTTTGTTCCTCCACGTTAGGAAAAGGCTCCTTTGGTGGCTCGGAACCCCTAGTAGGAGCTTCGGTGTGCCTCTGGTCAAGTTTCTGGATCCTATTAGCCTGATTGCGTCGTATTCCCTCCCGGCCTGGCGTCATGGTTTTGATGGTCCATAATATTCTCTTGGCTGGGAGGAATTACTTGGCTTTGTCTGCCTTGGTCTAAATTAGGCTTGTCTACAGCCACACATAGCTCAGTATACTACTGATGGTGGATCCGCTCGAAGCGTACTTCGGAGGCTTCAAGTCCGTCAACCCATGGTCGTGACATAAGTTCATTCCTCAGTCGGGCTGCTTTAAGCGTACGAGGTTTGCCGACCGCCATCCTTGCTTTTTGAAGGTAGGACAAAAGCTTGGAGGCCTTTTTTAGTTTTAGTGTGATTTTCCTCTTTGTACCTCCGCTGCGTCGGCTCCTCTTGTAATTGTTTTGAATGTTTGAATGAAAAGAAGTTTGAATGCCTTTCTCTTTCCTTTGTTTTTTGTTTTTGTTGTGCCGCACGAGCTTTTCCTTTCCCTCTATATCGGCACATTTTATTTCATGCCAGAGATTTTATTGTCCGCGCATTTTATTTCATCCCACGTTTTGGATTTCTCGCACATTTTATTTCATACCATGTTTTTGAGTGTATGATTCGTTGGGAAGAATTACCCGGGCGTCTCTTCCGGATTACGCTGGTGCATTTTGTTTCATGCGGCGTCCGGTCTATTTAGTTAATTCCAATGCATTTTGTTTCATTCGGTGGCGAACGGGATATCCTGGCATCTTTTCGCGTTGATGCATTTTGATTCATGCGGTGTTTGGTTGGTCTTTGTCCGCATTGATACATTTTATTTCATGCGGCGGTATCTTTTACTTCATATTATTGGTCGCCCAGGGGAACACATTCGTCCAAGGCTCAGTTCCCCTTTTAGCGAATTTAGGGGAGAGACACTCTATACCTTGGGGTGGCTATCCCTTGAGGCAGGTCCCGCGACGGACGCTAGGCCTGTTTGTTCTACTTGAGAGTAGAGACCTTAGCGCGCGCCCTCCACAAGGGTGCTACCCTTGTATGCAGCATTGGGATCTGTCAAGCACAAAACAAGAACAAATTTGCAACTGACGTGTTTCCTTTTGGGAAAGATGCCTGTTTATTAGTGTTGATAATGCAAATTTACAATGACTATATTACAGAGTTAAAGCGTATTTATGAAGATGAGTGTTATCGCGATTTTTGGGTGTCAAGTCATTAATTTGGCTTGAACCTTTCAATCTTTGATATTCTCTATTTTTTCTTAGGAAGGGCAAAATTGAGAAAAAACCCTTGAAAGATTCTAAGTTCGGGGGTCGATTTCGCTACGGGAAGGTGTTAGGCACCCGGAACGATTATGGTATTCCATAAGAACCGTTCTCCTAAGTTTATTTCTACGCTTTATTTTTATTGCCTACTTATTGAAAAAGAAGTTTTATTTGAGTGAAGAATGGGGGAGAGAAGATGATTGAGATTTTATTTTACTTGGCTTGGAGGAGTTTTGACTCATTGCCTACGTACCCTTTTAAGGGATCAAAATCAATCGTAGTTCGTTCTCAAAAATGTTTTTTGTGTTTGTTGGTTGATTTTAAGTTTGAAAAAGGAATTTTGAAGAATAGAGATGAGAGGCCTCAAGGGCATGAGATTTGGAAAATGTGAGGTGGAATTAGTTATTTTGCAAAATAAAGTCTAAGTATGATTAAAATTCATTAAGATTTTTACTTAAGAAAATAAAAGGAAAATGAGGAGTTTTGACTCCTTTTTTTTGGAAAAAGGTTTTCAAGTGAGGTTATTCACATTTCTTTGGGAAAATGATTTTTTGTCTAAGCATTATAAAACCTAAGCATACATCTAAACATACATTCCCTAATCATGCATCTAGAATATCCATGTGGGGTGTGTGCGTGTGTCGGTGCTTGTGTCGGTGTACATCACTTATAGTGTCCATAGTCCCTTTACATTGTCCTAGATACATTCTATGGTCTTGCAAGAATGTAAACTAAGCTACACTAACTAAATTTATTACAAACCAATTGGAAATACAAAAGGGAAAGATTACAAGGAATAAAGTCTAATCTAATAGGAATGAGGATGATGTAGTAAGATACTATGAGATGAGTGAAGCATAAGTCAACAAATGTTAGCAAAATAAGGTGAAAAATATACCATGGGTGATAAAAAAACCATTAATTGAACATGAAGTGAAATGGTAAAGAAATGATGAGAATAACCAAGACATAAGGAGAAGAAAAGTTGCTTAAAATGCAAGAAACACACAAATCATACCAAAACAGCAGCACAATCATAAAATCAACATCACATCTATCATATAATTGCATACTAATTGTTCATAACATGTGCCAAAAATTATGAAGAAAAATATAGCAAGAAATCACAATATTAGCCTAAAAAGAAACAAATTAACCAAGAAAAATAACACCTACATTTTTTATCATTTTTAAACCATTGAAAAATATCACAAAAGTGTTAAAATGTATTAAGAAACACATAACATTTTTTTGGATTTTTTAGAGGGAAAATTAAGCACACAGAGGTTCAATCAGCAGAAAAACAGGGTGTAGGTAGCAAGAAAAAGCAAGAAACGTGCAGAAAATTAAGCCCAAGCACACAAAAAACCAGATTACACAGGAGGCGTTGGATTGATCCAGGGGGGGAAAACCCTAGATCCAACGGCCAGGAATGGAGGGGATTGGACCGGTCTTGGACCGGTCCGGTTCACTGGCTTACAAATACAAGTTTGTACCGGTTTTTTTTTATTCTTCTCTTCCCTCTCTCTCTCTAATCTAAACCTAGTGAGAGAAGCTCTCACCTCTCTCTTCTCTCATCTCACCGGATTCTGGAAAAAAGAGGATGATCTTCATCTTCTCCGGTGGAGTTTGTTCCTCCGGCGTGGTGGCCGGCCACCCAAGGGTGGCGGCGCCGCCGCCGGAGTTGAGCAAACTTCTCCGATTTTGAAAATTTTTACATTTTTAGATATCCTTTTTTGTCCTAAACACGAATATGGCACTGGATTTTGCGTGCAAAGCTCGAATCAACGTAGATCTGAGATTCTTTTTGCGGTTTTGAATGAAGCTTTTTCAAGTTTTTTTTTTGATTTTTTCGGTTGGAAACTTTTAAAACTCTACAGATCTACACTTGATTCGCCTTTGTTGATGTTCTTGAGAAAAAAAGATGAAGTTTGAGTTTTACCTGTGATTTTTGGTTGGAGATTTCGAACGAGATCTTCGGAAAACTTGAATATTGGTGTGGTTTTGATTTTCTGGCTTGGATCCGAAAATAAATCGGTTCTTCTCTTCTTCTTCTTTGCTGGTCCGAACCGCTTCTTTCCCTTTTCTTCTCAAACTTTCGGATCCTTCGTGATCGTGCTTGGATTCGTTGCTAATGGTGACGGATCCGCATTGGAATTGTGAAGGATTCGGTTCGATGATGATGATTCTTCGATGAATCACTGAGAACTGTGATGAATTTGAGTTCTGGAAAATTTTCTAGGGTTTTTGTTCTTGGTGATTTTTTCTGTTTTGATCTAACAGAAAAGAGAGAGAAAATCTGGATCTGTTTGTGTTGAGTTGGCGTGGAATGAATGGATCTCCCTGAAAATCTGACACTGTGTTGTATTTATAGCTGACATGTGTATTCCTGGACCAAAGGGATAATGCCACCTGGAATTGGACCTTGCTTGGCTCTGCCTTGGACTTTTGACCTTAAGGACTTATCTGCAAAATAAGAAAATTGAAGGACTGGACTGCAAAATACAAAAAAGACCTAAAAAATGCAATTTTAAAAAGTATTGGACTAAAATGCAATTTTAGAAACTGTTTCAGGACTAAAGTGCAATTAAAATAAAATTGGACTAAAATTGGACAAAACGTAAAGAGAAACCGAAATTTTGACAGGAAAAGACAAAAATGCCCCTAGGGACTAAACTGACTCAAACTGACTTAGATGCAATTTTGAAATGACTTTTTAACAAAGACTCCACAATGATTTGTAAAGCAAGTTGAAAAGACTCAGAGACAATCACAAGGGCTAAAATGGGTTCCACTGCAGGAAATGACCAAAATACCCTTTTGTATGATTTTTGAAATAAAATGCAAGAAAAGTAATGCAATGATTCAGAGAATTTTCAAATGACTTGTAATGCAAGAAAGACGCTTTGGATAGTCTTACGCAAGAAAATCACGATTGAACACACTTCGAGACAGAGATAGTAAAAAAATATGCAGATGCAACAAAGTAAAGGTTCATGGAAACATAACCGTAAATTGACAATTATCAGTGTTGAAAAAGAAATTTGAATGAGTATTTTTAGGTCCAAAATCAGGGTATAACAGCTGCCCCTATTTAAGTTTCTTTGTCCGGAGGGTCAAGAGACGGAGTCTTTGGCTTGACGGGACGAAGATACTTAAATATTAACATTTGCACTGTGTTTGGACGTAAAAATACGCTTGCACGTTTTCAAATATCATGAATGCCATGCAACATTTGGATTATGAATGCAAGACAAACGAGAGTTGGAACTAACAAAAAGATGTCATATCCATTGCGGGACTGGTAGACATCTGCAAGATAACAGATAACAGGGTAGACAGGAAACTAGAAGCAAATTGACGGGTACAAGCTGCTCTTGGATTGAGCTGGGCACTTGACCGGGAACATAGGCAAATTGACAGGTACAAGCTGCTCTTGGAGTGAGCTGGGCACTTGACCGGGAAAAAGGCAGACAGACAGGTGCGAGTCGTTCTTGGATGCGAACTAGTAACTCGACCGATAACATAAGCAAAATGACAGGTACAAGCTGCTCTTGGATTGAGCTTGGCACTTGACCAAACAGAAACATACTGACAGGTACAAGCTGCTCTTGGAGTGAGCTGGCCACTTAACCGGGGATAAAGACAAATAGACAGGTACGAGTTGTTCTTGGATGCGAACTGGTTACTCGACTGGGGACATGGAAAAGTAGATAGGTACGAGTTGTTCTTGGATTCGAACTGGTCACTCGACCGAAAGCAAAGGCAAATAGACAGGTGTGAGCTTGTTCTTGGATACGAACTGGTTACTCCACCAGAGACAAAGACAAATAGACAGGTGCAAGCTTGTTCTTGGATGCGAACTGGTTACTTCACCGGAGACATAAACAGATAGACAGGACCGAACGGAAACAAATTCACTGGGGATTGGTTTGTTTGACAAAATATAGATTGAAACTGACTTGACGTCGATTTGATTTGAAAGGTAGAAATTGACCAATAACATTGGCTCACAAGATTTTGACAGAGAATTTTGACATAAGCATTGATTTGAGATTGAAATTGACATTGGAAATGCAACATGTATGGATGATATAACAGTTTCATTAAATGCATGGGCACATAATATGCATGATTATGCGTGCATGGATGCTTGAAATGCATGATGGTTGGCAGTTTGTAGACACAGTTTCGCAGAGACAGACAAGACATTGGAGTATTGGGCACGTAGTGGCTCGTGCTAGATTACACATTCCTGGAAATCCTCTTTGGAGATAACGTCGTTGGGAGACGTATCGGAACCATGGCTGAGGGCAGATAGCTAATCAACTTGCTGGGGATAGAATCTTGGAAGACCCGACTGGGGATAACGCCGTTATGCTGGGCATTTCAGTGCTGGGTATGTTGTAGACATCGCATCTGTGGTCAATGCTTTTTGCATGTTATATTCTCATTTTTCACATCCCATTTTTGCCTGAACCGCCCTTTCGGGTTTTCGATCCACCGGGGAAATAAATTTTTCATTGCCCCATTTTTGCCTGAACTGCCCTTTCGGGTTGTCAATCCAGCGGGGTGCTCATTTTTGCCTAAGTCACCCTTTCGGGTTTTCAACTTAGCGAGCTCATTTATTTTCATGCATTTTCATTCTGTTTTTTTTTTATTCTTGCCATTGACCACAGACTATCTTGGGGAAGAGCCTGCTTGTAACACATATTGAAATAGACATCAACATACTCTCGCTCATGCATGTTTCGTTTGAATGTACCCTGTTGCTCAGGTTTGCTTTCAAAATAGACAAAAAGTTTTCAATTTTCAAAATGTTTGTTTCAAGCATTGCCATTATCAAAATAGAAAGAAAATGTTTTGTATATAGCTTTGAAAGTAGAAGAAAAATAGAGTTTCAAACAAAAGCACAAGCTCAAATTGATGTATAAGAGTGGTGGTCAGCCGAAGGCGTGACTCCACGGATTTACAAAGCTTGGAAAATGGTAATTTTATTGGTTGGTGGTACATTGAACACAGTAATCACTACATTTCCTGGAAATTTTGAATTCACAAGCACAGAAACTTCTGATGAAGACGGTCATTAACAGTTGCAGATGCCCCAAGGGGATGGTGCTTGGCCAGATATAGTTACTTGCCTTTTGTTTCAATCTCATTTTTGCATGAACCGCCCTTTCGGGTTTTCAGTTCATCGAGACGCTCATTCTTGCCTGAGTTGCGTACAATCTCAGCGAGCTTTTCATAAATTTTTTTTTGTCCCTTATTTTTGCCTGGACCGCCCTTTCGGGTTTTCGATCCACCGGGAAGCGCATTTTTGCCTAGGCCGCCCTTTCGGGTTTTCGACCTACCACGCTGTTCCTTTCATATATCTAGGCGAAGTATTTCTTGACTATATCAGCATTCACAGGATTTGGAAGTTCTACACCATCCATGTGTGTAAGGATTAAAGCACCACCAGAGAAGGCCTTCTTGACAACATAAGGACCTTCATAGTTAGGCGTCCACTTGCCCCTTGGGTCGGGTTGCTGGCTTATCCTCCTTTTCAAAACAAGTTCTCCTACCTTGAATTCTCGAGGATGGACTTTCTTGTCAAAGGCAGTCTTCATTCTTGCTTGATATGACTGTCCACGAGCCATGGCATCCATACGTTTTTCCTCAATCAAATTCAACTGATCATACCGGCTTTGGCACCATTCAGCCTCGGATAACTTTGCTTCCATGATCACGCGGAGAGATGGGATCTCCACTTCCAAAGGAAGAACTGCTTCCATACCATATACAAGAGAGAAAGGGGTTGCCCCGGTTGAACTGCGCACTGTAGTACGGTAGCCATGCAGAGCATATGGTAACATCTCATGCCAGTCCTTGTAAGTAGTAACCATCTTCTGAACAATCTTCTTGATATTCTTGTTGGCGGCCTCAACTGCACCATTCATCTGAGGTCTATAAGGAGAAGAGTTATGATGCTCAATTTTGAATTCTTCGCAAAGAGCTTGCACCACATTGTTGTTCAAATTAGTACCATTGTCGGTAATGATCTTACTGGGAACACCATATCGACAGATGATGCTATTCTTGATGAACTTGGCTACCACTTGCTTAGTTACATTGGTATAAGATGCTGCTTCAACCCACTTGGTGAAGTAGTCAATTGCCACTAAGATGAAACGATGACCATTTGAAGCCTTCGGTTCAATTCTTCCAATCATATCGATACCCCACATTGAAAACGGCCATGGGGATGACATAACATTGAGAGCGTGCGGAGGCACATGAATCTTATCAGCATAGATTTGACATTTGTGGCACTTTCTGGCGTGCTGGTAGCAATCATGCTCCATGGTCATCCAGTAGTAACCTGCTCGTAACAACTTCCTTGACATAGTATGCCCTGTAGCATGGGTTCCGAAGGTACCGTCATGTACGTCATGCATTAACTGCTCTGCTTCGTGTTCATCAACACATCTTAACAATACCATGTCATAGTTTCTTTTGTACAGAATATCTCCATCTAACAGGAATCTACTGGCCAATCTTCTCAGGGTCTTCTTGTCTTGGTTGGAAGCACCTGGTGGATACTTACGGCTCAGCAAGAACTGTTTGATGTCGTAGTACCAGGGTTTATAGTCAACCACATTTTCACCAGTCTGATCGATCACATCCCCAATAGCAAACACATGCGAAGGTCTTTCAAGGCGTTGCACTTTGATCATTGGCACATCATTCCAATGGTTTACTCGAAACATGGAGGATAGAGTAGCAAGAGCATCAGCCATTTGGTTCTCATCACGAGGGATATGGTGCAGCTCAACCTTTGTAAAATATGTCAGCAAACGCCTTGCGTAATCACGGTAAGGAATCAGATTGGCATGGTGGGTCTCCCATTCACCCTTTATCTGATTGATGACGAGTACCGAATCTCCATAAATGTCGAGGTGTTTGATTCTCATGTCAATCGCTTCCTCGATCCCAAAGATGCATGCTTCATATTCAGCCATATTGTTTGTACATTCGAATAGGATCCGAGCGGTAAAAGGAATATGATGCCCCTGCGGGGATACAATAACTGCCCCAATTCCTTTACCATAAGCATTGACAGCACCATCAAAGACTAATCCCCACTTGCTATTGGGATCTGGACCTTCACCAATCAACGGTTCTTCGCAGTCTTTTGATTTCAAATACATGATCTCTTCATCGGGGAAATCGAACTCAATTGGTTGGTAATCATCGAGAGGTTGGTAAGCAAGATGATCGGCAAGGATGCTACTTTTGATTGCCTTTTGAGTTTTGAACACAATGTCATATTCAGACAAGAGCATCTGCCAGCGTGCAATCTTTCCAGTAACAGCAGCTTTCTCAAAGATGTACTTTATCGGATCCATTCTGGATATCAACCAAGTTGTATGATTCACCAAATAATGACGCAGGCGTTTGGCAGCCCAGGCCAGAGCACAACAAGTCTTCTCAAGCATTGTATACCGAGTTTCACAGTCGGTGAACTTCTTGCTCAGATAGTTGATAGCATGCTCTTTCTTTCCAGTCTCATCTTGTTGACCAAGCACGCATCCCATGGATTCATCAAACACTGACAAATACATAATCAAAGGCCTTCCTTCCACGGGAGGGACAAGGATAGGTGGTTTCAGCAGGTAATTCTTGATGCTATCAAAAGCTTCTTGGCATTCATCATTCCACACAATAGGCTGATTCTTCCTGAGTAGCTTGAAGATCGGCCCGCAGGTTGCGGTCATATGAGATATGAATCGGGAGATGTAATTCAAACGTCCGAGGAAACCTCTGACTTGCTTCTCGGTCTGCGGAGCTGGCATTTCTCGGATGGCCCGGACTTTATCAGGATCGACTTCAATGCCCTTTTGGCTGACAATGAAGCCTAATAACTTTCCGGATCTGACGCCGAACGTACATTTGTTAGGATTCAATCGAAGCTTGTACTTTCTCAACCTTTCGAACATCTTTGTCAAATATTCAACATGTTGCTCCTCATCTGTTGACTTTACAATCATGTCGTCCACATATACTTCGACTTCTTTGTGAATCATGTCATGAAACAGAGTAGTCATTCCTCTTTGGTAGGTAGCACCAGCATTAATTAGACCGAATGGCATCACTTTGTAGCAGAAAGTCCCCCATGGGGTGATAAAAGACGTCTTTTCTCTATCTTCAGGAGACATTTTGATCTGATTGTAACCGGAGAAACCATCCATGAAGGAGAACACCTTAGACTGAGCAGTATTATCAACAAGCACATCAATATGAGGTAATGGAAAGTTGTCTTTTGGACTGGCTTTGTTCAGGTCTCTGAAGTCAACACACATCCGGACTTTACCATCCTTCTTTGGCACAGGTACAATATTGGCAACCCATTCAGGGTATTCAACTGTCATGAGGAAACCTGCATCAATCTGTTTTTGAACCTCGCTCTTAATCTTGAGAGCCATATCTGGATGAGTCCTTCTCAATTTCTGTCTGACCGGAGGGCATTCGGGCTTCGTTGGGATCCGATGCTCCACGATTCTAGGATCTAGACCGGGCATATCTTCATACGACCATGCAAAAATGTCCGGATATTCCCGGAGGAGCTGGATGATCTTCTTTTTAACCCCTTCCTCTAGAGCAGCACCGACCTTGATTTCTCGCTTGTTCTCCTCGGTATCTATGTTAATGAGCTCAATCCCTTCCTGGTGAGGCTGAATGGCTTTCTTTTCTTGCTCAAGTAACCGAGTGATCTCATATGATATGTCACCTTCTTCATCTTCAGCTTCATATACCGGGAATTCAAAGTTTGGAAGAAGCATAGGATTACTGTGTTCAATGGGTTTATTATGGTTCAATCTGCATATAATGATTGGATGATTTTTAGAAAGAGTTTTTTTTTTTTTTTCATGCAGATTTTTGAAATTAATAAGAAAATACAGATGTTTTGGTTTTTTCTGGCATTACCATTATTTCCAAGGAAAAAAAGCACTAAAAAAATGAAAGTCGTGAAAGAAACGACAATTTTTTATTCATCAACGGCAATGCCGAAACAAACATGCCCTTACAGAAAATATCACTCTCGCTTTGGGCAGAGCGAGAGGATTTGTTATTTTGAAAAACAAAACACTAAAGCAACAAAACACATTACTCGGAAACATGCATGATTGAAGGAATGTCAATGGCATCCCAATCTCTCGCAATGCCTCCTGGTGTAACAAATACAGGCCTTGGGCCAAATCCAGTTGCTTCTCCAGTAATTGTGTTGACAAACCCAGCACTGTGGAAGACTCCCGAGGAAACCCTTGATGACGGGGAGAACCCGAGACCTCTTTTACGCTTGTTCTCATAGAGCTGTATCACCTTGCCCCAACCGGCAGTCTGACCTTCTTGGACGGCTCTCTGCGCATCTTTCAAAGAAGCCATGGCAGCTCCATCCCTTTTAGGCTCTGTACCTTCGACAATTAATCCTTGAAAAGCGGTCCCCTCAGCACTGTTATTCACCACAACTGAGGACGCCAAAGGCACTTCCACTCCATTTTCGATCATGGTAGCATTATACTTGTACGGGATAGCCCTATCTGAAGTATAAGGTACCGGTCCGGGCAACCTTATCACTAGAGGCTCAACACTCTCCTTCAAAGGCAAACTCTTGACAGGCGGATCGTGAAAAACTGGCACAATCACGCAGACATCACTGACAGTCAAAAAATTATCATCCATCAAGCTTTGGATGTCATCTTGCACAGTAAAGCAACCCAAAGGATTACGGAGGCATCCTTGGCACTTGGCATGATCATGGCTGAACAGAGAAGCTTTGCACAGCTTGATGTGTAGAGGCACCAGAGGAGTTGCGACGTTACGTACATCGAGTCTAGGAGCTGCCTCACATACTTCGATCATATTTACAGCGGCATGATCTGGAAGTGGATTATCGAGGACATGCGGAACATTATTCTCAAAAGTCAGCTTTCCTTGATCAATGAGCTTTTTCACGATGTACTTCAAAGCATAGCACCCCTCGACATCATGACCCAGGGCGCCTTGGTGGAAGTCACACTTGAGGTCGGACCTGAACCTAGGAGGCAACGGATCAGGTGGGGGCTTACCCTGTCTGGTTGTACAATGCCCTCTATGGAGTAGAGTCGGGAGCAACTCAGCATACAACATCGGTATCGGAGGGAAAGTAGGTCTAGCTTGCTGATTTTGTTGTTGTTGTTGTTGCTGAACTGGTGGTTGCTGTGGCTTCTGCTGCACAATAGCATTCACAGGTACCTGAGGTGGTCCTGATGGCAAAGGATATTGATGGTAAAATGGCGGGAAGAACGGATGTTGAGGGTACGGTGCATAGGAGTATGGTGGAGGTAGCTGAGCAGCATTAACAGGGGCGACAGTAGCCATAGACTGACCTGCTCTAGAGGATACCATTCCAACCTCTGTTTCCTTCTTCTTGTGGTGGCCATTGCCATACCTCTTCGGCCCACTCGTAGAAGACTCACCCTTCTCAAATACAATGATACCCTCTCTGACGGCCTCCTCTAGATGAGTCCCCATAGTTACCATTTCAGAGAAGTTGCTAGGAGCAGCAATAATCATCCTTTCAATATAGTCTTTCTTCAAGGTTTTCAAGAAAGTTTGAGTCATCTCCTCTTCCTCTAGAGCGGGAGTAATACGGGCAGCAGCTCCTCTCCATCTTTGGGCATATTCACGGAAACTTTCGTCCTTCTTCTGAGAGAGGGACCTGAGAGATTCCCTATTTGGCTTTAATCTGGTATTGAACCCGTAATGACTCTTGAAGGCAGCAGATAATTCGTCAAAAGTGTGGATGTCGTCCTTGCTCAAACCAGTATACCACTCTGCAGCATCTTCCATCAAGCTATCTTGGAAACAGTGTATCATAAGCGAATCATTGTCTTTGTAATTTCCCATCTTGCGGACATATTTGACGATATGATTTTGAGGACAAGTCAGCCCGTTGTACTTGTCGAACTCCGGGAGCTTGAACTTCTTCGGAATGTCCACTTTGGATACCAAACAAAGATCATGAGTTTTGACAGAGTCACCGCTCCTTTGATTAGCCTTAATTTCCTGTCTGAGCTCTCTAGCAAGTTGTTCCATCATCTCTTCCATAGTTCCGGTCACTGGAGTATTCCTACGAAGTACCTCAGCGTGTGCACCTTGGGAAGTTGTGGCCATGATGGGCTCAGCCATAGTCGAAGTTGCTTGAGTTGATGTAGTGTTGATAGAAGTCATATTAATCCCAGGAATTGGGCCATTGTTAGCTGTGCCAGAAGTGCCTGCTGCAGTACTAGGAGTAAAAAACGGTGGAAGCCCATAAGGAAACCCAGTTGGCATAATGAAGCGGGCATCAGTAGATGCAGTTGGAATCACACTTGTAGTTACAGGTATAGCTGTGGCTATAGGGATAGCTGTAGCTGATTGTTCTTGATCGGCTAGCAGAGCAGTCATAGTATCATGAGCCTTAGCCAACTCTTCCCTTAGAGTGGCTAACTCGGTGCGAAGCT
Organism: Medicago truncatula; assembly: GCF_003473485.1. Lineage (NCBI taxonomy): Eukaryota > Viridiplantae > Streptophyta > Magnoliopsida > Fabales > Fabaceae > Medicago > Medicago truncatula. Next base: position 5,018,430 of record NC_053048.1, on the reverse strand, counting down.
GAGTGTTCTCTTCCTCCATAGCTACCAGATTCTTCTTTCTGTACAATCTAGTCCGATGGATTCTGTCAGGTTCGTAGACTTTTCGAGCACGAGCCACCTTTCAAACTGTGGCAGAAGAACCAGGAGGCAATGAGCACTTGGAAACCTTTTGTGACTTGATGAGGTGATGCATATGATGCATGATATGTACAAATGTAAATGCAAAAATGACTCTTTTTGTCATCGAAGGGTTTTTTAGACAAATTAGAAACTTTGTAAACATTTTTTAACGAGATCTCAATAGCGTTCATATCCACGAAGTTGTCGAGATTTGGAAAGAGAATGAGCCCATAGATAAGCAATGCAAGAATAGCCTCGAGTGTGTCCTGACAAGTGGTTTCGAGATTAGCCTTCTCAAGTAGATACTTTGAAGTGAACCCTCAGATGTGAGACTTGGTAGTAAGATGATTGGAGACATCGGAAGTCTTGAGATAGAGGTCCTTAGCAATGATCAGATGAGTAAGAGAAGTCCCGGGACCAATGAAAGGTGTCTTCTCAACTATAGGCAAATCTAGCAAGTGGGAGTAAGCTTCAAGAGTAGGGACCAACTGAAAATCCGGGAAAGTGAAGCAACGGAAGCTTGGATCATAGAATTGCACGAGAGTGTGCACTAGCTTCTCTTCAACATTAGTCCGGAGAATAGGAAGCAAACCACCGTATCGGAATCGGAAACCTGTCTGATTCTTGACCTTAAGTGCCAATTCTCTCAAACCAACCAAATCAATCTTTTTGAACTTGTAGGATTTAGTCTTCTTCACACCTTTAATGTTTACAAAGTTTTTAATTTGTCTAGTCCTTCGATGAATGCATGAGAAAAAATTTATGCATGAATGCATGGTTATAGAATACATGGTGAGGGTAAGTTCCACAATGTTGGAGTCAAGGGTAACAACGCCATTTGGTAAGGACTATGGTTTAAAATGTACCTGCATCACGGGTTCTACCAAGTTCCCAGAGTCATCAACCACTGACGAACACTGTCGGATTACGGAAATACTTCCGTTCCAATGATGTTCGTAAGGAAGTCTCGTCTGAGTGTAGTATCGCGTATCAACTAAACCAAGATTACTCAAGGCTAGCCACCGCACTACGCCCTGAAAGGCCAAGATGGGTTAAGGGTTACTAAAGGTTCTCAACTTTAAGCGGTCACTTGAAAATAACATGCCAAACACGAATACTCATGCCAACATAGTATGTTCCCAAGATTCCTGAGTTGAGTGGGGTTATCACATGTGCCAAAACCAAAATTCACTCTTGGCGTAGCACTATGATTATACCACCGCCCTATCCTAGCTTTCTCTCAAGTCTGGGTGATGGACTTATCTCACCACTCACGTTAAATGAAAATAGACAAATATTCACATATGTAAGCAATAAAACAAAGCGTAAACATAAACTACGGAAAACTAGGCGTGACCCGCTTAAAAAAGATCCCCAGTGAAGTCGCCATTTCTGTTATCGCGATTTTTGGGTGTCAAGTCATTAATTTGGCTTGAACCTTTCAATCTTTGATATTCTCTATTTTTTCTTAGGAAGGGCAAAATTGAGAAAAAACCCTTGAAAGATTCTAAGTTCGGGGGTCGATTTCGCTACGGGAAGGTGTTAGGCACCCGGAACGATTATGGTATTCCATAAGAACCGTTCTCCTAAGTTTATTTCTACGCTTTATTTTTATTGCCTACTTATTGAAAAAGAAGTTTTATTTGAGTGAAGAATGGGGGAGAGAAGATGATTGAGATTTTATTTTACTTGGCTTGGAGGAGTTTTGACTCATTGCCTACGTACCCTTTTAAGGGATCAAAACCAATCGTAGTTCGTTCTCAAAAATGTTTTTTGTGTTTGTTGGTTGATTTTAAGTTTGAAAAAGGAATTTTGAAGAATAGAGATGAGAGGCCTCAAGGGCATGAGATTTGGAAAATGTGAGGTGGAATTAGTTATTTTGCAAAATAAAGTCTAAGTATGATTAAAATTCATTAAGATTTTTACTTAAGAAAATAAAAGGAAAATGAGGAGTTTTGACTCCTTTTTTTTGGAAAAAGGTTTCCAAGTGAGGTTATTCACATTTCTTTGGGAAAATGATTTTTTGTCTAAGCATTATAAAACCTAAGCATACATCTAAACATACATTCCCTAATCATGCATCTAGAATATCCATGTGGGGTGTGTGCGTGTGTCGGTGCTTGTGTCGGTGTACATCACTTATAGTGTCCATAGTCCCTTTACATTGTCCTAGATACATTCTATGGTCTTGCAAGAATGTAAACTAAGCTACACTAACTAAATTTATTACAAACCAATTGGAAATACAAAAGGGAAAGATTACAAGGAATAAAGTCTAATCTAATAGGAATGAGGATGATGTAGTAAGATACTATGAGATGAGTGAAGCATAAGTCAACAAATGTTAGCAAAATAAGGTGAAAAATATACCATGGGTGATAAAAAAACCATTAATTGAACATGAAGTGAAATGGTAAAGAAATGATGAGAATAACCAAGACATAAGGAGAAGAAAAGTTGCTTAAAATGCAAGAAACACACAAATCATACCAAAACAGCAGCACAATCATAAAATCAACATCACATCTATCATATAATTGCATACTAATTGTTCATAACATGTGCCAAAAATTATGAAGAAAAATATAGCAAGAAATCACAATATTAGCCTAAAAAGAAACAAATTAACCAAGAAAAATAACACCTACATTTTTATCATTTTTAAACCATTGAAAAATATCACAAAAGTGTTAAAATGTATTAAGAAACACATAACATTTTTTTGGATTTTTTAGAGGGAAAATTAAGCACACAGAGGTTCAATCAGCAGAAAAACAGGGTGTAGGTAGCAAGAAAAAGCAAGAAACGTGCAGAAAATTAAGCCCAAGCACACAAAAAACCAGATTACACAGGAGGCGTTGGATTGATCCAGGGGGGGAAAACCCTAGATCCAACGGCCAGGAATGGAGGGGATTGGACCGGTCTTGGACCGGTCCGGTTCACTGGCTTACAAATACAAGTTTGTACCGGTTTTTTTTTATTCTTCTCTTCCCTCTCTCTCTCTAATCTAAACCTAGTGAGAGAAGCTCTCACCTCTCTCTTCTCTCATCTCACCGGATTCTGGAAAAAAGAGGATGATCTTCATCTTCTCCGGTGGAGTTTGTTCCTCCGGCGTGGTGGCCGGCCACCCAAGGGTGGCGGCGCCGCCGCCGGAGTTGAGCAAACTTCTCCGATTTTGAAAATTTTTACATTTTTAGATATCCTTTTTTGTCCTAAACACGAATATGGCACTGGATTTTGCGTGCAAAGCTCGAATCAACGTAGATCTGAGATTCTTTTTGCGGTTTTGAATGAAGCTTTTTCAAGTTTTTTTTTTGATTTTTTCGGTTGGAAACTTTTAAAACTCTACAGATCTACACTTGATTCGCCTTTGTTGATGTTCTTGAGAAAAAAAGATGAAGTTTGAGTTTTACCTGTGATTTTTGGTTGGAGATTTCGAACGAGATCTTCGGAAAACTTGAATATTGGTGCGGTTTTGATTTTCTGGCTTGGATCCGAAAATAAATCGGTTCTTCTCTTCTTCTTCTTTGCTGGTCCGAACCGCTTCTTTCCCTTTTCTTCTCAAACTTTCGGATCCTTCGTGATCGTGCTTGGATTCGTTGCTAATGGTGACGGATCCGCACTGGAATTGTGAAGGATTCGGTTCGATGATGATGATTCTTCGATGAATCACTGAGAACTGTGATGAATTTGAGTTCTGGAAAATTTTCTAGGGTTTTTGTTCTTGGTGATTTTTTCTGTTTTGATCTAACAGAAAAGAGAGAGAAAATCTGGATCTGTTTGTGTTGAGTTGGCGTGGAATGAATGGATCTCCCTGAAAATCTGACACTGTGTTGTATTTATAGCTGACATGTGTATTCCTGGACCAAAGGGATAATGCCACCTGGAATTGGACCTTGCTTGGCTCTGCCTTGGACTTTTGACCTTAAGGACTTATCTGCAAAATAAGAAAATTGAAGGACTGGACTGCAAAATACAAAAAAGACCTAAAAAATGCAATTTTAAAAAGTATTGGACTAAAATGCAATTTTAGAAACTGTTTCAGGACTAAAGTGCAATTAAAATAAAATTGGACTAAAATTGGACAAAACGTAAAGAGAAACCGAAATTTTGACAGGAAAAGACAAAAATGCCCCTAGGGACTAAACTGACTCAAACTGACTTAGATGCAATTTTGAAATGACTTTTTAACAAAGACTCCACAATGATTTGTAAAGCAAGTTGAAAAGACTCAGAGACAATCACAAGGGCTAAAATGGGTTCCACTGCAGGAAATGACCAAAATACCCTTTTGTATGATTTTTGAAATAAAATGCAAGAAAAGTAATGCAATGATTCAGAGAATTTTCAAATGACTTGTAATGCAAGAAAGACGCTTTGGATAGTCTTACGCAAGAAAATCACGATTGAACACACTTCGAGACAGAGATAGTAAAAAAATATGCAGATGCAACAAAGTAAAGGTTCATGGAAACATAACCGTAAATTGACAATTATCAGTGTTGAAAAAGAAATTTGAATGAGTATTTTTAGGTCCAAAATCAGGGTATAACAGCTGCCCCTATTTAAGTTTCTTTGTCCGGAGGGTCAAGAGACGGAGTCTTTGGCTTGACGGGACGAAGATACTTAAATATTAACATTTGCACTGTGTTTGGACGTAAAAATACGCTTGCACGTTTTCAAATATCATGAATGCCATGCAACATTTGGATTATGAATGCAAGACAAACGAGAGTTGGAACTAACAAAAAGATGTCATATCCATTGCGGGACTGGTAGACATCTGCAAGATAACAGATAACAGGGTAGACAGGAAACTAGAAGCAAATTGACGGGTACAAGCTGCTCTTGGATTGAGCTGGGCACTTGACCGGGAACATAGGCAAATTGACAGGTACAAGCTGCTCTTGGAGTGAGCTGGGCACTTGACCGGGAAAAAGGCAGACAGACAGGTGCGAGTCGTTCTTGGATGCGAACTAGTAACTCGACCGATAACATAAGCAAAATGACAGGTACAAGCTGCTCTTGGATTGAGCTTGGCACTTGACCAAACAGAAACATACTGACAGGTACAAGCTGCTCTTGGAGTGAGCTGGCCACTTAACCGGGGATAAAGACAAATAGACAGGTACGAGTTGTTCTTGGATGCGAACTGGTTACTCGACTGGGGACATGGAAAAGTAGATAGGTACGAGTTGTTCTTGGATTCGAACTGGTCACTCGACCGAAAGCAAAGGCAAATAGACAGGTGTGAGCTTGTTCTTGGATACGAACTGGTTACTCCACCAGAGACAAAGACAAATAGACAGGTGCAAGCTTGTTCTTGGATGCGAACTGGTTACTTCACCGGAGACATAAACAGATAGACAGGACCGAACGGAAACAAATTCACTGGGGATTGGTTTGTTTGACAAAATATAGATTGAAACTGACTTGACGTCGATTTGATTTGAAAGGTAGAAATTGACCAATAACATTGGCTCACAAGATTTTGACAGAGAATTTTGACATAAGCATTGATTTGAGATTGAAATTGACATTGGAAATGCAACATGTATGGATGATATAACAGTTTCATTAAATGCATGGGCACATAATATGCATGATTATGCGTGCATGGATGCTTGAAATGCATGATGGTTGGCAGTTTGTAGACACAGTTTCGCAGAGACAGACAAGACATTGGAGTATTGGGCACGTAGTGGCTCGTGCTAGATTACACATTCCTGGAAATCCTCTTTGGAGATAACGTCGTTGGGAGACGTATCGGAACCATGGCTGAGGGCAGATAGCTAATCAACTTGCTGGGGATAGAATCTTGGAAGACCCGACTGGGGATAACGCCGTTATGCTGGGCATTTCAGTGCTGGGTATGTTGTAGACATCGCATCTGTGGTCAATGCTTTTTGCATGTTATATTCTCATTTTTCACATCCCATTTTTGCCTGAACCGCCCTTTCGGGTTTTCGATCCACCGGGGAAATAAATTTTTCATTGCCCCATTTTTGCCTGAACTGCCCTTTCGGGTTGTCAATCCAGCGGGGTGCTCATTTTTGCCTAAGTCGCCCTTTCGGGTTTTCAACTTAGCGAGCTCATTTATTTTCATGCATTTTCATTCTGTTTTTTTTTTATTCTTGCCATTGACCACAGACTATCTTGGGGAAGAGCCTGCTTGTAACACATATTGAAATAGACATCAACATACTCTCGCTCATGCATGTTTCGTTTGAATGTACCCTGTTGCTCAGGTTTGCTTTCAAAATAGACAAAAAGTTTTCAATTTTCAAAATGTTTGTTTCAAGCATTGCCATTATCAAAATAGAAAGAAAATGTTTTGTATATAGCTTTGAAAGTAGAAGAAAAATAGAGTTTCAAACAAAAGCACAAGCTCAAATTGATGTATAAGAGTGGTGGTCAGCCGAAGGCGTGACTCCACGGATTTACAAAGCTTGGAAAATGGTAATTTTATTGGTTGGTGGTACATTGAACACAGTAATCACTACATTTCCTGGAAATTTTGAATTCACAAGCACAGAAACTTCTGATGAAGACGGTCATTAACAGTTGCAGATGCCCCAAGGGGATGGTGCTTGGCCAGATATAGTTACTTGCCTTTTGTTTCAATCTCATTTTTGCATGAACCGCCCTTTCGGGTTTTCAGTTCATCGAGACGCTCATTCTTGCCTGAGTTGCGTACAATCTCAGCGAGCTTTTCATAAATTTTTTTTTGTCCCTTATTTTTGCCTGGACCGCCCTTTCGGGTTTTCGATCCACCGGGAAGCGCATTTTTGCCTAGGCCGCCCTTTCGGGTTTTCGACCTACCACGCTGTTCCTTTCATATATCTAGGCGAAGTATTTCTTGACTATATCAGCATTCACAGGATTTGGAAGTTCTACACCATCCATGTGTGTAAGGATTAAAGCACCACCGGAGAAGGCCTTCTTGACAACATAAGGACCTTCATAGTTAGGCGTCCACTTGCCCCTTGGGTCGGGTTGCTGGCTTATCCTCCTTTTCAAAACAAGTTCTCCTACCTTGAATTCTCGAGGATGGACTTTCTTGTCAAAGGCAGTCTTCATTCTTGCTTGATATGACTGTCCACGAGCCATGGCATCCATACGTTTTTCCTCAATCAAATTCAACTGATCATACCGGCTTTGGCACCATTCAGCCTCGGATAACTTTGCTTCCATGATCACGCGGAGAGATGGGATCTCCACTTCCAAAGGAAGAACTGCTTCCATACCATATACAAGAGAGAAAGGGGTTGCCCCGGTTGAACTGCGCACTGTAGTACGGTAGCCATGCAGAGCATATGGTAACATCTCATGCCAGTCCTTGTAAGTAGTAACCATCTTCTGAACAATCTTCTTGATATTCTTGTTGGCGGCCTCAACTGCACCATTCATCTGAGGTCTATAAGGAGAAGAGTTATGATGCTCAATTTTGAATTCTTCGCAAAGAGCTTGCACCACATTGTTGTTCAAATTAGTACCATTGTCGGTAATGATCTTACTGGGAACACCATATCGACAGATGATGCTATTCTTGATGAACTTGGCTACCACTTGCTTAGTTACATTGGTATAAGATGCTGCTTCAACCCACTTCGTGAAGTAGTCAATTGCCACTAAGATGAAACGATGACCATTTGAAGCCTTCGGTTCAATTCTTCCAATCATATCGATACCCCACATTGAAAACGGCCATGGGGATGACATAACATTGAGAGCGTGCGGAGGCACATGAATCTTATCAGCATAGATTTGACATTTGTGGCACTTTCTGGCGTGCTGGTAGCAATCATGCTCCATGGTCATCCAGTAGTAACCTGCTCGTAACAACTTCCTTGACATAGTATGCCCTGTAGCATGGGTTCCGAAGGTACCGTCATGTACGTCATGCATTAACTGCTCTGCTTCGTGTTCATCAACACATCTTAACAATACCATGTCATAGTTTCTTTTGTACAGAATATCTCCATCTAACAGGAATCTACTGGCCAATCTTCTCAGGGTCTTCTTGTCTTGGTTGGAAGCACCTGGTGGATACTTACGGCTCAGCAAGAACTGTTTGATGTCGTAGTACCAGGGTTTATAGTCAACCACATTTTCACCAGTCTGATCGATCACATCCCCAATAGCAAACACATGCGAAGGTCTTTCAAGGCGTTGCACTTTGATCATTGGCACATCATTCCAATGGTTTACTCGAAACATGGAGGATAGAGTAGCAAGAGCATCAGCCATTTGGTTCTCATCACGAGGGATATGGTGCAGCTCAACCTTTGTAAAATATGTCAGCAAACGCCTTGCGTAATCACGGTAAGGAATCAGATTGGCATGGTGGGTCTCCCATTCACCCTTTATCTGATTGATGACGAGTACCGAATCTCCATAAATGTCGAGGTGTTTGATTCTCATGTCAATCGCTTCCTCGATCCCAAAGATGCATGCTTCATATTCAGCCATATTGTTTGTACATTCGAATAGGATCCGAGCGGTAAAAGGAATATGATGCCCCTGCGGGGATACAATAACTGCCCCAATTCCTTTACCATAAGCATTGACAGCACCATCAAAGACTAATCCCCACTTGCTATTGGGATCTGGACCTTCACCAATCAACGGTTCTTCGCAGTCTTTTGATTTCAAATACATGATCTCTTCATCGGGGAAATCGAACTCAATTGGTTGGTAATCATCGAGAGGTTGGTAAGCAAGATGATCGGCAAGGATGCTACTTTTGATTGCCTTTTGAGTTTTGAACACAATGTCATATTCAGACAAGAGCATCTGCCAGCGTGCAATCTTTCCAGTAACAGCAGCTTTCTCAAAGATGTACTTTATCGGATCCATTCTGGATATCAACCAAGTTGTATGATTCACCAAATAATGACGCAGGCGTTTGGCAGCCCAGGCCAGAGCACAACAAGTCTTCTCAAGCATTGTATACCGAGTTTCACAGTCGGTGAACTTCTTGCTCAGATAGTTGATAGCATGCTCTTTCTTTCCAGTCTCATCTTGTTGACCAAGCACGCATCCCATGGATTCATCAAACACTGACAAATACATAATCAAAGGCCTTCCTTCCACGGGAGGGACAAGGATAGGTGGTTTCAGCAGGTAATTCTTGATGCTATCAAAAGCTTCTTGGCATTCATCATTCCACACAATAGGCTGATTCTTCCTGAGTAGCTTGAAGATCGGCCCGCAGGTTGCGGTCATATGAGATATGAATCGGGAGATGTAATTCAAACGTCCGAGGAAACCTCTGACTTGCTTCTCGGTCTGCGGAGCTGGCATTTCTCGGATGGCCCGGACTTTATCAGGATCGACTTCAATGCCCTTTTGGCTGACAATGAAGCCTAATAACTTTCCGGATCTGACGCCGAACGTACATTTGTTAGGATTCAATCGAAGCTTGTACTTTCTCAACCTTTCGAACATCTTTGTCAAATATTCAACATGTTGCTCCTCATCTGTTGACTTTACAATCATGTCGTCCACATATACTTCGACTTCTTTGTGAATCATGTCATGAAACAGAGTAGTCATTCCTCTTTGGTAGGTAGCACCAGCATTAATTAGACCGAATGGCATCACTTTGTAGCAGAAAGTCCCCCATGGGGTGATAAAAGACGTCTTTTCTCTATCTTCAGGAGACATTTTGATCTGATTGTAACCGGAGAAACCATCCATGAAGGAGAACACCTTAGACTGAGCAGTATTATCAACAAGCACATCAATATGAGGTAATGGAAAGTTGTCTTTTGGACTGGCTTTGTTCAGGTCTCTGAAGTCAACACACATCCGGACTTTACCATCCTTCTTTGGCACAGGTACAATATTGGCAACCCATTCAGGGTATTCAACTGTCATGAGGAAACCTGCATCAATCTGTTTTTGAACCTCGCTCTTAATCTTGAGAGCCATATCTGGATGAGTCCTTCTCAATTTCTGTCTGACCGGAGGGCATTCGGGCTTCGTTGGGATCCGATGCTCCACGATTCTAGGATCTAGACCGGGCATATCTTCATACGACCATGCAAAAATGTCCGGATATTCCCGGAGGAGCTGGATGATCTTCTTTTTAACCCCTTCCTCTAGAGCAGCACCGACCTTGATTTCTCGCTTGTTCTCCTCGGTATCTATGTTAATGAGCTCAATCCCTTCCTGATGAGGCTGAATGGCTTTCTTTTCTTGCTCAAGTAACCGAGTGATCTCATATGATATGTCACCTTCTTCATCTTCAGCTTCATATACCGGGAATTCAAAGTTTGGAAGAAGCATAGGATTACTGTGTTCAATGGGTTTATTATGGTTCAATCTGCATATAATGATTGGATGATTTTTAGAAAGAGTTTTTTTTTTTTTTTCATGCAGATTTTTGAAATTAATAAGAAAATACAGATGTTTTGGTTTTTTCTGGCATTACCATTATTTCCAAGGAAAAAAAGCACTAAAAAAATGAAAGTCGTGAAAGAAACGACAATTTTTTATTCATCAACGGCAATGCCGAAACAAACATGCCCTTACAGAAAATATCACTCTCGCTTTGGGCAGAGCGAGAGGATTTGTTATTTTGAAAAACAAAACACTAAAGCAACAAAACACATTACTCGGAAACATGCATGATTGAAGGAATGTCAATGGCATCCCAATCTCTCGCAATGCCTCCTGGTGTAACAAATACAGGCCTTGGGCCAAATCCAGTTGCTTCTCCAGTAATTGTGTTGACAAACCCAGCACTGTGGAAGACTCCCGAGGAAACCCTTGATGACGGGGAGAACCCGAGACCTCTTTTACGCTTGTTCTCATAGAGCTGTATCACCTTGCCCCAACCGGCAGTCTGACCTTCTTGGACGGCTCTCTGCGCATCTTTCAAAGAAGCCATGGCAGCTCCATCCCTTTTAGGCTCTGTACCTTCGACAATTAATCCTTGAAAAGCGGTCCCCTCAGCACTGTTATTCACCACAACTGAGGACGCCAAAGGCACTTCCACTCCATTTTCGATCATGGTAGCATTATACTTGTACGGGATAGCCCTATCTGAAGTATAAGGTACCGGTCCGGGCAACCTTATCACTAGAGGCTCAACACTCTCCTTCAAAGGCAAACTCTTGACAGGCGGATCGTGAAAAACTGGCACAATCACGCAGACATCACTGACAGTCAAAAAATTATCATCCATCAAGCTTTGGATGTCATCTTGCACAGTAAAGCAACCCAAAGGATTACGGAGGCATCCTTGGCACTTGGCATGATCATGGCTGAACAGAGAAGCTTTGCACAGCTTGATGTGTAGAGGCACCAGAGGAGTTGCGACGTTACGTACATCGAGTCTAGGAGCTGCCTCACATACTTCGATCATATTTACAGCGGCATGATCTGGAAGTGGATTATCGAGGACATGCGGAACATTATTCTCAAAAGTCAGCTTTCCTTGATCAATGAGCTTTTTCACGATGTACTTCAAAGCATAGCACCCCTCGACATCATGACCCAGGGCGCCTTGGTGGAAGTCACACTTGAGGTCGGACCTGAACCTAGGAGGCAACGGATCAGGTGGGGGCTTACCCTGTCTGGTTGTACAATGCCCTCTATGGAGTAGAGTCGGGAGCAACTCAGCATACAACATCGGTATCGGAGGGAAAGTAGGTCTAGCTTGCTGATTTTGTTGTTGTTGTTGTTGCTGAACTGGTGGTTGCTGTGGCTTCTGCTGCACAATAGCATTCACAGGTACCTGAGGTGGTCCTGATGGCAAAGGATATTGATGGTAAAATAGCGGGAAGAACGGATGTTGAGGGTACGGTGCATAGGAGTATGGTGGAGGTAGCTGAGCAGCATTAACAGGGGCGACAGTAGCCATAGACTGACCTGCTCTAGAGGATACCATTCCAACCTCTGTTTCCTTCTTCTTGTGGTGGCCATTGCCATACCTCTTCGGCCCACTCGTAGAAGACTCACCCTTCTCAAATACAATGATACCCTCTCTGACGGCCTCCTCTAGACGAGTCCCCATAGTTACCATTTCAGAGAAGTTGCTAGGAGCAGCAATAATCATCCTTTCAATATAGTCTTTCTTCAAGGTTTTCAAGAAAGTTTGAGTCATCTCCTCTTCCTCTAGAGCGGGAGTAATACGGGCAGCAGCTCCTCTCCATCTTTGGGCATATTCACGGAAACTTTCGTCCTTCTTCTGAGAGAGGGACCTGAGAGATTCCCTATTTGGCTTTAATCTGGTATTGAACCCGTAATGACTCTTGAAGGCAGCAGATAATTCGTCAAAAGTGTGGATGTCGTCCTTGCTCAAACCAGTATACCACTCTGCAGCATCTTCCATCAAGCTATCTTGGAAACAGTGTATCATAAGCGAATCATTGTCTTTGTAATTTCCCATCTTGCGGACATATTTGACGATATGATTTTGAGGACAAGTCAGCCCGTTGTACTTGTCGAACTCCGGGAGCTTGAACTTCTTCGGAATGTCCACTTTGGATACCAAACAAAGATCATGAGTTTTGACAGAGTCACCGCTCCTTTGATTAGCCTTAATTTCCTGTCTGAGCTCTCTAGCAAGTTGTTCCATCATCTCTTCCATAGTTCCGGTCACTGGAGTATTCCTACGAAGTACCTCAGCGTGTGCACCTTGGGAAGTTGTGGCCATGATGGGCTCAGCCATAGTCGAAGTTGCTTGAGTTGATGTAGTGTTGATAGAAGTCATATTAATCCCAGGAATTGGGCCATTGTTAGCTGTGCCAGAAGTGCCTGCTGCAGTACTAGGAGTAAAAAACGGTGGAAGCCCATAAGGAAACCCAGTTGGCATAATGAAGCGGGCATCAGTAGATGCAGTTGGAATCACACTTGTAGTTACAGGTATAGCTGTGGCTATAGGGATAGCTGTAGCTGATTGTTCTTGATCGGCTAGCAGAGCAGTCATAGTATCATGAGCCTTAGCCAACTCTTCCCTTAGAGTGGCTAACTCGGTGCGAAGCTGAGTGTTCTCTTCCTCCATAGCTACCAGATTCTTCTTTCTGTACAATCTAGTCCGATGGATTCTGTCAGGTTCGTAGACTTTTCGAGCACGAGCCACCTTTCAAACTGTGGCAGAAGAACCAGGAGGCAATGAGCACTTGGAAACCTTTTGTGACTTGATGAGGTGATGCATATGATGCATGATATGTACAAATGTAAATGCAAAAATGACTCTTTTTGTCATCGAAGGGTTTTTTAGACAAATTAGAAACTTTGTAAACATTTTTTAACGAGATCTCAATAGCGTTCATATCCACGAAGTTGTCGAGATTTGGAAAGAGAATGAGCCCATAGATAAGCAATGCAAGAATAGCCTCGAGTGTGTCCTGACAAGTGGTTTCGAGATTAGCCTTCTCAAGTAGATACTTTGAAGTGAACCCTCAGATGTGAGACTTGGTAGTAAGATGATTGGAGACATCGGAAGTCTTGAGATAGAGGTCCTTAGCAATGATCAGATGAGTAAGAGAAGTCCCGGGACCAATGAAAGGTGTCTTCTCAACTATAGGCAAATCTAGCAAGTGGGAGTAAGCTTCAAGAGTAGGGACCAACTGAAAATCCGGGAAAGTGAAGCAACGGAAGCTTGGATCATAGAATTGCACGAGAGTGTGCACTAGCTTCTCTTCAACATTAGTCCGGAGAATAGGAAGCAAACCACCGTATCGGAATCGGAAACCTGTCTGATTCTTGACCTTAAGTGCCAATTCTCTCAAACCAACCAAATCAATCTTTTTGAACTTGTAGGATTTAGTCTTCTTCACACCTTTAATGTTTACAAAGTTTTTAATTTGTCTAGTCCTTCGATGAATGCATGAGAAAAAATTTATGCATGAATGCATGGTTATAGAATACATGGTGAGGGTAAGTTCCACAATGTTGGAGTCAAGGGTAACAACGCCATTTGGTAAGGACTATGGTTTAAAATGTACCTGCATCACGGGTTCTACCAAGTTCCCAGAGTCATCAACCACTGACGAACACTGTCGGATTACGGAAATACTTCCGTTCCAATGATGTTCGTAAGGAAGTCTCGTCTGAGTGTAGTATCGCGTATCAACTAAACCAAGATTACTCAAGGCTAGCCACCGCACTACGCCCTGAAAGGCCAAGATGGGTTAAGGGTTACTAAAGGTTCTCAACTTTAAGCGGTCACTTGAAAATAACATGCCAAACACGAATACTCATGCCAACATAGTATGTTCCCAAGATTCCTGAGTTGAGTGGGGTTATCACATGTGCCAAAACCAAAATTCACTCTTGGCGTAGCACTATGATTATACCACCGCCCTATCCTAGCTTTCTCTCAAGTCTGGGTGATGGACTTATCTCACCACTCACGTTAAATGAAAATAGACAAATATTCACATATGTAAGCAATAAAACAAAGCGTAAACATAAACTACGGAAAACTAGGCGTGACCCGCTTAAAAAAGATCCCCAGTGAAGTCGCCATTTCTGTTATCGCGATTTTTGGGTGTCAAGTCATTAATTTGGCTTGAACCTTTCAATCTTTGATATTCTCTATTTTTTCTTAGGAAGGGCAAAATTGAGAAAAAACCCTTGAAAGATTCTAAGTTCGGGGGTCGATTTCGCTACGGGAAGGTGTTAGGCACCCGGAACGATTATGGTATTCCATAAGAACCGTTCTCCTAAGTTTATTTCTACGCTTTATTTTTATTGCCTACTTATTGAAAAAGAAGTTTTATTTGAGTGAAGAATGGGGGAGAGAAGATGATTGAGATTTTATTTTACTTGGCTTGGAGGAGTTTTGACTCATTGCCTACGTACCCTTTTAAGGGATCAAAACCAATCGTAGTTCGTTCTCAAAAATGTTTTTTGTGTTTGTTGGTTGATTTTAAGTTTGAAAAAGGAATTTTGAAGAATAGAGATGAGAGGCCTCAAGGGCATGAGATTTGGAAAATGTGAGGTGGAATTAGTTATTTTGCAAAATAAAGTCTAAGTATGATTAAAATTCATTAAGATTTTTACTTAAGAAAATAAAAGGAAAATGAGGAGTTTTGACTCCTTTTTTTTGGAAAAAGGTTTCCAAGTGAGGTTATTCACATTTCTTTGGGAAAATGATTTTTTGTCTAAGCATTATAAAACCTAAGCATACATCTAAACATACATTCCCTAATCATGCATCTAGAATATCCATGTGGGGTGTGTGCGTGTGTCGGTGCTTGTGTCGGTGTACATCACTTATAGTGTCCATAGTCCCTTTACATTGTCCTAGATACATTCTATGGTCTTGCAAGAATGTAAACTAAGCTACACTAACTAAATTTATTACAAACCAATTGGAAATACAAAAGGGAAAGATTACAAGGAATAAAGTCTAATCTAATAGGAATGAGGATGATGTAGTAAGATACTATGAGATGAGTGAAGCATAAGTCAACAAATGTTAGCAAAATAAGGTGAAAAATATACCATGGGTGATAAAAAAACCATTAATTGAACATGAAGTGAAATGGTAAAGAAATGATGAGAATAACCAAGACATAAGGAGAAGAAAAGTTGCTTAAAATGCAAGAAACACACAAATCATACCAAAACAGCAGCACAATCATAAAATCAACATCACATCTATCATATAATTGCATACTAATTGTTCATAACATGTGCCAAAAATTATGAAGAAAAATATAGCAAGAAATCACAATATTAGCCTAAAAAGAAACAAATTAACCAAGAAAAATAACACCTACATTTTTTATCATTTTTAAACCATTGAAAAATATCACAAAAGTGTTAAAATGTATTAAGAAACACATAACATTTTTTTGGATTTTTTAGAGGGAAAATTAAGCACACAGAGGTTCAATCAGCAGAAAAACAGGGTGTAGGTAGCAAGAAAAAGCAAGAAACGTGCAGAAAATTAAGCCCAAGCACACAAAAAACCAGATTACACAGGAGGCGTTGGATTGATCCAGGGGGGGAAAACCCTAGATCCAACGGCCAGGAATGGAGGGGATTGGACCGGTCTTGGACCGGTCCGGTTCACTGGCTTACAAATACAAGTTTGTACCGGTTTTTTTTTATTCTTCTCTTCCCTCTCTCTCTCTAATCTAAACCTAGTGAGAGAAGCTCTCACCTCTCTCTTCTCTCATCTCACCGGATTCTGGAAAAAAGAGGATGATCTTCATCTTCTCCGGTGGAGTTTGTTCCTCCGGCGTGGTGGCCGGCCACCCAAGGGTGGCGGCGCCGCCGCCGGAGTTGAGCAAACTTCTCCGATTTTGAAAATTTTTACATTTTTAGATATCCTTTTTTGTCCTAAACACGAATATGGCACTGGATTTTGCGTGCAAAGCTCGAATCAACGTAGATCTGAGATTCTTTTTGCGGTTTTGAATGAAGCTTTTTCAAGTTTTTTTTTTGATTTTTTCGGTTGGAAACTTTTAAAACTCTACAGATCTACACTTGATTCGCCTTTGTTGATGTTCTTGAGAAAAAAAGATGAAGTTTGAGTTTTACCTGTGATTTTTGGTTGGAGATTTCGAACGAGATCTTCGGAAAACTTGAATATTGGTGCGGTTTTGATTTTCTGGCTTGGATCCGAAAATAAATCGGTTCTTCTCTTCTTCTTCTTTGCTGGTCCGAACCGCTTCTTTCCCTTTTCTTCTCAAACTTTCGGATCCTTCGTGATCGTGCTTGGATTCGTTGCTAATGGTGACGGATCCGCACTGGAATTGTGAAGGATTCGGTTCGATGATGATGATTCTTCGATGAATCACTGAGAACTGTGATGAATTTGAGTTCTGGAAAATTTTCTAGGGTTTTTGTTCTTGGTGATTTTTTCTGTTTTGATCTAACAGAAAAGAGAGAGAAAATCTGGATCTGTTTGTGTTGAGTTGGCGTGGAATGAATGGATCTCCCTGAAAATCTGACACTGTGTTGTATTTATAGCTGACATGTGTATTCCTGGACCAAAGGGATAATGCCACCTGGAATTGGACCTTGCTTGGCTCTGCCTTGGACTTTTGACCTTAAGGACTTATCTGCAAAATAAGAAAATTGAAGGACTGGACTGCAAAATACAAAAAAGACCTAAAAAATGCAATTTTAAAAAGTATTGGACTAAAATGCAATTTTAGAAACTGTTTCAGGACTAAAGTGCAATTAAAATAAAATTGGACTAAAATTGGACAAAACGTAAAGAGAAACCGAAATTTTGACAGGAAAAGACAAAAATGCCCCTAGGGACTAAACTGACTCAAACTGACTTAGATGCAATTTTGAAATGACTTTTTAACAAAGACTCCACAATGATTTGTAAAGCAAGTTGAAAAGACTCAGAGACAATCACAAGGGCTAAAATGGGTTCCACTGCAGGAAATGACCAAAATACCCTTTTGTATGATTTTTGAAATAAAATGCAAGAAAAGTAATGCAATGATTCAGAGAATTTTCAAATGACTTGTAATGCAAGAAAGACGCTTTGGATAGTCTTACGCAAGAAAATCACGATTGAACACACTTCGAGACAGAGATAGTAAAAAAATATGCAGATGCAACAAAGTAAAGGTTCATGGAAACATAACCGTAAATTGACAATTATCAGTGTTGAAAAAGAAATTTGAATGAGTATTTTTAGGTCCAAAATCAGGGTATAACAGCTGCCCCTATTTAAGTTTCTTTGTCCGGAGGGTCAAGAGACGGAGTCTTTGGCTTGACGGGACGAAGATACTTAAATATTAACATTTGCACTGTGTTTGGACGTAAAAATACGCTTGCACGTTTTCAAATATCATGAATGCCATGCAACATTTGGATTATGAATGCAAGACAAACGAGAGTTGGAACTAACAAAAAGATGTCATATCCATTGCGGGACTGGTAGACATCTGCAAGATAACAGATAACAGGGTAGACAGGAAACTAGAAGCAAATTGACGGGTACAAGCTGCTCTTGGATTGAGCTGGGCACTTGACCGGGAACATAGGCAAATTGACAGGTACAAGCTGCTCTTGGAGTGAGCTGGGCACTTGACCGGGAAAAAGGCAGACAGACAGGTGCGAGTCGTTCTTGGATGCGAACTAGTAACTCGACCGATAACATAAGCAAAATGACAGGTACAAGCTGCTCTTGGATTGAGCTTGGCACTTGACCAAACAGAAACATACTGACAGGTACAAGCTGCTCTTGGAGTGAGCTGGCCACTTAACCGGGGATAAAGACAAATAGACAGGTACGAGTTGTTCTTGGATGCGAACTGGTTACTCGACTGGGGACATGGAAAAGTAGATAGGTACGAGTTGTTCTTGGATTCGAACTGGTCACTCGACCGAAAGCAAAGGCAAATAGACAGGTGTGAGCTTGTTCTTGGATACGAACTGGTTACTCCACCAGAGACAAAGACAAATAGACAGGTGCAAGCTTGTTCTTGGATGCGAACTGGTTACTTCACCGGAGACATAAACAGATAGACAGGACCGAACGGAAACAAATTCACTGGGGATTGGTTTGTTTGACAAAATATAGATTGAAACTGACTTGACGTCGATTTGATTTGAAAGGTAGAAATTGACCAATAACATTGGCTCACAAGATTTTGACAGAGAATTTTGACATAAGCATTGATTTGAGATTGAAATTGACATTGGAAATGCAACATGTATGGATGATATAACAGTTTCATTAAATGCATGGGCACATAATATGCATGATTATGCGTGCATGGATGCTTGAAATGCATGATGGTTGGCAGTTTGTAGACACAGTTTCGCAGAGACAGACAAGACATTGGAGTATTGGGCACGTAGTGGCTCGTGCTAGATTACACATTCCTGGAAATCCTCTTTGGAGATAATGTCATTGGGAGACGTATCGGAACCATGGCTGAGGGCAGATAGCTAATCAACTTGCTGGGGATAGAATCTTGGAAGACCCGACTGGGGATAACGCCGTTATGCTGGGCATTTCAGTGCTGGGTATGTTGTAGACATCGCATCTGTGGTCAATGCTTTTTGCATGTTATATTCTCATTTTTCACATCCCATTTTTGCCTGAACCGCCCTTTCGGGTTTTCGATCCACCGGGGAAATAAATTTTTCATTGCCCCATTTTTGCCTGAACTGCCCTTTCGGGTTGTCAATCCAGCGGGGTGCTCATTTTTGCCTAAGTCGCCCTTTCGGGTTTTCAACTTAGCGAGCTCATTTATTTTCATGCATTTTCATTCTGTTTTTTTTTATTCTTGCCATTGACCACAGACTATCTTGGGGAAGAGCCTGCTTGTAACACATATTGAAATAGACATCAACATACTCTCGCTCATGCATGTTTCGTTTGAATGTACCCTGTTGCTCAGGTTTGCTTTCAAAATAGACAAATAGTTTTCAATTTTCAAAATGTTTGTTTCAAGCATTGCCATTATCAAAATAGAAAGAAAATGTTTTGTATATAGCTTTGAAAGTAGAAGAAAAATAGAGTTTCAAACAAAAGCACAAGCTACAATAGGACGAGCGGTATTTAGCTGTAATAGAGTTTGAGTTTGTCGGTGTTCCATGTTCTTGGGATTGGAAGGCCGCCCAATGATTCGAGGATATAGGCGCCCGCCCCCATGCTGGCGGTGACTCTCTATGGCTATTCCCAATTAGCTGTCATCTTTCCTTCTCGAGCGTTCTTGTTCAACTTGTCCATTCTTTTGAGGGTGTTCCACTGAGGTGAAGTGTTGCTTGATGTTTAGTTCTTTAATGAGTTCCCTCATTCTTTTGTCTGTGAATTGTGTCCCCTTATCAGTTATCACTTATTGGGGCTGCCGAAAATACGTTCAAAGTAATCACGCATTTGGCTCTTTATAGCATCAAGATCTGTCAGAATAGTGTCCTCATTTTTGCCAATTAGCTAAAATAATAAGTGTTACGATCCCCCATGAAAAGTGGGGGGGGGGGGGGGGGGGGGGGGGGGGCGTGGGGTGGTTGCACATTGAAAAGTGGTTGGTTTTAATACCGTAAGAGATATTGAGAAAGTGACTATGTCATGTCAAATTTCCTTATATGAATTAGTAGAGTAACTACAAAATATGAAAATAGTGCTATTGATTACTTGATTTTAAAACCTTCAAGAAAAATAGTTAGGCCAATATCTTGGTCACTAACTTTATTTAATGGTTATGCTCCCTAATTTATTGAATGAATAGAACCATTAACGGTTTAAAAACGTTAAAGTAAGTAGTAATTATCATTAGTTTTAAGCCGAAGTGTAATTGATAAAAGAGTATTTAGGGTTTCCTCATCACAGCGGTAAGTATGTCAGTTTTGATCAAACAAATAAAAATATCATATCCAAAGAGTCATTTTCTGAACAAGGTATTTATAAAAGTATTTTGGTAGTTTGAATCAAAGTAAAACTGAACCAATATAGATAGATTTGTGTTGAGATTGCATTTCAATAACTATTCCTCATAGGTTTCCTCTTAATTGATTGTATACATCTTATGCCTCAAATACAAAAAGCCGACTATAACTATGTCATAATCCGAAAAGGTTTGCATGAACATATACCTACTCGCGATATCTCGGGTGATATCACCTTTACATAGTTTAAACCATGTCTCCTAGATAACCAGCCTTAGTAGGGTCTAATTAACTAAATCAATAGATCAATTGTTGAACACTACATCATCGGCAAAGCATTAAGAACAAATTTAAACTAAAATAATCTTGAAAACATAAATCATATACAACCACCCAAGCTAAGAGTACTACATATATACATGGTCATTTACATCCAATCCCAACATGAAAGAGAGTTTAGTTATCCATGAGATGCACAACCAACAAAGAAGTGTTGATGAATGTTGGTGAAGCATTAACAAGCTTGTCTCCATACTTCCTTAGCCCTCCAATGGCTTTAACTACTCTCTCCCTCGTTCTCTCTCTCTCTCTCTCTCTCTCTCTCTCTCTCTCTCTCTCTCTCTATCTCTCTCTATAATTTTCTCAATTTTCAAGTGATTACCTATTACAAATGACCTATAACTTTATTTATAGAACTTTGAAACAATAGATTCCCCAGACTCTTAATGCTTACCTATCAAGGTGTGCTTTCCTTCCTTTACTTTGTTTGGTGTAGTCAATCTCTTTAACCTATAGAAATGTATAGAAATTGGACGTAATAGCTTTTGGCGCAATTCTCTAATATAAATTATAATCATATCAAACTGGGGTGATTTTTATGTATATCAAATTGGGGATACCATTTACTCCTTTACTCCCTTAAGTCATGTTTTAATCTCAACCATTTCTTTTAATATGAGGGATACCATTTATTTTTATATTAAGAATACCATTTCTTTTAATTTGAGGGATACCATTAAGATCAATGATAACTCTACTACATAACAGATTCTGGTAGGCTGAAACACTATCCTGCAGCATTTGTCAAGAGAAGATAATTAATTTGGAAGGGGGCGCAACTTTTCCAAAATATTGCAAGAAGTTAGACCTCCTGCTCATGCCAAGCTCTCTGAAAAATCCGCGTCGTATAGACACTAAAATCATCGAGCATCAACCTCAGACTATCCAACATCTTCTTATATGTACTCCCCCGTGTGTGCGTATATATATATATATATATATAT
Organism: Medicago truncatula; assembly: GCF_003473485.1. Classification (NCBI taxonomy): domain Eukaryota; kingdom Viridiplantae; phylum Streptophyta; class Magnoliopsida; order Fabales; family Fabaceae; genus Medicago; species Medicago truncatula. Next base: position 4,996,717 of record NC_053048.1, on the reverse strand, counting down.
ATATATATATATATATATATATATATATATATACACATACACATATGCTGTGAATTCGGACAAAATCACACCAATGAATAACAAAGATGTGTGGAGCAAAGGAAGTGGTAATCAATAGATAAAGTTTCTCCAAGCAACAACAACAAAAAAAACAGACCTAAATCTAAGTGTAGAGCAACACCACAAGCATAATCAAAGCAATAAAGATAAGCAATGAGAGAAAGGAACAAACACACCAAGATTGTTAACCCAGTTCGGTCCAATATGACCTAATCTGGGGGAGAAAGCAGCCCTCAAATCCACTATGATGAAATTGTTACAAAAGAGTTACAAGAAATTAGCTTATAAGCTTACACAAGAACAAGACCTCATTTATACCCATTTTGTGTCACCTACATTCTCAATGAATCCTAAGAGAAAACACAAAAGGAAGCTTTTTGATCCTTCCAATGGTGAAATCTCACTACCCAAGGTGTTTACAATGTTTTCCAACCCATGAGATCCTCACTACAAAGACACTCAACCTAAAGTTACCTCCTTTGTAATCCAAGTTTCTCTCACTCCAAGCTCTTCTTCAAAATCTACACAGGAACACTTATATAGCAATCTTCAGCTATCAAAATCGTGTCACGTTTGTCTAAATTGTGATACATTTGGTGCGTACGATCCAAGGTACGACCAACCTTATCCTGAAAACGTGCCCATCAAGTTGAAAATCGTGTCACGTTTTTCCAAAATCGTGTCACGATTGAGCACCCTGCAAAATAACTCTCGACATTACCAAAATCGTGACACGTTGATGAAATCGTGTCACGATTTCTTTGTTCCTAAGAATCTCAATTTGAAGCGAATATACAACAATATATATATATATATATATATATATATATATATATATATATATATATATATATATATATCATTTGATACAGTGATAAGAAATTTTCAGTATTTATCATTATCTTTCTCCAATGGTAAAGAATTATTTTGAACTAAAATCTAACAAATTTTGTCTAAAACATCCATTCGATATATATCTGTTTATTTTATATAAAAACGATACACACATCTGTTTGTTTATTTTTTTTTATAGAAAACAAATAAATATGTAACAGTTATATTATGAGTAGTGACGCAAAAGTTATGGTGCATAAGCCATAACTTATGCACCATGCATAAGTACTTGTCAACCATCAGATCATGCTTAATCTAACGTTTCACAGCTCACATCTCACACCCACACTTTGATTGCAGAAAATCATTCTTGCTCGCACGCGTTTTCGCAATCAACTGCTCCGACGTGACTTTGCTTGCCCTGACCCTTGCTCCGACGTCGTTTTCCGGCAAGGTCACGGCGACTCAACTGCTCCGACTTGATTCCTTCGACGTTGCTCTCTTGCTCGCGCTGGAACTTGCTTCGACGTGGTTTTCCGGCTAGATCACGGCGTTACTCAACTGCTCCGACGTTCCTCCGACTCAATTGCTCCGACATTTCTCTCTTGCTCGCGCTTACGCTAGCTCCGACGTGGTTTTCCGGCTAGGTCACGGCCTGATTTCACCGGCATTCACCCTTGCTCGCTGCTCCGGTTAGCTTTCAATTATATATTTATTTCGTTCATCTTCTATTATGAACTTGATTCTGGTGGTTTTCAATTAATTCTTAGATGTTTTGGTTGCTTACAGAATTGATTCTTACCACAAATTTGTAGCTTTTGATTTTTATGCACAAATTTATAGTTCAACTGACTCACTCAAAATTTATATGAAAATTTGTAGCTTTTGATTCTTACCACAACTGCTCCGACTCAATTCCTCCGGCGTTGCTCTCTTGCTCGCGTTCGAACTTGCTTCGACGTGGTTTTCCGGCTAGGTGATGGCGTGACTCAACTTCTCCGACTCAATTGCTCCGACTCAATTAGGTCACGGCCTGATTTCACCGGCATTTATCCTTTCTCGCCGCGGCCTAATTTCACCGGCATTTACCCTTTCTCGCTGCTCCGGTTAGCTTCCACGAATTTCACCCTTGCATTTTCAGGTAATCAGTAAATTGTATTTAGGTTTTGATTCAAATTTCAGCACTCTTTTATGGTTTCTGTTTATAGAACTATGCTCTGTTAGTATGTTTGGAATATTTCAGCACTTCACTTCAAATTCCTTGACCAATCTAAATTTGAATTATTGTGAATTATAATATTTTGGATCAATGGAACATTTAATGATGTGTTTGTGTATCCTCTTCTACATGCTCTCTGCATCTTTATGTTGAAATTTGTCTACTATGAGGTTTTCCCTAAGATCTTAGCTAAGTCTTTTATTAGGTGGATGATAAATCATATAGGTTGATCTAGGTGTAGCCTTTTTTGGTTATAGCCTTTTTTGGAAATATTTGTTGTTGTAGCTTGTTTCCTTTTGCTGATCATGATTGTCAGATGATATGCATAAAAAACAATTTTTTGGTTTTTGTGCAATAAAATCCTTGAAAGTGTGTGTTTTATTATCTGTCTAAGAAAAAATTTACAATTTGGGTCTGAGTCTACATTTATTATTACACTATAAGCACCTACTTAAATGTGCAAGCACAGCCTATATGGGCATGGCTCACCATAATGACCTTTTTCTGATGACATTTGCATGAGTTGTATTTGAACCTAGGGTTCCTTCATTCAAATCCTGCTATAAATCCTTTTTGAGTATGTGATTTACATTGGGGTAATCCTTCTATCATCCTAAACTTTTTGAGTATTTGATTTGCATTTGCCTTGTGACTAAATAAGTAGTGAAGTTTGAATTTTGATGCTCTTTTTGATTTTATTTTGTTTACTATCTAAAATGATACGCTTTGTGTAGGGAACAAGGTCAAACAGGGGGAGACACTGGTATGCAAGACAATTTTGCATTCTTTTATGGTTTCTGTTTATAGAACTATGCTCTATTAGTCTGTTTGGTGATTTATGAAACACTAATTCCTCAACATAAAATTCTTTTGGTGATTTATGAACCATTCCATGTTCCTGCATTTTTTGGTGATTTATGAAACACTAATTGCATGCTTTCCTCACTGATTCATCAAGTGTTTTGGCATCAATTTCATCTGCTACATCTTTGTCATTATTCAACCTGAAACCATCACTAAAGGATATGAAACAGCAGATAAAGTTTTTCATGTGAAGTGTCATTGAACATGATTTACAAAATTATTGTTCAGAGTCTTACAATTTTGATGTGAAGTGTCATTAAGAGACTAAAATTAGATGCATTAAGAATCAGAACCAAACAAGTTTATTTGCTATATTTGAGGACTATTGTATCATGTAATAACTTATATTTGCTACAATTGATTTCTGTAAAAACAATATCCAAACCTAGTCAGAACCAAACAAGTTTATTTTTCTATATAGTTTCAGACATAAAACTCTTGTGTCACAAACTCCAGGACACTTATTGAAAGTTGTATGATACCTAAAATTTACAACTGATGAAAATCAATGTATCACATAAAACTGTCAATCACATAAAACTGTCACTTCTAGAACCTAATATGATATGCATTGAAAAGAGCAGTCCTTTTATTCCTGGTTTGTAACCATGAAAAATAGCTATACAATCGAATTTAAGCCGATGATAAACAAGAGTGAATAACTCATTATTCAAGTCAGGCAAAGATTTATGCGAAACTTTTAGGAATATTAGATTGAAAAATAAGAGCATTGATGTGTTATTGTTTGTAGTTTTTTCAGTCCTTGTCTACTTTTCTGATCTTGAATGCTTAATTTGCAAATTTACATGCATTGATGTGTTAATCGTGTTGTATATTGAATGAAAAATGCTTAATGTGCTAATGGTTGTTTGTTCTTAATAGTGTTTGTTGCTGTTTTCAATGGATTTGATATCAACTTCATCTGAGAGTGGACAACTGAGTGTTGAAGCTTCATCACTGATTCATGCTGAGAGTGGACAACTGAGTGTTGAAACTTCTTCAATGATTCATGCTGATAGTACTGAATGTTACTCCCCTAGCAATGAAGAATCATGGAAGTCTTTAGTCTTTCAATCTATCAAAGAGGTTGAAGATTTTTATGGTAATTATGCATATAACACTGGATTTTCTATTAGGACTATGTTGAAGTCGAAGAAAAATTCACAAAATAAGAAATCAGAAAAGATACATTATTTGCGTTATGTTTGTAACAAACAAGGTTACAAGAAGGGAAGTTTGCTTAATCCTAACAACAGGCCAACATCAGACAGTCCACTGGTTATTGAGTTTGTGAAAGTGAAAGAAAAACCTGAGGAAAGGGTCGGTTGTACAGCTGGAATATATTTGAAGCTGGATGAAGTTTTGAATGTGTATAAGATTTATAGATGGGATGTGGCTCACTGTCATCCATTACATAAACCAGAGCATTTGTGTTATCTGAGATCATTTAGAGAAGTAAATGAAGTTCAAGGACAACTAGCTCTAATAAATTCTAAAGCTGGAATGTCGATGAGAACGTCTTATGAAGTTCTTGGTCAAGGAGTTGGAGGTACGGAGAATCTTCCTTTTCGGTTTTCAGACTTAAAAAACTATCTAATGACAATTCGTCAAAAGGAGATGGTGGTTGGTGAAGCAACTGTAATTCAAGAATTCTTTAGAAATGAAGCTCTCTTGAAACCATCTTTTTACTATGATATCCAAGTTGATGCTGCAGAAGACATAGCTAGCATTTTTTGGGCAGATGGAATTATGCAACTAGATTATTCTCTATTTGGTGATGTCATCAGTTTTGATACAACTTACCGAACAAACAATCAATATCGCCCATTAGGTTAGTATCTTTTACTTCTCTCAGGTTTTTAATTAGTGTTTACTTTCATTATGTTGTATTTTTGTTCTGGCATGGTTAGTGTAGGTAGGAGTACATTTTGAACCACCTAGTGTCTAGGTGTGGCTGTCATATGTGTCCGAGATTGACAAAGTTGCAGGCATTTTTACTTAGCCAGAATTTAAATTCATCATATACTAACCATATACCGATAATAAATTCATCTAAAACCATTACACCATAAGTATGGTTTTACATATGACACTATCAAAACCATTAAACCATACTTATGGTTTCAGTATTCCATACCCCTAATTTTGATCAAATTTTAATTAAATTTTTACATAGAACACTAATGAAATTGTCTTGTGTGATCGATCTTTAGTACATACTTATTAGAATACTTAGTGTCTATGTGTTTTATCATTGAGTTTATTCACTGCTGAGCCGTGATTTCTTATAATTTGTGATTACATACTAGCATAAATGCATTATAATTTAGGGTTGGTTTCATTATTTATTGTAAGTTAGTTATATGTATGTTGTATTTTGTTCTGATAGGTCATTTATTGGTCATTATTTCAGCTGCCTTTATTGGTTTTGACAATCATCGCAGGAGTGTTTTATTTGGTGCTGCGCTATTGTACGATGAGACAGCAGCTACTTTTGATTGGTTGTTTACAACATTCTTGAAGTGTATGTCCAATAAGAAACCACAGACTATATATACAGACCAGGCTAGTGCGTTATTGTGTTCAATTCCGAATACTTTTCCAGGTGTTTTTCACGGGCTTTGTTCATGGCACATGGCAGAGAATGCAAAGAAAAATCTTGGCTCTCGTGCAAACAGTGCATTTTTCGATGAGTTAACTAATTTGGTTTCAAATGTAGACGATGAATCAGATTTCGACTATAATTGGGATCAGATGATGAAAAATTGTTTTAATGGAAGGCCTACTTCAGACTTTAGGTGGCTTGTCCAAACTTACGGAAATCGTATGCATTGGTCTTCAGCTTGGGTCAAGTCACATTTTACAGCTGGTCTGAAAACAACTCAGTTAAGTGAGTCTTTCAATGCTTTTCTTCGTGGATTTCTGCAGCCAGACCATTCACTTGTTCGATTCTTTAGTCATTTCAACATTATGGTTCAGAGAATGAGAGATAATCATGCTGAGTTGGACTTCAAGGCTGCAAACACTAGAACAAAAAATAATTATCCCAATAGTCAGCTGATGCGGTCCGTTGTCAACAAGTACACACCAGCTTGCTTTGCATTTATTCACAGGCAGTATGACCTTTCCTTCAAATACTATCATGAGGAGGACACAAAAAAAGGGTCTGCCTTTAACAAGTTTTTCAAAGTTTTCACAATTGAAAAGGTTGATGATAATTATGATGATGTTGATAATGATAATGAAGGGCCTTCCAATGTTGATGTTTTGGATGCAGAACTTCAAGAAAACCTTTTCCAAAGTTTTGAAGATCATGATCGACTTGATGAAAGGGTTGTCACAGTTGACATTAGAAGCAAAAGTTTTAGTTGTTCATGCCGTATGTTTGAGAACAGGGGCTTTTTATGTCGACATGTTTTGAAGATCTTTGAGTTCTTAGGTGGTTATGTGCAGTATCATTTTTTGAAGACAATACCTGGACAATATGTTTTAAAGCGTTGGACTAGAGATGTGCGTCCGTCTGTTGATAAGCTGAAATCTACCATCAATGTTGGCACTGAAGACACCACTCAAGCACAACGATATCAACAAATTTGTGCTGTTACCGTTCAGCTTTCTACACGTTTTTGTGCAGATCCAGAGGCATCTCAAATTTTTCTCGACGGTGTTCTTGAAGCTGGGAAAAAGGCAGAGGAGTTGCTTCTTTCTAAAGGTATTCATACAGACCCATCTTCCGTGATATCATCATCCAAGTCTTCAAAAGGAGCTGCTGTCGGTGAACCATCTACTGGGTAAGAGTGTGGTATTTCTCTTGTTTGTGCGGTTGCTCTAGCCTCGTTGTGGGCGGCCGCTGGCTCCCTTCAATGAACCAACACAACTTAGACTTTCTACAATGTGTCACCTATTTAACATTGATAAGACTGCCTCCAAATAAAAATGGGGATATTTTGATGGGGGCTTCTATGGTGAATTCAGCCATATGACTTTTTTGGTGAAGTTATTTATGTGGCCTAATAGGAGAGTGTCATGTGGAATCATTATTTATTTATTTATTTTATTATTATTTTTTTATTTTTTATTTTTTATTTTTTATTTTTTTAGGAGACTTTTCCAAGATCGATGCTTGCTCTGATATCAGAGTTTGAGCAGAGTACGGAAGACTTTTTTGATAGACAAATTTAAATTTTTTGTCTAGTTTTCGAGTTGTAGAGACAATCCTGCTACTGAGCTTTGTAATTTACTTAACTCTTTTTGTTATGAGATTTCAAAATCTCTGTTGAGTGGTGTTACTCTAAGACTTTGACTCCTGATCAATGGTTTTTATGTATCTTCAAACAAATCTTTCTCAGCTTCTATCAAAGAAAAGCTATTTCATGCTAAATTTTTAAATATAGGTGACTAAAGGTGTAAATAATTCATCAATATGAATTGTATTTTTTTCCTATAAATTCTATATTTTGATGTGAGTTACTCAAACCATAATTAATTCTATAGCAGATTGTAAAAGGATGATTACCCTTTTTCATAAAATTCAAGTTTTCCAACTTATAATGAAAAACTATAGATCTATCTAGATCTTTTTCTTTTAGGGATAATCCCATTTGTAAATTTATATCAAATTTTATTTTTCCATATTTTAAATTACACTTTCCTTGTGCAATTGTTGCTTGTCTTTTGTCTAAAATCTTAGAGTCTTCTAGGGCCATTTCTAGAGGTGAATCAATACCTTTCGTAAAAGTACTTTTGATTAAAATTTGAATGGTTGATATATGAATATAACCAATTTTACTTTTTTCTTTTTCAGAAAATGTTTCAATTCTTTTTTAAATTTGAGTCTTATTTATGGTAGATATGACTATATTTTCTTGAGTAGTTTCAATTGGAATTGCTTCTTCTCCGATCATTATTCGAAATTTCAAAATATTTTTTCTTGGGAATTTTTTTTTGAATATATTAAACTTTTTTTTGAAGTTTTCTTCAGCAGTTAAAGATAAATCTGCTTCTTCCATCTTATTATCTATTATGCTATCAGCATAATAGCTAGATGTTTCTTCAAAGTATGAAACCTCAGTCATATTCTATAATTTTTATCATGCCAATATTATGATATTGAAAAGTAAACTTTAAATTTAATAAAGATATATTCATTCTTGATTTGATCTTCTTGAGATTTTGTTGATATTTTTGGTTTTGTTGTTAGATATAATCTTCTGAATGATTATATTTTGATTTGGGTGATCCCTCTAGAGTATTACCTCAAGGATCTAGCTCCTCCAGAGTCTTATCTCAAGAGCTACTTCTATAAAAATAAGTTTTTATAGGAACGAAATACTTAACAGTATTGAACTTCAATATTCGTTGCTTACAAATGAGCATCAAGGCTCTTATTTATAGTGAAAAAGGGCTCACAAATTGGTCACATGTCCCTTTCTTGACATCTAATAAAGACAAACACGCAAAGAAAAAGACACAATAATGTACATAATTATCTCTTAAGTGGTCCCCATCTGACTCGTATGTGATAAGGTACCACTGTACACTTTGGTCTACTGCATGACTCGTGGCTTAATGATTGATTCTTCATTGTTGTTTTGTGCCGACGTTTTCTTTGGACTATTTTTGCACAGGTGTCTTTGAAATATGTAGCAAAATACCTACAACATTCCTACTGTAAGGCTCGTGGTAATTTTTCATGATCATTTTTTAACTGATCTATTTTCTCGTCAAAATCTTTTACCGCTTTGACATCTTTGTCTTTTTCTGGTTTTCTGGAGTCGATGTATACGATTATTGAGGCGTCTTCATAGACTACTCTGTAGTTTATCTGCTGTATCAATCTGGAAATCTTTTGATGCATATTTTTCATTTGATTGATATATACGGCTGGTTTCCATTCAATGCTTTCTCTCCTCATGACTGGATAGTCTTTGTTTGAGATTCCAATCTTGATTAGATACATTGGTTTTGAGATAAGATCCGAGGTAATTTCATCACAAGGATATGTAGAGTCAATTTGAAGAAAGATCTCTTTACCTTTGGCGAACAAATTGTTGAACTTTTGTGCCAAATTTTGTAACTCGTTTGGAAGGAACTTGAGTTCTCCAAATGTTTTTCCTGGTTGTTCTTCTAGATATATGGTGTGAATCAAACCATTCTGAAAGAAAGATAGACATGTGGTGCTATCTATTCCTGGTAATATGACTACTTTCGTACAACCAAGTCTGCGGATTGGGTAGAAACATTCAGTGGTGAATTCTTCTACATAGTTGTTCGAGCTGACGAATTTTGTCAATTGACATCTTCTTTCTAGATTCCATTGTTGGAGATCTATGTAGATTTTTCGCTGTTGTAACCTCTTTGTATGAACTGTAAAGTGCCTATTCAGCTTCTTTCATTGTCTTGTAGCCTTTATGGCGTACCTTGTTGTCGATGATATGTTGCTTTGCAATTGCCCATTTTCTGTAGATGCCCTTCATTGGACCGTCAAATATGACATATGCTTCAAACATTCCCATTTCATTGTCTACGAGATCGCTTATTTGGATGGTTGAACCATTTTTTCTTGCTTCATCTTCTTCTTCGACTTCTTCAGCCCATGATTTTTTGTTGTCTGTGGTTGTTTCTGAAGTTGGTGTTAAAGATTTTGGTTTATGATCTTCAGTTGTTGAACTCCAACCACTAGGTGCTATTGTCTCAATGGGGATTTTTGATTCTTCTAGGGCTGTGTACTTTACATAGTAGTTGTATTTTCTAGAATCTTGACCAATCAAGTCTCAGTTTTTGTCATCTTTAGGAACTTCCTCTGAATTTGTGACCATGCTTTGTAAGCTTTTTAGTGTGATTATCATCTCCTCCCTCTATTCAGAGACCTTTTTTCTTCTGGCTTCTAAGGCTGCTATCTGCTCGTCCTTCTACTTGATGTTGTTTTGAATAAGCTTTATGGCTTGCTCCATTCTCTTGTTAATGTATCTGCAAAATTGTTTTGTTTAGATTTTATGTATTGAATGTATGGCTGGAATGGTTGTAATTTCATTTGCCATCTCATTAGTCTGCCTTATCTATGGTCAGCTTTAATTTTGTATTTCCAGAAACCTGTAAGATTTTCTGTATGAAAAAAGGTGAGGTTATCTATGTGTTTCATCTTCTTCATAAGGCAAAATTTTCTTCACTAAAATTCCATGTTTCATGAGGTTTATACCTTTCTTCTTTAGACTGCAAAGTTTCTATATAGGATGTTTGTTTTTCTATCCTATATTTTAGATCAGAAAAGTCATCGAAAACCTTCCGTATATTATTTGTTAGACTTCCTTTAGTTATTTTTGCTTAAAACATAGTTATAATTTTAGACTATAGGTTTATTTTTAAATTTATCTGGCTAGTTTTTGAAGTCTTTCTTTAAGAGTCTTCGCTAACTCTATGTATTTTAAAAAAAGTTGGTAATTAAAATCCACTTTCAAAAAGTGATCATCTGATTCTTCACACCATTTAATTTTTGATTTTACTAAATTAATTTGTTGGTAATTAGGATGTAAAATAAAAGGAGAAGGAATAATTCTTTATGTAGGATTTCTATTCCAATTCATGATTTTTATTATTTTTTTAGTGACTGCACCGGAGAATTTTCCTATTTTGATATCTTTTTGCCTCAGTGTATTTATAGTTCGATTTGATAGATTTGATAATTAACCAAAATTTACGGTGTAAACAATAATATATGGATGCTCGAGTAAAGACGAAGACTTGGTGAAGTCTTAGGAACATTTTGGCATCTAAGATAATTAAAGCATAGTCACGCAGAAAGCTCCAAAACGTCTTTGTTTCTAAAATAGAATCCGACCATTTTGCTAATCTGTGAGTCCACAATTCATGACCAATACAGGAAGACCATTTTGCTAATCTGTGAGTTCTCTCGTATAACTATGATTATATTTCGGGTTTGAATTTGGATGAAGCAGTCCAACATAGCGATGTCGTCAGTGTCAGTTGAGTTAGGTCTTATACACAATATTCTCTTGAGAGTTTAGTTCAATTATAGTTCAAATTTATTAACAATTACAAAACCAAACTAAAAATGATTCATTCCTCTAAAATAATTTTAAGATCCTATAAATTGAGTTTTAAACCAAAACTCATTTAGCTATATTCTGATGTGAATTGTGATTGAATAGGGCGTACACCAGTTGATAAAGTTTTGCTTACTAAAAGAATCCTAAATATATGCAAGAATTTGGACATGCATGGAAGTAGTTTAGGGAATATGAAAACTCTAGGTTTTATAGTAAGTTTAATTAATCCTTACATAATTGGTTTATAAAGTTTACATACTTCTCTCAAAGTCTCAATTTTGATTCTCTTTGATGTTAATTTTCGTGAGTTATTTTGATTTCTTAAAAAAAACATTTATTTGTACTAGGATTTGACATATTTCTCTGTTAATTAACCAAATATCACGGTGTAAAGAACAATATAAAGTGGATGCTCGAGTGAAGTCTTGGGAATATTTTGGCATCTAAGTAAGATATATAAAAGTCACGGAGAAAGCTCCAAAACGTCTCTTTTTAAATAGAAAAGTATTTGGCCCATTTTTGTTAAATTGTGACCACATACAGGGCATGACAACTAAGATATTAGCATGTTTAATTTTTCTAAGAAAAATTCCAAATCACGTGTTTGGGAAATAATTATAATTATTACTCATAAATTTTATCTTTAATAGACCTACAATTGCTGAATTATAAGCTTTTTCTTTTGTGACCCACTTGGTGCAATAATCGTTACAATGTAAGAGTAATGCGTTATATGTGAGTTAAAATTTTATATTGGATGCGAGAATAGATGATGAGAAAAATATGAGTGAGATGATTCATAAATCAGCTATATTGAGGTTTTTGATGAAGATGTGATGTGAATCTCACTTTTGTGACTGATCTTAGCATAATGTGATTCCAAATATAACCGGCCAATAGAAATCAAATGAATGTTGACATGACTGAGAGAGCGCATGGCAGTGAGATGAGAACGGTGAGAGTTGTAGGTCTTGGTGGGGAGGATGAGAGAGATGAGGAATAGGAGAGATATAATAACAATGAGGGTGAAAGTCAAGCTATTTTGTTGCCGTCACCGGAAGAGGACCAGTGGCAATGGAGTAAATTAAGATGACGAAACCATGAAATAAAAACATAAATCGACTTGAAAATCACTTATTTAAATAAAAGAGAAGGGAAAAACAATTTAGGGAAGGAGAAAAATCGATGTGCACAAGTCTTAAACGACTATTATTTTGAGAAAGAGGTAGTACATTGAAAAGTTAAGTCTGATTATGATAGCATAATTTCTACATTTAGTTTTTTATCTTGTACTTTTTTTTTCCTTCATATCAATGGAATTTTCGAGGAGTGTTATTTGAATAACCAATTTGGTTGACAACTTATGTGACAACCATAATTTACAAAGAAAAATAAGGTATTTGCATGGAAACCAACACAATAGAGAGATAAAGTAAAAAATAATGTGAATTTGAGAGAGAAAGTTGTCATAAAAGTTGTCACCAAATGAATATTCAACCTATTGCTTTACTTCCTCCTTTTTGCGTCGCATCAAACTTACCATCCTCCCCACTCATAACCAATTTCAACGCAAGCTCTAAAGTCCCAACCACATCACTCATAGACATTCGTTGATTTCCATCACCATGCAAACAACTCAACACCATTTCACAATAACATTTCAAACACTCACTTGTTATAGAGTCCTTTATGAACGGGTCCACCATCTCTTCAACTATCACACCTTCATTGTAACATTTTTTGAACAAAGCAACCATGTTCACTTTTTCCTTATCCAAAGAATGATCCAAAGGTGGTCTCGCACACAACACCTCAAGAAGCACAACTCCGAATGAGTACACGTCAGACTTAAGAGTCAACTTGTTTCGTAGGTAGCACTCTGGATCCAAATATCCTATACTACCCTTCACCATAGTGCTGACATGAGTCATTGATATCCCTGTTGGTCCCACTTTTGATAAACCGAAATCAGAAACCTTAGCCACCCATTTTTCATCCAACAATATATTTGTACTCTTAACGTCACGGTGTATGATATTATGCTTCGCACCTTCATGAAGATAATGCAATCCCCTTGCTGCACATAATAGAATATTAAGTCTTTGATTCCACCTAAGAGGTTCGTTATCCGAACCATAGAGATGTTCACGGAGAGTGCCATGTTCCATAAAGTCATAAACAAGAATCATCTCTGCATCTTCATTGCAATATCCAATGAGGGAAACTAAGTGAATATGACGAAGCTGAGAGAGCAACTCGATTTCATTCATGAATTCATTTAGACCTTGTCGAGAACCCAATTTACGACGTTTTATCGCAACAGGTATGAGTCCATCAATGTAACCTTTGTACACGTTGCCGAATCCTCCAACCCCGATGATAAAAATATCTTCGAAGTTGTTTGTAGCGGCTCTTATTTCCACTATAGTAAAACATCGACACAAATGGGATGGTAAAATTGATGAACCTTCATTATTTATCTTCCAATGACTTTCTTTCATTTCAAATTGAGATTCAAATCTTCTTCTTCTAAGAAAAACTATTACTCCCATTATAAATGCTAGCAAGAGACATGATAATCCAACCAAAGCAAACATGACTATGGGTGATTTCTTCGACTTCGATCGTCGATTTGGAGATGATGGTATAATGTGTTTGATGGGATTCAAACCAGCGAGATTATTTTTATCACTTATTTTGAAAATCTCAATTCCATTCATTATGACATCACGGTAATTTGTGTAGATACTTTCTGGTTCTCGTTGAAGCTTAATTGAAAGGTTAACTCTTTCAATTTCAGAGCTTCCATTTTGAGAGTACATTTTCACAGCATAATCCTTATGAACAGGAATCATGTTACCACCACTCCAGTAAATCACATCAGCGTATTGTTCAGCCAAAATATCATTGATAAATATCTGAAAAACTCTATCACCTTTATTCTTGATAAGCAGATCAAACTCACAAAAATGTAACCTTACCATATAAGTAAAACTAGAATCAACTTTGAAATTCCAAGTTACATTATAATCCTCTGTCACATCCATTCCATAACTTCTTGCAGTAAAGTATACAGCTTCTGGTGCAGTGTAATTGGGAATGGTATTGTTTAAATAGTTTGGATGATCACTTCCATAAACAGTTGATACACTTTGTGGATATTCTTTTTCCAGGTAAAGAGGAAAATCACTGTCCCAATTACGAAACATACCTGTATCTTGGTTTGGTGGAACTTGATTTTGACCAACGTTGACTCTATATACCATTTCCAAAGCTTTGTCGTTATGAATTTGGTATTCCGTGTTGTCAAAGTCAAGTGATTTCAAAAGGTATTTTGGGTCATTAAGGTCCGTGTAATAGAGAAAAGAAGGCATAGACACAATTTCGATTCCGTTAATGAAAGCATAATAAGGATTTGAATGATTTATGTTGTTTGGAATGAAAGTTATGCTTAGCTTCTCATTTGGTTTGATTTGAATGCAATATTCTTTGGTGATTTTTTCCTTCTCATAATAAGGGCTGAAGTTTTTAAGAAGGGTAAGATTGTTGTTTACTTTGACAGAGAAAAGAGCATTGGAGGGATCAAAGTTTTGGTATGAAGTTGGGTAAAAATGAAGGCTAATAAAAACAGGGGTGTTAGTGATGCTAGAAAATGAGTATGTGAAATTTGAGAGAGAGATACGCGCGGTTGTGAGTGGAATATCGATATTGGAAAGGGAATTAGGTGATGATTTAAGAGATGGGTTTGTGGTTTTTGGTTCAATGAAGGTAAAGAGATTTGAGTTATCAATATTATCACCAACCCAAATTCGACTATCTAAGGCAGTAGTGTTTGTTGAGAAGCCACAATTGATGGCTAAATTGTAATCAGGGTTGTATGAGTTAGCAACTAGAGGGAACAAGAGCAAATAGAGAGATAGTAGGGTAATTTTAGTGTGAAATTTTTCGTTTATGGAGTTTGCCATAGTTATGTGAAAATAGAGTGAAGAAGAGTAGATTTTGTTTTTCTTGTTGAGTGTTAGGATGCTTGAAGTTGCATTTATTTATTGTTATATATACATTACATTAAGAAGTAGAAGGGAAATTTGTGTGAAACAACACTAGAGACTTGTCATGAAATAGACTACTTTGAAATGGTCATAATGATTTAGCAAACCAATTCCAAATAGATCTAGCATACCCACATTCAAACATAATGTGTTGACTCGTTTTCAGTAGCCTTAAGACACAAGCTGCAGATTAGCAGCCACATTCAATCTTGAAATTAATCTCAACCGATAATATGATTCGAATCTATTTGGTAAAAAATGTTGATTCCAGTCATGATTCATTATTTGAATCACCTAAGATTTTTCGTTTAATATGGGAACTATTACCACTTCTGATACTGAGGTCTCTGTACTTAAAAAAAAAGGGAAGTATCACGTAAATAATTGGTCTGGTATATGATGTAGTTTTTCAACTAAGGAAGATGCTTATTATTACAACACTGATAGTTCAAGGTCGAGATATTGATGACCAACAAATTAATGTAACCTGTGAAGTACAACAATTATTAGGAAATAATTGAATTAGAGCTGTAACTATGAGTGCCAGAAATGCTCTTAAGAGGGGAATGCATGTGATTGACACGGGAGCTCCTCTAAGTATTCTATCCAGGGGAGCAACCCTAGATGGAATTTTCATTATGCTTGGAGGACCTATTAATAATCTAGGTCTTGTAGATACTTGCACAACATCTCTTTTTCATAGATCCGCGCATGCCTTTATACATTTGGATACAAAATTATTCATTTACGAAATTAGAGTGCCCATCTATACTGGCATCACACTCCTATATAAACCAAAAAGTTGTGATTCGAATCAACCTAGTTAGCGATTCAAATCACCTTTGTATTTTTGGATCATGTTTCTTAATCAGAGAGTCATAATTTAAATCGACCACGTAATGTGACTCAAATCAACTTGATAAAAAGTGATTATTCGAATCCACCTAATAATGTGATTTAAATCATGCACATGATTTTTCAGATTTTTAATGCATAAGAATTGTATACTCATAACTCTGATTCATTCTCATGTTAATACTTGAACATTCATTTCTCTTTGAACTTTGTGTCATGCATATCGGTGACTGGTGCTATACCTTGTGTCATGCATCAACTTTATGGAAGGCCTTGCTTAGCTCATGCTTTAGTTCAAGCAAATGAAATCAAAGTTATCTAAATTCAAAAGACATACCACAAACAATTTGATGCAGAAAATATACAAGACACCAGGAAGAGCATATAATGAGATAAAATTTGGAGTTTGTGATTTTGCATTACGGGAAGTATTCTGGCTTACAGTGACCCTGCATAAGACACAGACATTGAAAAGTATTTTTTAGAAACAGAAGAACTTTGGAGAGTTGATGGTCTATTTTTGGGGAGAGATTAGGTTGATTGTTTTTTTTAGACGGGACAACTTTAAAGAAACAAGTCAATATTTTAAAAAATTAAAATAACATTATAAATGACAATACAATATTTCAATAGCATTGAATTTATAATCACACCCTTAATTTTTTTTTCCATCTCCACTTCGATGAGTAACGCATTTGTCTTTCAAGCAATTGATGTTGATTATATATGTTTGTCCAATTACTACTGCAAGAAAATGGCATATGCCAACGGAGGTTTATAGTGACGGATTTTAAATAGTAGGTATAGAAAAGCTATACCTATGGAGAAAAGTATTAGTCGTAGGTATAGTTAACCCAAAAATTAAAACAATCAAATACATTTGAAGTATATAAGGTCGCCCAGTGAAATGTTAACACCGCCAAAACACATCGATATGTTATGTCCACCTTTCCAACATTTCACAATGTGTTATTACTACTCATTAGTAAGTTTGTGCACTTATTTTTTAAACATTTGGTTGCAGCGTATAAAAAATTGACCATGTTTATCATCCATTTGTGTTACATTGATAAATATTAGTGTTCTCGTTGAAGGGTTTTGGTTATTTTTTATCATGACTATTGTGATGATTATATCTATTGAAATGTGAAAGTGATATATCATAGTTGTTGATTAATTTGCTTAATTAACTTGGAAAATGAGGATATTGTGAAAAGACTGATCGAAAAAACTCTATCTAAATTTCAAGTAAGTAAGACATTGAAACTAATATATTGGTTACTTGAAGTTGTTTCAACGACTGTCATTTTTGGAGTTAATATGAATATTTAGCTGGAGATTCATGTACACGACTATTTCTTATCTTTATTGTTCCTTTTATGGTGATCTATTCTGTTTATTTTCCATGTTGTTTGGGTTTGAAATGAATTGAACCCCTTTTCCCCTCACATGTCTTTTTGTTGCTCCGTTTTGTTTCTTTATGATTTGGCTATCTTAAATTCACGATTTTGGCAGTGTAATTTGACAGGCATTCAGGATGACATTATGTTTCCATAGTAGCTTTAGTTTGTTTGGAAGCCCAGGTAATTATATGCCAACTATATATATGGCTGCTTCATGATTTATCTATATGTCATTTTTTAGGGGTCTAGGGAGGAGAATTGTGGAAGTTGAGATGGAATTGAATTTGGCAAAAGAGGCAAAGGTTAAGGGCAGCGAATCGGCTCTTCGGCGGATCGATCGTAGGCTTATTGCCTTTTTTTTTTTTTTTGAACAAATCAAAATGAGATATATATTAAATAGCGGTGAATCGTCCCACACAAGGCATGAAAAGGAGAAACACCAGCAAATATTTACAAAGTCAAGGTGCTAGAAACAAAGCACCAACCAAACAAACAAAATAAATTATACAATAATGCCCATACAAGGGATCAGATGCTTCCACCAGTCATGGTAACTGTAACCGAAGGAAGCATGCCTTGATTTTAACCATAAGAACGAATTAAGCTTGACTTTTTCAATAAGCATAAAAGCAGTAGCAACCTTCTGTTGAAAGACACGGTTGTTTCTCTCCTTCCAGATAATCCGCACAGCAGCAAACCAAATGATCGTTAGGAATAAATGAGAGCACCTTGGCCTATCTGCCATTTTAATAAACTGTTGGAAATGATGTCGAAGGTCGCCTGGAGCACATATACCTACCAAAGCCGCAATGTTGTCCAAAGACCACTATAAATGTCGCAATTGAGAAATAGATGCAATGTCGTTTCTAAAACACCACACCCTGCTACACACGTCGATGCATCAATATGAAGAACACCCCGTTGTAACAAGTTGTCTCTAGTCGGAAGTCTGTTGCAAAGGAGTCGTCACACCTTTGAAGTTTGTTGCTTCTTCTTTTCTAAGGGCAACTACTTGTTGTTATTGGCATTTGTACTTGATTTTGAACCCAAATGAAAATAAATTCGATTATTATACTCATGTTGTTATTGTTAACTATTTTATAATTTGACATTCTTGTAAGACTTGACATATTCATTATGAATTATACTTTAAGTTTTATTTTATTGTTTCATAAATTATCTTATTTATTGTATTTAGTTTTTAATTAAATTAATTTTTGAAAATGTAATTTCAATTAAATAAGCATGGCTTAAATATGCAAACCGTCCCTGTAATTTGAGCTGATTTTGATTTTCGTCCCTGTAAAAAAAAAAAAATTTAATTACATCCCTGTAAAAAAAAATTTGTTTTAAAAACGTCCCTGACCCCACTTCGCTGGTGATGTGGCAACGTTTTTGGCCACGTGGCAGTTGCTGACTGTGCAACTTTTGCCACGTGGCGCTGACGTGTCATGCCACATAATTAATTTTTGTTTTTTTTTTCAAAATTCTAAAAATTCATTTTTTAAATTAAAAAATCCGAAAATAAATATAAAAATCATAAAAAAATTAAAAAATCGGAAAAAAAACTGAAAAATAATAAAAAATTTCTTCAAAATTCTGAAATTCATTTTTTTTAAATTTAAAAAATCTGAAAATAAATTTAAAAAACATAAAAAAAAAACTAAAAATTAAATTGACGAAAATTCATTTTTTTTTAATTCTGAAAATTAAATTATATTTTCAAAAGTTATAAATTTTGAGATTATATAATTTTTAATTTTATTTTTCAAAAATTTATTTGTAGATTTTGAAAACACTAATTTCCAATTTTTTTCTTCACATTTCAAAAAAAAAAAAATTGGAATTTTTTTTATGATTTTTTTATTTATTTTCAGTTTTTTTTTCAAATTTTTAAAAATTTGAAAGAAAAAAAAATCAGTTTTTAAAAAAAATAATGACGTGGACCGCCACGTGGCAAAAGTTGCACAGTCAGCAACTGCCACGTGGCCAAAACCTTGCCAAATCACCAATGAAGTGGGGCCAGAGACCTTTTTAAAACAAATTTTTTTTTTACAGGATGTAATTAAATTTTTTTTTTTTACAGGGACGAAAATCAAAATCCGCCCAAATTACAGGGACGGTTTGCATATTTAAGCCAATAAACATTAAGAATGTGATGTGAGTATATGGTTGTCGCTTAGTTACCGAATAGAGATGCAAGTAGTTTTTTTTTTTTTTTTTTAATAAACTCTATACCTAAGGCAAAAATCCGCAGGTAAAACCAAATTGTTTTGTCTTACGGTCAAATTTCCATCACTATAGGATATGCTGTCGGAAAGGATCCGTAGGTATAGGGAGATCATTGACCACAAAAATATAGGTATTTCATGCAATACCACGGCAAAATGACATTTACCCACGGTTTTTTAGCCGTCATTAAAGTCAAATTTCTTTTTGTACAAGGAAGATTACCACACAACTAGCCAGATTACCCATTCATATTGATGAACATTTATTTATATCTCAAAGTTCCAGTTTAGAATATTTAGGTAACAATTTCGGTGGATCGGTTTCATTCCTTAAAGAAGTATTTAATTGCAGTTGGATTTGACATATTTCCCTTTTAACAAAAATCAAGGTATAAAACAAGGTTGTTTGGACTCCGGTGGCAAGGAGCTCCTTCCAATGACGTATCTAGGAAATACATGGTTCGATTTTTAGGGGGAACAACGTTTAGCCATTACGCATGCTTCTACGCACGAGCTGGATTAGTCGTCCACCTTTGGTAGATCGAAAACCGATGTGAAAGGAAAAAGAAAAAAAAAATCAAGGTATAAAGCACAAAATAAAGTGGATGCTCGAGTGAAGACGAAGACTTGGTGAAGTCTTTGGAATGTTTTGGTATCCAGTAATGTTTAAAGAAATCACGGGAAAAACTCCAAAACCTCTTCTTTTCAATTGAAAAATATTTAAAAATAAATAAAATTTAAACAAATAAAAATTTGAAAAGTATTTGGACCAATTTTGTTAATTTGTGACCACATACAAGGCAAGACAACTAAGATATTTTTTTTTCTAATAAAGACAACTAAGATATTAGCATGTTTAATTTTTCTAGGAAAAATTCCAAATTACGTGTTTGGGAAAATGATTATTGCTCATAAACTTTATCTATAATAAACCAAAAATTGCTCAATTATAGCTTTATCTTTTGTGTCCCAGTTGGTGCAATAATGGTTAGGGAGTAATACTCTCATCTCATTTCTTGAATGTTATAGTATTATTTAGACAAGTATTTTAGTTGAGATCCTCTTCATTTACAATTTTATTCATTTTCTTTTTTTTCACAATTTTTTTAAAAAGAGTATACAATAGTTAATGATGGTGGAACTTATTTATTAAAAGCATTCATTATCTTTTCTTTTATGTCTATCTCTTTTCAAATTGCAGCCGCATTTCAGCAGCTGTGGAAAAGGTTGAAATTTATTTTGACGATGACAATCTTAATTTTTCTTTCTCAAATTGTTTTGTTACCATATTCAATAAAAACTTGATTTCTATTTGTTGTTGCTATCTTGTGCAAATTGTTTTTGTTACCATATTGATAAGTGCTCAAAATGATCTAATTCATGTGTTAGTTTAGGCATGTTTGATGATTTGTTTTACAAAATGATCTTTGTGATCGTTTAAATGTTTTGAAAATCGATATTTAAACGATCCCTTAGAACTAACGATATCATTTGGACACATATGGTATTGTTGAGTGATTGTGATAATATCGTTTAAAAAGTTAGAATCCGTTATTTGATCGAGAGATTGCAGCTATTACGCTTGGTTGATGTCTTTGACCCCAAGCGAAATAGTCCTATCTCTTCTCATTTTACTTTTCTATCGAATAGGAAAATAGTTTTACACAAACAAACAATTTATACCCAAGCACTTAATGTGATAAATACTGTGAAAATACTTATGAAATATGCAAACGATTCTATTATACTTACGTGTAAATAGTTTTTATACATGTAAAAATCTTACACCAAAATGGCACCAGTCAGATTTACCATTCATACCATTTAACATTTATTTATATGATGTTAGCTTGAGACCTTGAAATATTACTTCTCTTAAAATTTCAGGTTCGATTATCTTCGGTGTCAATTTTCATTGATTAGTTTGGTTTCATAATAGAAACATTTATTTGTAGTTGGATTTGACATATTTCCCTGTTAACCAAAAATCACGGTGTAAGAAACAATATAAAGTTGTTGCTCGAGTGAAGACGAAGACTTGGTGAAGTCTTTGGAATATTTTGGTATCAAAGATATTTTAAACAGTCACGGAGAAAGCACCAAAACGTCTTATTTTAAATAGAAAAGTATTTGGCCCATTTTTTGTTTAATTTGTAACCACATACAGGGCAGGACAACGAAGATATTAGCATGTTTAATTTTTCCAAGAAAAATTCCAAATCACGTGTTCTGGAAAATAATTATTGCTCATAAATTTTATCTTTAATATACGAAAAATTATAAGCTTTTTCTTTTGTGTCCCACTTGATGCAATAATCATTATGATGCAACAGTAATGTGCTATATGTGAGTTAAAGTTTCATATTACATGCAAGAATAGATGATGAGAAAAATATTAGTGAGATGACCCATAAATCAACTATATTAAGGTCTTTGATGAATATGTGATGTGAGTCGCGCTTTTGACTGATCTTAGCAAAATGTGATTCCAAATATAATCGGCCAATAGAAATCAAATGAATGTTGAGATGGTTGCGTAAAGGAAATTGAATGAGCGAGAAGAGTGCAAATCATGTTGTTAATAGTGTGTATCTTACGTTCCGCTTCGCCATTTTAAGATGATGTGTGAGGGCAAGAGAAACGAAAAATAAGACAAGTATCAACACAATATTTATGAAATAGTGAATTATTATATTCATGCCCATTATCACATCGAAAACATTTAACAATTTGAGAAAATTGTGTATGAATTTGATTGGAAAGTGAAATTAACATTTCAAAAACTTAAGACTCCTTGCTTACAGGAAATGTCCACAAAAAATCAGAATAATCATCCAAGAATAAAATATAATACCAATGACCAGAGGAGCTTAAAACTGGCGATATCCATAAATCACAACTGACATTAAAGTAACATTTTTGGATGAATTAAAAAGGCAACTTAACATGTTTGCCAAATACACAAGAATTAGAAATAGTCTTAGTACTCAATTGTTCGCTACTAATGAATTTATTTTTATGAAGAGACTGCAAAATAGAAGAACTAGGATGACCAAGGCGTCTGTCCCAGAGATTGGAAACAAGACCAACAAAGTGAGAGGGAGAGGTGATCGGATAGAGATCGCCGAGGCTATTACATCTCATGAGAGAAATCACCCTCTAAAAGTCAAATATCGAGAAACCAAATTGGTCAAAAGATCATAGAAACATTATTGTCAGTTGTGAGTTGTTGCACATAAATCAAATTTTTAATAATTTGTGGTGTGTGTAAAACATTGTTAAGGTTTAAGGGTTTGTGTTTGTGAGATGTAAGTAAAGTTGTGTGACCAGACCCTTGAATTGGAATACCTTGTCCACTACCAACAATTAGTTTCTAATTTAAATGACTCCAATTAGAATAAAATTGTAGATTACATTGTGATGTTGTTGTATGGGACGAAGCTCTAGTGTCTATGTACCATGTGTTATCTAGAGGAGTGAGGGACATGGTATGCATAGCAGCTGCAATGTCAGTGGGTGCTAGTGAAGCCGTGACAATGTGAGCCTGAAGGCGCTGGCCTAGAATGTATGGCTGCCTCGAAGGACCGATGGGTTGAGTCTACTGAGTTGTAGGATAAGGGCAAGGATGCACACTCTAAGGAGGTGGGGACCAACCCCAAGGAGACCAAGGTGGATACTGCTGTAGCCGGATCAAGATCGATTGTTCTGACGACGGTTTGAGCGCTGCTGAGAGGAGTCATCATAGTCCCTTTGAGCTGCAGTGTGCAAGGCAATGTGAGAACTAGTGTTGTGCATTTTGCCAAACCGGATTCCTCCAAGGTAAGCATGGATCACGCCTGAAAGAATGATGGCAGTGGATTGCTTTGGTGGATTAAGGTGGCAACCCCGCGGTACGGCTCAGAAAGACCTGACACCAGTTGAAGGACCAGATAGTGACTGCTGATAGGTGCTCCAACATTTTTCAAATGATCAGAAAGTTGCCTGAGACACTAACAATAGGCAGAAACATTAGGAAAATCCTCCATGCGAGTGGATGAGAAATCTTGCTCAAGAGAAACTGCACATTAGTTTTGATTATCCTCAAAGATATCAGCCAAGCATTTCCAGCAGCCATGGCAGTGGGTCCTTTTTCCATAATGGTGGTAAGGAGATGAAAAGAGATGTTGGAATAAATCCATTGAATAACCGTTGAATCAAGATTTTTCCACATTTCAAAACTAGCGTCAGCGGAACCAGGCTTATCTTTTCCAGGTTGAGGAATGATGTGGTCGATAACATTGTGGCCACGAGCATGAATTTCAAACAATTCAGCCCACATGGCGTAGTGATCCTTCTCCATTTCTAGCACAAAGGGGGAATGCTATTTATTACATTGGTCACGGCAAGGGCCGGATGAAAATTGGGTTTCGCCGAATTGGAGGTCGCTGCAGCGGTGGAGGACACGGAAATGGACGACGACATGGCAAGGGAGGAAGACATGGTGTGACAGCAGTGGGCGACGCAAGAGAGTGGCGCGGCACAAAAGAAAGCTGCTAGTTGGTGCGGTTAAGGAATATGCTTGAGCGGAAGTGGGCAGCTCAAGGGAGTAGGAAGCGGCGGCCTTGGGTGAAGAAAGTGGTGGAGACTGTAAGGAAGAAAGGGGTAGGTTACTGGAATTAAACTCGTGATACCATAAAGGAAATCAATTTTGTGCCTTTCATTGATAATGATCAAGAGTATATATAGTTACAATAGGTAGATTCAAACCTAGGAGAGTAATTACAAAATAATAACCAACATAATTACATAAGTTAAACACTCTATCACTGAAAGAGCGCATGACAATGAGATGAGAACGGAGAGAGTCGTAGATCTTGGTAGGGAGGACAAGAGAGATCAGGGATAGGTGAGAGATGAGAATGATGAAGGTGAAGGTGAAGGTGAAGGTCAAGCTATTTCGTCACCGTCACCAGAAGAGGACTGGTGGCGATGGAGGCAAGGCGGAAGAGAGAAGTCTGTTACGGCTTTTTGGATGAATTTAACTGTTATTTTCTTTTTTCTCGTGTCAGATTTGTGTGTAGGGGTCAAAGGATGTATGCCACCTAAGATTATGCGTGTATATTAGGACTACCACTAGAGGAATGTTGTCAAGCAACTCACATACTCTAGAACACTTTTTTGACACACCAATAATATTTTGACATATCATGATGAGTCTGATACATTCGTTCTTTAAGCTATTGAGGTTGATTATGTCTGGTGTAATTACTAAAACACATGTAACGGAAGATTACCACACAACTAGTTTTTTTTGGTTACAACCACACAACTAGTTAGCTATATTATTGTTCTCTTTTCAAAGTTTTAAATTCAATTATTTTCAATGTCAATTTTTATGAGTTAATTTAGTTTTTTAAAAAATAATATTTATCTGTGGTTGGATTTGACATATTTCCTTGTTAACCAAATATCACGGTGTAAAGAACAATATAAAGTGGATGCCCGAGTGAATACGAAGACTTGGTGAAGTCTTTGGAATATTTTGCCATCTAAGATATTTAAAATAGTCACAGAGAAAGCTCCAAAACGTCTTCTTTGAAATAAAAAAAATAAAATAAAATAAAAAAAACAAACCATTTTTGTTAATTTGTGACCACATAATACGGGGCAAGACAACTAAGATATTGCATTCCCCTAAAAAAAAACTAAGATATTAACATGTTTATTTTTCTAAGAAAAATTCCAAATCCAATGTTTGGGAAAATAATTATTGCTCATAAATTTTATCTATAATAGACCTAAAATTGCTAAATTAGAAGTTTTTTTTTCTTGTCCCACTTGGTGCAATAATTGTTAAGGACTACTCCGTTCGTCCCAAACTATATTATCACCGTTCATAATTATAAAACCTTTTTGAGAATTTTTTTGTCCCTTTTTAAACACCTCTTTGTTATTTATCCAACTACATTAATTATTTCTTTACGTGTATAACTCTATTTACTATACATATATTTTTTCAATCAACAATAAATAGCGTTAGAATTTATTCACATTCACCTCACAACCCGGGATTACTTCCATCCCCCTTGCCCTTCCAACAGATTTTTGACTAATAATCAAATTCTTATTACAACCTTGTCCTAGATTTCGTTGTCTCCACCTAAAGGACTTTCTAATCTCAAAACAAAGATATGCAATAAGTAGTTTAGGGAATAAGTATGGATATAATTGAAATAGTATATATATGAAAAATTGGACATGCATGCGATAGTAGTTTAGGGAATGACAACTTTAGTTTTTATATTAAGTTTAAGTAATCCTCACATAATTGGTTTGTAAAGTATGATTTTCACTTCTTATAACATATATTTAGACATTATCATATGTAACAACCAATTTCAAATGATACAATTACATACTATATGTTTTTTTTGGTGATCACACACAATATTATTTTGCCTATTATATATATTTTTAGGTTAATAGTGTTTTTCACCCCTGTAATATAGGCTATTTTCGGTTTTCGCCTTTATAAAATTTTCGGTTTGATTTCTGTCCTTGTAATTTTTTTTTTTTTCCGGAATATCCCCCTCCTCCCTCCAACTCAGCAAATCAGCCTATGTGGCGCTGACAAGGAATTTATTTTTCTTTTTTCTTTTTTTTTTTTCACTTGCCACGTGTATAATTCGTTTTTTTTTTTTAAAAAAATTGTGAAATTTTAATTTCGTTTTTTAATTTTAATTTTAAAAAACTCAATTTTTGTTTTAATTGTTTTATTTTTTAAAATATTTGAAAATTAATTTTCAAAAAAAAAAAAAAAATATTCGGATTTTTTTCCAAAAATTTAGAAATATTAAAAATATGATTTTTTAGAATTTTTTAAAATTTTAGAAAATGATTTTATAAAAATCTAGAATAAAATCTGAATTTTTAAAAAAAATTGTATCCAGATTAATAAAAAAAATATATTTTCCATAAAAAAAAAAAAATATGACTTTTTTAAAAAAATTTCGAATTTGTTTCTTCTAATTTAACTTTTTTTTTATTTTGAAAATTAAATTTCAGAATCTTTAAAAAAAATTCATTTCGAAAAAAAATCGAATATTTTTTCTGATTTTTTTAATATTTGAATTTTTTCTTTTTCGATTTTTAAATTTTTTGGAAAAAAATCTGAATATTTTTTTTATTTTTGAAAATTAATTTTCAAATATTTTAAAAAATAAAATCTGATGTAGATAATTAAAAAAAAATTGAGTTTTTTAAAATTAAAAATTAAAAAACGAAATTAAAATTTCACAATTTTAAAAAAAAAACGAATTATACACGTGGCAAGTGAAAAAAAAAAAGAAAAATAAATTCCATGTCAGCGCCACATAGGCTGATTTGCTGAGTTGGAGGGAGTAGGGGGGTATTCCGGAAAAAAAAAATTTTACAAGGACAGAAATCAAATCGAAAATTTTATAAGGGCGAAAAGCGGAAATGGCCTATATTACAGGGGTGAAAAACACTATTAACCCTATATTTTTTAATAAAATATACATTTGGAAATTTTAGAATGAGTGAGAATTATCTATCGTGCTCTTGGATTCCCAATCTCAGAAAACACCGTTGCAGAAAACAAAGGTTGATCTTCAGTGCTGGCTGAATTGGTGCTTACTTTGCTTGTTTGAGTCTCATAATCATCACTGCTACTAGTGAAACGAATATCACTTCCATCTTCACTTATAAACTGCGACACTTGTTGTCTTTTCTCACTTTTTTCCTTTTCATTATTCCAACCAAACTTAGTATCCTCCTCACTTATCTCCAACTGCAATGCAAACTCTAAAGCTCCAACAACATCACTCATCGACATCCGTTGATTTCCATCATCATGCAAACAACTCAACACCATTTGGCAATAACTTTTTAGACATTCAGCCGTTATAGAATCCTTTATGAACGGGTCCACCATCTCTTCGATGATCACACCTTCATTGTAACATCTTTGGAACCAAAAGACTAAACTCGCTTTTTTCTTTTCCAAAGAACGAACCAAAGGTGGTCTCGCACACAATACCTCAAGAAGCACAACACCAAAAGAGTACACGTCGGACTTTAGGGTCAACCTTTGACGAAGGTAGTATTCGGGATCTAAATACCCGAGACTACCCTTCACCTTAGTGCTGACGTGGGTCATCGACATTCCTGTTGGTCCCACTTTTGATAACCCGAAATCAGAAACCTTAGCCACCCATTTATCATCTAACAATATGTTGGTACTCTTCACATCACGGTGTATGATATTGTGCTTCGCACCTGCATGAAGATAATGTAGGCCTCTTGCTGCCCCCAATAGAATCTCGAGTCTCTTCTTCCAAGTAAGAGGTTCGTTATCCGAACCATAGAGATATTCACGAAGAGTGCCACGTTCCATGAAGTCGTAAACGAGAATCATCTCTGCACCTTCGTTGCAATATCCAATGAGAGAAACCAAGTGAATGTGACGAAGTTGAGAGAGCAACTCGATTTCATTCATGAACTCGTTTACACCTTGTTGAGAACCCGGTTTCAAACGTTTTATTGCTACAGGTGTACCTTCATCGATGTAACCTTTGAACACGTTACCAAACCCTCCAACTCCAATGATAAAAATATCTTCGAAGTTGTTTGTAGCGGCTCTTATCTCCGCTATTGTAAAATAGCGGCACAAATGGGATGGTAAAGTTGACGAACCTTCTTTTCTTGTCCTCCATGAACTTTCTTCCATTTCAATATGAGATTCAAGTCTTCTTCTCCTTCTAGCATAAACTATGATTCCCACAACAACAAATGCTAGCAAGAGACATGAAACTACAACAACAAGGATAACTGTTGTTGATTTCTTCTGTTGTTTAGTTGGTAAAACATTTTCCTTGGAAGATATATTAAGTTTTGGATTTGATCCAAAGAGATTATCATTTTTATCATTTATTTTCAAAATCTCGATGCCATTCAATGTGACATCACCGTATCTTGTGAAGATACGTCCTGGTGCTCGTTGTAGCTTGATTGAAAGATTAAGTCTTTCAATTTGAGAGCTTCCTTCTTGAGAGTGCATAGACACAGCATAATCTTTATGAACAGGAACCATAGGAGTAGTACTCCAAGAAATCACATCAGCGTTTATCTCCGCCAAAGTATTAGCTATGAATATTTGAAAGACTCTATCACCTATATTTTTGATATGCTGATCAAACTCACAAAAATGCAACCTTACCATATAAGTAAAACCAACATCAACTTCGAAATTCCAAGTTACATTGAAATCCTCTGTCTCATCCAATCCACGACTTCTTGCAGTTAAGTACACAGCTTCTGGTGCAGTGTAATTTTGAATGGTGTTGTTTTCATAGTTAAGATGATGTTTAAAATCACTTGATATGCTTTGTGGATATTGTTTCTCCAAGTAACGAGGAAAATCATTGTCCCAGTTACGAAACATACCAGTATCTTGGTTTGGTGGAACTTGATTGCCACCCACATTGACTCTATAAACCGTCTCTAACGCTTTGTCGTTAAGAACTTGGTAGTCCCTGTTGTCTAAGTCAAGTGATATCAAATGATATTTTGGGTCACTGAGGTTTGTGTAATAGAGAAAAGAAGGCATTGACACAACTTCTATTCCGTTAATGAAAGCATAATAAGGATTTGACTGGTTTATGTTGCTGGGAATGAAAGTTATGTTTAACTTCTCATTTGGTTTGGTTTGAATGCAATATTCTTTGGTGATTTTTTCGTCATCATGATAGAACCAAAGAGAAGGGTTGAAGTTTTTAAGAAGGGTAACGTTGTTGTTTACTTTAACAGAGAAAAGTGCATTTGAAAGGGAATTAGAAGGTTCAAAGTTTCGGTACGAAGTCGGGTAAAAATGAAGGCGAAGAAAAACAGGGGAAGTAGTGATGCTAGGAAAAGAGTATGTGAAATTTGAGAGAGAGACACGTGCGGTTGTGAATGGAATTTGGATATTTGAGAGGGTGTTAGGTGGTATTGTAAGAGATGTGTTTGTGGTTTTTGGTTCATTGAAGGAAAAGAGTTTTGTGTTATCATTATTATCACCAACCCATATTCGTTTGTCGAAGGTAGTGTCTGATGAGGAGCCACAATTGATGGCTAAATTGTAAATAGGGTCGTATGAGGTAGCAACTAGAGGGAACAATAGCAAAATGAGAGATAGCAGGATGATTTTAGTGTGAAATTTTTTGTTTCTGGAGTTTGCCATAGTTCTCTGATAAGAGAGTGAAGAGTAGATTTTGTTTTACTTGTTGAGGTTTGGGATCCCAGAACTTGCATTTATTGATTGATTGAGAGCTAGGAACGGAAATTCCTACGAAACAACACTAGAGGAGACTAGTCATGAAATCGACTACTTTGAAATGTTCAAACGATCTCTTTGGGAGGCATTTTTTTTTTGGTTACTTTTGGGAGGCATTTAGGATCACATAACATTTGATAAGAAATGATCCACTCCATTCTATTACTATGAGTCACACATTTATTTATCACACTTATTTAATATATATATATATATATATATATATATAGGAAATGGTAGGATACTCCCACTTGAAAATTAGAAGGTGTATTTTAGAATACTACATGATAGACTTTTAGCAAGTGTATTAAAAATGCATCGAAGTAATAAAATAAGTTTGTATCCACGAGGACTGTGTTAATCTAAATTTAGCAATAAAGTAAATATTTAGGATGTATAAATTATTTTGTTTAGATTTGATTTGATTGCATACAATTAAATAACATAAAATAAAGATTCGGTTTGAAAATATAGATTTAGTTAGAAAATATGAAAAGAGATGAGACCAGGTCTTTCGAATCATCTATATTCCCCTAATTGGTATACTGCACCTATTCTTATCAATGATTTTCTAGTTCCACGATAGTTAACAAAATAGTCCTAATCAATCCCTTGACTTAGGACCCTCTTTGAAGGTTTAAGCACGTTAACCTAATATCACTAACAAACGATTATCCATTCCTAGACTAACCATGTTTATTAGAACAATTCAAATGTGTCTAAGTAGAAAGCTATGGTCAGTAGTCATTCATTCTCACTAAATCATGTTTATATTTGATCAGGATATAAAAAGCATTAATAACAATTGAATTGAATAAAAACTAGATTGTCATTCACAATAAATAGAGTTTCACAGCAACATGGTTCAATTAGGGTTACAAAGAATCATCTCAGACCTAATCTCTAAAAGATTTAGCTACTCATAATCGAGTTTACAAATAGCATAATCAATAATGGAATCAAAACATACATGAACTGATAGAAGGTTGAAGAATTCGCCCTCCTAGCCGTCTTTAGGTCTCAAAATCGCAATTTGCTCTCTCCAATTCGTAACCCTTGTTTTCAGAATAGTCTTCAGCTTAAATAGGCAAGAATTGCTCCTAAAATCGTGGCACGATTTAAGTAAATCGTGACACGTTTCTTCCTTGTGTAAGAAACCACCCAAATTAGGGTTTCCATAATTGTGTCACGTTTTTGCCATCGTGACACGTTTTCACCAATGCCGAATGCATATTTCATGAAAGCTCAAAATCGTGTCACGTTTTTCAGTAATCGTGACACGATGCCTTTTTTCAGCTTCTTCAGTTTTTTCTTACTTTTCTTGCTGCTTAATCTTGCTTGTGAACTCAAAAATATCATAGAAAGACTCTAAAAATAACAAATGACTGACTTTCATCACTACACCTTTTCGAATTGGACAGAAAACCCCTTCATCTTGTTTCTAAAGACACTATAATATGATGGGTATTAATGTCATTTAATATTTCTTTTAATTTTAAAATCAAGAATTATGATTCTTGGTAAACTCAATATATTCTCTGATAGAACAAGCTACAAGAATAAAGAAGGAAATTACAGAAAACATTCACCGAAAGATTTAAAAAGGCAAAGGAATAAAAGTCTTTTCTTCATTCATGTCTAGGGTTGTGGCAAGAGCCTACAATATATAGTGGATAGCAACATAAGAAAGATTACATATTTGTCCTCTTCAAAAACACAAAGTAAACTAAGGTAGAAAACAAGAGAAATAAGATAGTAGGGTTGCGGCCCAATGGATCATTTTGTTGTGAACTCTTTTAGCCAAAAGGGCTTTTTGATGGTCTGTTTGCTCATGCGGCCCAAGTGCTTATCAATACTCTGCGGGTCAAAAAGAACCTTGTCCTCAAGGTTCGGATCCTCCATTGAAAACGGGTCATTGGATAAGTGAGGGTGCTCATGTGTCTCATTCGGATTAGTTACTGGAGATTGCAAGGAGATAGGGATTGTGGGGGTCCCCAGAGTGAAATCAGATTGTCGCTTGAGTGGGAGAACGGACGAAGGTGATGAGGGTGTGGGGTCCAGAGAGTGTGTGTTAATAAATTTGGTATAAATAGCTTCTCCTGACCCTTCTTGTACTTGAGAGAATCAGAAAGTTGTGTTTGAGAAGGAGAAAGAGAGGCGTTCTTTGTCGGTCGAGGGTTTGAAAAAACCAGTGCTGAGATTTTTCAGAGAGGCGCGCCGGTGAGTGTGGGTAACAGATCCTTATCTGTGTTGGATAGATCTAGTGGAACAAAATGTTTGAGGGGTTCAGTACCATGGTAAGCACGGAGAAGAGAGACGTGAAAAACAGGATGAATCGTGGAGGATACCGGTAGATCCAGGTGATACGCGGCCTCTCCGTTGCGACGGAGGACTTTGAACGGTCCAAAATACCGTTTTGAGAGCTTCTGAGAAGAACGACGTTGCACTGTGTGCTGGCGGTAAAGTCGTAACCTTAGGAGAACCCAGCTTCCTTCCCTAAAGGTACAGTGTTTGCGTTTCCTATTTGCATGATCCCTCATACTCTGTCTTATCCTTTTTAGATTCTGAAACATTGATTGTAGTATTTGTTGTCTGTTTTGCAGAGTGTTATCCAAGGTAGGGATGTGAGTAGATCCGGGTATGTAGTCTGGGATCCCAAGTGGTGTACGACCGAATAAAGCTTGAAAGGGTGTCATCTGAATGGAGGAATGGAAAGCAGTATTGTGCTAGAACTCAGTTAAGTGTAGATACTTGTACCAGAGCTTTGGATGATCACTGGTGAAATAGTGTAAATAGGCTTCCAAGCAACAATTGACAACCTCAGATTGACCATCTGTCTCTGGATGGTAAGCGGTACTGAAACGAAGTGTTGTTCCTTGTAAACGAAACAATTCATTCCAGAAGGTGCTGACAAATATAGGATCCCTGTTTGATATGATTGAGCTTGGAATGCCGTGAATTTTACATATCTCCACAGAAAAACGTTGGGCAAGGTCTGGTGCGGTGTATTTTGTAGGTAAGGCCAGGAAGTGAACAAATTTGGTTAGATGGTCGCAGATGACGCAGATGGTAGTGTGGCCGAAGGAGTTTGGAAGGTGAGTTATAAAGTCCATGGTTAAATCGTTCCAAACTTTCTTTGGTATGGTAAGAGGTTGTAACAACCCTTGTTTTTTTTTTTTGTAGGAATGTATTTGTTGTGTTGACATGTGGAGCAATGCTTGATGAAGGTTTTCAGATCTGTGGATAGTCTTGGCCAGTAGAAAGATGATGAGATCCAAGCTAAAGTTGGTTTCACCAGAGTGGCCTCCAATGGGGGTGGAATGGAATTCCTTGAGCAGTGTTGTACGAAGGTTTGGAATATTTGGGATGTATATTTTTCCTTGATAGTATAATAAGCCATTCATAACTTTCATCCCAGCTATCTCTGAGTCTGTCTTTTCAAATTTTTGCATGAGTTGTTTCCCTTCCTCTTCCTTTTCATAATACTGCTGAAGTTGGATGCACAAATCTGGAACAGAGGAGGACAAAGCCGTCAGAAGTAATGTAACACCCCGTTTTCCCAACTTGAAATTTTTTACATAATAATCAGAGTAATCAACTTAAATAGGATGTCACACTACTTTAAAAGATAAATAGAGTAGAATTACTATTTATTTAAACATCTTTCATCAATAATTCAAATTACATCGCAACGGAAAAACATTTCATTATTCAACAAAATGGCACTACGGCATAAACATAAACAACTTCTTAAAAATCTCATTTCAAATGGTTCATCAACATAATTCATAAATATACGTAACAAATGGAAAACAATGTATTGATCCCCATCCCGTTACGTATCAGAGCGACCCTAAGACGGCGCGTGAGAGAGTCAACGCACATCAACAACTAATCATGGTTATCTGCACGTTACCCACTTAGAGACAACATTCAAATAGAAGGGGTGAGATTTCAGATTCAATAATAATAAGCATATAATTCTTTAAAAGAATTTAACAACACATAACAACATCTATTCATCATTAGTAAAACTAATAAACAATAATTTAAGTTAGAGAATTTATCAACACAATGCAACAGCAAATCATCATCAACAATGGTTCACATAATTTCTCAATAACAACTCATTAATTATTTCGACAACTTGACGACACGACGACAACACCGACAACTCGACATCAACGACAACAACATCAACTTGACAATGCAACGACAACAACATCAACTTAACAATGCACTATGCATGTGGTACCAATCAGGGCATCAAGCCCCCAACTTTATATGAATGATTATACATTCCAGAGCATCAAGCCCTCAACTTTAATAATTATGCATGGACTCAGCAACCAACAAATTTAACAACTTAGACCGCAACTTACAACTTAACGACATCGACAACAACAACAGCAACGACAACAACAACGACTTCGCATCATAATATCATAATTCATCAACATATACCTTCATATAATACTTCATCAAACATGAACAACATCATATAACATCATATTCATCAACATATACATTCATATAATAATTCATCAATCAAAGATATTCACGTCAAACCTAGTTAGATTCATCACAACATTGGTTAAATACTCTTAAACACCTTAATTTAACTCATAGTACACAAACTTTGAAGTTTGGAGACAATCCATAAGTTTTGGGTTGACTTAGAAATAGTTATGCGGAATTTTCATAAAATTTCACTAAGACCTCCTTGGAGTATTTTCATCATAAATCAAAAACCAAAAATTATTTTCAAGTCAAACCGACTCCACTGGAAATCTAACACAATTATCTACAACTTTCATGTTTATACCAAAGGCTAATTCAAAACAGAAACGTATGAAAAAGACGCAAAAACATGAAACAGGACATGCTGTCAGAGAGCAACTCGGGAAAAACTCATTTTTTACCCCAAAATCCCAATTTTAACTTCCCTATGCCCAAATTTGATCCCAAAGTTTGTCTAAACATTTTTATACATCAAAAGAGACTCAAAACCATATAAAACTTGACCCAAAACATTATTTTAGAAAATCATCAAAAGACAACATCTCATAACAAAAACAACAACAATCAGAAGTGAATTCATCAACAACAACATTATACTTCACCAATTTTGAGCAAAAATACAAGTATACATATATACATAACTTGAGCATGTAAATTCATCATCAACAACTTAATTAACATCAAATTCACATACTCAAACATTGCATCAAAACATAAGCACAAATTTCACCAACTAAATCCATAATAATCACTTTATACAAATAGACTTATGGGTAGAAGTAGAAAATGAGATTATACAAAAGATTATGAATGAAATCTAACCCTAATTTCTATAACATCAAAAGTAATAACAACTACAAGGTTAAACCCTTTTTCAGAATTATACAACTTAGAATTAGAGAAAGTTAGTCCCACCTTTACCTTAGGTTAGATGATCGCAAGGTTCTATCGCTTTCTCTTCTCTGACTCTTCTCTTCTCTTGGTTTCTCCCTTTTCTCCCAAAAACTTGTTTTACGTATTATGTTTCTCTATTCCTAACCTCTCTTTTATAAACCTAACATATTCTCCCTTATTCCAAATCTGTCCCTCACACCTCAATATTCTATTTTAATATATATATATATATATATATATAAAATATTTCTACACAAAATAACAAATATATCTCTACACCAAATAACAAATATACCTCTACACAAAATAACAAATATATTTCTACACCAGATAACATATATATTATACTAATAAATACCAACATATAACATAACTAAACTCAATAAAATAAATAAATAAATAAAATAGGGTGTTACAAGTAAGGCTTCAAAGGTAAACTTTCTGCTGAGAGCATCGGCTACTTGATTAGACTTTCCTGGTTTGTAGAATATTTCGAAATTGAACCCTTGCAATTTTGAAGCCCATTTTTGTTTTTCTGGCGTTTGAATGTTTTGTGTCAATAGAGTTTTTAAGCTCTTTTGATCTGTAGAAATGTGAAAATGCCGGCCAATAAGGTACTGACGCCATTTCTTGACAGCTTCAGTGACATCGAACATTTCCCGCACATAGACGGAGGCTGATTGCATGCGGGGACACATATTCTTGCTGAAAAAAGCCAAGGGTTGACCAGATTGAGAGATGACTGCTCCAACAGCGACTGAAGACGCATCAGTTTCTACCATGAATGTTTTTGAAAAGTTTGGTAGCACAAGGACCGGCAACTGTGTAATTTTCTGTTTTAATTCTGTAAAGGACTGTGAGGACTCTTTATTCCACTATAATTTATTTGAACGCAACGAATCTGTGAGAGACGCAGCTAGTGTGGCGTAATGCCGCACAAAACGTCTGTAAAAACCAGTTAGACGGAAAAATCCTCGTAGCGCTGTTAGAGACCGTGGCTCTGGCCAGTCTAAAATGGCCTGCACTTTATTAGGATTTGGTGCAACTCCTTTTTCATATATGATATGGCCCAGATAATTCACCATGTCAACAGTGAACACACACTTTGAAAGCTTAGCAACAAATTGATTAGAATCGAGTAAATAAAAAATAATGCGTAAATGAATCATGTGATCAGCAATATTTTGACTATAAATGAGAATGTCATCAAAGAAAACTAAAACAAAACGACAGAGATACGACCTTAGAGTGTCATTCATTGCTGATTGAAAAGTAGAGGGTGCATTTGAAAGCCCAAAAGACATTACGAGAAATTTGTAATGGCCATCAAAAGAACGAAAAGTTGTTTTGCGAGTATCTTCCTTTGCCACTCGAATTTGATGGTAACTTGAGCGTAAATCAATCTTTGTGAATATTTTTGCAGACCCTAGTTCATCAAGTAGCTCATCAATAGTAGGAATAGGAAATCTATCTTTAATGGTGATCGCATTAAGAGCGCGATAATCCACGCAAAATCGCCATGAACCATCTTTCTTGCGAACCAACAGAACGGGAGAGGAATATGGGCTGGTGCTGGGGACAATGATACCCTCGTATAACATTTCTTGGATTAAATTGGTCTTAGCTTCTTTTTGGGAATGAGGATAACGATAAGGTTTCACATTGATAGGTGGTGTGTTGGGAAGGAGGGGAATATGATGGTCATGGGGGCGGGAGGGTGGTAGGCCGTGAGGTGTTTGGAAAACATTGGGGTAGGCTAGTAGGATATCTTGGATTTCTGGTGGTGTCGAAGAGTTAGAGGTTGTCTGGGTTTTGGTAGTGTCGTGTAGAGAGGGGTTTGAAGGTTCGATAGAGAGTAAATGTAATGAGGCTATGGAATTTGTGGTGAGCATGTGGCATATCTGATGGTAAGTAGCTGTTTTAGGGTAGGAGGTAGTGTCACCATATATAGTGAGGGTTTCGTTATGGTGGGTGAAAGTAATGGATGGTGTGGCGAAATTTGCCTGAATGGGGCCCAAGGTGTCAAGCCATTCAATTCCAAGCACAACATCGGCGCCTTGGATTGTTAGAGGGACGGCGGGGCAACGTTTGTTGCACTGAATGTGAGCGCCA
Source organism: Medicago truncatula (assembly GCF_003473485.1). Classification (NCBI taxonomy): domain Eukaryota; kingdom Viridiplantae; phylum Streptophyta; class Magnoliopsida; order Fabales; family Fabaceae; genus Medicago; species Medicago truncatula. Next base: position 4,959,297 of record NC_053048.1, on the reverse strand, counting down.
TTTCCCACCATGACTGAGAATGGAGGGCAAGGGGTCGTGGGTAGTTTTAAATGTGTTGCAATACGCGGCTGGAGGATATTATGAGTGTTGACTGAGTCAACTTGTATCATCATAGTAAGTTCACCAATGCGATGCGACCTTGGAAGCGTAGTGTTTTGGGGGATTTTCTGCCCGTTAAAGCTTGGACAGAGAGGTGAAAGTAGGTTGCCTCGACTTCTGTGGTTGATTGGGGATCTGGTGTTTCTTCGTCCTCAAGAACTTCGACTGTTTCTTCCTCAAGGAGGAGTAGGAATTTTGGTGTAGCACAACGGTGACCCGGAATAAACTTTTCGTCGCAATTGAACCAAAGGCCATGGGCCCTTCGTTCTTGCATTTGGGCTGGAGTCATGCGTTTGATAGGTAGAGGGTTGGAGGATGGTGGCTCAGTGTGGTTTGAAGTAGGTGTTGGTTTGGGATTAGAAGTGAGTTGTAAGCTGTTTATGGTGCGGTTTAGGGTAGAAGTAGAGGGGTTGAAATTTTTGTGGAATTTTGGTTTAGAGTCTTTGATTTTGGCTTCCAATAATTTGGAGAGGCCAATAGCTTCAGAAATGATTCGTGGTTTGTGGACAGCAAGCTCATCTTGTATGTTAGCTGTTAGGCCTGAAATATAGCAGTTTAGTATTGCTTCTGGTGTGAGTCCAAGGACTCGATTACACAATCGTTCAAAGTTTGTTTGGTACTCCGCAACTGTGCCCATTTGGCGAAGTTTGAACAACTCCGCTTGATGGTTTTCATATGTGGAGGGTCCAAATCGGAGCTCAAGGTGATGTGTGAAAGAGAACAAATCGGACAGTTGGTGATTGTTGTACATCCATTTGAACCAACTAAGGGCTTCAACCTTCATGTAAAAACTGACCATGTGCAACCTTTGGTCGTTGGGAATTTGGTAATATTGGAAGAATTGGTCGGCTTGAAAATGCCAATCAATAGGGTTGGAACCATCGAAACTTAGTAGTTCAAGTTTAGGAGTTCAAACAGTAGGTTAAGGAGGGTAGGGGAAATATTGTTGGGTGGGGGTGGGAATCAAGCTGGAGTTAAAGAAAGGGGATTGTTGATTGTGGTTGTGATGGTTGTTTTGTATAAATGGTGGTAGGGGGTAAGGGGGTGGAGGTGGGAGGGTCATATGACGAAAATGTTGGTTGAAAAGGGGGATACTGGTGGTTGTAGTTGCATAGTGATGAGTGGAATTTGTGGCAGTGTTGGAATTGAAAGGGGTAAAAAGTTGAGTGGATTGAGGAGTGGGTGTGGGTATGGTGGTAACATTTAGTATAGTGTTGGGAATCATGATGGTGCCTGTGATTGTTAGTGGTGTAGTGGAGGTGGTAATGGAAGAGATGTTGGAAATGGGTTGAATACCCAGAGTGTGTTTGGGTGTGGAGAAAAATAGATTTGTGGTAGCGGTGGTGCTATTGGAGGATGAAAGAGTAGTGGAGGATGATATACCTGATGCAGAGATTGTGGAGGATGGTGTTGGTGGAGGGGTGGCCGTTTGACGGTGGAGTAGCTACTGCATCATGTCGGCGATCTGAGCGGAAAGGTCATCGAAACGGGTGTCATGGGCAGTGGCACGACGGTCTTGATGTTGTTGTTGTTCATCGAGTTTGGAGTGGAGAAGGTGTGGTTAGGTTTCCATGTTTTTGTTGACGGTGAGGAAACGCTCGTCGGTGTCATTGCAGAGGTTTTGGACAGCGGCAGTGATGTGTTCATGGGTGCCTTGAAGAGCATCTTCAAGGTCCTTGGTTGTGGGAACTATTGGTTTGGGAGGCATAGGGAGTGAGAATGAAAGCACCAATTGATAGAAAGCTACTACTAACTAAGAACAGGCTACAAGAATAAACAAGGAAATTGCAGAAAACATTCACCGAAAGATTTAAAAAGGCAAATGAATAAAAGTCTTTTCTTCATTCATGTCTAGGGTTGTGGCAAGAGCCTACAATATATAGTGGATAGCAACATAAGAAAGATTACATCTTTGTCCTATTCAAAAACACAAAGTAAACTAAGGTAGAAAACAAGAGAAATAAGATAGTAAGGTTGTGGCCCAATGGATGATTTTGTTGTGAACCCTTTTAGCTAAAAGGGCTTTTTGATGGTCCATTTGCTCATGCGGCCAAGTCCTATCATTCTCTCTTAGTCTCTCTTGATTGCCATGTATGCACACCATAAACTCAGAAGTAATTGGGAGAATCGGTAATACATCATGCAAGGTAACAATCCAGAAAAAGTAGTAATTGAGAAAAAAGTAGAAAGGATTAAGTAATTCACACATTAATAAAAAGAAAGATAAATAATATGGGAAGAATTTATAAAAGGAATGTAAATGTACATACTTGTTTTAGATTTGTAATAGAATAAGGGTTAAGGGTACTTGTTAAGGAAATCATAAGTAGTAAGTTTGTCTTGAATTCAACACTTTTTTAACTTTTAAAAAGTTAAATTAATCACTTTTCACCATTTTTCAATAACAATTTTTCTATAACTCCTTCTAATATTTTCTTTTGTTAGTTTTAGAGTTGTTAAAACGGGCCGAGCTGTAAAAGCTCGAAAAAATGTAGGGCTTGAACATAAAAATTTGGACCTGTTTAAAACCGGGCCTTTTAAACCCGAGCCCGTCGTAGCCTAACCGGCCACGGGTAGCCCGTTTATTTTATAATTTTTTTTTTATCGTTATAATTTCCTACAGCCCACCATCATTATGTCCAGAAAAGAAAGAAAAAAAAGGTCAGTGCTGCCTAAGCCCAAATACATGATAAGTGACATTCTATTCTATCTGTTCATAGTTTCACTTCTCACAATCAGGATCACAAATTCACAGTATCGCGTTCACGGTTCACCATAAAAATACTTAATTAGTATATTCCTTATATTCAATGTGTTAATTGTTATGAAGAATATATTACTTTAAAACTGTTACGATGTTAGACTGTGGTACTAATTTATACTTTGTTACAATAAAATTAGACATTTAACAAATCAAGTATGAGTTTAATAATTGCTTATGTGAGATTCTATTGATCGCACTACTACAATAATGGCAATTAGTAACACTTGAAAATTGTAACTAAATCAAGAAAAATGTTAGTAATTAAATTTAGCAACACTTGAACAATTGTTAGGTAAAGCCCGTATTACTAAAGTGTTTTAGTTACATTTTATAGTACTATCTGTAACAATCAAAAAGTGTCGCAAATGGTACCTTATTGTAACACTTTTTGTATCACTTGTAACAATAAAAAAGTGTTACATTTATAATTTTTGAGGAGTTGTAAAAAGTGTCGCAAAATTGTCTAAACTAATTTTTTTTAATTTACCAAATTTGTCTTTGCTTAGACTTCATTCATATTTGAATTAACCAATATTAGATACAAGTTTTAATAACTAGTTTGAATTACATACTCTATAAAAGTTCCCCTCTTCTCTGTTCTTATTCTTGCATGACGAAAATAAACTATGCAACACAATTTGAACTATACAACAAAATTTGAATTACATACAAAAATGACTACAATTAAGTTTTCATCCAAAACAATTTCCCCCCTTCTCTTTAAGGTCATCAAGCTGCACATGAGAAATGCAAGCCTTCTCTTTAATCTCCTTTGTCTTGTGTCGTTGCTTATCCGCAATCATCTTCATAATGTTCTGCCAGCAAGATTGCAGACATCCCTTCCTTATCTCATCACCAGTAAAGAACGACTTTGATATATCTGGACTAGTAGTGTATCTCCAAACGTTGTAGATATCCAAACTTTAGCCCTCTGCAAAACAGAAGTGTATCTCTTGATTATCCAAGAAAGATGGACAGAATCATAAATATTGTTGAAGCTCTCCTAATATTTAGTTTAATAATTCTAAACAATGACACATTAGAATGCCAAAGGACACCTATTTTCCAGAACAAGTACATTCAAGGCAAGAAAATGAACCGTAAAATCCAAGGGTCTGCATGTTCGTAATATTAAGGTTAGCTGCAGCTTTAAAATCACAGTATATCATATCCGCTGTAACAAGAGCTGAGAAAATTTCACAACAAAAAACCCCAGTTACGAACACAGGGAGTCAGAAAGGAACGAGAAAACTAAATCCACAAAAAAGACAAGGAAACGTGAAGAAATCATTGTCAAAGTAGAAATAACCAAATGAAAGCTTAACAACGGCAGCCAATTGCAGATTCTTGTGCTCCATTAAGGTCCCCTTTAAACCATTTTGTTATTGACCTAGCAAATTTTACCTTGTCCCTGCCTTTTTTTCTCTTGATGTGCTATGCTTTGCTCTGTGGGGAAGATATACTCATGAGGAAATTATTCCGTCCGCTGCTTAATATCTTATTAAAAACTAAACCTAAAATAAACCACAAAATATTTGTACACGGTTAAATGTAGTATTAACTCCTCCATTCAGCTAACCTACCAAAATAAATAACTTTCTAAGGGAAACTAAACCTACAGGGTTGTAAGAATAAGGCTCAATCGCTCATATAACTTCTTCCTTAATTAGTTCTAAATATACTCTTAATCAATGTATTCAACATAGCTCAAACATCGGTGAACTACAAATATGTCTACTGCTGTGTCCCTCTCCTTATGGCTGTGTGTGTTTTCACATTTCATACCTCTAGTTTGACATTTTTAAAAGGATTATTTAACTAAAAATATGTCTATTGCTGAGAAGAAATTTGGATCCAATATATGAAGTGAATTGAAAATTCTGAACATAGATATCTCAGCATCTACCATTCCAAGAGTAACACCACAAGTTTCCTCAATTCTAATGATGATGGAAATCAAAACATTGGATCCAAGTTTTCATGAACTGTGATATTTTTTGGCAGACACACACTAAGGATCTTTAATATATGCAGCTATGAGGTTGCATGATGATTGATACATACTACGCCCTAGCAGTTCTATTTTTCAAAATATTTTCAGGTATAAAAATAAAAAATAGAAAAATAGAGAGTTTGTGAAATTAGTGAGGAAGTGTATTCACGACATATAGCACCTCATGCCAAATTTCTCATACTACGCCCTGTTTGTTCAATCTAAATTTCTCATGCCAAATTGCAGCGTTATAGAACTAGATAATCATAAATGTGAAAACTATGCAAAATCATGTCCAAGGAAACTAGCCACGGGCATAAACTAACATGGACATCATACCATCAGGGCAAACAGAAAGGATACCTTTAAGTCTGCTTTTGCACTATTACAGGTTTCTAATAGCTCTGATAGCCACCCACTGTCGGAGCTAAAGCAGCAATAGTTTGGTTGTGCGTGACGGGAAACTGACCGGCTTCTGTATCATCGAGGAACTAATATCCATTTCTTCAATCCTAAGTTTCCAACATTTTAGTTAAGATCGAATCTAAAATTTACACATAATCGCATTCCGAAGAAACAATTCTGTTCATTTTGCAGAATCGAAAAACATTTTTAAGAGCATAGATGCAGGAGAATCACATTTCTGAGATTAGAGAAGTAAATAAAATTTGGTTCAAGCATTTTATCAGACAAACATTAAGCACTGTACCATAAAGGTTGATTGAAGCATTTTATCAAACAGAAAACAGGCATTGTGTCATAAAGTTTGGTTGCAGCATTTTATCAAACACAAAACAAACATTCTACCATGAAGCACAACAAAAGCAAAATCATAACAAAAACCAACACAATACAAAACTCACACTTCATCTCAACCATCTTTTCAACGTATAAAACCAAAGTGAAAGAAAAATAAGCAAGGAGATGCGAAAACAAATACATAATCGAAGTTGAAATCAAATACGAAATTGAAGATGAAATTGAATACAGAAAGATGAATTCGTATACAGAATCAAAGACGAAATCAAATAAAATCGAAGATGAATGAAATACGAAATCGAAGTTGAAAATCAATTTCAAAATCGAAGATGAAATTGAATTCGGAATTGAAGAATTGTGAATTCACCTGTGATTGTAATCGCACATTTAGCTTTGCGGCCATATTCGAACTACGTTTCTGGTTAGCTCGAAGACAAGAGAGAGAGAGAGAGAGTGCGCGCGCGCGCTAAAAGAGTTGAAATGTTTTTTTTTTTTTTTTTTTGTTTCAGTAGAATATGAATGTGTTTTGATATAAACACCATTGAAAAAGAGTGACACTAATGTAACACTTACTAAAAAATGTTAGAAAAATCTCTATATTAGTAACTATTAAACAAGTGTTGCAAGATAAATGTTACTAAAACACATATGTGTAGTAGTGTCGGTGAATAAAATAAGTAATCAGTAAACTGTGGTTTGTAAGATTTATAGATAAAATTGTTGAATGTGGACAAAATAGTGGGAAGCTAAAAAATGTTATTAATTATTATGATGATGGATTTGTAAAGAATTGGTTCAGGTCATGTTATTGCTACGAAAAATGTTTACTAAATAAAACTAGTTGCCAAATATAGCTTAATAGGATTGTCTATATTGAGTTGTCGATTGAAATTTTTTAGTGTAATTTTTTAATTAAAAACTTTACGTAAACTGGACTGACCTGAAAGCCCTGCAACCTACAAAGGGTTAGACTTGAACAAATAATTTTAAATCCATTTATCTTCTGAGCTTTTTTAGCCCAAGTCCATCATGAGCTCGCCCGACGAGGGATAGCCCGTGTTAATAGCTCTAGCTAAGCTCACGGAACTTTCAGAATGTAATCTAGTCGGCTTTTGTGGTGTCGGCAAACTAGAGTGACTTTTTCCAACTTGTCTTATTTCTCAAACGAATCAAACCACTCATGCTACCGATGGGCCCCAAAGTTCACGTGTTTGTATGCTGTGTATTGTTGTGTTACATATAAAAAAAAAATAAAAAAATTGAAGGACTGTTATATTCTTATATTCTTATTTATTAATTTTGTTACGTCTGCAGCAATTTAACTTAATTTTTCCCGTTTTGCTTTATTAGGTTTGCAATTATTTAACTTAACAAATTTCATCTAAAAAAATGCATCGCATCAATTTCATTCATATCTTTTTGCCTTTTTTTATGTTGCACGTTTGTTCTAGAAACTATGAGCATATCAATAATGACGTTTGATGCCTTCTATTTTATACTTTTTTTTTCGGCTATCCTAATTTCTATGTAAACTTCGTTATATATATATACCCGAATTATTGATAGGATTACCGATTTTTCTTTTATAATATTTTCATATTTCATACATTTTATGAAGTGTTTTATTTTGTCTACTATGGATTATCACGTGTTATTTTTCACCGTTACCTATTATATATTGCATTTTATTATTCGTATGTCAATCCCTTTACAATAAACCCGAGCGGAGCACGGATAAAAAATCTAGTTTTGATAATTTGCAACAATTTAACCTAATTTTTTCCCGCTCATTTGCTTTATTATGTTTGCAATTATTTAACCTAATAAATTCCATCTAAAAAAAATACATCGCACCAATTTCATTCCTATCATCTTGCATTTTTTTTGAAGGAAATATTTTCTACACTTATTTGATGTTGCACTTTTGTTCTAGAAACTATGAGAATATCCTTATTTATTAATTTTGTTAGGTCTGCAACAATCCTTATTTATTAATTTTGTTACGTCTGCAGCAATTTAACCTAATTTTTTCCCGCTCATTTGCTTTATTAGGTTTGCAATTATTTAACCTAACAAATTCCATCTAAAAAATGCATCGCACCAATTTCATTTCTATCCTCTTGCCTTTTTTTTTGAAGAAAATATTTTCTACACTTATTTGATGCTAAACCTTTGTTCTAGAAACTACGAGCATATCAAGGATCACGTTTGATGCCTTCTATTTTATACTTTTTTTTCGGCTACCCTAATTTCCATGTAAACTTAGTTATATATACCCGAATTATTTTTAGGATTATCGAATTTTCTTTTATAATATTTTCAGATTTCATACATTTTATGAATTGTTTTATTTTGTCTACTATGGATTATCACGTCTTATTTTTTCACCTTTACCTATTATATATTGCATTTTATTATTCGTATGTCAATCTCTTTACAATAAACCCGAGTGGATCACGGGTCAAAAATATAGTATAAATATAAACTAGCTTATTTTCCCGGCTTGGATATTGTGTTGTTATATATAATATTTATTTTTTCTCGATGTTGTCCGCTTAAAAATACAATATTATTGGTCGGGTTACAACAAATGTCTGTTTTGCAAGTCGTACGATCCACCATCGAATGACAACTTCCATCGCACCAGAGTTCCTCCTCCTCCGAATCGGTTCACCGCAACACGATCACTGCACCGAAGTTCCTCACCACTTTATGTTGGTTTAAAATGTAAACCCATATTAATTTAAATAAATAATAAAGTGAGTATTAGAGAAATTGTTCAAACAATAATATTGATTTTTTTTTAGAGAAAAGGATAGTATTGATAGAACCACTCTTAAAGGTTGTTATCTACCAATCACATTTTCTTCATTCACAATAACTTTACAAGTTTGGTTAAAAAAATAAATTTCACAAATTATAAATACACAAACGATTCTCATCCGCATATTTTGATATCCTTGTATTATCGTCATATATATTATCCTTTTCCTTTATACTAAATACAACAAAAATATCCATAAAGTCCTATTTATATTGTTAAATAGCCGGATTTAGGTATTAGCTCCAACAACACAAGTGTCATAAAGAGCTTCGCTATGAAAATATCCATAATTTCTTCTGTGGTGTTAACAACACTCCTAGTAGCTTCACTCTTTCAACCACATCAACATATCTCAGCAGCACCACAGAACATTACTGATCAAGGAGCTAATGGATGCATTGGGCTTCACTGCCTAATTGCCGTGGACGATGAAGCCGATTTCTTAATGGATCAGCGTGCTACAAGACCGAGTAGAATGCTTGCAAATGCTTTTAACTACAACATAGCAAAAACAAATGATGCTAATAAACAATCGCCTGATTGTGGAGTAATGGGATTGAATGGTCAAACTACATGTCTTGGCTCCAAACAGCTCGTAAATAAACAAGGAAGGCCTTGCGACCCTACAAACAGAGTGTATCCATACTGCACAGCATAGACGCAGTAGCAAGTAATGGCCGTACCCGTATATCTCGAGCCGTTTATTTTGTGTGCTCATGATTATTTATCTTTTTTTCACCTACTAGTTTTTACTGCAGAATGCTTTCCATGTTTTCAACCGCTGGTATTTTATCTTTGTATCAAAGCTTTATTGTCTTGAATTATCTGGAGTTCAATCCAGAAATAAATAAAGTCTGATCCAATATTATTCTATCAAGAATTCAAATCCATCCCCTCAAAAAGAAAAAAGAATTCAAATTCATGTTCTATTAAATATTTTGTATTTAAATAAAATTCATTAACCACTTCAATACAATGTTAATTTTTTCCTCTAACGTCTAAAAACATGTTTTAATTTTTATTTTATTTTTTGCGCCAAATAATCTATAGGCTAGAAATTCACCCTTTAGGTGAATGAAGATCACTTTTGACGTCTTCAACGTTGCAGATCTAGAGACCGAGGTATTTTGAAGAATTGAATAAAATACTCCATGTTCCTTTTTAAGTGTCATTTTATAATTTTAACACAAAAATAGCGAAGTGTATTTTTACACTTTTTTTTTCTCTTATTATATCCTCATTTTAATCCACTAACAATTTCATATTTTTTGTACACACTTTATCTTTCCAATAAATTTAATATGTAACAAACAATTATTAGTTACTACTCTCTTTATCCAACAAATTTCTATTTTTTTGCGCGCTTTATCTTTCTCTCGTAACAAACAATTTTCAATTTTCTAAGTATTGTGCATATCTCTTTAATTATTTTAAGTCTATATCAAAATTATTTCAACTTCACATTAATCAAAATCTAAGAAAAAGTTAACTTTCCTCCAACTCCTTTAATCAAAATTAAGACTTCGATTATGACTTCAACCAATGTTAGATACACACCGTGTGACATAGATTTGAATGTTGAGATTACTCCTTTACGAGATTTAAATATTGTTGTTCAAGGAGCCATTATCATATGTAACAAAATTTTGTTTAAATTTGTTAAATTTTGTTTAAAAAAACATACTTTAGTTTTCCAAATATATAACATTAATTAGTTTTATTGAAAAATAAGAAAGTGAACAAATTACTACATCAATGATAGATTTTTATTTTGTCAAGACATCATTGATAGATTTATTTGTATTTGTTTGCTACTTTTAGTCTTAATAACAACTATGGAGAGAGAAATTTTCAATAACAATAGTGAAAAACAAATGAAATGGATAATAAGTTCTCAGAAATAACTTATTGTTTAGAGCAATGATATTTAAACAACCATTTGCTAACAACTTTGATGACAACCTCCTTTTTCTCTATTTTCATTGGTCAAAAACAATGGAGAGAGAAAAAGGATGAGAGAGAGTAAGAATATAATGTGAGTATGAGAGAGAAAATTGTCTAAAAGTTGTCAAAAAAGTTGTACAAATATCATTTCTCTACTGTTTACATTGAAAAGACATTAATAATCTTTTATTAAATAATTAATTATGGATAAAATTGACTTCTTAAAACACGTTTTGTCCAAATTTATTAAATATTTGTTGTCAATTTTTATTTCATTTGTTGTTGCTTGAATTTACATTTCATATAATAAAAGTTATTGTGATTTTTTTTACGAATTGGTTAAGCTTTGGATTAAATTTGTTTTTAGTATCTACGACACTCACAATTATTAAATGAAGTTCCTAACATTTTGTTTAATTTTAGTCCTTAATTTATTGCTATGGAGATTAATGCAAGACTAAAAACACTTTTTTTTTTTGTAAAATTATAAAAAGATGTGTTATCATGGTTTTTGGGTGCCAAGCCATTAATTGGACTTGTACCTTTCGACCGTTGATATCCCTCTTTTTTCTTGGGAAGGGTAAAAGGAGAAAAACCCTTGAGTTTCCGAATTCGGGGGTCATTTTCGCTACGGGAAGGTGTTAGGCACCCGGAGCGATTATGGTATTCCATAAGAACCGCTTTCCTAAGTTTATTTCTACGCTTTAATTTTATTGCTTATTTGTAAAAAAGAAGGTGCGATTAGTCAAGAATGGGAGGTGAGAAGAAGTAGAATTTGATTTTTACTTCGGCTTGGATGAGTTTTGACTCATTGCCTACGTACCCTTTTAAGGGATCAAAACCGTTCGTAGTTCATTCTCAAAAAAGGTTTTTTGTTTTTTTTGTTGGTTGATTTTAAGTTTGAAAAGAGATTTTGAAGAAAGGAGATGAGAGGCCTCAAGGGCATAAGATTTGGAAAGTGTGAGGTGGAATTAGTCATTTTGCAAAAGTAAAGTCTAAGGAGGATTAAGATTTATTGAAAAATTTTACTTAAGAAAATAAAAGGGAAAAGGTATTGGAGTTTTGACTCCATTTTTTTAGAAAATATTTGAAGTGAATTTATTTGCATGTTTTTTGGAAAAAATTGGATTTTCTCTAAGTGTTCGAAACTAAGCGTTCATCTAATCATGCAATCCTAGCCATACATCTATGCATACAATCCTAAGCATACATCTAGGGTGAGTGTGTGCGTGTCGGTGCGTCATAGTGTCCATAGTCCATATTACAAAAATCCCCTAAATACATTCTATGGCCCCTTTGCCAAGCTACAAACCAATGATAACAAATTACATCACTAAATGAATCAAAACTTGCAAAAATGAATGCTAAGCTAAAGAAAGTGGAGGAGGTAGTGAAATGCTAGGAGTGAAATCACATGGGGAACAAAATGTTAGTTCAACAAGGAAAAAGTATAATTGGAAAGATGCAAAATGTGCCAAATGAGTATGCAACATGAGAATTTAGCAAGCACGATGTATAACAAAGTCAAGATAAAAAAAAAAAAAAAACAATTCAAAATCAGCAAGATCAACATGTGATTATAGGCATAAACATCTCACATCAACATATCAAAAGATTATTATCACATATTAACACATTAAGGATAAAAATACAATGAAAAACTCATGGCAAATGATCCAAAAGGAATTAAAATGCCATGAATTAATCATGCAATACTTTTATCAAGCTCAACATGCAAAAATGTCATAGAAACAATAAGAAATCAACACAACGTATACCTAAAAAATCTAGGAATTTTTATCAAAATTTTGGTCAAGGCACAGGTTTCAATAGCACAGAAAAAAGGTGTAAATAGCACAAAGGAGCAAAAAACGTATGGAAACTTAGGCCCAAACCCAAAGCCCAAAGTCAAAACACAGGAAAACGCAGGGACCGTTGGATTGATCCAGGAGATGGAACCCTAGATCCAACGGTCTAGATTGAAGGGAACGAACCAGAGCTGGACCGGTCCGATTCAGCTGCTTATAAAAGGATTACAGGACCGGTCCAGTCCATTTTTCCTTCTCCCCTCTCTCTCTAACCCTAAACCTAGTGAGAGAAGCTCTCACCTCTCTCCTCTCCTCCGGTTGTCTTCTCCGGTGAGCTTCGCCGCTCCGGTGTGGTGGCTGGCCGGCCCAACAGGGCGGCGCCGCCGCACCGGAGGCGAGAAACTCCACCGTTTTCAAAAACTTTTACAGATTAAGACATCCTTTTTCGTTCTAAACAAGAATATGGCATTAGATTTCGCATGCAAGGTCTGAATCGTTGTAGATCTGAGGTTTTATGTCACGGTTTTGAAACTCTTTTTTCTTTGAAACTTTCTTGGATCAAATCCTTTTTATCCTTCTTGATCTGTAACGATTCGCTTGCGTTGATGCTTTTTTGAAAAGAGAAAAGCGAGATTTGCGTCTTTACGGTTACGGTTACGGTTTGTGATTCTGGAAATTTTTTTGATATGCTTGCGTGATTTTTCAGGTTTAACTATGATTTTATTTTGAAAACGAGGTTCTGAGTTTTACCTGATGTTTGTGATGGAGATTCTGTTGAGTTTCTCCGGGAAACTTGATTCTGCGCTTTCTGTGTTGTTGATTCTTGGCTTTAACACTGAAAATAAATCAGTGATTCTTCGTCTGCTTCACCGGTCCAGATTCTGCTTCTTTCTTTCTTCTTTTCACGCTCTCGAAACCTTCGTGATCAGTGCTGGAGTTCGCCAATGGCGAATTCTCACTTTGGATTGCGAAGAAACTCAATTCGATGATGAAGATTCGATGCAGAATCTCTGAGAATTGCAAAGATCTTGTTGATTCTGTACTGATTTGAGTTGATTTGGATTGATTTGAACTGATTTGGATTGATTCGGAATCGGTTCAGAAACGGTTAGGGTTTGAATATTCTTGATGATTCTGGGAAATTTTTCTGTTTTGATCTTTGAGAAATGGAAAAAAGAGTTGGAAGGTGTTTGTGATGTGGCGTGGGATTAATGGCTTTGAATCTGACTCACTGTTTATATAGTTGACATGTGTACACTTGAGCCAATGGAATTGTGACATCTGGATTTGTATGGGAGGGGCACGGCCTTGGACTTAAAATGGACTTTGGACCTTTTTGCAAAAATAAGAATTTTAAGGACTAAACTGCAAAATTAAAAAAAACTTGAAATGAAATAAACAAAAAACAGTTTGGACAAAAATGCAATTTTGGGACCTCAATTGAGGGACCAAAATGCAATTAAAAATAAAATTTGAATAAAAAACATAATTCGACCAAACGTAAAGTGAAACAAAAAATAAAATTGACAAAACGGACTAAAACGAACCAATGGCCTAAATGAGGTACTTCAAAGTAACCTCCCCATGCCAAAATTTTATGTGAAATGACCAAAATGCCCCTAGGGCTAAAAACGACCTAAACAGATTGAAATTGACTCAACACTGACTCAGACGCAAGTTTGAAATGAATTTTAACAAGGTTTACTGATGAAATGTAAAAAAACAATCCGAAAAGACTCAGAGACAGTCACAAGGATGAAAATGGGTCCCACTGCAGGAAATGACCAAAATACCCTTCTGTATGACTTTTTGCAAATTTTGAAATAAACTGTAGAAAAAGCAATGCAATGATTCAGAGACACTTTTGAAATGACTTACAAGACAAATAAAGACATTTTGAAAAGTTTTATGCATGAAAAACATAGGTAAAAATGTGATTGAAAACACTGCGTAGCAGAGACAATTTGAACTGTGCAGTTGAAATTCGATTTTTGACAAAGTTTGAAATGAAATTGGGCCCAGTATTTTTAGGTCCAAAAACAGGGTATAACAGCTGCCCCTATTTAAGTTTCTTTGTCTGGAGAGTCAAGAGACGGAGTCTTTGGCTTGACAGGACGAAGATACTTAAATATTAGCATTTGCACTGTGTTTGGACGTAAAAATACGCCTACCCATTTTCAAATAATATGCATGCCATGCATCATTTGGATTATGAATGCAAGACCTCATGGGGATTGGAATTAACAAAATATGTCGTATCCATTGCGGGATTGGTAGACATTGACAAAGATAGTGAATAGCAGAGTAACGGGAAACTAGAAACAAGTTGGACAGGTACAAGCTGTTCTTGGATTCAAACTAGCCACTTGACCGGGGATGAAACAAACAGACAACTGCGAGTTGTTCTTATGGACTCGAACCGGTCACTTCACAGGGGATAGAGGTTACTGGACAAACGTGAGTTGTTCTTATGGATTCGAACTGGTAACTCACTTGGGGATATTGGAAAGTGCGAGTTGTTCTTATGGATTTGAACTGGTGACTCGACTGGAAAAAGAGAAAAATTTGACAAATACGAGTTGTTCTTACGGATTCGAACTGGTGACTCGACTGAAAACATGTAAAATTGGCAGGTACGAATTGTTCTTAGGGATTCGAACTAGTTACTCGACTGAAAGCAAGGCAAATAGACAGGTGCGAGCTTGTTCTTGGATGCGAACTGGTTACTCCACCGGACAGAAACAGATAGACAGGTACAAGCTGCTCTTGGATTGAGCTAGCCACTTGACCAAACGGAGACATATTGACAGGTACGAGCTGCTCTTGGATTGAGCTGGGCACTCGACCGACAACATAAGCAAATTGATAGGTACAAGCTGTTCTTGGACTTGAACTAGCCACTTGACCAAACAGAAACATATTCACTGGGGATTGGTTTGTTGGCAAAATGTAGATTGAGATTGACTTGACGTCGATTTGATTTGAAAGGTAGAAATTGACCGATATTATTGGCTCACAAGGTTTTGACAGAGAACCTGACATGAGTATTGAATTGAGACTGATGTTGACATTGGAAATGCAATATGCATGGATGATATAACAGATTCATTAATATGCATGGGTACGTAATATGCATGATTATGCATGTATGAATGCTTGTAATGCATGACTGTTGGCATTTTGTAGGCACGACTTCACGGGGAAGACAAGACATCAGATCATTGGGCACGTAGTGGCTCGTGCTATATTACACATTCTTGGAAATCCTCTTTGGAGATGACGTCGTTGGGAGACGTATCGGAGCCAAGGCTGAGGGCAGGCAGGTATGCAACTTGCTGGAGATAGAATCTTGGAAGACTTTACTGGGGAAAACGCCGTTGTGCTGGGCATTTCAGTGCTGGGTATGTTGTAGACATCGCATCTGTGGTCAATGCTTTTTGCATGTTATATTCTTAATTTCATTCATTCATTTTTTGCATCCCATTTTTGCCTGGATCGCCCTTTCGGGTTTTCGATCCACCGGGGAAATAAATTCTTTTCAATGCCCCATTTTTGCCTGAACTGCCCTTTCGGGTTGTCAATCCAGCGGGGTGCTCATTTTTGCCTAAGCCGCCCTTCCGGGTTTTCAACTTAGCGAGCTCATTTGTTTTCATGCATTTTCATTCTGTTTTTTCATTCTTGCCATTGACCACAGACTATCCTGAAGGAGAACCTGCTTGTAGCATATATTGAAATAGACATTCACATACCCTCGCTCATGCATGTTTCATTTGATTGTACCCTGTTGCTCAGGTTTGCTTTTCAAAATAGACAAAAAGTTTTCAATTTTTCAAAAATGTTTGTTTCAAGCATTGTCATTATCAAAATAGAAAGAAAATGTTTTGTATATAGCTTTGAAAGTAGAAGAAAATAGAATTTCAAACAAAAGCACAAGCTCAAATTGATGTATAAGAGTGGTGGTCTGCCAAAGGCGTGACTCCACGGATTCACAAAGTTTGGAAAATGGTAATTTTATTGGTTGGTGGTACATTGAACACAGTAATCACTACATTTCTTAGAAACTTTGAATCCACAAGTACAGAAGCTTTTGATGAAGACGGTCATTAACAGCTGCAGATGCCCCAAGGGGGACGGTGGTTGGCCAGATATAGTTACTTGCCTCTTGTTTCAATCTCATTTTTGCATGAACCGCCCTTCCGGGTTTTCGGCTCATCGAGACGCTCATTCTTGCCTGAGTTGCGTACAATCTCAGCGAGCTTTTCATATTTGTTTTTTTTGTCCCTTATTTTTGCCTGGACCGCCCTTTCGGGTTTTCGATCCACCGGGAAGCGCATTTTTGCCTAGGCCGCCCTTTCGGGTTTTCGACCTACCACGCTGTTCTTTTCATATTTCTAGGCAAAGTATTTCTTGACTATATCAGCATTCACTGGATTTGGAAGTTCTACACCATCCATGTGTGTAAGGATTAAAGCACCACCGGAGAAGGCCTTCTTGACAACATAAGGACCTTCATAGTTAGGCGTCCACTTGCCCCTTGGGTCGGGTTGCTGGCTTACCCTCCTTTTCAATACAAGTTCCCCTTCCTTGAATTCTCGAGGATGGACTTTCCTGTCAAAAGCAGTCTTCATTCTTGCTTGATACGATTGTCCACGAGCCATGGCATCCATACGTTTTTCCTCAATCAAATTCAACTGGTCATACCGGCTCTGGCACCATTCAGCCTCTGATAACTTTGCTTCCATGATCACACGGAGAGACGGGATCTCCACTTCCAAAGGAAGAACCGCTTCCATACCATATACAAGAGAGAAAGGGGTTGCCCCGGTTGAACTGCGCACGGTAGTGCGGTAGCCATGCAGAGCATAGGGTAACATCTCATGCCAGTCCTTGTAAGTGGTTACCATCTTCTGGACAATTCTCTTGATATTCTTGTTGGCGGCCTCAACTGCACCATTCATCTGAGGTCTATAGGGAGAAGAGTTATGATGCTCAATTTTGAATTCTTCACAAAGAGCTTGTACCACATTGTTGTTCAGGTTGGTACCATTGTCGGTAATAATCTTGCTGGGAACACCATATCGACAGATGATGTTGTTCTTGATGAACTTAGCTACCACTTGCTTGGTCACATTGGTATAAGATGCTGCTTCAACCCATTTGGTAAAGTAGTCAATTGCCACTAAGATGAAACGATGACCATTTGAAGCCTTCGGTTCAATTCTTCCAATCATGTCGATGCCCCACATTGAGAACGGCCATGGGGATGACATAACATTGAGAGCGTGCGGAGGCACATGAATCTTATCAGCATAGATTTGACATTTGTGGCACTTTCTGGCGTGCTGGTAGCAATCATGCTCCATAGTCATCCAGTAGTAACCTGCCCGTAGCAACTTTCTTGACATAGTATGCCCTGTAGCATGGGTCCCGAAGGTACCGTCATGTACATCATGCATTAACTGCTCTGCTTCATGTTCATCAACACACCTTAACAATACCATGTCATAGTTCCTCTTGTACAGAATATCTCCATCTAACAGGAATCTACCGGCCAATCTTCTCAAGGTCTTCTTGTCTTGTTTGGAAGCACCTGGCGGATACTCACGGCTCAGCAAGAACTGCTTGATGTCATAGTACCAGGGTCTATAGTCAACCACATTTTCACCAGCCCGATCGATCACGTCCCCAATAGCAAACACATGTGAAGGTCTTTCAAGGCGTTGCACTTTGATTATTGGCACATCATTCCAATGGTTTACTCGAAACATGGAGGATAGAGTAGCAAGAGCATCAGCCATTTGATTCTCATCACGAGGAATATGGTGCAGCTCAACCTTTGTAAAATATGTCAGCAAACGTCTCGCATAATCACGATAAGGAATCAACTTAGCATGGTGGGTCTCCCATTCACCCTTTATCTGATTGATGACGAGCGCGGAATCTCCATAGATGTCGAGGTGTTTGATTCTCATGTCAATTGCTTCCTCGATCCCAAAGATACATGCTTCATACTCAGCCATATTGTTGGTACATTCGAACAGAATTCTGGCGGTAAAAGGAATGTGATGCCCCTGCGGGGATACAATGACTGCCCCGATTCCTTTACCATAAGCATTGACAGCACCATCAAAGACTAAACCCCACTTGCTATTGGGATCTGGACCTTCATTAATCAACGGTTCGTCGCAGTCTTTGGATTTCAAATACATGATCTCTTCATCGGGGAAATCGAATTCAATTGGTTGATAATCATCAAGAGGTTGGTAGGCAAGATGATCGGCAAGAATGCTACCTTTGATTGCCTTTTGAGTTTTGAACACAATATCATATTCAGACAAAAGCATCTGCCAGCGTGCAATCTTCCCAGTGACAGCAGCTTTCTCGAAGATATACTTTATCGGATCCATTCTGGATATCAACCAAGTTGTATGATTCACCAAGTAATGACGCAGGCGTTTGGCCGCCCAAGCTAAAGCACAACAAGTCTTCTCAAGCATTGTATACCGAGTTTCACAATCGGTGAACTTCTTGCTTAGATAGTAGATAGCATGTTCTTTCTTTCCAGTTTCATCTTGTTGACCAAGTACACATCCCATGGATTCATCAAATACTGCCAAATACATAATCAAAGGCCTTCCTTCCACGGGTGGGACAAGGATAGGTGGTTCCAGCAGATAATTCTTGATGCTGTCAAAAGCTTCTTGGCATTCATCATTCCATACAATAGGCTGATTCTTTCTGAGTAGCTTGAAGATCGGCCCGCAGGTTGCGGTCATGTGAGATATGAATCGGGAGATGTAATTCAAACGTCCGAGGAAACCTCTGACTTGCTTCTCGGTCTGTGGAGCTGGCATTTCTCGGATGGCCCGGACTTTATCAGGATCGACTTCAATGCCCTTTTGGCTGACAATGAAGCCTAACAACTTGCCGGATCTGACGCCGAATGTACATTTGTTGGGATTCAATCACAGCTTGTATTTTCTCAACCTTTCAAACATCTTTGTTAAATATTCAACATGCTGCTCCTCATCTGCTGACTTCACAATCATGTCATCCACATATACCTCAACTTCTTTGTGAATCATGTCATGAAACAGAGTGGTCATTCCCCTTTGGTAGGTAGCACCAGCATTGATTAGGCCGAACGGCATCACTTTGTAGCAGAAAGTACCCCATGGAGTGATAAAAGATGTCTTTTCTCTATCTTCAGGAGACATTTTGATCTGATTATAGCCGGAAAAACCGTCCATGAAGGAGAACACCTTAGATTGAGCAGTATTATCAACAAGCACATCAATATGAGGTAATGGAAAGTTGTCTTTTGGACTGGCTTTGTTCAGGTCTCTGAAGTCAACACACATCCGGACTTTACCATCCTTCTTTGGCACGGGCACAATATTAGCAACCCATTCAGGGTACTCAACTGTCATGAGGAAACCCGCATCAATTTGCTTTTGAACCTCGCTCTTAATCTTGAGAGCCATATCAGGATGAGTCCTTCTCAATTTCTGCCTGACGGGAGGACATTCAGGCTTGGTGGGGATCCGATGCTCCACAATCATAGGGTCTAGACCTGGCATATCTTCATAGGACCATGCAAAAATATCCGGATATTCCCGGAGGAGTTGGATGATCTTCTGTTTAACCTCTTCCTCTAGAGTAGCACCAATCTTGATTTCTCGCTTGTTTTCCTCGGTACCTATGTTGATAAGCTCAATCTCTTCTTGGTGAGACTGAATGGCTTTCTTTTCTTGCTCAAGTAACCGAGTGATCTCATACGGTATGTCATCACCTTCCTCATCTTCGGCTTCATACACAGGGAAATCAAAACTTGGAGGAACCGTAGGATTACTGTGTTCAACGGGTTTATTATGGTTCAACCTGCATATAATGATTGGATGATTTTAGAAAGAGTTTTTTTTTTTTTTTTTCATGCAGATTTTTGAAATTAATAAGAAAATACAGACGTTTTGGTTTTTTCTGGCATTACCATTGTTTCCAAGGGAAAAAGCACTAAAAAAAAAAGTGGTCGTGGAAGAAACGACAAAATTTTATTAATCAACGGCAATGCCGAAACAAACATGCCCTTACAGAAAATATCACTCTCGCTTTGGGCAGAGCGAGAGGATCGTTATTTTGAAAACAAAGCATTAAAGCAACAAGACACATTACTCAGAAACATGCATGATTGAAGGAATGTCAATGGCATCCCAATCTCTCGCAATGCCTCCTGGTGTAACAAATACAGGCCTGAGACCAGATCCAGTGGCTTCTTCAGAGATAGCATTAACAAACCCTGCACTGTGGAAGACTCCCGAGGAAACCCTTGATGACGGGGAGAACCCGAGACCTTCTTTACGCTTGTTCTCACAGAGCTGTATCACCTTGCCCCAGCCGGCAGTCTGACCTTCTTGGATGGCTCTCTGAGCATCTTTCAATGAAGCCATAGCAGCCCCGGCTTTCTTAGACTCTGCACCTTCAATGGTCAAACCTTGGAAAGCAGTCCCTTCAGCAGACCCTGCTTCAATACAAGAAAAAGAAGATAATTGGCTGACTAAGTATGCTTCTTCACCATGGATTGTAACGAGTTTTCCATTCTTCACAAATTTCAACTTCTGATGTAAGGTGGAAGTAACCGCACCTGCATCGTGTATCCACGGTCTTCCCAGCAGGCAACTGTAGGATGCATTAATGTCCATCACTTGGAAAGTAACCAAGAAATTCTCAGGGCCAATGGTTATCGGCAAGTCTATCTCTCCCAGCACATTCTTTCGAGATCCATCAAAAGCTTTGACCAAGAAAGTACTTCTCCTCAACGGGGTCCCATGGTAGCTCAACTGGTCTAGAGTCGTCTTGGGCATTACATTGAGGGAGGAACCGGTATCCACCAACACATTTGATATCATGTCTGATTTACAATTTACCGAGATGTGCAAAGCCAGATTGTGACTCTTTCCCACTTCCGGCAACTCTTCTTCACTAAACCAGAGGTTGTTACAAGCAGTAATATTTCCCACTATGCCACCGAAACGATCTACCGTAACTTCGTGGTCAACATAAGCCTGCTCCAGCACTTTCAACAAGGTATTCCTGTGAGCCTCGGAGCTCAAGAGCAATGACAATACAGATATCTTCGAAGGAGTCTGCAGCAATTGATCAACGATCTTGTAGTCGCTCCTCTTTATTATTCTCAGAATCTCATCTAAATTCGAATCCTCTATAGACTTGCCTGGCTGATTCATATCTGTAGCAATGGGTGAAACGACGGTTGGAGTTGCTTCTTCAACTTGTGGAGTGATTGGCGTAGCTACCTTCTTCTGAAATAATGGCGGACGAACCTTCCCGCTTCTTAGTGCTGCAGAAGTCCCTTCGGCAATATTGCTTACTGTGGCAAAGGAGGCTAGAGGCACCTCTACTCCATTTTCTATCATAGTAGCACTGTACTTGTATGGCACTGCCTTGTCCGAAACATAAGGAATTGGTCCTGGCAACCTTATCACCAAAGGCTCAGCACACTTCTTCAAAGGTACACTCTTGACAGGCGGATCGTGAAAAACTGGCACAATCACGCAAACATCACTGACAGTCAGAAGATTATCATCCATCAAGCTTTGGATGTCGTCTTGAACAGCATGGCAACCCAAAGGATCACGGAGGCATCCTAGACACTTGGCATGATCATGGCTGAACAGAGAAGCTTTGCACAGCTTGATGTGCAGAGGCACCAGAGGAGTTGCGACATTGCGGACATCAAGTCTAGGAGCTTCCTCACACACTTCGATCATATTCACAGCGGCATGATTTGGTAGCGGATTGTCGAGGACATGTGGAACATTATTCTCAAAAGTCAGCTTCCCTTGATCAATGAGTTTCTTCACGATATACTTCAAAGCATAACACCCCTCGACATCATGACCTAAGGCACCTTGATGAAAGTCACATTTGAGATCAGACCTGAACCTTGGAGGCAACGGATCAGGTGGTGGCTTGCCCTGTCTAGTTGTACAATGCCCTCTCTGGAGTAGAGTTGGAAGAAGTTCTGCATACAACATTGGTATAGGAGGAAAAGTTGGTCTGGTATATTGCTGCTGCTGTTGTTGTTGTTGTTGTTGTTGAACCGGCAACTGTTGTTTCATCTGTTGGGCAATTGCATTGACGGGCACTTGAGGTTGACCCGGCGGCAGGGGGTACTGATGGTAAAACGGTGGGAAGAACGGATGCTGAGAGTACGGCATGTATGGGTATGACGGAGGCATTTGAGCTGCATTGATAGGAGCAACGGTAGCCATTGATTGACCGGCTCCAGCTGACACCATCCCCACTTCCGTTTCTTTCTTCTTGTGGTGTCCATTACCATATCTCTTCGACGCATTTACAGAGGATTCAGCTTTCTCAAACACGATGATTCCATCCCTGACGGCTTCCTCAAGACGGGTTCCCATAGTGACCATCTCTGAAAAGTTGTTCGGGGCAGCGATGATCATCCTCTCAACATAATCTTTCTTCAAGGTTTTTAAGAATGTCTGGGTCATTTCTTCTTCATCTAAAGCAGGAGTGATACGGGCAGCTGCCCCTCTCCACCTTTGCGCATATTCACGGAAACTTTCCTCCTTTTTCTGAGATAGGGACCTGAGAAACTCCCTATTCGGCTTCAATCGAGTGTTAAACCCGTAGTGGCTCTTGAAAGCAGCGGCTAATTCATCAAAGGTATGGATGTCATTCTTGCTCAAACTAGTATACCACTCAGCGGCATCCTCCATCAAACTATCCTGAAAACAGTGGATCATAAGGGAATCATTGTCTTTGTAATTGCCCATCTTTCGGACGTATTTGATGATGTGGTTTTGAGGGCAAGTTAGCCCGTTGTACCGGTCGAAATCCGGAATTTTGAACTTTTTAGGAACATCCACTTTTGACACTAAGCAAAGATCTTGAGTTTTGAAAAAGTCCGCATTCCCTCGATTGGCCTTGATCTCATGACGGAGTTCTTTAGCAAGTTCCTCCATCATCTCTTCCATGGTCTTGGTTACGGGGATACTTCCGTGCTGTGTGTTGATGTTAACACCTTGGGGCAGGGTATGCACAAGAGGCTCAGTGACAGCCGCTGTTGTTTGTGGCAAAGTAGCATTGATGGAGGCAGCATTTGTTGCAGAGATCAGAACATTGTTAGCAGTGCTCGAAGTGCCCGCTGCAGTACTGGGAGTGAAGAACGGTGGAAGCCCATACGGAAACCCCACTGGCATAGCAAAGCGAGTGTCCGCAGAAGTGGTTGGGAGCACGCTTGTAGTCACCGGTGCAGCTGTGGTTGTAGGGATAGCTGTAGCTGATTGCTCTTGAGCAGCTAGCAGAGCAGTCATGACGTCATTAGCTTTAGCCAATTCTTCCCTTAGAGTGGCTAATTCGGTGCGAAGCTGAGCGTTCTCTTCTTCCATAGCCCTTTTCTTTCTTCTGTATTCTCTGGTTCGATCAGTTCTATCAGGTTCGTAAATTCTCTGAGCACGAGCCACTTTTCACACTGAGGCAGAGAAACCAGGAGGTGGTAAGCACTTGGAAGCCTTTGTGACCAATGCATGATGCATATGATGCATGATATGCAAATGCAAATGCAAAAGACTTATTTTTTTCATCGAAGGATTTTTAAACAAATTAGAAATCTTGCAAATAAACAAAACTACATAGTATTCTCAACAGAAAGACTTTGAAATAAACACATGAAGCCCTCAAGCATAGGAAGTAGTCGGAGGATTATCGGACTCGGAATCTGAATCACAATATCTGGCAAAGAAGTCTCGTCGTCCTCGGGCTCTCTTGGAATCCCTCATAAGCAGCTCGTCTTTCTCTTCTAGTTCCCTCCGGGCCTTAGCTAGCTCTTTCTTCAACATCAGATTCTCATGAGTCTTCTGCTCATCTCTACCATCCAAAGTCATGATTAGATTCTCGGCTTGATTGTACCGAGCTTTCCACACTTGCTTCTCACGACTCTCCATAGCTAGATGCTCCTGATACATATCCTGAGTCGCGGGAAGTAGAGGTAGAGGCATAGACGGAGTGGATGAAGACACGTATCTCATAGCTGGATAAGGCATACCAATCTCCTCAGCTCGATCTATCACCCACTGAGTATAGGCCTCATGAGCGACACCGGATCTCACACCTAGATGCCTCACACTTTTCCTTCGAACCTTGGACCAAGCATCCACGAAAGCTTTCCTTTGTCCGGTAGGAGCATTCGTGTAGAAGAAGAACTCTGGAGATGTAGCAAGATTGATGGGCTTCGACTTCATAGGGAAACCAAACTATCTCATAGCAAGCTCGGGGTTGTAGTTGATTCCTCCACGGGTACCAAGAAGAGGTACATTGAGAAAGTCTCCACAACCCATAATGATTTCCTTCACCTGAGCGGCCGGAGTGAGCCAGACGACCTCATTAGGAGTGAGGGCCATAATCCGCTGCGAGTAGGACCAGTTTTCCGAGTTGTCATGGAAGGAACTCGGAAGGTGCGAAATAAACCACCTATACAAGAGAGATATGCAGCAAAGAATATACCCACGGCCCTTGAGAGTCCTGTCATGGATGGCGTGGTAGGTATCCGCTAGCAAAGTAGGAACCGGGTTCTTGGAATGAAAGATCTCGATAGCATTCATGTCCACGAAGTCGTCGAGGTTCGGGAAGAGAATGAGCCCGTAGATAAGCAAAGCAAGAATAGCCTCGAGTGTATCCTGACGAGTAGTACCGAGATTAGCCTGATCAAGAAGATACTTCGAAGTGAACCCCCGGATGTGAGATTTGGTAATAAGATGGTTGGAGACGTCGGAAGTCTTGAGGTAGAGATCCTTAGCAATAACCAGAGGAGTAAGAGAAGTCCCGGGACCGGTGAAAGGCGTCTTCTCGGCTATAGGCAGACCCACTAGATTGGAGTAAGCCTCGAGAGTAGGAACCAACTGGAAGTCCGGGAAAGTGAAGCAACGGAAGCTCGGATCATAAAACTGCACTAGAGTGTGCACTAGCTTCTCTTCCACATCGGTTCGGAGCAAAGTAAGCAATCCCCCATATCGGAGTCGGAACCCTGTTTGACTCTTGACCTTGAGTGCCAACTCTCTCAAACTAACCAAATCCACTTCCTTGAACTTGTAGCACTTAGTCTTCTTCATACCTGTGATTATTTACAAAAATTCTCATTTGTTTAAACCCTTCGATGAATGCATGAAAAATGTTTATGCATGAATGCATGTATGCATGATTGTGTTGTTTAAAAGTGGGTTGAGTTTCAAAGTAACGGGGCCACGGATGGACACGGCGTCCGGTGAACTAAGGCTTTGGATAGTAGTAACCAAGGTTCTAACACAGTTCCCAAACTGCAACCTCTCTCACATATATCGTGGTAGTACAGGACAACACCCGTTCCATGATTATTTGTGAGAAGGTCTAGTTTGAGTGTAGTATCGCGTGACGACTAAAGTTTGAGACAACACTCAATTTAGCCACCGCACTACGTCCTAAAAAGGCTAGGATGGGTTTGGTAACTACGGTTCATAGCTTCGTCGAACAATTGAAAGTGAAGTGCCTAAGCATGACAACACACGCCGACAATATCACCTTCAAAATGCCTCAGCTATGTGAGATTGATCGCATAATCCAATACACGAGGCAACCCTCGGATCGAATTGTCGATTATATCTCTACCTAAACATAAGTTCACTCAGCCCGGGTTAGGACTTTTGATATTCTCACCCCACACGTCAAATGAAAATAAACAAGTATTCACATATGTAAGCAATAAAACAAAGCGTAAATATAAACTAAAGAAAACTAGGCGCGACCCGCTAAAAAGAGTCCCCAGTGAAGTCGCCATTTCTGTTATCATGGTTTTTGGGTGCCAAGCCATTAATTGGACTTGTACCTTTCGACCGTTGATATCCCTCTTTTTTCTTGGGAAGGGTAAAAGGAGAAAAACCCTTGAGTTTCCGAATTCGGGGGTCATTTTCGCTACGGGAAGGTGTTAGGCACCCGGAGCGATTATGGTATTCCATAAGAACCGCTTTCCTAAGTTTATTTCTACGCTTTAATTTTATTGCTTATTTGTAAAAAAGAAGGTGCGATTAGTCAAGAATGGGAGGTGAGAAGAAGTAGAATTTGATTTTTACTTCGGCTTGGATGAGTTTTGACTCATTGCCTACGTACCCTTTTAAGGGATCAAAACCGTTCGTAGTTCATTCTCAAAAAAGGTTTTTTGTTTTTTTTGTTGGTTGATTTTAAGTTTGAAAAGAGATTTTGAAGAAAGGAGATGAGAGGCCTCAAGGGCATAAGATTTGGAAAGTGTGAGGTGGAATTAGTCATTTTGCAAAAGTAAAGTCTAAGGAGGATTAAGATTTATTGAAAAATTTTACTTAAGAAAATAAAAGGGAAAAGGTATTGGAGTTTTGACTCCATTTTTTTAGAAAATATTTGAAGTGAATTTATTTGCATGTTTTTTGGAAAAAATTGGATTTTCTCTAAGTGTTCGAAACTAAGCGTTCATCTAATCATGCAATCCTAGCCATACATCTATGCATACAATCCTAAGCATACATCTAGGGTGAGTGTGTGCGTGTCGGTGCGTCATAGTGTCCATAGTCCATATTACAAAAATCCCCTAAATACATTCTATGGCCCCTTTGCCAAGCTACAAACCAATGATAACAAATTACATCACTAAATGAATCAAAACTTGCAAAAATGAATGCTAAGCTAAAGAAAGTGGAGGAGGTAGTGAAATGCTAGGAGTGAAATCACATGGGGAACAAAATGTTAGTTCAACAAGGAAAAAGTATAATTGGAAAGATGCAAAATGTGCCAAATGAGTATGCAACATGAGAATTTAGCAAGCACGATGTATAACAAAGTCAAGATAAAAAAAAAAAAAAAACAATTCAAAATCAGCAAGATCAACATGTGATTATAGGCATAAACATCTCACATCAACATATCAAAAGATTATTATCACATATTAACACATTAAGGATAAAAATACAATGAAAAACTCATGGCAAATGATCCAAAAGGAATTAAAATGCCATGAATTAATCATGCAATACTTTTATCAAGCTCAACATGCAAAAATGTCATAGAAACAATAAGAAATCAACACAACGTATACCTAAAAAATCTAGGAATTTTTATCAAAATTTTGGTCAAGGCACAGGTTTCAATAGCACAGAAAAAAGGTGTAAATAGCACAAAGGAGCAAAAAACGTATGGAAACTTAGGCCCAAACCCAAAGCCCAAAGTCAAAACACAGGAAAACGCAGGGACCGTTGGATTGATCCAGGAGATGGAACCCTAGATCCAACGGTCTAGATTGAAGGGAACGAACCAGAGCTGGACCGGTCCGGTTCAGCTGCTTATAAAAGGATTACAGGACCGGTCCAGTCCATTTTTCCTTCTCCCCTCTCTCTCTAACCCTAAACCTAGTGAGAGAAGCTCTCACCTCTCTCCTCTCCTCCGGTTGTCTTCTCCGGTGAGCTTCGCCGCTCCGGTGTGGTGGCTGGCCGGCCCAACAGGGCGGCGCCGCCGCACCGGAGGCGAGAAACTCCACCGTTTTCAAAAACTTTTACAGATTAAGACATCCTTTTTCGTTCTAAACAAGAATATGGCATTAGATTTCGCATGCAAGGTCTGAATCGTTGTAGATCTGAGGTTTTATGTCACGGTTTTGAAACTCTTTTTTTCTTTGAAACTTTCTTGGATCAAATCCTTTTTTATCCTTCTTGATCTGTAACGATTCGCTTGCGTTGATGCTTTTTTGAAAAGAGAAAAGCGAGATTTGCGTCTTTACGGTTACGGTTACGGTTTGTGATTCTGGAAAATTTTTTGATATGCTTGCGTGATTTTTCAGGTTTAACTATGATTTTATTTTGAAAACGAGGTTCTGAGTTTTACCTGATGTTTGTGATGGAGATTCTGTTGAGTTTCTCCGGGAAACTTGATTCTGCGCTTTCTGTGTTGTTGATTCTTGGCTTTAACACTGAAAATAAATCAGTGATTCTTCGTCTGCTTCACCGGTCCAGATTCTGCTTCTTTCTTTCTTCTTTTCACGCTCTCGAAACCTTCGTGATCAGTGCTGGAGTTCGCCAATGGCGAATTCTCACTTTGGATTGCGAAGAAACTCAATTCGATGATGAAGATTCGATGCAGAATCTCTGAGAATTGCAAAGATCTTGTTGATTCTGTACTGATTTGAGTTGATTTGGATTGATTTGAACTGATTTGGATTGATTCGGAATCGGTTCAGAAACGGTTAGGGTTTGAATGTTCTTGATGATTCTGGGAAATTTTTCTGTTTTGATCTTTGAGAAATGGAAAAAAGAGTTGGAAGGTGTTTGTGATGTGGCGTGGGATTAATGGCTTTGAATCTGACTCACTGTTTATATAGTTGACATGTGTACACTTGAGCCAATGGAATTGTGACATCTGGATTTGTATGGGAGGGGCACGGCCTTGGACTTAAAATGGACTTTGGACCTTTTTGCAAAAATAAGAATTTTAAGGACTAAACTGCAAAATTAAAAAAAACTTGAAATGAAATAAACAAAAAACAGTTTGGACAAAAATGCAATTTTGGGACCTCAATTGAGGGACCAAAATGCAATTAAAAATAAAATTTGAATAAAAAACATAATTCGACCAAACGTAAAGTGAAACAAAAAATAAAATTGACAAAACGGACTAAAACGAACCAATGGCCTAAATGAGGTACTTCAAAGTAACCTCCCCATGCCAAAATTTTATGTGAAATGACCAAAATGCCCCTAGGGCTAAAAATGACCTAAACAGATTGAAATTGACTCAACACTGACTCAAACGCAAGTTTGAAATGAATTTTAACAAGGTTTACTGATGAAATGTAAAAAAACAATCCGAAAAGACTCAGAGACAGTCACAAGGATGAAAATGGGTCCCACTGCAGGAAATGTCCAAAATACCCTTCTGTATGACTTTTTGCAAATTTTGAAATAAACTGTAGAAAAAGCAATGCAATGATTCAGAGACACTTTTGAAATGACTTACAAGACAAATAAAGACATTTTGAAAAGTTTTATGCATGAAAAACATAGGTAAAAATGTGATTGAAAACACTGCGTAGCAGAGACAATTTGAACTGTGCAGTTGAAATTCGATTTTTGACAAAGTTTGAAATGAAATTGGGCCCAGTATTTTTAGGTCCAAAAACAGGGTATAACAAGATGGGACAAAAATTGAATAAAATATTGGTAAGTACTAAACTTATAAAATTATAGTTTATGGGACTAAAAATATATTTCATCCTGAAATTTCATATGCTGGTTTTAAAAATATTTTATTTTTGTTTATATTTGGCCCCCACGTAGAAATTTCGCTAGCTTCGTCGCTGCTTGGGTATTTGGATCCTGAATATTACATGCTCCAAAGGCTAACTCTAAAATCGGATGTTACAGTGAATATTATGTGCTAGGCCGCCTTTGGTTCGCGATTTAGACAAGAAGACGACTAGTTTAGTTTGTTGGTTTCAAAGATGTTAGGGTGAATATGTGGCAATTAAACAAATAGTGGATCCATTCCTAAGGAATTCTATCATAGAGGAGTTTTTGTAATATTATTGAACTTTGATGTTGAGTTATTTGCATAATGATGGGACTCAGCGACCCCCAATGAAATGGTTGGAAGTTTAGAGTTTGCATTGCAGTTGATGGTGAGTGGCGAAGATAGCCAATTTGGTATGGCCGAAAAGGAGAGAACATGTATGAAAGGTCTATGGTTCTCGCAATTTATGAGTGATGATGTGAGTAAACTGCATTTCGCAAGATCCCACACCTATAAGGAGAGCACAGTCTCTACAAGGGCAAGTCCTCATGAACTCCCTTTCTCTGAGAATGGTTATCAAAGACCGCAATCATGTTCATATCAAAACCTCAAAGTTTATATTTAGCAATTAATATGGAACATCGGTTTATATCTATACTATATATAAAGAAAATAACCCTTTTCAGCTCTTTTTGGGCTGAATTTTTTTCTTTCCAAAACTGTCTTCAATTTAAAATACAAATAACACATGTTGGATGTATCTTGAACATAAAAGGATCATAATTTCCACATGGATATGATCTTAAACTTGCAATTAGGGACTAGAAATAAACGAGAAATTTTTTGTGAGGGATCAGAAACAAAAGAGAAAATTTTGTGAAGATAAAAAAACTCATTAGAAGAATAAATAAATCTTAGGGTTAATGGTGCTTTACCTCCCTGTAATTTTTTTTTTTTTTGGAATACCCCCTAATAGGTCATAAAAAAACGAAAAAATTCTGAAAAAAAAATAAAGTCGTTTTTATATGACCTATTAGGGGTATTCCAATTTTTTTTTTTTTTTTACAGGGGGTAAATAAAAAAAAATATTTTACAGGGGAAAACCAAAAATGACCTATATTACAGGGGGGTAAAGCACCATTAATTAACTAAACACTCAATATTATACGTTGGATTTATCTCAACTAACAATGTCGATATTGTTAAATGGCTTAAATATGTAAATCGTTCCTATCGTCCCTGTAATTTGGCGTGTTTTTGATTTTCGTCCATGTATCTTTTTTGTTCTAAAACAACCACTATAAGTTAATAACTTTTTGATTTTCGTCCCTCCCGTCAACTTCCGTTACAAAAACGCACATGCGGCAAACAGAGGATGACGTGGTAGAACCTGACGTGGCAGACGATGCTGACGTGGCAAACTTATTGATGAGTCACACAGTGAGAGGGACCAAAATAAAAAAAATGAAATTTGTAGAAGGACCAAAGCCAAAAAAACAAAATTCGTAAAGGGACCAAAACCAAAACCAAAAAACGAAATTTGTAGATGGACTTGACTATTTCCAGGACCAAAACCAAAAAACGAAATTTGTAGAGGGAGCAAAACTAAAAAACGAGAAGACGAAAAATTCAAATTTAATTACATTTCTTCATCTTCTTCCCACATTTTCTTCTTCACTACTATCATTGTCTTCATAAACTTCATCATCATCATCAAACAAACACAGAAATTCGTCACTTCAAAATCCAAAAATCCTTCAACTCAAAAAAACAACAAACTCAATCCAACACCTTCAATTATACCTTCATGTGATAACTTCACTTTTGTTTCTTCTCACAAACAACAAAATTAAATTAAACCAATATACCCACTGTCCAACTCCGCCCAAAGGTTTCCTGCGGATATTTTTAACTTTTCGAGTGGAAATTTTCCCAGGAACATTTCTTGCGGTTCTCAAAATACTCAGGAAATATTTACCCACGAAGTTATTACCTAGGCACCTAAACCCTTTGAAAAATCCGCAGGAAGCGAAAATTTACCAAAATCCGCTGGCAATTCCGCAGGAAAAGTGCATAAATCTAGTCATTGGAGCGCACGTGTTATATAAGGAGATAAATAAGTTTGATTTTCTTGAGATGAAAATGGTAACTAATTTCAAAAATAAAGATAAAGAAAAGGGAGTTTTTGTTTGATAGGATAATGTAGAAAAAACTGTGGTAACATGTGTGTTTTAGTAATTAGATAAACATACACTTGTGCATAAATCACAATTGAATAAGAGTAAGTGACAGTAATTAAAAAAGGGTTCCTTAAAAAAAAGGAATTAAAAAAGGGTATAATTAACAAATTGTACTCTTAAACAATCAAAACAAAATGGGAACTTGATTAAGTTATAATTTTTATTTTAGTCATATTTTTTTTTCTACATATGTAAGAAATAAATAAATCTGTCACTCTATTGTAATAAGAATGAAGTGCATTAGTATTTTTATTTCCTTCGTATGATTTTCAGTTAGTAAAAAGAAATGAGTGTTTTCCTATCCACAATTATGAATGTATTAGTATTTTCAATGAGGGTGTGTTGTGGAAAACATTAAACTTATGTCTTGGTTGTGGTTAAGTGGGAGAAGGGGATTCAGAAGTCCTAGCTCAACTGGCAAAATGCCGAAATTGTTAAGTCAGATATCATGACCGGGGTTCGAACCCCGGTACCTCCACTTGTGTGTGTGAGTTTATAATGGCTTTGCCATTTCGTCTATCTACCAAAAAAAAAAAAAAAGTGGGAGAAGGGGAAATAAATAAAAACATTGTGTTCTCTGATAGTCTGATTGGTGTCTATTAGACCACCCGTTTGACCCGCATAACCGACAACCCGCCACTCGTAAAAACCGATCTTTCATGCGGTCGAGTTTGTCTGAACCCGCCCGCTTGTCCACCCCTGTCTAATGCTTAATCACTTGGATTTTATGCAATGAACCTAAAGGGTTGGAAGTATTCGCAAAAATATATTTGCTTATATAAAACAAAAAATAAAATTCTATTTCTTTCGTATGGTTTTTAATTATAAAACAGAAATGAAAGTTTCCTATCCACAATTATGTGATCCTAATTTCTTCCTAAGGAAATCATTTGACCATTTCAATGCAATGGATTTCATGATCAGTCTCAAGTGTTTTTTTATAAAAATCTCCCTTCCTACCTCTCAATGTATATAATAATAATAATTAAAGGCAACTTCTACGTACCATCCCAAATCTCAACAACAACAGAATCAACCCTTCTTCACCCTCTTCTCACACAGCTATGGCAAACTCCATAAACAAAAAAAATTACACAAAAATCACCCTACTACCGCTCATTTTGCTCTTGTTCCCTCTAGTTGCTACCTCATACAAACCAATTTACAATTTAGCCATCAATTGTGGTTCCTCAACAAACAATGCTACCTTCGATAACCGAATGTGGGTTGGTGATAATAATATTAATAACACAAATCTCTTTACTTTCATTGAACCAAAAACCACATACCCATCTCTTACAACACAACCTAATTCCCTCTCAAATATCCAAGTTCCATACACACACGCACGTGTTTCTCTCTCAAATTTCACATACTCATTTTCTAGCATCACTAATTCCACTGTTTTTCTTCGCCTTCATTTTTACCCAAATTTATCTAAAAGCTTTGATCCCTCCAATGCAATTTTCTCTATCAAAGTTAACAACAATATTACCCTTCTTAAAAACTTCAACCCTTTCCTTTGGATTCATGATTATGAGGAAACAATCACCAAAGAATTTTGTATCCAAATCAAGCCCAATGAGAAGCTAAACATAAATTTCATTCCAAGCATCATGAACAAATCAAATGTTAAATATGCTTTCATTAACGGAATCGAAATTGTGTCAATGCCTTCTTTTCTCTATTACACAAACCTCAGTGACCCAAATTATCATTTGAAATCACTTGACTTAGACAACACGGAATACCAAATTCATAACGAAAAAGCTTTGGAAATGGTTTATAGAGTCAACGTTGGTGAAAGTCAAGTTCCACCGGGTGACGATACTGGTATGTTTCGTAATTGGGACAATGATTTTCATGGTTACTTGGAGAAACAATATCCACTTAGTGTATCAAGTGAGTATATGCATCATCTCAACTTTTTAAACAATACCATTCCAAATTACACTGCACCAGAAGCTGTTTACGTAACTGCAAGAAGTTATGGAATAAATGTTGATAAACCTCCTAATTTGGGCACTTTGGTTTATGACTATAATGTAACTTGGAATTTTGAGGTTGATTCTTCTTTCACTTATATGGTAAGGTTACATTTTTGTGAGTTTGACAGGCTTATCATTAATACAGGTGATAGAGCCTTTCAGATTTTTATAGCTAACACTCTGGCTGAGGAAAGAGCTGATGTTATAAGTTGGAGTGGTGCTCGTATGGTTCCTGTTCATAAGGATTATGCTGTCACTATGTACTCTCAAGAAGGAAGCTCTCAAATTGAAAGAGTTAATCTTTCTATTAAGCTTCAACCACTAACAAATATGAACTACACAAAAGACAGTGATGTCACATTAAATGGAATCGAGATTTTCAAAGTAAGTGATAAAAATAATAATCTCGCGGGGTCGATACCAAAGTTGATAAATATATCTCACCGACATAAATTATTTCCAACCCAATCATCAAAAAAATCTATCTCACCCACATCAAGTATCTCCATAGCTATCGTTGTTGCGATTGCAATTTCAAGCCTAATGCTTGCAACTGTCGTAGGCATCACAGGTTTTTTGCTAAGGAAAAGGATTAAAAATGCCATGAAAGATAGCTCATCGAAGACAAAGAACAAAGGGTCACCACCTTTGCCGCCCCACTTGTGCCGTTCCTTTACAATCGCAGAGATCAAAGCAGCCACAAACAACTTCGATGATGCTTCTATCATCGGAGTTGGAGGGTTTGGAAACCTGTACAAAGGTTGTGTCGATGGATCCACACTTGTTGCCATAAAACGGCTCAAATCGGGCTCTCAGCAAGGTGCCAACGAGTTCATGAACGAAATCGAGTTACTCTCTCAACTTCGCCACATTCACTTGGTATCCCTCGTTGGATATTGCGACGATGACACATAGATGATTTTGGTTTACGAGTTTATGCAGCACGGTACTCTTTGCGAGTATCTTTATGGTTCTAATAACGAGCCACTACCTTGGAGGCAGAGGCTTGAGATTCTATTGGGTGCTGCGAGAGGGCTAAATTATCTTCATGCTGAGGTGAAGCACAAAATAATACATCGTGACGTGAAGAGCACCAACATATTGTTGGATGAGAAATGGATAGCTAAGGTTTCCGACTTCGGGTTATCCAAGGTGGGACCCACGGGGATAACAACTACCCACGTCAGCACAATGGTGAAAGGAAGCCTTGGGTATTTAGATCCTGAGTACTATATGTTCCAAAGGCTAACTCTAAAATCAGATGTGTACTCATTCGGTGTGGTACTTCTTGAAGTGTTGTGTGCTAGGCCACCTTTGGTTCGCGATTTGGATAAGAATACAGCTAGTCTAGTTTGTTGGTTTAAAAGATGCTACGATGAAGGTGTGGCGATTGAACAAATACTGGATTCATTCCTAAGGGATTCTATCACGGGTGAGTGTTTGGAATATTATTGCAAGTTGGCGTTGAGTTGCTTGCATGATGATGGAACTCAACGACCCTCAATGAGTCAAGTGGTTGGGGGTTTAGAGTTTGTGTTGCAATTGGTGGTGAGTGAGGAAGATAGCGAGGTTGGTACAACCCAAAAAGAGATGAAAGGTCTACGATTCTTGCCATTTATGAGTGATGAAGGGAGTGATATGCATTTCGCAAGATCCCGCACCTATAAGGAGAGCACAATCTCAGCGAGGCCAAGTACTCAAGAACATTCTTTTTCTGAGATTGGGAATCAAAGAACACGATCGTATTCATGTCAAAATTTCAAAGTTAACATTTAGCGATTAATATCGAACACCACTTTATATATGTATAGCGTAATGTAATATCAAAACTAAATAATTTTAGCACTTGGCGAAAAGATGTTGTTTGATCATAT
Organism: Medicago truncatula; assembly: GCF_003473485.1. NCBI lineage: Eukaryota > Viridiplantae > Streptophyta > Magnoliopsida > Fabales > Fabaceae > Medicago > Medicago truncatula. Next base: position 4,923,685 of record NC_053048.1, on the reverse strand, counting down.
CTTGAATTTTCTAGTAAGTTAGGCCTTTCATATGTTTGATTAATTGAATTTATTATTATGATTTGATTATAGTTTTAGAAGAATTGATATCTATTTTTGAGTATATGGTAAGAGAGACTTTTACGACAATAAACAATTAGAGTGGGTTAGATTACCAATTAGAGTGGGTTGGGTTTAGCGGAAGAGATTTGACTCTTACAATATAATGAACTAAGTTTTAAATTTCGCTGAGAGAGATATACATATTGAATGTCTTGTACAACTCGAATGTAATTATCTCTAGTGACCAACAATGGTTGGCCCAAGTGGTCAAAAGTTCGATCATCGACTCTTACAAATAGAAAAAAAAAAACGGTTGCAATAGAAGAACTCAACTTAAGTGTCTCACATATTCTACGATTAATCATTGTTATACAGTGTTGGAAACTTCTTACTGATAAAATGATAACCAACAAAAAAAATAATAACATCTAGTAAATTGAATCTATAAAAAAGAAAAATAAAATGATTTTTGCAAACAAAATTAATTTATACTTGGTATATTTCTGTAATGTAGTCAATGGTCGTCAACTAACTAACAAGTGACAAAATAGTCGATTTGTAGTTTTTTTCTTATTATGTAGCGCTGAGACGTGACATCACATTTTTAATTTATCATGGCATTATTTATTCAAAGACTTCGTAAAGTCTTCGTCTCCCCGTGGTATCCCACAGGCATATTGTGTATATTTATTATGTGGATAGGAATATTGCAGGACCAATATCAAAATTCATTGATCTATCTCACCCGTATCAAGTATTATCGTTGTAATTACAATTTCAGACCTCGTGCTCTTGTCAAAAAAAATAAAAATATTCAGCCTCGTGCTAACAAAAAGGATCATATACAATGAGAGAGGTGTGAAGAAACACACATTAGATAACATATGATTAGATAACAAAAAGGATCTATAGCAGATCTCTTGATCCACTTTCAATCAAGTTACCGATATCAAACCACTCGTGAAAATGCAGGAACGAAGAAAACAATAGCCGAAGGAATCGTTGCTTGGTGTGTGAGTTTTCTTATCCTTCTTATTTGATCCAAAATTTTCATGGTGGGATTTTATATTTGGTTGTAAGAAAAAAAAGCTGGATTGGTTTATTACTTGTTCTCCACTATAACATCAATTTCTCTCCATCGTGTTGAATTATACAAGCCGTTTAATTTACTTTCTTCGTTTAAAATGAATTTTCCTTTTCTACTAAACTTCTACACGTACATTTTTTTTTTGTGAAAAAACCTACACATACTCCAATAGAGATAAATAAAGGGTACCTAGAAATTATAGAGAAAAGACAAATAAAAAGGAATCAAAGAAAGAAAGAAAAAACAAGATATACTTTGAGAAAACGTTATTTGTCCAAATCCAATCAACCTTGAAAAATACTTCTTCCGATTACATTTATAAGCAAAAAAAACAAGTTTTTAGATTCATTGAATAATTAATATATTTGGCCTACAAATAGACTTTTTTTTTTTTTTTTTTTGAAAAATCCTATAAATAGACTTGATACACTAATTATTCAATAAATCTAAAAATTCTTTTTAATTATAAATGTGACGGACTAAAGTATTTCTGAATAGATATTTCTATGCTCAAGTGTACTCAGACCACTCATTCGTTTTATATCGAAATCTCCTTATCTTTCAAAAGAAAGTTTGACGATTTCAAAGTTGTACTAATTTCATGGACGGTCCCTATTGATGTTTTTTTTTTTGTTGAGAGGGTCCCTATTGATGTTGTTTCATAGTAATTCCCCTATTTCCTAATACGTTTTCATTTACAAAATAATTTCCTATTCGATGGATACAATTTTATTATTTAAAATTCGAATTTAGGATATCATGCATATAATCCCGTATATTCTTACCTCTATCTTTCATTTACAATTTTGATCTAATCCATAATGGATTTAAAAAATAATACACCGGAACAAGCAAATGTATTTTTTTGTTTTAATCAAACCATATGTGAAGTATCTATCGCATTTGTTAATGACTAATCTTTGCGAGAATTGATCCTATATTTATTTCTAGAAAGAATTGTTCATCTTTATTTTATGTTATCTATAATGATGTAGATAAACTTGCGACGTGTGTCAAAGACAAAGTGGCATGCAAGACAAGTTTATACGGAATGGTGCAGAATTTGCTTCTGATGTCGGAATGACCCAAATTATACCTTTTCGGAAAGTGGATTTAAAAAATAATACACAAGAACAAGCAAATGTATTTTTTGTTTTAATCAAACCATATGTGAAGTATCTATCGCATTTATTAATGACTAATCTTTTGTGAGAATTGATCCTATATATTTTTTTAGAAAGAATTGTTCATCTTTAATCGAGTTTCTTATTCCAATTAAATGTTATCTATATTGATGTAGATAAACTGGCGACGCGTATCGATGACGAAGTGGCTTGCAAGAAAAGTTCAATCGAAGTGGTGTAGATTTTGCTTTCGGTGTCGGAATTACCATAATTATACCTTTTCGGAAAGTCTCAGACCTCACGAGCAAAACTCATCGCTTACGGATTTGTTATTTCTTTTAGTATTTAAACATAACTTATGCAGCCTAAGAGGCACTTTTTCATTGAAAAAAAATATTCGAGACTTTTCTCTTAATTCAGGTGGATTATGGAAACCCTTATTTAATAGGTTTGTCGCTTACATCCTTTCTGTTTATCTTTTAGGTTTAACATTTGCTAAACCTTGCTTCCGTGATGCGTCATATAAAGTTAGAACCCAAAACTTTGCTTAAAAATTCTAAATTCCACTATACCAAAATAATTTGGGTAAACACCGTGTATTTGATTGTAATTTTGATGTTGAAAGTTGGAACATTATTTTCCCGTCCAATACACGTTCCACCTCAATAAATGCAACTTCTTGCATGGCATACTTCGACAAAAATTCTCTAGTTATGGCCAACTCCCTAAAGAACATAGTTCCTAGTGAAATAACCTTACTGTCTATTACTTTGTTTCTCCTTCATCTATCGTTGTTTCCTCTCGCGGTTAACAGCTCATATGATGTTTTAGCTGTAAATTGTGGTCATTCCATAGATACTATCTTTGAAAATCGAACCTGGGTTGGGGACAATGATGATACCAAACTCTTCTCTGTCATTGAACCACAAATCATATCTGTAAAAGCCAAAGCTAATCCTAACTCTGATTCTGTTAATCATATTCCATTTTCCTCTGCACGTATATCATTTTCCGATTTCACATTCTCATTTTCTCCGATCAATAGTGGCCCTGTTTTTCTTCGCCTCCATTTTTACCCAACATCGTATCAAAACTTTGAAACCTCCAACGCTCTCTTCACAGTCAAAGTAGGAACCAACCTTACCCTTCTCAAAGACTTTAGCCCTTCACTTTGGCTTCCAAACGATAACAAGACAATCACCAAAGAATATTGCATCCATACCAAACAAGGGGAGAAACTAGACGTAACTTTCATTCCCAAAAACACAAACCAATTAAATGCTTTTGCTTTCATCAACGGAATTGAGATTGTGTCTATGCCGTCTTTTCTCTATTACACAAACCTCAGTGACCCAAATTATCATTTGACATTACTTGACTTTGACAGCAATGAATACCATATTCCTAACAACAAAGCTATGGAGACGGTTTATAGAGTCAGCGTTGGTGAAAGTCAAGTTCCACCTGGTGACGATACTGGTATGTTTCGTAATTGGGACAATGATTTTCCTCGTTACTTGGAGAAACAATATCCACAAAGCATATCAAGTTATTTTGGACCTGATCATCCAAACTATTTACAAAATACTATTCCAAATTACACTGCACCAGAAGTTGTGTACTTAACTGCAAGAAGTTATGGAATGGATGCCAAAGAGAATTATAATGTGACATGGAATTTTAAAGTTGATTCTATTTTTACTTATATGGTAAGGTTGCATTTTTGTGAGTTTGATTGGCATATCAAGAATCCAGGTGATAGAGTTTTTCAGATTTTTATAGATGATATTATGGCTGAACCAAGGGCTGACGTGCTTTATTGGAGTAGTGGTGTTCGTATGGTTCCTGTTCATAAGGATTATGCCTTGACTATGGATTCTCAAGGAGGGAGCCGTCAAATTGAAAGAGTTAATCTTTCAATTAAGCTTCAACGAGTACCAGAAACTGTCTTTACAAAATACAGTGATGTCCTTCTTAATGGAATCGAGATTTTAAAAATAAGTGACAAAAATAACAATCTCGCAGGACCAATATCAAAATCCATTGTTCTATCTCCCCCCGCGTCAAAAAAAATTAAGATCACCACAGCTTTTGTTGTTGTAATTGCAGTTTCAGGCCTCGTGCTAGCAATTATTGTGGGTATCATAGTTTTTTGGCTAAGGAGAAGGTTTCACAATGTCATGGCAGATAACTTGTCGAAAACAAAGAACACAGAGTTGTCATCTTTGCCGCCCCATTTGTGCCGGTCCTTTACAATTGCAGAGATCAGAGCAGCCACAAACAACTTTGACGATGATTTCATCATCGGAGTTGGAGGGTTTGGCAACGTGTACAAAGGTTGTGTCGATGGATCCACACTTGTTGCCATAAAACGCCTCAAATCAGGCTCTCAACAAGGTGCCAACGAGTTCATGAACGAAATCGAATTGCTCTCTCAGCTTCGCCACATTCACTTGGTATCCCTTGTGGGATATTGCAATGACGACACAGAGATGATTCTGGTTTATGAGTTCATGCAGCACGGTACTCTTTGCGAGTATCTTTATGGTTCTAATAACCAGCCCCTATCATGGAAGCAGAGGCTTGAGATTCTTTTGGGTGCAGCGAGAGGGCTGAATTATCTTCATACTGAGGTGAAACAGAAGATAATACACCGTGACGTGAAGAGCACCAACATATTGTTGGATGAAAAATGGATGGCAAAGGTTTCCGACTTTGGGTTATCCAAGGTGGGACCGACAGGGATATCAACTACCCATGTCAGCACGATGGTGAAGGGGAGCCTCGGATATTTGGATCCCGAATATTATATGCTCCAAAGGCTAACTCTAAAATCTGATGTGTACTCGTTCGGTGTGGTGCTTCTTGAGGTGTTGTGTGCTAGACCACCTTTGGTTCGTGATTTGGATAAGAATACTGCTAGTCTAGTTTGTTGGTTTAAAAAATGTTACGATGAAGGTGTGGCAATTGAACAAATAGTTGATCCATTCGTAAGGGATTCTATCACAGATGAGTACTTGAAATATTATTGCAAGTTGGCGTTAAGTTGCTTGCATGATGATGGGACTCAACGACCCTCAATGAGTCAAGTGGTTGGGGGTTTAGAGTTTGCATTGCAATTGGTAGTGAGTGAAGAAGATAGCCAATTTGGTATGACCCAAAAAGATAGGACATATATGAGTGATGAATGGAGTGACCTGCATTTTACGAGATCGCACACCTACAAGGAGAGCACAGTCTCAGCGAGGCTAGGTACTCGAGAACAGCCTTTCTCTGGGATTGGGAATCAAAGAACACGGTCGTATTCATGCCAAAACTTCAAAATTTATATTTAGCAGTTACATGGAACACCCTTTTATACATGTAAGTGTAGTGTAAACATATATAGTGTAAAACTAAATAATTTTTGCACAGCATAAAAGATGTTGTTTGATCATATCTTGAAATTTGAGTGCCAACTATGTTTTATTTTTTAGTGACTAAATAAGTGCTCATGTTTCTGTTACTTCTCATAAACAAAAAAAAGTATTTGTAACTTAACAACACACATTTGAGAGCCTTAACTCTAATACTTGAAATTTTTCCCCTATTATAATTTTTAAAACCACCGCCGGAGGCGTTCCCAAATAGCAACATAATCATGAATGACCATTAATCATAAAGAGAATAAGCCAAAACAAAACACAACATCTCAGCTTTCTTCAACTGTAAAGCACAATAATTATACAAAATATTGATATTATTTGAGTGACATGCAAAAATATTGAGAAAAACAGCCTAAAAATACAACATCAGATTTCTTCCTTGCAACTTGCCTATGCATTGTCCTTATCTCTTGCTGTTGCCATAGGATATACTTATTAGTGACAAGTTTTTCTCTAATCAATTAGGGTTATTTTTGCTTTTATTAATCATCAAACTTTGGCCTTTTTTACAAGTAACACTAGCAATATAACAAGTTTTTTTTTTGCAAAAATGCCTGTTATGAGTTGAGGGCATGAAACACCGATACCAACATGAACACCAGACACAACACTAATACCAATATGTTGACACTGATAATAATTGAAAAAATATAAATAATTGAATGCAATCAACCACACGTGTCTCTCTTATGTCCGAATATGACATGTGTAACGAACACATCTTCAATTTGAAGTGTAGGAGCTACATATAGGTTGGATATACAAGCTGGTTTTCCTAATTCGAACTCCAAAAAAGAAGGGGAAGAAGGAAACCTGTAACTTGCACACAATACTCTTTCATGATAAAGTAACTATACATTAAAATTTCGTGTTAGTGAAGCCTTAGCGTGAACGAAGCTTCACAAACAATTTAGGTAATGAATTTTCTCTCAAAGGATTGTTGAGATTTCTACCAATAACTTATGAAGAGCTTGAGGCTTTGAGAAGAAAGGAGAATGATCAGCGCCCTTTAAATGGAAAACCTTTTCTGGAGGGCTTGCATTTATCATGTTTTCTTGCAGTGCAGTAGGTATGGCATTGTCTTCAAGAGTTTTTATATAAAACCGCCTTACGGTTCTATATTTCACATCTGAAAGGGAAAGTTTCTCTAAAACTGGTGCGAATGGTACTGAACTCATCGAAACAGATGCTAATGCAACGTCCTGTATTTAAAGAGCAATGAACAAACAATGATGGTTAGGGAAAACTGATATAAGCACCATCTCAAGCTATTCAAAAGGAAATAACAATAGAATGTTTAGATTCCAAATCACATATTATTGCATTATGCAGTAATCAGTATATTTACAAATGCAGCACCTAAAATAGAGCGGGTACTTGGTGGGTTAGGGAAACATCTAACATAAACGATTTCATCACTTAGTATACTATATATCTTATTGTTATTATCCACAAGGGATATTATTTTCCTCAGGGAGCATGTTGCATATGTGTCATCTTAATGAGTGAGTGTCATCTTAATGAGTGAATAGGAAAACTAGTCCTCGACGCTTTAAGCATCGGTCAAAAATCAGCATACTATCTCTCATTTTGCTATTGTTCCCTCTAATTGCTACCTCATACAACCCAATTTACAATTTAGCCATCAGTTGTGGTTCCGATATAAACAATACTGACTCGGACGAAGGAATTTGGGTTGGTGATAATAATGATAACACAGAACTCTTTTCTTTCCTTGAGCCAAAAACAAAAAATCCATCTCTTAAATTGTCACTACCCCATGATTACCTTTCAAATATCCCAATTCCACTCAAAACCGCACGTATCTCGCTCTCAAATTTCACATACTCATTTCCTACCATCCCTAGTTGCCCTGTTTTTCTTCGCCTTCATTTTTACTCAACATCTTATAAAAACTTTGAACCCTCCAATGCACTTTTCTCTGTCAAACTAAACGACAATCTTACCCTTCTTAAAAACTTTCACCACAAAGTGATGATACAGGTATGTTTCGTTATTGGGAAAATGATTCTCCTCGTTACTTGGAGATAGAATATCCACAAAGTGTATCAAGTGATTTTGGAGATCATCTAAACTATTTAAACAATACCATTCCAAATTACACTGCACCAGAAACTGTATACTTAACTGCAAGAAATTATGGAAAGTATGTGACAGAGGATTATAATGTAACTTGGAATTTTGAGGTTGATTCTTCTTTTACATACATGGTAAGGTTACATTTTTGTGAGTTTGATCCGAATATCATAAATAAAGGTGATAGAATGTTTCAGATTTTTATAGATGATAATTTAGTTGAAGAATTAGCCGATGTGATAAGGTGGAGTAATGGTCGTATGGTTCCTGTTCATAAGGATTATGGTGTGACTATGTACTCTCAAAATGGAAGCTATCATACCCTAAATTTTGACCAAGGATTCCACGGACGCGCGTCGTTTGACTCTGGTCGATCTCATGATTCAGTGAAAATTTGGCAGAGAGGTATTTTAAAATTATCTAAAGAAAATTGTTTAGATCTGTCCAGTCTGAGCCCAATTGTTTTTAAATTTCACTACAGTTTTATTAATTACACTTCTGTTTTTACTTTCTGCATCTCTGCTAAAAGAAAATTATCTAAAGAACTTACAAAAATATTGTGTTTGTTTTAATTTTTATTTACTGTTTTTTATTTTATAATTGCCATTTTTATTTATAATCATCTCATGCATATTTTAATTTCTTGTCATTTTATTGTCATTAATTTTTTTAGTGTGTATAAATAGGAAATTGATGTAATTTATTTTGCGCATTTTTTTTATTTCTTATTATATTTCTCTTGAGACCATAGAGTGTATCTAGGAGGGTATGTAATAGTATAGTAACACACGCACCGACACTATGCCGCTTTATTTACCGCTTATTTTATTTTTGCTCCGTTACGTTAGTTTTTAACGTTAGTTTAGAAAAAATCATTTTCCCAAAAAAGATCAAATATGCAAAACTCCAAAAATATTTTCTTAAATAAACCTTGGTTTGTAACCCAAGTGTTTTTCCTTTTATTTTCTTAATCAAATGCTTAATTGAATTAACATTCATAATAGACTTGATTTCTTGTAATTAAAATTTGACCAACCTCACTTTATTTTTCTCTTATGCCTTGAGGCCTCTAATCTCTTCTTAAAACCTTTTTTTTTACAAAATTGTTAAAATTAATCCAACCCACCAAAAAGAAACTTTTTAGGTGAACTACATTGGTTTTGATCCCTTTTCTTTAAGGGTATGTAGGCATAGAATTTTTATCCTTCCAAATCAAATAAAAATAACAAAAAACATACTTCTTCTCCCTCCATTCTTTCACTTAGACTTTTAGGTAATAATTTTCAAATAAGCAATGAATTTAGCACAAGATAATTTAGGTAAGAGGTTCCTACGGAATACCGTAGACGCTTAGGGTGCTAGCACCTTCCCTTCGCGTAACCAACCCCCGAATCCAAAGTCTCGATAAGGGTTTTTACTCATTTTTTCCCTTCCCACGAATAAAATCGAGAGTTCACAGACGATTCAAATCAATTAATGGTTTGATATCCGAAAATCACGAGCACACTCTCAAATTGAAAGAGTTGATCTTTCAATCAAGCTTCAACCATTATCAAAATACAGTGGTGTCATATTGAATGGAATTGAGATTTTAAATATAAGTGACGAAAATCAAAATCTCACAAGAGCATTATCAAAATCCATTTATCTATCTCACCCGCATCAAATTTTTACAACCCAGTCGTCAAAAAAAGTTAAGATCACTGCTGTGATGGAAATTTCAGGCCTCGTGCTAGTAATCGTCGCGGGTATCACAATAATTTGGCTAAGGATAATGTTTCACAGTACCACGGTAGATAACTTGTCGAAGACAAAGAACACTAGGTTATCATCTTTGCCGCCCCATTTGTGCCGCTACTTTACAATTGCAGAGATCAGAGCAGCCACAAAAAACTTTGATGATGATTTCATCATTGGAGTTGGAGGGTTTGGCAACGTGTACAAAGGTTGTGTTGATGGATCAACACTTGTTGCGATTAAACGCCTCAAATCGGGCTCTCAACAAGGTGTCAACGAGTTCATGAACGAAATCGAGTTGCTCTCCCAGCTTCGCCACATTCATTTGGTGTCCCTCATGGGATATTGTAATGACAACACATAGATGATTCTGGTTTATGAATTCATGCAGCGCGGTACTCTCTGCGAGCATCTTTATGGTTCTAATAACCAGCCCCTACCTTGGAGGCAAAGGCTTGAGATCCTATTGGGTTCAGCAAGAGGGTTGCATTATCTTCATGCTGAGGTGAAACACAAAATAATACACCGCGACGTAAAGAGCACCAACATATTGTTGGATCACAAATGGGTAGCTAAGGTTTCCGACTTCGGGTTATCCAAGGTGGGACCGACAGGGATATCGACTACTCATCACGTCAGCACAATGGTGAAGGGGAGCCTTGGGTATTTGGATCCCCAATACTATATGCTCCAAAGGTTAACTCTAAAATCTGAAGTGTACTCGTTCGGTGTGGTGCTTCTTGAGGTGTTGTGTGCTAGGCCACCATTGGTTCGCGATTTGGATAAGAATACAACTAGTCTAGTTTGTTGGTTTAAAAGATGCTATGATGAAGGTGTGGCGATTGAACAAATAGTGGATCCATCCCTAAAAGATTCTATCACGGATGAGTGTTTGGAATATTATTGCAAGTTGGCGTTAAGTTGTTTGCATGATGATGGGACTCAACGACCTTCAATGAGTCAAGTGGTTGGGGGTTTAGAGTTTGTGTTGCAATTGGTGGTGAGTGAGGGAGATAGTCAATTTGGTACGACCCAAAAATAGAGGACATATATGAGTGATGAATGGAGTGGCTTGTATTTCACGAGATCCCACACCTACAAGGAGAGTACAATCTCAGCGAGGCCAAGTACTCAAGAACAACCTTTCTTTGAGATTGGGAATCAAAGAACACGGTTGTATTCATGCCAAAACTTCAAAACTTATATGTAGCAGTTACATGGAACACCCCCTCTATATATGTAAGTACAGTGTAAACATATATAAAGCAAAAACTAAATTATTTTAGCTCTACATAAAAGATATCGTTTGATCATATCTTAATACTATTTCAAGGTAAACCTTCCTATGTTTGATTATTTGAACTTATCATTAAGACTTAATTAAATTTTTAATAAAACGATATTTATCTTTTCCAGATTATGGCATGATAGACTCTTCACCATATAAACTAATTAACAGCTATAAAGTTTGCAGGATCAAGTTGGAGTAAAATTGATGATATGGTACATTTATAATTTGCTAAGATAGAAGTGTTATATTAGAGAGCACTAAGTACTTTTTTACATATATTTATCATAAGTGATTATTATGAAAAAATTATTTATTTTAGAAATTTGTTTTGAACGCGATTCAACTTCTACATGATCAATTAAAGATCCATAACTTAAATCCATCCAATAAGAAGAGTTGAGTAGAAGACGATGCAATCAAGTCAATGGTCGTTAACCAGCTTACTAGTGACAAAACAATCAATTTGTAGTATTTTCCTTATTATGTAATAACATTATTATTATTTTTAATTATTGTGGCATAATTTATTCATAGACTTTGTCAAGTCTTTTTCTCCCCGTGGTATCCCACTATTGCATGTTATTTATACACTAGGTGACTTCTAGCAAGTCTTCATCTATTATGTGGATTAAAAATGGCTGGTTAAAAAAATTAAATTTAGTCCTATATTCGTAGGACCTAATTATATATTTTTTCTATAAATACATCAACTTTTATATTTTCTTCTTCCGTACAGAAAAGAATTAAAAATCTTATCTACATATGTTTTCTCTTATAAATTATAGTTCTCGATTTTCAACCATAGACTCTCTGATTTAACAAAAATTTGTGTGACAACTGCCATCATGTCCGTTTTTTATATTCATTGGGCCTATGGTGAACCTACAATTTGGCGTTCAACTAATAAGTATATAACAAATTGAATTTCAAAGTTTGAAAATAATTTACTTGAAAATAATATTATTTTTTTAGGGGATATCCTGATATGGGTACGAAGTTTCCACCGTAGTGTTGTGATTAATCTTCGTCAACAACCTTGTGGGACATTCAAGGTGGGTTCTCCTAACCAAATTTTTTCATACATATGAGTCAGGAATCTAACCCCAGTCACATGTTTAAGGTGTCTAAGTCACTCCCCACTTGCACCAATCCATTGTTGGTGAAAATGATAGTTTTAATTATGTTAAGATGTAATCTAATAAAAACATCAAACTTTATAAAAAGAAAATTGAATTTTTTATTTAATATTCAAAAGCATTTAAGGTTGTTCGGGAGACTAGGGAGCGGAAATGGGCTAAACGTGTAGGGCTCACTAAGAGAAACAACACATTGTTACTCAAAATCCTAAGACAATGAGTTTATGGTTTTAATTGTTACATTTCTAATCGATGTGGGACATAATTGCTTACACTTAATCTTTTATTATAAAAGCTAGACTTGATGAGCTAGCATGTTTGCCCTAATCCCTTGCATTTTTCTCTCCTAAGCATGTAATTAGAGCTAATCTAATCTCACAACCATACACTTAATCAAAGCCGTTGATTCAAACTCTATTTTCAAACTCCTCACTTTCTCTCTCATACAGAAACTTCATAATGACAATTGATAACAATGTTAATCATACACATTTTCTCTTACGTAATTACGTAATTAATGTTAATCAACTCAGTGAACCACTTCCTTCATTTCAGCCGTAGATCTCATAATGTTAATTAGCTCAGTTAACCGGTCTTTGGGTATCTAGGCATGGTTTAACCACCCTCTACATTTCAACCGTAGATCTCATAACATTCCATGTATATTAACGGTACAACCTTCATCTATGCAATTAACATTAATGCAATTTATCTCTCCTCTCCAATGAAGAGGATTTATTGCTTCAAGAAGTGAATGGTCATTGCTATTTAAGAGGTTCTATATATTCATGTGAAATTTTAATTGTTCTAAGTCAGTCATGTAGTGTAAATTAATTAAGATTGAACACCTAAATATAATTAAGGCAATATTACATTATGGGTCCTTTATCTTATTTATTTGTAACACTTTGGTCCTTTGTCTTTATTTTTTTCCCGTTTAGGTCCTTTATCTCTCTTAAAAGCACATATACGTCTTTTTTCGCTTTTTTTTTTATTAAAAAATACATAATTTTATTTTTAAAAATATATTTTTATTAAAACTGAAAAAAAATCCAAAAATATGATGAAGATGTTCTTCCTTTGAATCTTCATCATCTTCTTTAAATAAAATAAAAAAATCTACTAAAATATATCTTCAAATATCGTGAATTAATGTTATATTCACCTAAAATCTTATTTTAAACACAAAAATCAAAACCTTAATTTCACAAATGTTGCAAGGCGGATGGTGGAGGCTTAGTCACTGGCGGAAGGGTTAGGCTTTACGAAAGTTAAGATTGTTCTGGAAACAACAAAATTGATGTGCAAAGCTGCTATCAATTTTGAGGTTATTTTTATGTCGGGCTTGAATATTGAGTTAGAAAATAATAATAATAATAATAATAATAATAATAATAATAATAATAATAATAATAATAATAATAATATACAGCTTTGACAATTTATATAACTATTTTTTTTTTTGTGATGAAACTAAATCTCTTTCTCTATAGGGGTTTGATTTTTGTGTTTAAAAGAAAATTTGAGGTGAATATAACATTAATTCATGATATTTGGAGATATATTTGTGTATAAATTTTTTTGATTCAATGAAGATTCAAAGGAGGAAGATGAAGATGATGAACATCTTCATCATATTTCTGGATTTGTTTCATTTTTAATAAAAAGATATTTTAAAAAATAAAATTATGTATTTTTTTTTAATAAAAAAATGAGAAAAATGATGTATATGTGCTTTTATAAGAGATAAAAGACCTAAGTGAAAAAAAATAAAGATAAAGGACCCAAGTGTAACAAATAAATAAGATAAAAGATCTCTAATGTAATCATTTCTATAATTAAATAAAAATTAAAAGTATTAAAAGTTACCTTATGATTATAATTGATTCTTTTTTTAGAAAAGAATTGACTCATTTATGACATTTAATGTTATCAATGTATATTACATTTTGATTGGTTGATATCATGTAAAATACCCTCTAAATAAGAGAGGGTAATCTAGAAAAAACCCTTTTTCTTCTACCTTAGTGGCAGATTTTCATATCAACAAAAAATACAGTAGCCAAACTGTCAATCAAGAATGTTAGATCTTAAGTCTACGAAAAATCTTACTGATTTCGCTCTTTACTCATGCAGAGGTAAGTGCATTTTTTATATGTGTTTGTGTTATAATTTGTTGACAGCAATTTTTCACAATTTTATTGAAACCATTCTTCTGCAGATGTTGCATTGAGGGAATATCACGTTTAAGACCCGGCATATATGATGTTGTTGAAACTAAAATGGCGCACGTATTATGTCAGTACCACCCAGACTAGGTATGCTCTACAACACATAATACGTATTCTAAGTGATAGGTTACTATTTCTTAAGGGGCGCTCCATTTTTTGAGCAAGCTAGTTTTGCAACTGAGAAATTATAGGTTTAGTTTGTTATTAGAAAAACAGATGTAGTTCCAACATTCAAAATCGTCAAACTAATAGAAATTATAGGTTGATACTGTTAAATTAAAATTTCCATAGGAATTATAGGTTTCGTTTGTTATTAGACAAACAAATGTTGGTGAGCATTCAAAATCCTGAAACTAATAGAAGTTATTATAAGTTGATATTGTTAAATTAAAATTTTCAGAGGAATTATAGGTTGAGTTTGTTTTTAAAAAACAGATGTTGTAAAGCAAAGAAAATCATGAAAATGATATAACTTATAGATTGATGTTGCTAACTATATATGTTTAAATTGTTGCGAATTATTCGTTTAACTTCTATTTGGATGGCAGCACGGGTCAAGAGTCTAGTTGATTTTCATTGTTTAAACAACCTAAAAAAGTAACTTTTTTCCCTAAAAAAAAAAGTAACTTTTGCATAGAAAAAGATGTAATTATTACTTCGAGACTACTTTAACTTGTATTTCCAAAACAAATATTTTTTTAACTTCTTAGATTTATTTAATAAATGATGTATTTAGTTTATAAGCAATTTTTTACATCATTTATTAAATAAATCTAAAAAGTCAAAATTTATTTATAATAGTGACCATTCCTTCTACAATACCCTCAAAAGTCAAAACACTTGCTAGTTGCTAACATGATCCTTTATAATTTGATCATGCAATGTTAACCGTGTTAAATAGGTGACACCGTGTTATTTATTACAAATAAGTTGATGTCCTCTTAAATAGGATTTATTCATCATTCACCAATATGTTGATCCTGCAAATTTTGAAAGACTAATGCTAAATATCGCGAGAGATTGTATCGAGAATGGACTGTGAATTGCACTGATTGACTACTACTATCATCCATTGCTGAAATAGCACTGCTCATTTTGAAAAGAGTTAGTGATGCTTAATCTGCAAATGAAGCATGGGAAAGCTGGGAGAAAGCTTATGCAGGTGCAGATGCAGACAAGGTTAGATTATAAACTCACAAGAGACGGTATGAATTACTTCAAATGAAAGAGAAGGAAGGTAACACTTATGAATCAAATGAAGAAAGACGGTCATTCTAAAACTAATCAGTTTGTTGTTGCAAATATCTTGAGACCTTTTTATTACTGTATTTTGGCACATCCTTTATGGCTTTGCACTTTTAGGTTTGTAAAGCTTTTCATGGCTAATATATTTTCTGTTTAGCATGTTTGCATATTTTGGGTTTGATTTGAGTGTTAATATATATATATATATATATATATATATATATATATATATATATATATATATATATGGGATTTGCTAGAACACACCCACTAATTTTTATGTGGGAGTGTTTTAGCAAGTTATAACTAAAAAGTTAATAAATACACCTTAAGGTGTATGTTGCTATAACACACCTTTTAGAAAAAGCAAGTGGGTGTGTTCTAGCAAATCCTATAAGCATTTGCTAAAATACACCCACTTAGTTTTTAGAAGGAGTATTTTAGCAAGTGAATAACTAAAAAGTGGTTAAATACATCTTAAGGTGTAGCTTTGCTAAAACACTCCCACATAAAAACTAGTGGGTGTGTTCTAGCAAACCCATATATATATATGTAAGGGCTTGAGTTTGAACCTGTACATCAACATTTAAAAATGTGAACTTCAGCCACCATGTTACTTACAAAAAAAAATGTTTAGTTTGATAAAATTATAATTTTTCTTTTAGTCATAGTTTTTCTAAATATGTGTGAACTGTGAAATAAATAAATATGTCACTCCAATATTGTAAAAAAAAATGAAGTGCATTAGTATTATTATTTCCTTCCTATGGTTTTCAATTGATAAAAAGAAATGAGTGTTTTCCTATCCACAATTATGTGATCCTAATTGCTCCCCAAGGAAATCATTTGACCATTTCAATGATCAGTCTCAAGTGCTGTTTTATGGAAATTTCCCTTCCTACTCAATGTATAAGATAATAATAAATAAAGCAACTTCTACGTACCATTCAAATTGATCTATTTTCTTCACACTCTTCTCACACAGATATGGCAAACTCCATAAACAAAAACATTTACACAAAAATGAGCATACTATCTCTCTTTTTGCTATTGTTCCCTCTAATTGCTTACTCATACAACCCTGATTACAATTTAGCTATCGATTGTGGCTCCCTAACAGACACTACTACCTTAGATAAACGAATTTGGATTGGTGAGAATATTGATAACAAAAATATCTTTACTTTCATTGAACCAAAAACCACGAACCCATCTCTTACAACACCACGTAGTTCCCTCTCAAATACTCAAATTCCATTCACAACCGCACGTATCTCTCTCTCATATTTCACATACTCATTTTCTAACATCACTACTTCCCCTGTTTTTAACCGCCTTCATTTTTACCCTACTTCGTATCAAAAATTTGAACCCTCAAATGCACTTTTCTCTGTTGAAGTAAACAACAAACTTACACTTCTTAAAAACTTCAATCCTTCACTTTGGATTCATGATGATGGGGAAACAATCACCAAAGAATATTGCATCCAAGTCCAACCGAATAAGAAGCTAAACATAACTTTCATTCCCAACAACACAAACCATTCAAATCCTTATTATGCTTTCATTAATGGAATTGAAGTTGTGTCTATGCCTTCTTTTCTCTATTACTCAAACCTCAATGCCCCAAATTATGACTTCAAATCACTTGACTCAGACAACAAAGCTCTGGAGACAGTTTATAGTGTCAACGTTGGTGAAAATCAAGTTCCACCAAACCTAGATACTGGTTTGTTTCGTAATTGGGATAACGATTATCCTCGTTACTTAGAGAAACAATATCCACTAAGTGTATCAAGTGATTTTGTAAATCATCTCAACTATAAAAACAATACAATTCCAAATTACATCGCACCAGAAGCTGTATACCTAACTGCGAGAAGTTATGGAATGAATGTCACAGAGGATTACAATGTAACTTGGAATTTCGAAGTTGACTCAACATTTACTTATATGGTCAGGTTACATTTTTGTGAATTTGATTGGCGTATCAAGGATAAAGGTGATAGAGTTTTCCAGATATTTATACATGATTTCTTGGCTGAACCAAATGCTGATGTGATTTCATGGAGCAATGCTCGTTTGATTCCTGTTCATAAGGATTATGTTGTGACTATGCACTCTGAAGAAGGAAGCACTCAAATTGAAAGAGTTAATCTTACAATCAAGCTACAGAGAGCAACTAACCACACAAAATACCGCGATGTCATATTGAATGGAATCCAGATTTTAAAAGAAAGTGACTACAACGACAATCTCGCAGGATCAATAACAAAATCCATTGATCAGGAATTTTCAACCCAATCACCAAAAAAAATTAAGATCACCATAGCGATTGTTGCGACGATTGTAGTTTCCAGCCTCTTGCTAGCAATGATCGTAGGCAACACATTTTTTTGGCTAAGGAAAAAGCTTCATATTGTCATGAAAGATAGCTCATCAAAGACAAAGAACAAAGGGTCGTCATCTTTGCCACCACATTTGTGTCGCTCCTTCACAATCGCAGAGATCAAAGCAGCCACAAATAACTTCGATGATGTTTTCATCATCGGTGTTGGAGGATTTGGCAACGTGTACAAAGGTTGCATCGATGGATCCATGCCTGTTGCGATAAAACGCCTCAAATCTGGCTCTCAACAAGGTGCCAACGAGTTCATGAATGAGATCGAGTTACTCTCCCAGCTTCGCCACATTCACTTGGTATCCCTCGTGGGATATTGCAATGATGACACAGAAATGATTTTGGTTTATGAGTTCATGCAACACGGTACTCTGTGTGAGTATCTTTATGGTTCTAATAACCAGCCCTTACCGTGGAAGAAGAGGCTTGAGATTCTATTGGGTTCCGCGAGAGGGCTGAATTATCTTCATGCAGAGGTGAAACACAAGATAATACACCGTGACGTGAAGAGCACCAACATATTGTTGGATGAGAAATGGGTGGCTAAGGTTTCTGATTTTGGATTATCGAAAGTGGGACCGACAAGGATGTCTACAACCCATGTTAGCACGATGGTGAAGGGTAGCCTAGGGTATTTGGATCCAGAATATTATATGCTCCAAAGGCTAACTCTAAAATCTGATGTGTACTCATTCGGTGTGGTGCTTCTTGAGGTGTTGTGTGCTAGACCACCTTTGGTTCGTGATTTGGATAAGAATACAGCAAGTCTAGTTTGTTGGTTTAAAAAATGCTACGATGAAGGTGTGGCAATTGAACAAATAGTGGATCCATTCCTAAGGGGTTCTATCACAGAGGAGTGCTTGAAATATTATTGCAAGCTGGCGTTGAGTTGTGTGCATGATGATGGGACTCAACGTCCATCAATGAGTCAAGTTGTTATAGGTTTGGAGTATGCGTTGCAAATGGAGGTGAGTGAAGAAGGTAGCCAACAATTCTCGCAGTTTATGAGTGATCAAGAGTGTGACCAACATTTCGAAAGATCCCACACCTACAAGGAGAGCACAGCCTCAGCGAGGGCAAGTACTCAAGAACATTTTTTCTCGAATATTGTGAATCCAAGACCACGATCATATTCATGTCAAAACCTCAAAGTTTACATTTAGCAATTAATATGGAACAACACTTTATATATGTATAGCGTAAACATGTAATATCAAAACTAAATAATTTTAGCACTTAGCAAAAAGATGTTGTTTGATCATGTCTTGAATTTTCTAGTAAGTAAGGCCTTCATATGTTTGATTAATTGAACTGATGATTATGATTTTATTAAAGTTTTAAAAGAATTGATGTCTAATTTTTTAGCATATGGTATGAGAGACTTTCACAACTATAAACTAATAGTCAGATAAAATTTGCAGATCCAATACAGTTGGAGTATAATTGAATATTGAAGTTAAATATATGATCCATTTAATAAATTTAGGGTTAATAGTGTTTTTCACCCCTGTAATATAGGCTATTTCCGGTTTTCGCCCTTATAAAATTTTCGATTTGATTTCTGTCCTTGTAAAAAAAAAAAATTTCCGGAATACCCCCCTACTCCCTCCAACTCAGCAAATCAGCCTATGTGGCGCTGACATGGAATTTATTTTTCTTTTTTTTTCACTTGCCACGTGTATAATTCGTTTTTTTTTTTAAATTGTGAAATTTTAATTTCGTTTTTTAATTTTAATTTTAAAAAACTCAATTTTTTTTTAATTATCTACATCAGATTTTATTTTTAAAATATTTGAAAATTAATTTTCAAAAATAAAAAAAATATTCAGATTTTTTTCCAAAAAATTTAAAAATCGAAAAAGAAAAAATTCAAATATTAAAAAAATCAGAAAAAACGATAAGATTTTTTTTGAATTTTTCGGTTTTATTTTAAATTCGAATATTAAAAAAATCAGAAAAAATATTCGATTTTTTTTAAAGATTCTGGAATTTAATTTTCAAAATAAAAAAAAAAGTTAAATTAGAAGAAACAAATTCGAAATTTTTTTAAAAAAGTCATTTTTTTTTTTTATGGAAAATATATTTTTTTTATTAATCTGGATACAATTTTTTTAAAAATTCAGATTTTATTCTAGATTTTTATAAAATCATTTTTGAAATTAAAATTTAAAAAAAATCATTTTCTAAAATTTTAAAAAATTCTAAAAAATCATATTTTTAATATTTTTTTAATATTTCTAAATTTTTGGAAAAAAATCCGAATATTTTTTTTTATTTTTGAAAATTAATTTTCAAATATTTTAAAAAATAAAACAATTAAAACAAAAATTGAGTTTTTTAAAATTAAAATTAAAAAACGAAATTAAAATTTCACAATTTTTTTAAAAAAAAAACGAATTATACACGTGGCAAGTGAAAAAAAAAATTCCTTGTCAGCGCCACATAGGCTGATTTGCTGAGTTGGAGGGAGGAGGGGGATATTCCGGAAAAAAAAAAAAAAATTTACAAGGACAGAAATCAAACCGAAAATTTTATAAGGGCGAAAACCGGAAATGGCCTATATTACAGGGGTGAAAAACACTATTAACCCATAAATTTATTAGTAGCGTTAGATTACCAACTAGATTGGATTTAGCAGAAGAGATTAGACTCACAATATAGCGAACCAAGATTTAAATTTCTAGTGAGAATACTACTAAAAACGTGCTTCATAGCGGCGGTTATTTTGAAGAGGTTTCATAAAACTCCCTCAAATTGGTTTAAAAAGTGACACTCCTCTTTGGTAAGGTCATCATTCCACGACAGTTTAAATCCCCCGCAATTTTGAAGCAAATTTTACCCTTTGTTTATTCTGCCGTTTGTTTTCTCGGTTGCGCGTTTTGGTTTTTTTTTTTTTCCATTAGTTTTTTTCTTTCTTTCTTGAATTTGAAAACACATATTTAGTGTCTACGGCTCGAATAGAATATCTATAGTGATCAATAATGGATTGGCCGAAGTGATCAAGTGTTCGATCCCCGACTCTTACGTATAAAAAAAATCTATTTATAATGGAAGATCCAACTTATGTGCTCCACCTATTCTCCGAAAGAGATTAATCACTACTACATGACGGTGGAAATTTCGTATTGATAAAATGATAACAAAAAAAACAAACTATCTCTTGTGAAAGGAATCTAAAAAAAATATTAGAATGATTTTTGTAAACAAAATTAATTTATACATACTAGTATATTTTGAGAATTTGAGTTGGAGTTAATTCAATCTTTTATCGATCCGAAGTTGTAAGGTAAATGATACGTTTTATAAAGGAAAAAACATAACAATATTAGGCATGCATCTAATTTGAGACTCTCAATCCGTAACTTAAAACCAACCAATAAAATTAAGAAGATGATGTAGTCAAATTTCCTCTAAAAAGAGAGGATGTAATCAAGTCAATGGTCGTCAACTAGCTAAGTAGTGACAAAATAGTCAATTTATGGTTTTTGCCTTATTATGTATAGTGATGGCACCATATTTTTTTATTTATTATGGCATTATTTATTCAAAGACTTCATAAAGTCTTCGTCTCCTCGTTGTATCCCACTATTACATGTTATTATATGAGTGGTGATAGATGCAAATTCATAAGTGGCATACACATTTAAAACTCCACATAAATATGTGATGTGTGGCCTACGGACAGCAATTGAGTGACATAGAGTTTGGTGACATTGGTCAATCACAATGTCACGATGCTTGTGAAAGAGAGAGAGAAACACAAGCATTGTAGCATTGTGATTGACCAATGTCACCCAACTCTATGTCACCCAAACACTTTATCTCTCTTCCTTTTCATCCATCTCTCTCCTCTCAAATATACATGCTATTCATTCAATTAGCCATAACATGCTTCCTAATATGTGGCACTTCTCCTCAACAATTAAACATAACGAATTCGACATATTCATAACACAAATAAACCAAAATATATTCGAAATGCAGGTAAGCAAAAAATATAGTTGTCTTACAAAATAAAGTCTAAGCATCTCAGCCAAGCCAAAATCAAACAAACAGCAAAAGTTATAACTCGCTGAAATCTTCAGAGGCAGATTTTTTTTTAATTTAAAAAAAAAAAAACATTATTAGAAATGTCCGTCTCAATAGAACGCAATTATATACCTTAGAGACGGAGTTGTTTCGTTCTAGCAACATCAATGAGCGACGGTTTTTTATAGTTAGCGACATAATTATTTCATCTTCGGTCAGAGACGAAATTTTTTCCATCTTCAATCGGAAACATAATTTTTTCGATTCCAATCAAAGACGGAAATATAAAATCCATATCTAACAAGCTTAGTGACGACGACATTAACAACGGAACTTGATCCATCTCCAATTCCGTCTCTAACAAGCTTAGTGACAAATTTTGCAATTTAGAGACAAATATCTCTCGTCTCTATTTTAAATTTTTCTCGTAGTGAAATTGTAAAACTCACTTTAGTTTAAATTATGAAAACTCTAGTGTGGGTTTTGTGCAGTAACAAGCAAATACGGTTGCCCATGAGTTAGCTTAGGCGGTCCCATTATCACTTAGTTTTCATATATTGGTTAACAAACCAAATTGTATTGAACATATTTTGATTAAAAATGTTACAAGTCCTTTCCCCTCAAAAATAAAGGTTTGCTAAGACGGACCCATTATCAGCTAGTTTCCAGAAATTAGTTAACATATCAAATTGTATTGAACATATTTTGATTAATGAAATGTTGTAAGTCTCTTTTTCGTGTATTAAGAACACTTAAGTTCCCTTGCTAATTCATGTGCAGTGTTAGCAAGAAGTGACTGTTGTATCCTGAAGAGTACTAGCTATGAGACCAACAACATCGGGTAACTTATATTTGGTAGCGAAAACTCTTAAGCTCAATGCATTGGCACGCCTTAGTTCATAAGATCAATAAGTTTTCAATACTCTATTTATTTTATTTATATTAAATTTATTCCTGCTAATATTTCTCTTTGATTTACTATTTAATGATAATTCTATATTTCCAACACTTCTATTTTGGTTCGGGGTAGATGGAGGGGAGAGGAGAGGAGGAAATGTTGTTAATCATATGTGTTGGTTCAATTTTGAAGAGGGAATAAGTGGGACACAAAATCTCTCACAAACTCAATATTTGCTCCCCGAAATTGGGTCTTTTTTAATGGGAGGGGAGGTAAGCTATTACAATTTTAGTGATGTTGATTGAGTTAACCTTAATCATATTTTAAAATTCAATTTTAGCCAAGAGAAAACGCAGTTGGGTAGGTGTGGTGGTATTGCCTTGGAATCTTAGAGTTGAATGTGCTACTCTTCAAACTCTCATGTTCAAATCCCAATTCTTCCAAGTAAAAATTTAGTTACACTCAATATAAACTGAGAAAGTAAAGGCAATGTGTCAAATTAGTAATGGTGAAATGAGTAGAAATGTATTAAGAATTAGTTTTCAAAGTTTTCTCTTTTTTCACTCTATCTATCCTGTCCATCAACTTATTTTGAAGTTGATTCTGGTTTTACTTATATGGTAAGGTTACTTTTGTGAGTTTGATTGACATATAAAGAATTCAGGTGATACAGTTTTTCATATGTTTATAGATGATATTTTGGCTGAACATTATGCTGATGTGATTGCATGGGCTGGTGCTCCCTGTCAATAAGGATTGTGCTTGTTCATATGTACTCTCAAGGAGGAAGGAATCAAATTGAAAGAGTTAATCTTTCAATCAAGCTTCAACGATTATTCCAAAATTGATATCATGCGGGAAGGATATGTCCGTCTGGAGAAAGACTCATTGCCACAATTTAAAGCGCGATATTGACAATTGTTGCAAAGAAATGCAAGACACGCGGCTGCAAGCTACTGGTGAGGACCAAACTCGCATGTTTGAGCTAAGGAAACGCTTGCAACGGCTGATGTCCTAAGACGATGCCTATATTGGCGTCAACGTGCTAAAGCACACTTGTACAAGGATGGTGATAGAAATACAAAGTTTTTTCATGCATCGGCAACAGCTCGGAAAAAGTTAAACCGTATAACCTCTCTTGATGATGATGTAGGAAATAAGGTTACTAGTGAACAAGGTTTGCAAGAAGTAGCGCAGAATTATTTTGTGAATATTTTTCAACAGCAGGATAGTGATTTTTCTTCTGTCATAGATGTTATTAATCCGTCTATCTCTGTTCATGATTATATTATTCTCACGACACCTTTTACTAAGGCCGAGTTTCGAGATGCTATTTTCTCTATGCATCCGGACAAGTACTCCGGCCCTGATGGCTATAGTCCGGGTTTTTACCAATACTTTTGGAATTTATGCAGTGATGACATTTTTAGGAATGTTGTGGTTGGCTAGACACGGGACAGTTTCCCCCTGATTTAAATATTACTAACATTGCCCTTATTCCAAAAGGTTCTACGCAGGTTAGCATGAAAGATTGGCGGTCAATAGCACTGTTCAATGTGCTATATAAAATTGTTTCTAAAGTACTAGCGAACAGGTTGAAGAATGTATTATCTCAGTGCATCTCTGACAATCAGTCCACGTTTGTTCCCGGACGTTCCATTCTGGACAATGCTATGGCATTTGGCGAATGCTCCGGATACCCTTGCATCTACTTCAGCTTCTCAGCATGCTATGGTTGCGCATACGGGGGCCTCCACCTCACACCAACACAACATGATCTTGTGGCAGCCTCATATGCCAGGTAGATATAAATGTAATATCGACGCAACTTTTTCTTCTCATCATAACCGCATAGGTATTGGCATTTGTGTTCGCGACTCGGAAGGTATTTTTGTTATGGCCAAGACTATTACATATCCTTGTACTGTTTCGGTGGATGTGGGAGAAGCTTTAGGGCTGCACTCTGCTTTGCAAT
This sequence comes from Medicago truncatula, assembly GCF_003473485.1. Lineage (NCBI taxonomy): Eukaryota > Viridiplantae > Streptophyta > Magnoliopsida > Fabales > Fabaceae > Medicago > Medicago truncatula. The sequence goes on along the minus strand of NC_053048.1, from coordinate 4,898,967 downwards.
GGCTGAGTGATATGCTGATTGATAACATCGACTTTGCAACATACTCTAAATTAACAGTTGATGCATTCCTTTCTACCAGGAACGACTTGTCTGAATTTGGTTGCATTATTTTTTCCTGTCGTTCTTTGTTTCGCAATTTATTTTCTAACTCTAGGATGGAGTTTGTTAAGCGACAAGCCAACGCGGTTATTCATGCTCTTGCACGAGAGGTCACGTCTTTAGTTAATCCCGCCGTTTATTATGATATACCAACTTGTATTGAAACTATTATTATTAATGAAATATTGTAAGGACGTTTCCCTTAAAAATAAAATAAAAAATCAAGCTTGAACGAGTACAGAAGCTATCTACACAAAATACGCTGATGTGATATTGAATGGAATAATGATTTTTAAAATAAGTAATAAAAAAAAAAACCCTCGCAGGACCAATATCAAAATTCATTGATCTTACTTATCCTAAAATCTTCATTATAACATCACTTTTCTCTCCTTCGTGTTGAATTATACAAACCGTTTAATTTTCTTTTTTTGTTTAAAATTTCATCTTTCCTTTTCTACACATACTTTTCTTGTGTGAATAAAACCTACACATACTCAAATAGAGATAAATAAAGGATACCTAGAAATTATAGAGAAAAGACAAATAAAAGGGAATCAAAGAAAGAAAAAAGAACAAAAAAACAAGAAATTATATTCCTTGCGACTGTGAATGATTAACCTTGCGACTTTGTTCAAAAAAAAAATCAAATTTAACCTTGCGACTAATGTCGCAAGTGTCGCAAGTGAACTCCTACCACTCATTCGTTTTAAATTATCCCTATCATCCAAAGGAAAGTTTGAAGATTTCAAACTTGCAACTAATTTTGTGGCCAGTCATTGGTGCTGTTTCTTAATAAATTTACAAAAATTTTATTCCTGCGTATAAAAGGTTCCTGGAATAGAAATTTTTTACCACCGGAAAGAGTGAGAATAAAATTCTCATAAAAATGAGAATAAATTTATGTGTAACTTGTCTATTAATCACCCTATTTAAAGGTTCTTGAGAATATTGTAATGTTAACCAAACATATTTTTTTTTAAATAATAAAATAAAATTGAAAATTCGCATCTTATATCCAATTCCACTATACCAAAATAATTTAAGTAGGACTTCTGGATCACTTTCTTTTCCTTTATAACATATATTTGCTTATATCCAATCCCAATAATATATATTTGATTATAAAAAAAATAAAAAATATTTTTCCGTATGGTTTTGAATTATAAAACAGAAATGAGAGTTTTCCTATCTCCACAATTACGTGATCCTAATTGCTTCCCAAGGAGATCATTTGACCATTTCAATGATCAGTCTCAAGTGTTGTTTTATGGAAATTTCCCTTCCTACCTCTAAATGTATCAAATCTAATAATAATAAATAAATGCAACTTCTACGTACCATTCAAATTAATGTATCTTCTTCACTCTCTTCTCACACAACTATGGCAAACACCATAAACAAAAAAAATTACACAAAAATCAGCATACTTTCTCTCATTTTGCTACTGTTCCCTCTACTAGCTACCTCATACAATCCAATTTACAATATAGCCATTAGTTGTGGCTCCTCAACGAACACTACTGCCTTAGATAGTCGAATTTGGGTTGGTGATAATAATGATAACACAAAACTCTTTACTTTCATTGAACCAAAAACCACTAATCCATCTCCTAAAACATCACTTAAATCCCCAAATTTCACAGTTCCATACACACACGCACGTGTCTCTTTCTCAAATTTTACATACTCATTTTCTAGCATCACTGTTTCCCCTGTTTTTCTTCGCCTTTATTTTTACCCTGCATCGTATCAAAATTTTGAACCCTCAAATGCACTTTTCTCTGTCAAAGTAAACAACAATCTCACCCTTCTTCAAAACTTCAACCCTTCACTTTGGCTTCATCATGATGAGAATAATATCATCAAAGAGTATTGCATCCAAATTAAAACAAATGAGAAGCTAAACATAACTTTCATTCCCACATCAAATGTTAGTTATGCTTTCATTAACGGAATCGAAGTTGTGTCTATGCCTTCTTTTCTCTATTACACAAACCTCAGTGACCAAGATTATCGTATCAAGTTAGATGGCTCTGAAGATATACCATACCAAATTCTTAATGACAAAGCTTTGGAGATGGTTTATAGAGTCAACGTTGGTCGAATTCAAGTTCCACCAAACCAAGATACAGGTATGTTTCGTAATTGGGACAATGATTATCCTCGTTACTTGGAGAAACAATATCCGCTAAGCGTATCAAATGATTATGAACATCATCTAAACTATTTAAAAAATGCCATTCCAAATTACACTGCACCAGAAGCTGTTTATTTAACTGCAAGAAGTTTAGAAATGAAATTATTGGTATCAAATGGTTTTGGTGTGTCTAGTAGTTGGGAAAATGATTTCAATGTAACTTGGAATTTTGAGGTTGATTCTGGTTTTACTTATATGGTAAGGTTACATTTTTGTGAGTTTGATCCGGATATAACAAATAAAGGTGATAGAGTCTTTCAGATATTCATAGATAACACTTTGGTTGAAGAAAAGGCGGATGTGATAGGGTGGAGTGGTGCTCGTATGGTTCCTGTTCATAAGGATTATGCAATGTCTATGGACTATCAAGAAGGAAGCTCTCAACTTGAAAGAGCTAATCTTTCAATCAAGCTTCAACCATTGACAGAATACAATGGTTTCATATTGAATGGAATCGAGATTTTAAAAATAAGTGACAAAAATAACAATCTCGCGATTGCAGTTTCAACCCAATCGTCAAAAATAACTAAGATCACCCCACTTGTGGCTATTGTTGTTGTGACTTCAGTTTCTGGCCTTGTGCTAGCAATTTCCATGGGTATCACTGTTTTTTGGATAATAAGAAGGTGTCATAATGTCATGGAAGATAATTTATTGAAGACAAAGAACGGGGAGTCTTTGCCGCCCCATCTGTGCCGCTCCTTTACAATCGCAGAGATCAAAGCAGCTACAAACAACTTCGATGATGCTTTTATCATCGGAGTTGGAGGGTTTGGCAACGTGTACAAAGGTTGTGTTGATGGATCCACACTTGTTGCGGTTAAGCGCCTCAAATCGGGCTCTCAACAAGGTGCCAACGAGTTCATGAATGAAATCGAGTTGCTCTCCCAGCTTCGCCACATTCACTTGGTGTCCCTCGTGGGATATTGCAACGATGACACAGAGATGATTTTGGTTTATGAGTTCATGCAGCACGGTACTCTTTGTGAGTATCTTTATGGTTCTAATAACGAGCCACTACCTTGGAGGCAGAGGCTTGAAATTCTATTAGGTGCCGCAAGAGGGCTGAATTATCTTCATGCTGAGGTGAAGCACAAAATAATACATCGTGACGTGAAGAGCACCAACATATTGTTGGATGAAAAATGGATAGCTAAGGTTTCCGACTTCGGGTTATCCAAGGTGGGACCTACAGGGATATCGACTACCCACATCAGCACAATGGTGAAAGGAAGCCTTGGGTATTTAGATCCTGAGTACTATATGTTCCAAAGGCTAACTCTAAAATCAGATGTGTACTCGTTCGGTGTGGTACTTCTTGAAGTGTTGTGTGCTAGGCCACCTTTGGTTCGTAATTTGGATAAGAATACTGCTAGTCTAGTTTGTTGGTTCAAAAGATGCTACGAAGAAGGTGTGGCGATTGAACAAATAGTGGATCCATTCCTAAGAGATTCCATCACGGGCGAGTGTTTAGAATATTATTGCAAGTTGGCGTTAAGTTGTTTGCATGATGATGGAATTCAACGACCCTCAATGAGTCAAGTGGTTGGGGGTTTAGAGTTTGCGTTGCAATTGGTGGTGAGTGAGGAAGATTACGACGTTTGTACGACCCAAAAAGAGATAACATGCATAAAAGGCCTACGGTTCTCGCAATCTATGAGTGATGAAGGGAGTGGTATGCATTTCGCAAGATCCCAGACTTTTAAGGAGAGCACAATCTCAGCGAGGTCAATTACAAAAGAACATCTTTTCTCTGAGATTAGGAATCAAAAAAGACGATCGTATTCATGTCAAAACTTCAAAGTTTATATTTAGCAGTTAATATGGAACACCACCTTATATATGTATAGCGTAATGTAATATCAAAACTAAATAATTTCAGTACTTAGCGAAAAGATGTTGTTTGATCATATCTTGAATTTTCTAGTAAGTTAGGCATTCATATGTTTGCTTAATTAATTACACTTTTGGTCCTCGTGTTTTGGCCTACTCACACTGGTCCTGTCCTTTTAAAACAGAACAAAACGGTCCTTCAATTATCATTTTTGTTGCATATTTCGTCCTACGTCCTATTTTCAAACTCTAGAAACGCAGAGAAATGACAGTTTTAGGCGGTTTTAGACATACCTCTATGCTCAACCATGAAATCAATAAGGAATAAAACATGTGGGCACAAGAAATCTATTCTATTCAGCACACTATCGGAAAAAAAAAAAACCTAATTAGTAACATATCTTAGAAATTAGGATTTTTTTGTTAGTGTGTTGAATAAAGTCGATTCTTTGTACCCACATGTTTTTTTCCTTGTTTATTTCATGGTTGAGCATAGGGGGCAGGTCTAAAACTATCATTTCTCTGCATTTTTGGAGAATAAAATGGGGGGTAGGACGAAAAATGCAACAAAAATGATAATTGAATGACCGTTTTGTTATGTTTCAAAAGAGCAGGACCAGTTTCGTGAGTAAGCCAAAACACGAGGACCAAAAGTGTAATTAAACCTTGAATTTATTATGATGATTTGATTATAGTTTTAAAAGAATTGGTATCTATTTTTAAGTATATGGTATGAGAGACTTTTACAACTATAAACTACTAAACAAATAAAATTTGCAGATCCAATACAGTTGGAATATAATGGAATATTGAAGTTAAATATATATGATCCATTTAATAAATTTATTAGATTTATTAGATTACCAACTAGAGTGGGATGGGTTTATCATAAGAGATTAGACTCTCACAGTATAGCGAACCAAGATTTAAACTTCGGCTTTGAGAGATACATATATTTTATGTCTTGTACGACTCGAATAGTATTATCTCTAGCGACCAATAATGGTTGGCCGAAGGGGTCAAGAGGTCGATCATCGGTGCTTTTGAATAGAAAATATCCAGTTACAATGGGAGAATTCAACTTATGTGTCATACATATTCTACGACAGAGATTAATCACTGCTACACGGTGGTGGAAACTTCGTACAGATAAAATGATAACCAACAAAAAAACAAGAATAATCTCTAATGAATTGAATCTATAAAAAAAATAAAAAATAAAAATAGAATGATTTTTGTAAACAAAATTAATTTATACTTAGTATATTTATGTAATCAAGTCAATGGTCGTTAACTAGTGACAAAATAGTCAATTTATAGTTTTTTCCTTTTTATGTAGTGATGGCACCATATTTTTAATTTATCGTGGCATTATTTATTCAAAGACTTCATCAAGTCTTCGTCTCCGCGTTGATCCCACTATTGCATGTTATTATATAGATGACTTCTAGCAGGCAAAGCATATTGTGTATATTTATTTATTATATTATGTGGATAGGAATATTGCAGGACCAATATCAAAATTCATTGTCATGGGTATCATTGTTTTTTTGGCTAAGGAGTACTAAAAGGATCATATACAATGAGAGAGGTGTCAAGTGTCCCGCATTGGATAATATATGATTTGAACATGTGTTTATAAGTGGTAATGTACCGCATTTTCGAATTGATTTTGGCAGCTCAGTCCAAATTCTAAAAGCATTTCATGTGGTGAATTCTACCAAATGTTATTTTGGGGTCTTATTTTGCCATATTATATCTTGAAACAACTAGATCACTCATTTTTAATGGTGAATTCTAAAGAACTTATATTTGGTCTGAAACTATAATCTTGCAAATTAATTGGCCTCTTTAATATTTTTCATTTAATTCCTAATAAGTAACTTTCATTCAAACAACAGTGTTGGAAACTCCAGTCATAATATCTTCTTTGAGTTCCCATCTTGGCAAACTCAGTGTTGGAAATCCTCCACCAGAGGTGCCCTAATATTTGTACCAGAACCATTGAATCACTTTCAATCAAGTTACCGATATCGAACCACTCGCCGAATGAAGAAAACAATGGTTGGAGGAATGTTGTTTGGTGTGTGAGCAATGTTCCACAAATCGCGTGTCAACTCGGCGAGTTTACCGAGTTTACGTGTTTAGGTGCTAAAAACGTGTTAACTCGGAGGTAAACTCAATTTCTGGTAAAATCGGAAATTTTGACGAGTTTGACCGAGTTAACACTCAGTAAACTCATGTGAAATCGGGCGAGTTTACCGTTTTTACGAGTTTACTCCTGTATTTTTTTTCCTTCAAAAATGGCCCATTGTTTTTGGCCCATTTTTTTCAAGCCCAAATGAAAACATATTTACTTTCTAGCTTTACAACACGTTTCAACTTACTGAAGTGAAACATTTCATATCATTTTCTTTGAGTTTTCAAGAACAGGGGAGCGAATGAAACATTAGGTTTCCAAAGATGAAGATATAAATGAGAATGATGTTATGGAACTTTAGAAGATTGACCTTTCGAAGAAATTACCTAGTTTGTTTTTTGGATAGTTTTATTCTCAAGTTTATAAACTTGTGAAACTTTCTTTTTGGGATGGGTAGACTTTAGAGACTTATGAAACCTATGCTTTTGTGTGTTAATTTTTCTATTTTGATACTAAGTTAAGCATACCACTTTTTTATGGTGGTTTGGTTTACTTTGCATATATAAGTCTATATTTTTCACTATTGATCTTTTTACAGTATTATATTAGCTTACATATGTATGCATATAATAAATTGTATAAAATTTCAATTTTAGGTAAACTCGTACGAGTTTACGATTCGAGTTTACGAGTCGAGTTTACCTAGCTAAAACGAGTTGAGGTAAACTCTCGAGTTGCAAAACCTTGTGTGTAAGTTTTCTTATCCGCTGTTGATCCAAATTTTCATAGTTGGATATTATATTTGGTTGTAAGAAAGAAAGCTAGATCTGTTTATTATTTGTTCTCCATTATAACATCACTTTCTCTCCTTCGTGTTGAATTATACAAACCGTTTAATTTACTTTCTTCGTTTAAAATGAATTTTCCTTTTCTATATTAAACTTCTGCACATACTTTTTGTGTGAATAACACATACTCAAATAGAAACATATTTTTGAGTAGATTTTTCTACGCTCAAGTGTACTCCTACCACTCATTCGTTTAAATCTCCCTAATCCCTATCAAAGGAAAGTTTGACGATTTCAAAGTTGTGACTAATTTCGTGGCCACTGCCTATTGATGTTGTTTCTTAGTGATTTCCCTATCTGCTAATACGTTTTAGAAAATAATTCCCTATTTGATGGCTACAATTTAATTATTTGAAATTCGAATTTAGGATATGATACATTATACCATATATTTTTATCTCTATCTTTCATTTACAATTTTCATCTAATCCATAACATGGACTTAAAAAATAATACACCAACACAAGCACGTGTTATTTTGTTTAAATTAAACTATCGCATTGGCTAATAACAAATCTTTGTGAGAATAGACCATCATTTTTTTTTATAGAAAGAATTGTTCATCTTTAATGGAGTCTCTCATTCCAATTACATTTTCGTCATCCATAAAGTTCGAATCCAAAACTTTGCTTAAGAATTCTAATCCAATTCCACTATACCAAAATAATTTAGATAGGACTTCTGGATCACTTTCTTTTCCTTTATAATATATATTTGCTAATATCCAATCCTAATAATATATATTTGCTTATAAAAAAAATTAAAAAATATTCTTTCGTATGGTTTTGAATTATAAAACAGAAATGAAAGTTTTCCTAGAAAAATGTTACATGAACACCTTTTATTCATACACTCAATTGTACACCCCATATATTATGGATATTTTGGTAAGTTCATCTCACAACCATACTTTATCTTCTATTTGTGTGGGGTCTAGGTTACCACGTGTCAGAATCTTGTATGGATGTAAAGGGTGTATTGTCACGTAGGGTGGTACATGTATCACCACTCTGTTTTCCTATCTCAAAGGAGATCATTTGACCATTTCAAAGTAATGGATTTGTTGATCACTCTCAAGTGTTGTTTTATGGGAATTTCCTTTCCTACCTCTCAATGTATCTAATCTAATAATAATAAATAAATGCAACTTCTACGTACCATTCAAATTAATGTATCTTCTTCACTCTCTTCTCACACAGCTATGGCAAACTCCATAAACAAAAACATTTACACAAAAATCAGCATACTATCCCTCTTTTTGCTACTTTTCCCTTTAGTTGCTAACTCATACAACCCTGATTACAATTTAGCCATCAATTGTGGCTCCTTAACCGACAATACTGCCTTAGATAAACGAATTTGGGTTGGTGATAATATTAATAACAAAAATCTCTTTACTTTCATTGAACCAAAAACCACAAACCCATCTTTTAATGTACAAGCTAATTCCCTCTCAAATATCCAAGTTCCATACACACACGCACGTGTTTCTCTCTCAAATTTCACATACTCATTTTCTAGCATCACTAATTCCACTGTTTTTCTTCGTCTTCATTTTTACCCTACATCTTATCAAAACTTTGAACCTTCCAGTGCAATTTTCTCTGTCAAAGTGAACGACCTTACCCTTCTTAAAAACTTCAACCCTTTGCTTTGGCTCTATTTTGATGACGAAAAAATCACCAAAGAATATTGCATACAAATCAAACCAAATGAAAAGTTAAACATAACTTTCATTCCTAACAGCATAAACCAATCAAATCCTTGTTATGCTTTTATTAACGGGATCGAAGTTGTGTCAATGCCTTCTTTTCTCTATTACACAAACCTCAATGACCCAAATTACTATTTGAAACCAGTTGACTCAGAGTACACGGAATACCGAATTCATAAAGACAAAGCTTTGGAGATGGTTTATAGAGTCAACGTTGGTCAAAATCAAGTTCCACCAAGTGATGATACAGGTATGTTTCGCAATTGGGGCAATGATTTTCCTCTTTACTTGGAGAAAGAGTACCCATCTAGTGTATCAAGTGACTTTACACATAACCTAACATATAAAAACAATGTCATTCCAAATTACATTGCACCAGAAGTTGTGTACTTAACTGCAAGAAGTTACGGAATGTATGAGACAAAGGATTATAATGTAACTTGGAACTTTGAAGTTGATTCTGCTTTTACTTATATGGTAAGGTTACATTTTTGTGAGTTTGATTGGCATATCAACTATAAAGGTGATAGAGTCTTTCAGATATTCATAGATAACACTTTGGTTGAAGAAAAGGCGGATGTGATAGGGTGGAGTGGTGCTCGTATGGTTCCTGTTCATAAGGATTATGTTGTTTCTATGGAGGGATTAATCTCTCAAATTGAAAGAGTTTATCTTTCAATCAAGCTTCAACGATTACCACAACCCATGCCTACAGTATATCGTGATGTTATTCTTAATGGAATCGAGATTTTCAAAATTAGTGATAAATATAACAATCTCGCTGGTTTGAATCCCAACAAACACATTATACTATCATCTCAAAAACAAAAGTCCAAGAAGTCAACTGTAGTCATAGTTGGAGTTTCATCTCTCTTGCTCACATTTCTTGCTGTGGGAATAATAGTTCTAGTTAGAAGGACAAAGAGATTTGAATCTCCTATTAAAATGATAGAAAGTTTATGGAAAACAAAGAATGAAGGTTCGTCAACTTTACCATCCTATTTGTGCCGCTACTTTACAATCGCAGAGATCAGAGCAGCCACAAAAAACTTCGATGATGAAAACATTATCGGTGTTGGGGGTTTGGGAATGTGTACAAAGGTTTCATTGATGGATCCACACCCGTTGCGATAAAACGCCTCAGGTCGGGCTCTCAACAAGGTGCAAATGAGTTCATGAACGAGATCGAGTTGCTCTCCCAGCTTCGCCACATTCACTTGGTATCCCTTGTGGGATATTGCAACGACAAGACAGAGATGATTCTGGTCTATGAGTTCATGCAGCACGGTACTCTCTGCGAGTATCTTTATGGTTCTAATAACCAACCCCTACCATGGAAGCAGAGGCTTGAAATTCTTTTGGGTGCAGCTAGAGGGCTGAATTATCTTCATACTGAGGTTAAAAACAAGATAATACATCGTGACGTAAAGAGCACCAACATATTGTTGGATGAGAAATGGATAGCTAAGGTTTCTGATTTTGGGTTATCAAAGGTGGGACCGACAGGTATATCGACTACCCACGTCAGCACAATTGTTAAGGGAAGCTTGGGGTATTTAGATCCTGAGTACTATATGTTCCAAAGGCTTACTCTTAAATCAGACGTGTACTCATTCGGTGTGGTGCTTCTTGAGGTGTTGTGTGCTAGGCCACCTTTGGTTCGCGATTTGGATAAGAATACAGCTAGTCTAGTTTGTTGGTTCAAAAGATGCTACGAAGAAGGTGTGGCGATTGAACAAATGGTGGATCCATTCCTAAGAGATTCCATCACGGGCGAGTGTTTTGAATATTTTTGCAAGTTGGCGTTAAGTTGTTTGCATGATGATGGAATTCAACGACCCTCAATGAGTCAAGTGGTTGGGGGTTTAGAGTTTGCGTTGCAATTAGTGGTGAGTGAGGAAGATTGCAACGTTGGTACGACCCAAAAAGAGATGACATGCATAAAAGGCCTACGGTTCTCGCAATCTATGAGTGATGAAGGGAGTGGTATGCATTTCGCAAGATCCCAGACTTTTAAGGAGGGCACGATCTCAACGAGCCCACGTACAAAAGAACATCTTTTCTCTGAGATTGGGAATAAAAAAACACGATCGTATTCATGTCAAAACTTCAAAGTTTATATTTAGCGGTTAACATAGAACACCACTTATATATGTATAGCGTAATGTAATATCAAAACTAAATAATTTTAGCACTTGGTGAAAAGATGTTTGTTATCATGGTTTTTGGGTGCCAAGCCATTAATTGGACTTGAACCTTTTGACCGTTGATATCTCTCTTTTTTCTTGGGAAGGGTAAAAGGAGAAAAACCCTTAAAAAGTTCTAGATTCGGGGGTCGTTTTCGCTAAGGGAAGGTGTTAGGCACCCGGAGCGATTATGGTATTCCATAAGAACCGCTCTCCTAAGTTTATTTCTACGCTTTAGTTTTATTGCTTATTTGTAAAAAAGAAGGTGTGATTAGTTAAGAATGGGGGTGAGAAGAAGTAGAATTTGATTTTATTTCGGCTTGGATGAGTTTTGACTCATTGCCTACGTACCCTTTTAAGGGATCAAAACCGTTCGTAGTTCATTCTCAAAAATGGCTTTTTGTTTTTGTTGGTTGATTTTAAGTTTGAAAAGAGGTTTTGAAGAATAGAGATGAGAGGCCTCAAGGGCATGAGATTTAAAAAAAGTGAGGTGGAATTAGCTTTTTCAAAATGAAGTCCAAGTATAGTTAAAATTTATTAGAAATTTTACTTAAGAAAATAAAAGGGAAATAAGGAGTTTTGACTCCTATCTTATTTTCAAAAAGGTTTTCAAGTGAGGTTATTTGCATGTTTTGGAAAAAGTTGGATTTTCTCTAAGTGTTTAAACCTAAGCATTCATCTAACCATGCAATCCTAGCTATACATCTACACATGCAATTCTAGGCATACATCTAGGGTGAGTGTGTGCGTGCCGGTGCGTCATAGTGTCCATAGTCCATATTACAAAAATTGCCTAAATACATTCTATGGCCCCTTTGCCAAGCTACAAACCAATGATAACAAATTACACCACTAAGTGAACTAAAACTTACAAAAATAAATGCTAAGCTAAAGAAAGTGGAGGGAATGCTAAATGAGATGCATGAAACATGGAAATAAACTTGTTAGTGAAATAAAGCATAAAGAGTAGCAAGAGGCAAAAACGCATAATATGCCACAAAGATAGTAATAAAATGGTAATAAAACCTAAAATTTTGATATGAAACCTAAGGCATTTGTAGCTTCTAATTCTCATGCTATAGCAAGTTTGAAATAGTTTCTTTTATCTCAAGCTATAATCATAGGATCATTAGAAACAAGCAAGCTTAGTTTCATACCAATTTTGAGATAGAATTAGCATTTTATTATTTTCTAGAATATGCATACATTGCTCATACAATCAAGGTTTCATGAATCAATCTAAAACAGCAAAATCAACATAGGATTGTAGGCATGAGCACCTCACATTAACATATCAAATGGCCTTTATCACATATTCACAAATCAATGATAAAATTGACAAAAAACAATCATAAGAAATAATCCAAGAAAGAATTAAAATGCCATGGATTAATCATACAAGAATTTTGCCAATTCCAACATTCAAAAATACCATAAAACATCAAGAAAATATCAAGAAGTAAGCATGGATTTTCTAGGAAATTTATCAAGATTTTTAATCAAAACATTGGTTCAAATAGCAAAGAGATAGGGTACAAATAGCAGGAAAATAGGCAAAAACGTGAAAGAGAACTCAGGCCCAAAACAAAACCCAAAACAGACTGGACCTGGATCATCCAAAGGCCTCAGAGGCATTGGATTGATCCAGATTCAGATCTGACGGTTCAAAACGCGCAGCGCATGGTAACGTAGATCAAGCATATGGTAATAACGCATCACAACCGTTCAAAGGAGAAAACCCTAGATCCTACGGTTCAAGATGAAAAACGAAATAAACCGGACCGGTTCAAGCGTCTATATAAGGACGTGGATACCGGTCCAGTCCATTTCTTTCATCTCTTTCTCTCTCTAAGTTTCCCTCTTTCTAGAACCTCACCGCCGGTGAGGATGAAGCTACGGCGGAGACCTTGAAGGTCCGCCGGAAACTTCATCTTCTCCGGCGAGCCTATGAACTCCGGTGACCTAAAATTTCCAGAATTTCAAATTTTCTTCACCAATCAATTCGTCCTTTAACCCTAAACACGAATCCAACAATTGTTTTTTCAAATACAGCTTGAAATGATGTAGATCTGACAAAATTTCGTACGGTTTGGAAACTGATTTTTTTTTGATTTTTGAAAGAAAACGTTTAGATCGTTTGAAGGTCTACATCGTTTCGTTGTTCACTGCTTTTCTAGTACTTGTTCCTGCTTTCAAAACTTTGATCCTTACGGATCTAAGTTTTGGTGTTTACGGTTATAGTTTTTTTTTGAATTCTGGAAATTTCAGATCTGTTTGCTTGCGTGATTTTTACAGGTTTAAACTATGATATTATTTTAAGAAGAGATTCTGAGTTTTACCTAAGGTTTTGGTTGAAACCTTTAATGGAGGAAATTTTTGGAAATCTTGATTCTGTTCTTGCTGGTTTTTGATTCTTTTGCTTGTTCTTTGGACCGAAAATAAATCGGTGATTCTTCTTTTCTCACTGATTCCGTTTCTTCATCTTCTTCGCCGGTTTAGAACTTTGCTTCTTTCTCTGTGATCAACGCTTGAGCTTGCTTCAATGCGAGCTCGCGTTTGGAATTGCAGAGAAACGATCAATTCAATGATGAAGATTCCACAGAATCTCTGAGAATTGATCCAAAAATTGTTGCTTCTGACGAATTTTGATTTCTGGAAAACGGTTAGGGTTTGTGATTGTTCAGTGTTCTTGATGATTCTGAGAAATTTTCTGTTTCTGATCTAACTGAATGGAGAGAGAGAATCTGATTGTGTTTGTTGAGTTGGCGTGTGATTAATGGCTTTTTTTTTTTGACTTGTACAGTAAATGCGCCTTTTATAGGCTGCCATGTGTGCATTGGGACCAATGGAATAGTGACATCTGGACCTGTATGAAAGAGGCACGGCTTTGGACTTAAAATGGACTTTGGACTTTTCTGCAAAAACAAAAACTTTAAGGACTGAACTGCAAATAACCCAAAAAGGACTGAAATGTAAAAAAAAACAAATTCTGGACTGACACGCAATTTTGGACCTCTTTGGGGACCAAAATGTAAAATAAAAATAAAATTGGAATAAAATTGGCAACCTGACAAAACGTAAAGTGAAACTAAAATAAAATTGACAAAACGGACTAAAACGAACCAATGACCTAAATGAGGTACTTCAAAGTAACCTCTCTATGCCAAAATTTTGTGTGAAATGACCAAAATGCCCCTGGGGCTAAAAATGACCTAAACAGATTCAAATTGACTTGACACTGACTCAGACGCAAATTTGAAATGAATTTTAACAAGGTTTACTGATGAAATGTTTAAAAATAATCTGAAAAGACTCAGAGACAGTCACAAGGATGAAAATGGGTCCCACTGCAGGAAATGACCAAAATACCCTTCTGTATGACTTTTTGCAAATTTTGAAATAAACTGTAGAAAAAGCAATGTAATGATTCAGAGACACTTTTGAATGACTTACAAGACAAGGAAAGACATTTCGAAAGGTTTTATGCAAGAAAAAAAACATAGGTAAAGTTGTGATTGAAAACACTGCGTAGCAGAGACAATTTGAACTGTACAGTTGAAATTTGATAATTGACAAAGTTTGAAATGAAATTGGGCCCAGTATTTTTAGGTCCAAAAACAGGGTATAACAGCTGCCCCTATTTAAGTTTCTTTGTCTGGAGAGTCAAGAGACGGAGTCTTTGGCTTGACAGGACGAAGATACTTAAATATTAGCATTTGCACTGTGTTTGGACGTAAAAATACGCCTACCCATTTTCAAATAATATGCATGCCATGCATCATTTGGATTATGAATGCAAGACCTCATGGGGATTGGAATTAACAAAATATGTCGTATCCATTGCGGGATTGGTAGACATTGACAAAGATAGTGAATAGCAGAGTAACGGGAAACTAGAAACAAGTTGGACAGCTACAAGCTGTTCTTGGATTCAAACTAGCCACTTGACCGGGGATGAAACAAACAGACAACTGCGAGCTGCTCTTATGGATTCGAACTGGTCACTTCACAGGGGATAGAGGTTACTGGACAAACATGAGTTGTTCTTATGGATTCGAACTGGTAACTCACTTGGGGATATTGGAAAGTGCGAGTTGTTCTTATGGATTCGAACTGGTGACCCGACTGGGAAAAAGAGAAAATTGGCAAGTACGAGTTGTTCTTACGGATTCGAACTGGTGACTCGACTGAAAACATGTAAAATTGGCAGGTACGAGTTGTTCTTAAGGATTCGAACTGGTGACTCGACTGAAAACATGTAAAATTGGCAGGTACGAGTTGTTCTTAAGGATTCGAACTGGTTACTCGACTGAAAGCAAGGCAAATAGACAGGTGCGAGCTTGTTCTCGGGTGCGAACTGGTTACTCCACCGGACAGAAACAGATAGACAGGTACAAGCTGCTCTTGGATTGAGCTAGTCACTTGACCAAACGGAAACATATTGACAGGTACAAGCTGCTCTTGGATTGAGCTGGGCACTCGACCGATAACATAAGCAAATTGATAGGTACAAGCTGTTCTTGGACTTGAACTAGCCACTTGACCAAACAGAAACATATTCACTGGGGATTGGTTTTTTTTTTGACAAAATATAGATTGAGATTGACTTGACGTCGATTTGAATTGAAAGGCAGAAATTGACCGATATTATTGGCTCACAAGGTTTTGACAGAGAACCTGACATGAGTATCGAATTGGGACTGATGTTGACATTGGAAATGCAATATGCACGGATGATATAACAGTTTCATTAAATGCATGGGCACGTAATATGCATGATTATGCATGTATGAATGCTTGTAATGCATGACTGTTGGCAGTTTGTGGGCACGACTTCACGGGGAAGACAAGACATTAGAGTATTGGGCACGTAGTGGCTCGTGCTATATTACACATTCTTGGAAATCCTCTTTGGAGATGACGTCGTTGGGAGACGTATCGGAACCATGGCCGAGGACCGGTAGCTATGCAACTTGTTGGAGATAGAATCTTGGAAGACCCGACTGGGGAAAACGCCGTTGTGCTGGGCATTTCAGTGCTGGGTATGTTGTAGACATTGCATCTGTGGTCAATGCTTTTTGCATGTTATATTCTCATTTTCATTTTTGCATCTCATTTTTGCCTGGATCGCCCTTTCGGGTTTTCGATCCACCGGGGAGATAAATTTTTATTGCCCCATTTTTGCCTGAACTGCCTTTTCAGGTTGTCAATCCAGCGGGGTGCTCATTTTTGCCTAAGTCGCCCTTTCGGGTCTTCAACTTAGCGAGCTCATTTGTTTTCATGCATTTTTGTTCTGTTTTTTCATTCTTGCCATTGACCACAGACTATCCTGGAGGAGAACCTGCTTGTAACATATATTGAAATAGACATTAACATACTCTCGCTCATGCATGTTTCATTTGATTGTACCCTGTTGCTCAGGTTTGCTTTTCAAAATAAACAAAAAGTTTTCAATTTTCAAAAATGTTTGTTTCAAGCATTGTCATTATCAAAATGGAAGGAAAATGTTTTGTATATAGCTTTGAAAGTAGAAGAAAATAGAGTTTTCAAACAAAAGCAAAGGCTCAACTTGATGTATAAGAGTGGTGGTCAGCCAAAGGCATGACTCCACGGATTCACAAAGCTTGGAAAATGGTAATTTTATTGGTTGGTGGTACATTGAACACGGTAACCACTACAGTTCCTGGAAATTTTGAATTCACAAGCACAGAAACTTCTGATGAAGATGTTCATTAACAGCAGCAGATGCCCCAAGGGGGACGGTGGTTGGTCAGATATGGTTACTTGCCTTTTGTTTCAATCTCATTTTTGCATGAACCGCCCTTCCGGGTTTTCGGCTCATCGAGACGCTCATTCTTGCCTGAGTTGCGTGCAATCTCAGCGAGCTTTTCCATATTTGTTTTTTTGTCCCTTATTTTTGCCTGGACCGCCCTTTCGGGTTTTCGATCCACCGGGAAGCGCATTTTTGCCTAGGCCGCCCTTTCGGGTTTTCGACCTACCACGCTGTTCTTTTCATATTTCTAGGCAAAGTATTTCTTGACTATATCGGCATTCACTGGATTTGGAAGTTCTACACCATCCATGTGTGTAAGGATTAAAGCACCACCGGAGAAGGCCTTCTTGACAACATAAGGACCTTCATAGTTAGGCGTCCACTTGCCCCTTGGGTCGGGTTGCTGGCTTATCCTCCTTTTCAATACAAGTTCTCCTACCTTGAATTCTCGAGGATGGACTTTCTTGTCAAAAGCAGTCTTCATTCTTGCTTGATATGACTGTCCACGAGCCATGGCATCCATACGTTTTTCCTCAATCAAATTCAACTGATCATACCGGCTTTGGCACCATTCAGCCTCGGATAACTTTGCTTCCATAATCACACGGAGAGACGGGATCTCCACTTCCAAAGGAAGAACTGCTTCCATACCATATACAAGAGAGAAAGGGGTTGCCCCTGTTGAACTGCGCACAGTAGTACGGTAGCCATGCAGAGCATAGGGTAACATCTCATGCCAGTCCTTGTAAGTGGTTACCATCTTCTGGACAATTCTCTTGATATTCTTGTTGGCGGCCTCAACTGCACCATTCATCTGAGGTCTATAAGGAGAAGAGTTATGATGCTCAATTTTGAATTCTTCACAAAGAGCTTGCACCACGTTGTTGTTCAGGTTGGTACCATTGTCGGTAATAATCTTGCTGGGAACACCATATCGACAGATGATGTTGTTCTTGATAAACTTAGCTACCACTTGCTTGGTCACATTGGTATAAGACGCTGCTTCAACCCACTTGGTGAAGTAGTCAATTGCCACTAAGATGAAACGATGACCATTTGAAGCCTTCGGTTCAATTCTTCCAATCATGTCGATGCCCCACATTGAGAACGGCCATGGGGACGAAATAACATTGAGAGCGTGCGGAGGCACATGAATCTTATCAGCATAGATTTGACATTTGTGGCATTTTCTGGCGTGCTGGTAGCAATCATGCTCCATGGCCATCCAGTAGTAACCTGCCCGTAACAACTTCCTCGACATAGTATGCCCTGTAGCATGGGTCCCGAAGGTACCGTCATGTACATCATGCATTAACTGCTCCGCTTCATGTTCATCAACACATCTTAACAATACCATGTCATAGTTTCTCTTGTACAGAATATCTCCATCTAACAGGAATCTACTGGCCAATCTTCTCAAGGTCTTCTTGTCTTGTTTGGAAGCACCCGGCGGATACTCACGGCTCAGCAAGAACTGTTTGATGTCGTAGTACCAGGGTTTATAGTCAACCACATTTTCACCAGCCTGATCGATCACATCCCCAATAGCAAACACATGAGAAGGTCTTTCAAGGCGTTGCACTTTGATTACTGGCACATCATTCCAATGGTTTACTCGAAACATGGAGGATAGAGTAGCAAGAGCATCAGCCATTTGGTTCTCATCACGAGGAATATGGTGCAGCTCAACCTTTGTAAAATATGTCAGAAGACGTCTCGCATAATCACGATAAGGAATCAGTTTAGCATGGTGGGTCTCCCATTCACCCTTTATCTGATTGATGACGAGCGCGGAATCTCCATAGATGTCGAGGTGTTTGATTCTCATGTCAATGGCTTCCTCGATCCCGAAAATACATGCTTCATACTCAGCCATATTGTTGGTACATTCGAACAAAATTCGGGCGGTAAAAGGGATGTGATGCCCCTGCGGGGATACAATGACTGCCCCAATTCCTTTACCATAAGCATTGACAGCACCATCAAAGACTAAACCCCACCTGCTATTGGGATCTGGACCTTCATTAATCAACGGTTCTTCGCAGTCTTTTGATTTCAAATACATGATTTCTTCATCGGGGAAGTCGAATTCAATTGGTTGATAATCATCAAGAGGTTGGTAAGCAAGATGATCGGCAAGAATGCTACCTTTGATTGCCTTTTGAGTTTTGAACACAATATCATATTCAGACAAAAGCATCTGCCAGCGTGCAATCTTTCCAGTAACAACAGCTTTCTCAAAGATATACTTTATCGGATCCATTCTGGATATCAACCAAGTTGTATGATTCACCAAATAATGACGCAGGCGTTTGGCAGCCCAAGCTAGAGCACAACAAGTCTTCTCAAGCATTGTATACCGAGTTTCGCAGTCGGTGAACTTCTTGCTCAGATAGTAGATAGCATGTTCTTTCTTTCCAGTTTCATCTTGTTGACCAAGTACACATCCCATGGATTCATCAAATACTGCCAAATACATGATCAAAGGCCTTCCTTCCACGGGTGGGACAAGGATAGGTGGTTCCAGCAGGTAATTCTTGATGCTATCAAAAGCTTCTTGGCATTCATCATTCCATACAATAGGCCGATTCTTGCTCAAGCAGTCGAGTGATCTCATATGGTATATCACCATCCTCTTCATCTTCGGCTTCATACACAGGGAATTCAAAATTTGGAGGAACTGTAGGATTACTGTGTTCAACGGGTTTATTATGGTTCAAACTGCATAGAATGGTTGAATGATTTTAGAAAATGGTTTTTTTTTTCTTTTATGCAGTTCTTTGAAATTGATAAGAAAAATAAAGATGTTTTGGTTTTTTCTGGTATTACCATTATTTCCAAGAAAAAAGAAAAAAAAGAAAATCACTAAAAAATAAAAGTCGTGAAAGAAACGACGATTTTTGTTAATAACGGCGATGCCGAAACAAACACGCCCTTCCAGAAATATCACTTTCGCTTCGGGCAGAGCGAGAGGATGGTTATTTTGAAAAACAAAACACTTAAGCAACAAGACACATTATTCGGAAACATGCATGATTGAATGAATGTTGATGGCATCACAATTTCTCGCAATGCCTCCTGGTATAACAAACATAGGCCTAGGACTACATCCAGTCGCCTCTTCAGTAATTGCATTGATAAACTCAGCACTGTAGAAGGTTCCTGTGGAGACTCCTGAAGTTGGGGAATATCCGAGACCCTCTTTATGCTTATTCTCAAGGAGTTGTATTAACTTGCCCCAGCCAGCAGCTTGTCCTTCTTGGATGTCATTGACAGTCTGATAATTGTCGTTCATCAGTTTCTGGATGTCATTCTGAACAACGTAGCAACCCCAAGGATTATGGAAGCATTCTGGGCAACTGGCATGATCATGGTCAAACAGAGAGGCTTGGCATAACTCGATGTGTAGTGGCACCAGAGGAGTTGCAACGTTACAAACGTCCGATCTGGGAGCTTCCTCATATACCTCAATCATGTTTACAGCAGCGTGATTCGGAAGAGGATTGTCGAAGACATGAGGGACGTTATTCTCAAAGGTCAATTTTCCTTGGTCTATGAGTTTTTTTACAATGTACCTCAATGCGTAGCATCCTTCGACATCATGACCCATAGCACCTTGATGGAAATCACACTTGAGGTCCGAACGGAACTTGGGAGGCGATGGATCAGGTGGAGGCTTGCCCTGTCTGGTTGTGCAGTGCCCTTTGAGAAGTAGAGTCGGGAGTAATTCAGCATATAACATTGGTATCAGAGGAAAGGTAGGTCTAGCCTGTTGCTGCTGTCGTTGTTGAGCTAGAGGCTGTTGTTGCATTCGCTGGACGACGGCATTAACGGGTACCTGAGGTTGACCCGATGGCAAAGGATACTGATGATAGAATGGTGGAAAGAAGGGATGCTGAGAGTATTGCGCATACGTGTACGACGGAGGTAGCTGAGCAGCATTGATGTCCATGACCTGGAACGTGATCAGAAAGGTTTCGGGACAGATAGTTATTGGCAGATCTATCTCCCTAAGAATGTTCTTACGGGATCCGTCGAAGGCTTTAACCAGAAAGGTGCTCATTCCCAAGGGAGTTCCCCGATAGCTCAATCGATCCAGAGTGGCCGTTGTCTGAGGCAAGGTGGTATTGACAGAGACATGGTTCTTCCCAGGAATCTGGCCATTATTGACAGTACCAGAAACGCCAGCTGCAGTACTGGGAGTGAAGAACGGTGGAAGCCCATACGGAAACCCAGCTGTCATAGCAAAGCGAGCGTCTGCAGATGTGGTTGGGAGCACGCTTGTAGTCACCGGTGCAGCTGTGGCTATAGGGATAGCCGTAGCTGATTGTTCTTGAGCGGCTAGCAGAGCAGTCATGACATCATTAGCTTTAGCCAATTCCTCCCTTAGAGTGGCTAACTCGGTACGGAGCTGAGCGTTCTCTTCTTCCATAGCCTTTTTCCTTCTTCTGTACTCTCTGGTTCGATCGATTCTATCAGGTTCGTAGACCTTCTGAGCACGAGCCACTTTTCAAACTGTGGCAGAGGAACCAGGAAGTAGTGAGCAATTGGAAGCCTTTGTGACCGATGTATGATGCATATGATGCATGATATGCAGATGCAAATGCAAAAACGACTCTTTTTAATGTCATCGAAGGACTTTTTAAACAAATTCGAAACATTGTAAACACTGTTAAACAAGCAAAATAAGGTTTTACAATGGTAAACTTATGAATACAAGTTCACACCTGCGGTGTCTTACAATGTTTCGATCTGTCTAAAAAAATCTTCGATGTATGCGTGAAAAAAAACTTATGCATGAATGCATGTATGCATGGTTGTTTTGTTTAGTTACAAAGAACAAGGTGGGTTGAGATTCAAAGTAACAGGGCCATGGATGGACACGGCGTCCGGTGAACTAAGGCTTTGGATAGTAGTAACCAAGGTTCTAACACAGTTCCCAAACTGCAACCTCTCTCACATATATCATGGTAGTACAGGACGACACCCGTTCCATGATTATTTGTGAGAAGGTCTAGTTTGAGTGTAGTATCGCGTGACGACTAAAGTTTGAGACAACACTCAATTTAGCCACCGCACTACGTCCTAAAAAGGCTAGGATGGGTTTGGTAACTACGGTTCATAGCTTCGTCGAACAATTGAAAGTGAAGTGCCTAAGCATGACAACACACGCCGACAATATCACCTTCAAAATGCCTCAGCTATGTGAGATTGATCGCATAATCCAATACACGAGGCAACCCCCGGATCGAATTGTCGATTATATCTCTACCTAAACATAAGTTCACTCAGCCCGGGTATAGGACTTTTGATATTCTCACCCCACACGTCAAATGAAAGTAAACAAGTATTCACATATGTAAGCAATAAAACAAAGCGTAAATATAAACTAAGGAAAACTAGGCGCGACCCGCTAAAAAGAATCCCCAGTGAAGTCGCCATTTCTGTTATCATGGTTTTTGGGTGCCAAGCCATTAATTGGACTTGAACCTTTTGACCGTTGATATCTCTCTTTTTTCTTGGGAAGGGTAAAAGGAGAAAAACCCTTAAAAAGTTCTAGATTCGGGGGTCGTTTTCGCTAAGGGAAGGTGTTAGGCACCCGGAGCGATTATGGTATTCCATAAGAACCGCTCTCCTAAGTTTATTTCTACGCTTTAGTTTTATTGCTTATTTGTAAAAAAGAAGGTGTGATTAGTTAAGAATGGGGGTGAGAAGAAGTAGAATTTGATTTTATTTCGGCTTGGATGAGTTTTGACTCATTGCCTACGTACCCTTTTAAGGGATCAAAACCGTTCGTAGTTCATTCTCAAAAATGGCTTTTTGTTTTTGTTGGTTGATTTTAAGTTTGAAAAGAGGTTTTGAAGAATAGAGATGAGAGGCCTCAAGGGCATGAGATTTAAAAAAAGTGAGGTGGAATTAGCTTTTTCAAAATGAAGTCCAAGTATAGTTAAAATTTATTAGAAATTTTACTTAAGAAAATAAAAGGGAAATAAGGAGTTTTGACTCCTATCTTATTTTCAAAAAGGTTTTCAAGTGAGGTTATTTGCATGTTTTGGAAAAAGTTGGATTTTCTCTAAGTGTTTAAACCTAAGCATTCATCTAACCATGCAATCCTAGCTATACATCTACACATGCAATCCTAGGCATACATCTAGGGTGAGTGTGTGCGCGCCGGTGCGTCATAGTGTCCATAGTCCATATTACAAAAATTGCCTAAATACATTCTATGGCCCCTTTGCCAAGCTACAAACCAATGATAACAAATTACACCACTAAGTGAACTAAAACTTACAAAAATAAATGCTAAGCTAAAGAAAGTGGAGGGAATGCTAAATGAGATGCATGAAACATGGAAATAAACTTGTTAGTGAAATAAAGCATAAAGAGTAGCAAGAGGCAAAAACGCATAATATGCCACAAAGATAGTAATAAAATGGTAATAAAACCTAAAATTTTGATATGAAACCTAAGGCATTTGTAGCTTCTAATTCTCATGCTATAGCAAGTTTGAAATAGTTTCTTTTATCTCAAGCTATAATCATAGGATCATTAGAAACAAGCAAGCTTAGTTTCATACCAATTTTGAGATAGAATTAGCATTTTATTATTTTCTAGAATATGCATACATTGCTCATACAATCAAGGTTTCATGAATCAATCTAAAACAGCAAAATCAACATAGGATTGTAGGCATGAGCACCTCACATTAACATATCAAATGGCCTTTATCACATATTCACAAATCAATGATAAAATTGACAAAAAACAATCATAAGAAATAATCCAAGAAAGAATTAAAATGCCATGGATTAATCATACAAGAATTTTGCCAATTCCAACATTCAAAAATACCATAAAACATCAAGAAAATATCAAGAAGTAAGCATGGATTTTCTAGGAAATTTATCAAGATTTTTAATCAAAACATTGGTTCAAATAGCAAAGAGATAGGGTACAAATAGCAGGAAAATAGGCAAAAACGTGAAAGAGAACTCAGGCCCAAAACAAAACCCAAAACAGACTGGACCTGGATCATCCAAAGGCCTCAGAGGCATTGGATTGATCCAGATTCAGATCTGACGGTTCAAAACGCGCAGCGCATGGTAACGTAGATCAAGCATATGGTAATAACGCATCACAACCGTTCAAAGGAGAAAACCCTAGATCCTACGGTTCAAGATGAAAAACGAAATAAATCGGACCGGTTCAAGCGTCTATATAAGGACGTGGATACCGGTCCAGTCCATTTCTTTCATCTCTTTCTCTCTCTAAGTTTCCCTCTCTCTAGAACCTCACCGCCGGTGAGGATGAAGCTACGGCGGAGACCTTGAAGGTCCGCCGGAAACTTCATCTTCTCCGGCGAGCCTATGAACTCCGGTGACCTAAAATTTCCAGAATTTCAAAATTTCTTCACCAATCAATTCGTCCTTTAACCCTAAACACGAATCCAACAATTGTTTTTTCAAATACAGCTTGAAATGATGTAGATCTGACAAAATTTCGTACGGTTTGGAAACTGATTTTTTTTTTATTTTTGAAAGAAAACGTTTAGATCGTTTGAAGGTCTACATCGTTTCGTTGTTCACTGCTTTTCTAGTACTTGTTCCTGCTTTCAAAACTTTGATCCTTACGGATCTAAGTTTTGGTGTTTACGGTTATAGTTTTTTTTTGAATTCTGGAAATTTCAGATCTGTTTGCTTGCGTGATTTTTACAGGTTTAAACTATGATATTATTTTAAGAAGAGATTCTGAGTTTTACCTAAGGTTTTGGTTGAAACCTTTAATGGAGGAAATTTTTGGAAATCTTGATTCTGTTCTTGCTGGTTTTTGATTCTTTTGCTTGTTCTTTGGACCGAAAATAAATCGGTGATTCTTCTTTTCTCACTGATTCCGTTTCTTCATCTTCTTCGCCGGTTTAGAACTTTGCTTCTTTCTCTGTGATCAACGCTTGAGCTTGCTTCAATGCGAGCTCGCGTTTGGAATTGCAGAGAAACGATCAATTCAATGATGAAGATTCCACAGAATCTCTGAGAATTGATCCAAAAATTGTTGCTTCTGACGAATTTTGATTTCTGGAAAACGGTTAGGGTTTGTGATTGTTCAGTGTTCTTGATGATTCTGAGAAATTTTCTGTTTCTGATCTAACTGAATGGAGAGAGAGAATCTGATTGTGTTTGTTGAGTTGGCGTGTGATTAATGGCTTTTTTTTTTTGACTTGTACAGTAAATGCGCCTTTTATAGGCTGCCATGTGTGCATTGGGACCAATGGAATAGTGACATCTGGACCTGTATGAAAGAGGCACGGCTTTGGACTTAAAATGGACTTTGGACTTTTCTGCAAAAACAAAAACTTTAAGGACTGAACTGCAAATAACCCAAAAAGGACTGAAATGTAAAAAAAAACAAATTCTGGACTGACACGCAATTTTGGACCTCTTTGGGGACCAAAATGTAAAATAAAAATAAAATTGGAATAAAATTGGCAACCTGACAAAACGTAAAGTGAAACTAAAATAAAATTGACAAAACGGACTAAAACGAACCAATGACCTAAATGAGGTACTTCAAAGTAACCTCTCTATGCCAAAATTTTGTGTGAAATGACCAAAATGCCCCTGGGGCTAAAAATGACCTAAACAGATTCAAATTGACTTGACACTGACTCAGACGCAAATTTGAAATGAATTTTAACAAGGTTTACTGATGAAATGTTTAAAAATAATCTGAAAAGACTCAGAGACAGTCACAAGGATGAAAATGGGTCCCACTGCAGGAAATGACCAAAATACCCTTCTGTATGACTTTTTGCAAATTTTGAAATAAACTGTAGAAAAAGCAATGTAATGATTCAGAGACACTTTTGAATGACTTACAAGACAAGGAAAGACATTTCGAAAGGTTTTATGCAAGAAAAAAAACATAGGTAAAGTTGTGATTGAAAACACTGCGTAGCAGAGACAATTTGAACTGTACAGTTGAAATTTGATAATTGACAAAGTTTGAAATGAAATTGGGCCCAGTATTTTTAGGTCCAAAAACAGGGTATAACAATGTTGTTTGATCATATCTTGGATTTTCTTATTTTTGAAAGAATCTTGAATTTTCTAGTAAGTTAGGCCTTCATATGTTTGGTTAATTGAATTTATTATGATGATTTGATTATAGTTTTAAAAGAATTGGTATCTATTTTAGTATATGGCACGGAGACTTTTACAACTATAAACTAATAAACAAATAAAATTTGCAGATCCGATACAGTTGGAGTATTATAATTGAATAGTGAAGTTATATATATATGATCCATTTAATAAAGAATGATAGATAAACGATTTAAATTTTGGTTAAGATAGATACACATATTTAATGTCTTGTAACACTCGTTAGTAACCAACAATTGTTGACCTAGGTGATCAAGGGTTTGATCATAGGCTCTTATGAATAGAAAAATCCAGCGGCAATGGGAGAACTCAACTTATACGCGTCCCAGAAATTCTACAATAGAGATTAATCACCGGTGGTGGAAACTTCGTATTGATAGAATGATAATAAAAAAAACAAGAATAATCTCCCGTGAATTGAATCTATAAAAAAAATAGAATGATTTTGGTAAACAAAATTAATTTATACTTAGTATATTTCTGTAATCAAGTCAATGGTCGTCAATCAAGGCCAGTCCTTTAAATTTGGATATTGGGCGAATCAAGAGAGTGGTGCCGCTATAAAAACAAAATCCATAAAAATAGATAAAATTAAAAGAAATGAACGGAAAGACTATTAAACATTTCATATGACATTATGCAAGAAAAATACAAATATGAATCTTTGAAATGTGAACCAATTGGCTATAAGATAGACATGTTTATCAAAACAACATACAAGGATCGTAATTAAATGTTTGTATCATCACAACATAAAGTATTATAAAGAGACCTCTTTCTATAATCTTTGCCAAAAAAATGGAGAGCATCCTTTTGAGATTTAACATCAATTTCAATTTGTTTCTTTCTTTCCCGTTTTAGATGACCAGACAAGGGTTTTCTAGGCAACATTCCAAGCAATCAAAGAGATGAAACAATAGTACCTGGATGCTGATTTTTAACTTCAACTTAAATTCTAATCAATTTGTTCCAAAAGTCTTCAAGCACTAAATCAAACTTGTTGTTCCTGAAAAGTGAAAATCATAAAATTAACATCTTCTAAATAAATGAACTTGTTGATTCATGAAAAGTGAAAATGTGTATGACTATTATTGAATAATAAATAAATTGTTTGGTAATTGCAATTGGCACCTACTCATATTTTATGAAGTTATGATCAATGACATACCACACTTATGTTTTTGGCATTTATTTGTTCTTGTGTTAACAGTAGGAAAATTGAGGCGGAGAAATATTTTTTGTTTAAAAATTGAGATGGAGAGATTAAATTAAACACAGAGGATGAGAGTTAGAAAGAATATAGACTCATAAACTAGATAAATTATTGTGACTTTAGAGTGTTAATATGAAAAGGCAAAAAAATCTAACTCTTTATTATTGATAACATTCCATATCATTATTTAAATTTTAGTTCCTCAATTTGACTATTCATTTGCTTTTAGTTGCTAAAATTATGAATGTAATTAATATTTTTTGGTACATGTAATGAACTGATTTTATTCTATATTTCATTTAATCACGTCATTTGTTAGTTTTGAGTTCCTAGTGCCCCTATAATTCCATTAGCAACTAGCATTTAACATTTTTTTATGGGAGTATATATACATATATTTAGGTAGTAAAAAAAAATAAAATTGATGCCCTGGACTACCGCCTCTCGGCCCGTGCTCAGGGCCACCCCTGTTGTCAACTAGCTAACTAGTGACAAAATAGTCAATTTGTAGTTTTTTTCTTATTATGTATAGTGATGGCACCATATTTTTAATTTATTGTGGCATTATTTATTCAAAGACTTCCTAAGGTCTTCATCAAGTCTTCGTCTCCTCGTGGTATCCCACTATTGCATGTTATTATATAGATGACTTCTAGCAGGCATAGCATATTATGTATATTTATTATATTATGTGGATATGAATATTGCAGGATCAATATCAAAAACCATTGATCTATCTCACCCGTATCAAGTATTGTTGTGATTACAATTTCCGACCTCGTGAGCATTTGTCATGGATATCATAGTTTTTTTGGCTAACAAGAACCAAAAGGATCAAATAGAAACATATTTTTGAGTAGATTTTTCTACGCTCAAGTGCCTATTGATGTTGTTTCTTAGTGATTTCCCTATCTTCTAATACGTTTTACAAAATAATTCTTTATTCGATGGCTACAATTTTATTATTTGAAATTCAAATTTAGGATATCATACATTATACCATATATTTTTATCTCTATTTTTCATTTAAAAATTTCATCTAATCGTCCCTAAAAAATAAATTATTTAATCCATTATGGATTTAAAAACTAATACACCAAAATAACCACATTTATTCTTTGTTTAAATCAAACTATATGTGAAGTGTCTATCGGCTATCGCATTTGCTAATAACAAATCTTTGCGAGAATTGACTATCATTTCTTTATAGAAAGAAAGAATTGTTCATCTTTAATGGAGTCTCTCATTTCAATTACATTATTGTCATCCATTAAGTTCGAATCCAAAACTTTGCTTAAGAATTCTAATCCAATTCCACTCATACCAAATTATTTAGGTAAACACCATTTGATTGTCATTTTGATGTTGAAAGTTCAAACATTATTTTCCCATCCAATATACACGTTTCCCCCT
Organism: Medicago truncatula; assembly: GCF_003473485.1. Taxonomy (NCBI): domain Eukaryota; kingdom Viridiplantae; phylum Streptophyta; class Magnoliopsida; order Fabales; family Fabaceae; genus Medicago; species Medicago truncatula. The sequence goes on along the minus strand of NC_053048.1, from coordinate 4,870,390 downwards.
CAATAAATGCAACTTCTTGCATGGCAAACTTCAACAAAAATTCTTTAGCTATGGCCAACCTCCTAAAGAACATAGTTCCTAGTAAAATCACCCTACTGTCTAGTAATTTGTTTCTCCTTCATCTTTTGTTGTTCCCTCTAGAGGTTAACAGCTTGTATGATATTTTAGCAGTGAATTGTGGCCACTTCAACGATACTATCTTTGAAAATCGAACATGGGTTGGGGACAGGGATAACACCAAATTATTCTCTATCATTGAACCACAAACCGAACTCCCGTCTTTCAAAGCCAAAGCTAATCCTAACTCTGATGCTGTTAAGCGAATTCCCTTCGCCTCTGCACGTATTTCTTTTTCGAATTTCACATTCTCCTTTTCTTCCATCACCAATGGCCCTATTTTTCTTCGCCTCTATTTTTATCCAACATCGTATTCGTATCAACACATTGAAACCTCCAACGCCCTCTTCACAGTCAAAGTAGGAACCAACCTTACCCTTCTCAAAGACTTTAATCCCTCGCTTTGGCTTTCAAACGATAGCAAGACAATCACCAAAGAATATTGCATACAAATTGCTCCAAATGAGAAGCTAAACATAACTTTCATTCCCAAAAATACAAACACAAACCAATTAAATGGTTTAGCTTTCATCAACGGAATTGAGATTGTGTCTATGCCTTCTTTTCTCTATTACACTAATCTCAGTGACACGAACTACCATTTAAAGATACTTGATTTTGACAGCGGTGAATACCAGATTCTTAACAACAAAGCTATGGAAACAGTTTATAGAGTCAACGCTGGTGAAAATCAAGTTCCACCAAATTATGATACAGGTATGTTTCGCAATTGGGACAATGATTTTCCTCGTTACTTGGAGAAAGAATATCCACTTAGTGTATCAAGTTATTTTGGACATCATCTAAACTATTTAAACAATACCATTTCAAATTACACTGCACCAGAAGCTGTTTACTTAACTGCGAGAAGTTATGGAATGGATGCAACAAAGGATTACAATGTAACTTGGAATTTTGAAGTTGATTCTTCTTTTACTTATATGGTAAGATTACATTTTTGTGAGTTTGAAATGACGATAAGAGATCAAGGTGATAGAGTCTTTCAGATTTTCATAGCTAACATTCTAGCTGAGGAAAAAGCTGATGTGATAAGGTGGAGTGGTGCTCGTATGGTTCCTACTCATAAGGATTATGTTGTGCTTATGTACTCTCAAGAAGGAAGCTCTCAAATTGAAAGAGTTAATCTTTCAATCAAGCTTCGACGAGCACCAGAAACTATACACACAATATATCGTGATGTCCTGCTGAATGGAATTGAGATTTTCAAAATAAGTGATAAAACTAATCTTGCAGGGCAAATTTCAAAATTCATTGGTCTATCTCCCCGGCATCAAGAATTTTCAACCCAGTCGTCAAAAAAAATTAAGATCACCACAGCTTTTGTTGTTGTTATTGCAATTTCAGGCCTCACGCTAACAATTGTTGTGGGTATCACTATTTTTTGGCTAAGGAGAAGGTTACACAATGCCATGGCAGATAATTCGTGTAAGACAAAGAACATAGAGTTATTATCTCTGCAGCCGCATTTGTGTCGCTACTTTACAATCGCGGAGATCAAAGCAGCCACAAACAACTTTGACAATGATTTCATCATCGGATTTGGAGGGTTTGGGAACGTGTACAAAGGTTGTGTCGATGGATCCACACCTGTTGCGATAAAACGCCTCAAATCAGGCTCTCAACAAGGTGCCAACGAGTTCATGAACGAAATCGAGTTGCTCTCCCAGCTTCGCCACATTCACTTGGTGTCCCTTGTAGGATATTGCAATGACAACACAGAGATGATTCTGGTTTATGAGTTCATGCAGCACGGTACTCTCTGCGAGTATCTGTATGGTTCCAATAATCAGCCCCTACCATGGAAGCAGAGGCTTGAGATCCTATTGGGTGCAGCGAGAGGGCTGAATTATCTTCATTCTGAGGTGAAGCACAAGATAATACATCGTGACGTAAAGAGCACCAACATACTGTTGGATGAGAAATGGGTAGCTAAGGTTTCTGATTTCGGGTTATCCAAGGTGGGACCTACAGGAATAACGACTACCCATGTCAGCACGATGGTGAAGGGGAGCCTTGGATATTTGGATCCCGAATACTATATGCTCCAAAGGCTAACTCTAAAATCTGACGTGTACTCGTTTGGTGTGGTGCTTCTTGAGGTGTTGTGTGCTAGACCACCTTTGGTTCGTGATTTGGATAAGAATACAGCTAGTCTAGTTTGTTGGTTTCAAAAATGCCATAATGAAGGTGTGGCGATTGAACAAATAGTCGATCCATTCTTAAGGGATTCTATCACAGTTGAGTGCTTGAAATATTATTGCAAGTTGGCGTTAAGTTGCTTGCATGATGATGGGACTCAACGACCCTCAATGAGTCAAGTGGTTGGGGGTTTAGAGTTTGCATTGCAATTGGTAGTGAGTGAAGAAGATAGCCAATTTGGTATGACCCAAAAAGATAGGACATATATGAGTGATGAATGGAGTGACCTGCATTTTATGAGATCGCACACCTACAAGGAGAGCACAGTCTCAGCGAGGCTAGGTACTCGAGAACAGCCTTTCTCTGGGATTGGGAATCAAAGAACACGGTCGTATTCATGCCAAAACTTCAAAATTTATATTTAGCGGTTACATGGAACACTCTTTTATACATGCAAGTATAGTGTAAACATGTATAATGTAAAACGAAATAATTTTTGCACAGCATAAAAGATGTTGTTTGATCATATCTTGAAATTTTTTAGTGCCAACTATGTTTTATTTTTTAGTGACTATATAAGTGCTCATGTTTCTGTTACTTCTCATAAAAATTAAAATAAATAATAAAAACAGAAAAACAAAAAAGGTTTCTGTAACTTAACAACACACATTTGAGCTTTTCTTTACTCTAATACTTGAAAATTTTCCCCTATTATAATTTTTAAAACCACCACCGGAGGCATTCCCAAATAGCAACATAATCATGAATGACCATCAATCATAAAGAGAATAGGCCAAAACAAAACACAGCATCTCAGCTTTCTTCAACTGTAAAGCACAATAATTGTACAAAATATTGATATTATTTGAGTGACATGCAAAAATATTGTGAAAAACATCCTAAAAATACAACATTCGATTTCTTCCTTGCAACTTGCCAATGCGTTATCCTTATCTTTTCTGTTGCCATAGGATTTACTTATTAGTGGCAAGTTTTTCTCTAATCAATAAGGGTTACTTGTAATTTTTGGGTCCTGCTAACCGGTGCCCCTAAGGCACTGGTTAAGCATACCATAAAAGGGAATTATTACCATAAAAGTAAACTGTTTCTGACTTTATTATAAATTAATTAAACAATTTCAATGTATTAACTACTATATAATTTCCTTTTTCATATCCTTAACCGGTGCCCCAGGGGCATCGGTTAGCATTTCCCTTTTATTAATCATCAAACTTTGGCCTTTTTTACATGTAACACTAGCAATATAACAAGTTTTTTTTGCAAGAAATGCCTGTTATGAGTTGAGGGCATGAAACACCAATACAAACATGAACACCAGACACAACACTAATACTGATCTGCTGACATTGATAATAATTTGAAAAATATAAATAATTGAATGTAACCAACCACGTGTGTCTCTCTTATGTCAGAATATAACATGTGTCGGACACTGAACACGTCTTCAATTTGAAGTGTCGGTGCTACATTTAGGTGGAAGATACAATACAAGCTAGTTTTCCTAATTCGAACTCCAAAAAAAGAAGGGGAAGAAGGAAACCTGTAACTTGCACACAATACTCATTCATGATAAAGGAACTATACATTAAAATTTCATTTTAGTGAAGCTTTAGCGTGAATGAAGCTTCACAAACAATTTAGGTAATGAATTTTTTCTCAAAGTATTGTTGAGATTTCTACCAATAACTTATGAAGAGCTTGAGGCTTTGAGAAGAAAGGAGAATGATCAGCGCCCTTTAAATGGAAAACCTTCTCTGGAGGGCTTGCATTTATCATGTTTTCTTGCAGTGCAGTAGGTATGGCATTGTCTTCAAGAGTTTTTATATAAAACCGCCTCACTGTTCTATATTTCGCGTCTGAAAGGGAAAGTTTCTCTAAAACTGGTGCGAATGGTACTGACCTCATCGAAACAGATGCTAATGCAACATCCTGTATTTAAAGAACAATGAACAAACAAGGAGGGTTAGGGAAAACTGATATAAGCACTGTCTCAAAGTATTACAAAAGGAAGAAACAATTGAATGTTTAGATTCCAAATCACATATTATTGCATTATGCAGTAATCAGTATATTTACAAATGCAGACCCAAAACTAGAGTGGGTACTTGGTGGGTTAGGGAAACATCTAACATAAAAGACTTCATCGCATAGTACACTATATCTTATTGTTATTATCCAGAAGCGATATTATTTTCCTCAGGGAGCATGTCGCATATGTGTCATCTTAATGAGTGAATAGGAAAATTAGTCCTCAAAGCTTTAAACATCGGTCAAAATAGACCTTAAATTTTGTGAATTGGCAAATACATCCATGAAATTGTAAGGTGTCGCTGAAAATGGTCCCTCTATTAACTTTTACCGTTAGGGACTATGACATGGCACATTAACCAAGTATGTGGTACCTCCACATTGATCTTACATCAATAGCAACACACCAGAGACTAATATGCCTACAAAAATTAGGTCTCTCGTGGACTAATTGGCCAGTAAATAGTCGATGCACAATTGTAATTATTGGCAAATTTGTCACTGATGTGGCCTAAATTTCATAGTGAAATTAATCCCTAATGAGTTGGTATTGATGTGGGATCAATGTGTTATGTATATGTCCAGGTAATTTGCAATAATAGAAGTATATAACGTTTGTAAAATTCAAGTTTATACCAACTAGAAACAAAAAATAATTGACCAAAAGTACAGGCATGCCCCTGCCTCTAAACAAATGATAAAATAAGGCTCTCAAAAGTCGAATGCGAAAAAGCGAAGAAAAAAATAAAAATGTATACTACTACTTACTTTGGTAGGGCTTAGATTGAATAACAACTCTCTTAACAATGATTTGTCTAGATCAAAAGCGGTGGGAGGGTGATCATTTCCATTCGCATACAAAAACTTCTGAGCCTGTGGCATGAGATCATTTGATCCTGCCTGCAACAGATAGGAACAATCAAATCATCGGTAAATGATTACAAGAATTCTTCATTCATATGACATACTCTATCTTTGTATTCAATCTCAATCCCTTCTAAATGTACTCATTCTCCAAAGGAGTGATGTGATATTATAATTTTACAAGAACCTATAGTAAATTCGTAATACTGGGGAGAGATGGAAAACCTGTTGTGAAATGATATCAAGAGTACTTTGTCCGTTCGTTGGCATTGCTGCAGCAATAAAGACAGCCTTGGAAATCTTAAGCGGAAACAACTCCATTGCATAGGATATACAAGCCCCACCGAAATCATGTCCAACCAAGATCACCTTAATAAAGAACCAGACAGAAAGTAAGAACAAAATGTCAGGAATATTTTTTTCAAATTTTTCTTTGTATGTCGGTGGCTATAATGACAATTGGTTATGCATTTTTCTTTTTAATTATGATAGAGAAAATGGAAGCTAACTAGAGAGCATGCATTTCCAGAAAACACCGAAAACAAAGCAGTTTTCAGAATTTTCAGAAATATTCAATCTATTGTTAAAATGCATATTCAAAAACTTCCGTAGTGTCTTCTTTAATGTCTGTTAAAATGCATATTATAGGGAGAAAAACAGAGAGAAATGTAGTCAAACAAGTCATGGATTTGCAGTAAAAGACTGATGCAGTTGCTGCAGTCAAGAATCCGAGGTCGTTGGATCAAAATCCGAAGGCTTGTATTTCGAATTGATATTTTGAATCCAATTTCCTAAATTCAAAACATGAACTGATTTTGATCCAACGGGGCCGATCTATTGGTTGCACGACTTCGTGCTTTTCTTACTATGTGGAACTTGGATCCAAAAGCCATAATTTTCACGTAAGTTGGCACTAATTGAAAATAGAACACATATATTAAATGGCATATATCCTACCTCCCCCACTCAAATACTCAAACACAACAAAATTAAAGCGACAATAAAATAAGCCACTTGTGCAAATTTGGAAAGCAATACGATAAGTACCTTTTGGCCTTCAGGAAGATTTTCAAGGAAGTTGGTAAGAGGCTTAACGTATTGTGACAGACTTGTAATGTTGTTTGTATCAAATGAATGAACTCCAGAACCAGTTAAATCTATGGCAGCTACTTTAAAACCACTTTCTTCAAGAAGTGCAATAGTCTTGTACCAACACCAGGCCCCGAAGCCACCTCCATGTACAAGGACAAAATGATTGGTCTCAAGATCATCGACCTTTACACCCTGTCAAATTCAAAACCTACATGTATAAGCTAAAGAAAATACAGAATGATGAGCCGACAATTTCACCCTACAATTGGTAAAGATAAAATTAAGGTATTAACAATATAACGCAACACTGTTTATTTAAGAAAATGGCGCTACATTTAAACAAGGTTACTGCATCAAATCATACAAACAGTACTGGATTCCATATGAGTTTCAATCTCATTTTAGAAACCTCGACATCTCTATTGTAACAACAAAGAGACAAAAACAAGGTTACCTTTAAAGCCAAACTTAACTTCTAGTAAAAAACACTTCAAGGGGTCAAAACTCATTTTCGTTCAAATGCCTTCAAACTATTTAAGACTTGGACACATTATTTTCAAAGAAACTTATGATTTAATAGTCTATATCAAATGCCACCAATAAGGCTCTAACACATGCTCGTACAAGTCCATCTTGAACTAGTAACATTAAAGATTTAATTCATATACATCATCCGTGTAAAAATATTTTACAACATCAATCATAATTGTTAGATCATTGAAAAAGTATAATTTCTGAGTCAAAAAATTAAAAAATTAAAAATTCAATCATAATTATTTTTAAGGTCACACATATAATTGGTTGTGATTTGTTGACGGAATAAATTTGTTTACACTTACAGTATATCAAAATTGAACTTTAAGTCTAACATTAATGGGTATAAATCAAACAAGTTACTTTATTTCATGGCAATGTTCTGATTCATTGAACTTAATAACAGAAATAATGGATATAAGTCAAACAAATTATTTTAATTGCCATACATTTCTGATTTTACAAGTCTAAGAAACCTGATCATGAGTCATAACATACCATTCCCTTCTAGAATTCTATCAGCTACTTTAGGTCTAAGAAAGTACATCATCCTATAAACCTCATCAAGTAATATCTTAAAGCCATAGCTTCAAATTTGGAAATTTTATATTTTTTTATATAAAACTAATAAATAGAAAACAAAAAACTGCATATCTCCAAAATTGACAAAATTAACAAAGATTTGTTACATTGTCAATCAATCATAATCGTCAGATCATCAAAAATATTTCATTCAATTGTAACTACATTTGTGTTTGTCATACTCATTACAAGTATAATTGATTGTGATTTGTTGAAATTGTAAACATTTTACACGACGACGATGAATCAGAATTTAACGAGTTACTTTATTTCACAACAATGTCCGGATTCATTGAACTAATAACATAAACAATGGATATAAATCAAACAGATTATTTTAATTGCTTCCACTTTTCTGATTTTACAAGTTTAAGAAACCTGATCATGGGTCATAACACACCAATTCCTTCTATACTTCAGGTCTAAGAAACCATTAACACACCATTAAGAAAAAACTATTTTAAAACCATAGCTTCAATAAAGGCCTTAAAATAGAAATTTTCAATTTCATTTCAAAAAAACTAATAATCAGAAATCAAAAACCTCCATAACTCCAAAATTGACCAAACCAACAAATTTTTCAACCAGAGCAACAAAATACCAAATCAACCAACCTATAAAATATTATCAATTTTTTTCTATAGACAATAGCACATTAGAAAGAAGAAGGAAAAAAAAACTAGTTTCTAATCATTTTAAAAGAAACTGATTAATAGACTAATCACTCACATTTTTCAACCCATATAAACCTCATCAAGTTATTATTTTAAAAAATTCCAAAATTAAGAAATATTTAATTTCATTTCAAACAAAATAAAAATCAAAAACCTCCATAACTCCAAAATTGACCAAATCAACATGATCATAAAAAAATAACCAAATCAACCAACCAACCCACAAAAAAATCAAATTTTCAAAATACACAATAAACCAATAAAAAATTATTTTTCTTTAATTTGTATAGTAACTAAATTAGTCTTAAATATGCAATTGATCCCTATAAATATGAAGAAAAAAAACCACCTTAACACAAAATTTGACCAAATTTTCAACATAAGCATAAGAAAACCAAATCAACCAACCCACATAAAAAATAAAAATAAAAACTTTTTTCAAAAATTCACAATGACCCATTTCAAGAAAAGAAATTTTCATTGATACCCATTAAAAAAAAAAAAAAAATTTCATTGATTTTACATTACCTGATGAAGAAGTTGATGAGGTTGAAGAAGAGGGTCAGTAAGTGATCTAGCTCTAGAACTAGAACTACGAGGCAAAACATTACTACCATTATTACTCCTCTTTGAAGCACCATTTGGATAACGTAACGAACTTGATCGATCAAATTGTTGATTCTGTTGATGCTGTTTATACAACAAAGCAGCTGCTATTGCTTGTTCTCGAATCACAGCGTCGTCGAGTTTCTTCTTCTCTCTGCGGCTTGTTGAAGCTGCTGAGTAACGCTGTTGTTGCTTTTTGGATGAAGAAGAAAGTGATTTTTGTTGTTGGGTTGGTTTGAGAAGAGAACAGAGATTACCCATTGTTGTTGGTGGGGGTGCATGCAGAGGAAGGGGGTGTGTATAAGAAAAAGAAAGAGTGGGGAGTTTTTTCTTTTGTTGTGGGGGGTTATGATTGTTGAGGAAGGTTCATGAGAAGTTGGTGTAAAAAGAGAGATGTGAATGTGTGTTTGTTTATAGGAAAGAACATTTGGTGACGTATCATTCAAAATAAGTCTACTGCCAAATGAACATGAATTATAATGCTACGATCTCGAATATAATAGGAAAATATATTTTAACTAGATTATCTATTTAATATTTATCCTTCAATAACCTAAATGAAAAGTTAATCAGTGCTCCGGAATATTGGTTAAAAATATTAAAAAATTAAATTATATAATATTTATTGCATTGAAAATTGTATAATCAAACCATAAAATAAAAAATAAAAAAACTAATTTTTATTTTGGTATATCTTTATGTTTGGGGCATCAGCATGATCTATAAAATAAACTAGATTTTTGTTTCCATGAGTCTAGCTCATTTAACATGGACAATACATTATTATATGTAGAGTCAGAATTTCAACATCGAACACTTCACTCATTCACTTTAAAATGTTAATTTCAGCCATTAGGTTATTTGATCAAACAAATAAAACTAGATTATCTATATTGTTTCACTTTTTTCCTCTTATATTATTATCTCTGTCACAAAATATATGACTTATTTTAGAAAAACACGTAAATTTAAAATAAAATAAAAAAAGTCTTATAAAAATGGACAATTTATTCGCTATATTAAACATTTTTTATTTGGAGAACTCATTCAACGACTTTGATGCATGGAGCCGATTTAATATATAAGATAAGATAAGATAAAAGAGATCAATATAAACAAGATAGACACGCAAGTACTATGTTTTTCTGTCTTAAAATAGTGAATTAAGATCCATTTTAGACACACTATAATTTTGAAAGTGAACATTTGTTTCGAAAATGGTATAAATATACTATTTAGAATTAGATTCGTATGAAATTAACCATTTATCATGATTCCCTAAGAAAAACATTTATCATGATAATAGTATAACAGTGAGAAGAATATAATAATAAGAATGATGAGAATGAGGATTAGGAAATTGATAGTTGGAAATTTTGAATTGAATTTTCTCTTTAGAAAACGTGCATGTGACTGATTAATCTAATGTGATATATCCAGATTCTTTATTTGACAAAAATATGATATGACCAGGTTGGGATTTGAATTATTTTGGTGCATAAACGTTTTAAAATGGAAGTAAATTAATCATTGTTATTTTGGAATGTACCAGTTGTTAATATTTTTTTATAGTTCTCTCAAAAAAAAATATAGTTAATGAAAACAAAATCAAAAACCACCTTCTAATGATATTAATCCAACGTGTTGGTTCAATTAATTGAAGTCAAACGTCTCAACAACAGCAGTCTTATAGTTTCTCATATAGCATCTACAATGAAACTTGTAATATTTTTGGTATTTAAATAGTTTCTACTTACACCACAACAACAGAAAAAACTCCTTTCCCTAAAAAAAAAAATCTCCTTCCTTTTTCTTTCTCTTTTCTACTTCTCAAACCTTAGCCGTCATCCATTTCTTCTTCTTCTTGTCAAAGAGGTTATTTAGAGTCAATTTTGACCTAAAAATCACTCTTTCGAGTTGTTTTTCCTTCTACCATAATTGAATAAGCGATTTCATATGTTTTCAGTTTTCTTTCGTTTGTTTTTGTGATTCCATCATCTCTGCACGACTCTGTTTGTTTTGATTTTCCGTCTTTGTGTGGTGTGTTTTTGATTTCACGTTTTAGTGCGGTGTTTATTTGATTCAGGTTGAAAGATTAGTTTTGAACAAGTGCAGATCCGATCAATGACTTTGGTGTCATCAACATTGCAGATCCGGAGACATGAGTATTTCGGAGACTTAAATATATAGTCATATTTGTAGGCATATGTACTTTGTCATTTTATGCTATTAACATGAATGTTGTGAGTTTGTTAACAGATTCATCCTTTTTGTTTTTAACGAATTTGGATTTGAATTGTATCGATGTACTCTATCAATTTGAATGAATGAATATCGTTTATTTTTGTAAAAAAAATTAAAAAAAAAATAGTTTCTACTTGTACACCTTTATAACTTTTTAATGATAATAGTATTTTTCCTTCCATATTGCATATTATATGCAGGACTCGAGGTTCGAACCTCAAACACTCCACTTCTCCACGATTAAATTGTGTAACCACTGAGCTACTTGAAAAAAAAAAAAAAAGTAAGGCATTGTTGAATAGAAAGAATTCTATTATATTTCTGAGAAAATGTATTTAGAACACTTATTAGGTTGACTCAAGAAATCGATGAACCATATCGAGCCAAGTCTCTTTCAACAACAAGTAACCCCACCCCTATCAAGGAGCAAATTGGATGCCCAACCTCAAACCCAGATCTTCAAACTTCCGACAAGGCTTTCATTTATTAGTTGACTTTCTTAACAATGTGTGAGGCTACAACTTTGACTTTATTGCGAACGTTGGAAGCTGCCACACAAAATTTAATGAGAATTCATGTTGTCAAATGTTAGCCACTAGAAGCTGCACAACAAATTTTCTACTTTTCATGATTTGTTACCAAAAAGAAACAACTCATGGTTTTTAGTAGTACCATCTTTTAACATTACATTAGCTACCCAACGAATTTCAAAAAGTTACATGCAATCATTTTCTATCTGGACCTAAAAATATTTCTCTTTTTAGGCAACTCAAGAGTGACTCGGCTGGAAGCAGCTAAATTATGTTACTCGTTCCGTCTCGTTCCATAATACATGACATATTTGACCATATTATACATGTTAATGCATAATTTTGAGTTTAAATATCTTGAATAATATATTAGAAAAAATTATAAAATTTGATATTTTGAAAATACCCATCGAGACAAATTTAAAACATCTTATATAATATTATTTATCTTTGTATATTAATAAAAAATATGGTCAAAGTAAGTTAGGTCAAAATTACACATTTTCAAAATGAATTACCTATTGCGGGACAGAGGGAGTAACTTTTTTTTTTCTAACATTTAATTAAAGTGTCCTTCAAATTTCTTGAGGCAAAAGTGACGTGTTTGAAAAGTTTTTATTAGTGATAATTATAAAGACATTTTTCCTTCTAATTTTCATTACAAAAATTCAATATGCTAAAAATGTATATTTATCCTTTATTTTATAGAATATCCTTACTAGCTAGTAGTAATAAACATTACGACATGATTTCTTCAACAACAACAAAAAAATTACGACATGATATTTTTTACAATACTTTTTATTTTTCGTAATATATTGAAGTCATCTAAAGGTGGTTTATATCCATATTTGGATTCTTATATTGTCCTTCAAAAAAGAAAATATGAAGTTAGTTGACCTTTTTGCCACTGTGTTGAGGGTACTTTTGACACTATTGTGAACGTTGGAAGTTGCCACAAAATTTAATGAATATTCATGTTGTCAAATGTCAACCACTAGAAGCTGCACAACAAATTTTCAACTCTGCATGATTTTCCTCTCAAAAAAAAAAAAAAATCTGCATGATTTTTTTTACTTCAACTATGCATGATTTGTTACCCAAAAATATCATCATATTCATAATTAACACAAAAAACACTGTGCATGGTTTTTTTCGTACTTTCTCTCTCTTTTCTTTTGAACTTTCCATCTTTTTACATGACACAATAATGCATCAGCTATCAAACGAATTTCACAGTCAACTAAAATAATTTGGAGTATCATTTTCTATAACTGGACCCAAATATATTTATTTTTTAAGCAACTTTAAAGCGACTCAGCTGGAAAGCAGATAAATTATGTATGTATTTTTCATCAAAAATAAAGTGTCCTGAAGAAACTTCAATAAAAGTGACTTGTTTGAAAAGTGTTTAGTTGTGACATTTTAAAGTTTTTTCTTATAATTTTTATGAAAAAATTGAATATGGTAAAAATGTATTTGTCCTTTATTTGTATAGAATATCATTAGTTCTGTAAAAATTAAAATTGTATAGTATCAATACTTCTGTTAAATAAATAAAATAGAATGTCAGTACTAGCTAGTAAAAAACATTTTTTTTTATCAAGAGCTAGTAAAAAACATTAAATACATAATGAAAAGGGAAGCTACATTAAATACCTATGACACCGAATAAATATGGATGGCAAAATTTGTTGATACAACAAACAAGTCGGTTGTTGAGTAAAAGCAAGCATGTCGGATTAAATAGTTTTTCGTCATTATGAAATTTAGATTCTACAATTTAAGTCCTGTAATAAAAAGAAAAATTCTACGGTAAAGTCATGAAAATGATTTTTTTGGTAAAGTTAAATGACTAATCATTGAACATTTGTGTATTTAATTCATGTCGCTTCAAATTATATGGTGTATTGCACATTTGTTCATAAAATGTGTCATTATATATTTATTTATTGCAATTGTATACCTCATTAAATCAAAATTAAACATAGATTCTCATTTGTGCACCAAGATTGAAATTCCCCTTAATATTTTGTATGATGACTGATTTGTAGTAAGATAAAGTTTAGTTTTAGAGTGGTCCACCAGCAGAACATTAGCTCACATGACATCGACAGTTATACCATTGGTTAAACAAAATAAGTTTTTCAAAAAAGTCAATTTTCTAATTTCACCATAGAAGCCCCCTAATAAAAATTGTATATTTGTGTTTTTTTAATTTTTTAGTCAGCATTTTGATCTTTGATTTTAGGTCAATCTTCATTTGATTAATGAAAAAGTCCATGTGATCGTATGTACTGTTTTTTTTGCTGACGTGACGTCGTATAGAAATACATTGGTCAGAGGAGAAAATGTTATTCATGGCTACATATGTTTTTAGTCTCTGAATCACAATTTTCGAATTTAATCTCTATAAGATATTTATTTGATTAGGGAGATAGAGTCAGAGGGAGAGAGGGGGATAGGAGAGAAGGATACATGTTTTTTTTTTTTAAAGAAAGAAGGATACATGCTTATATATTGCAATATCGTTGGTAGGATAAACTTTAAATACTTCTTTTTGAAGTGCAAAACTACATCTATCATAGGATTTCCTATTTAGTTCAGAGGTTGGGAAAAATGTTAGAATTTAGGGTTTGCTCATTTGAGAGTTGGTAAAGTTAATTTTTTGTAACTTCTTTTTATCTCTCTAGTAAAGGCTTAATATAGTGGCTTGAAGAGTTGGTCTCTCACCTTAAGTCAAATTTGGGTTCAACTAAAAATACGATATTTATGTATTACTTTGTTTCTCTTCTTGTTTATCTATGTTATTTGGTTTAATCGTGAATTTGTTTTACATATAGTCTCTTGTTATTGCTTGAATTGTTTGATTATTGGTTGTCATTATTATTTTGATCCACGTCTTTATTCTTGTTTGTTTTGACAAAGATTTTGAATTCACATCAATATACAAGATTTGCAAGACATAAGTTGATAAGGGTTGGAATATATAGGCCATGTTGAAACTCGACAGGGGGCTATGGCTTAGCCCACATCACACCTAAATTAGTTCAGGTGTTTTTAAATAGAGAATACCAATGCTCTTTTAATTAGAAGCATATATCTAACTAATAAACTAAAAAGGTGAGGATGCATGCCTCACACAAAAATCTAGACCTATCATACTGAACGATAAATATGAATAATATTTTATTGTTGTTGTTGTTGTTGTTGTTGTTAGGGAAATAATCACTGAATTGATAAGGAGTCGTCACAATAGCCCATGAGTGTAGAGAAATTGCAAAATAGTCTCTGAATGTAGATTTTGTTAATCAATTTAATCATTGACGTTAAATAGGTCTGTTAACGATGACATGACGTCTTATGTGACAAAATGCGAGGTCCTACATGGGAATGAGCCACCCCTCCCTCTAATACCAAAATGCAACATTTTACTTGTACATGACCTTTCGTATTCCCTCCCAAACATAACCTTTTATATTTTGCTATGTAACTATGTAATTCGGTGTTTGGATTTTATTTGGTGTTTGGATTATTAATGAGTATTATCTATGGTATTGCTATGAAAGACATGTTTTGTAACAAATACTTTTATTTTAATTGCATGGATAAATTGCTTCAAATTGGTATTTGGATGTTATTTTTTACTTTCATAAGAAATTGCAAACTTTAAAGCACAGGGACCATAATGAAATTGTAGTAATAAATTAGGGACAGTATGCCCAATTTTTTTATTACCCAAGGACCATAATTAAACTATAATCATAAATAAGGGACTAAAATGAGCATTTTATCAGCTTTAGGTTTAACACTTGTCATTTTTTTTTTAAGGAACACTTGTCATTTTTTTTTTATTTCTTCATTTTGGTCCATGCCATGTGTTTAGGCTTTGCATAGTCACAATCTTACGTGGTAGTTGTCATATTGCCACATCATTGTTATCAGACCTATCTAATGGCAGAGACTAAATTGACTAACAAAATTATATTCAAGGACTATTTTATAATTTTTGTGCATTCAGGAACTATTTTGATGACTCCTTGACAGTTAAGGGCTAAAGTGACTAATTCCTCTATCATACTATATATTTTGTATTAAATTATAAATTTGTTTACATTTTTAATATTTTAAGCATATTAGTCTCCATTGTTTTTTTACATATGTATTTTTTTTAAAAATAGAACAAAATACGACATCATATAAAATCAAATTCTCTAAAATGAAGTTTAATCACATTAATTTATTAACTTGTTAGCCTATTTAAGGATAAATCAAATTATTTATTTATTATGTTCATATGAAATAGAAGTTTAATTAGATTAAAAAAAATCATATACCATACTTTTAAAATGGTCAGACTTAGGTACTATTTGGTCAGACTTTTTTTCGGTCTAAAAAATACTTTAAAACAAAATTAAAATAAAGCTCTTTAAAAAAAAAAACAAAGCTGTTTGATTTCTTTATTTTTTTTAGTTCTAAAGTTATTTTTAAGTTATTTTTTGAACAAGCAAAAATGGAATATACATTAAAAACCCAAAGAAAAATTTCAAGCACAAGGAGTGCTAGAAAAAACTCAAAAGTAAGCATTTACAGAGACAAAATAGAGACAAACAAAACAAACTAGTCAATGCCCAAACAAATAAAATGGTTTAACCACCACATATGAAAATTATTACGGATAGAAATATTAGTAGCCTTCATCCACCAAAAAGATTGAAATTTGATTTTCTCTACCAATTGGTGAACGGTATGGTCCTTATTTTTGAAGACCTTGCTGTTTCTTTCACTCCACATAACCCACACAGAGCACAACCAGATAAGTTGCATGAAAGAGCAAATAGTACGGGAGGCACCTGCGGAATACACAAACTGATAAAAATGATCTGACACACAAAAAGGCTCGGCGGTAGCTATCCCTAACCAAGACCGAATTTGACCCCACAAGGCAGCATAAAACGGGCAAGAGCGAAACAGATGTTACGCAGTCTCAAAATCACCGCAACCTAACATACAAAGCTGGTTATCATTAGAAAGAACACAACGCACAAACAAATTATCCTTCATCGGTAATCTATTCCGAAAGAGTCTCAATGCAAGAATAGAGACCTTCAGAGGAACCTGTTTATGCCAAATTAAATTCGCTAAAACTTCTATTTTTAAGTTAAAAGTTGTTTGGCAAAATATTGTACAAAACTTTGAATTTATTATTTTTTTGGTGGTGTATGGGGTTTGAACCCGGAACCTTGCATATATTTATGCATTGTCTATAAATAAATAAAAACTTTGAATTCATTATGAATTAACATAATAAATAAAAAAATGTCTAAAATATTTTTTGAAGGGAAAAAATGTTTAAAATATAAAAGATATATTTTTACAAATACTATATTTACTCAATGACGTTTATTTTGTGTAACATGAATACAAATTTGTATCATCATATAAAGGACTTGTTAAATATTTGAATAGGAGAAATAATTTAAGGAGACTCAAATAATAACATAAATAATATCAAAGTAGTTTGGAAAATTAAAAACAATAATCATCTTTTAAAAAAAAAAACATAAATCATCACAAACTCAAACATTTCTACTCTCTATCAACGCAACTCCTATTTAATTTCTAACTTTATTCATGTAGCCTCCATCTTGTACTCTTCCTGGATTATATGAACTGATTTCCTCATTTATATTGCTTTCTTCGTCACGCTCAATCATATATTCAGAGATAACATCTATAATATGTATATGTGTGTGTATATAATGAGAATAATTGGTTTTTTCTTTTCCAATTATACTTTATAATAAATTTTGTTATAAATTTTTTTGTTATAAGAATACCATATTTTTAGTGTCAGTCAAAAATATAAGAATTTATATTATATAATATTATATTTGTTACATTACTGGTGTCATTGGAAAATATATGTTTAGTTTTTTTAATAAGAAAAAAATATGCATAGTTTGTTACAATACAAATGTGTAAAATATATATAAGTATAATTTTTTTAGGCAACTACACTTGTACTTTTAATTAAAATCAAAATTTTATAAAAATAATTATATGCATTACAAATTACGCAACACTAAAAAAAATTATACGCATTAGCGTAACAAAAAAAACAGACAGACGAACATAAAGTATTACTCTAAACATTAATGTGTATGTATATATTTCCGAGGTTGAAGAAAGAGAGTAAAAATATCCGGTGTCATTCATTGACAGCGTGAATAAAAATATTTGCGAGGTTGTGATAATCAAAAGATATTGAAATTAATATATAAGTGATAAAAAGATAATAAAATTCCTTAAAAATAGATAATAAACTTAAATGGACCGTCATTAAAAAAATTAAATGGATCGGTTCAAAAAATAAAATAAAATGGAAGAAAAAAACATATTGAAAAAATAAAAGAAAAGGTTGTCAGCGTGAGTTGTAGAGAGGTGCTTGTAAAATAAATTGGGGAGAAGTAGTTTTTTGAAGTAGCATTCAATAACTTTTGGTTAAAGCTCATTTCATTCAATTTTATGCATTCTAAAATAAATTACTTTTTTTCGAAGGTACTTTATTGATATTGTTTTTGACTTAGCTTCTCCTAAAAAACGTAAAGAAGCTGAAAAAAGCTAGGCCAAATGGTACCTTAGACTTTAGACCCAAAAACAAATCTATTGTATATGACATGTTACATCTATGCCTTGAGTTATTTTATCAGGTCAGACTTGAGTCTTAAAAAATCGAAGTATACATTATTTGCAAAATAGAGTTTGATAAAAATCATGGTAAAAAAATCACGTTAGCAAAGAAGTTAATATTAAAGCTTCTAAAAATCACGGCAAAAACCTAACGGAAAACGTACAAACATACTTTTGTGTGTTGCAAACATGAAACCAATTCCACACTCAACTGGTCTATTCCCCACCTTGTTAGTGGATGAGGCGTTTAGAAACACTTTATTTTGTTGCAGAAAAGGTAGTTTCTAAGGAACAATGAAGGCAACTCCCTCGTGAGGTCATAAGGTTCACAAAAGCAATAACCAAATTAATGTTGAGAATCACATGTTCTTTTCTCCAGAATAATCTCTATACAATTCAAGTCCAATTTGTGATAGGTTTCACTCAGGACCACTCTATCTATAACTAATATTTCTAAGTGAGGACCACTTCACTACTTACTTTCTTTAATCTTATAAGCTAAAGGATGCATAAGAGGGCCATTACCAAATTAAAGCATTACATAATTAGGATGAACAATATATATGTTCAACCAAGCATGTGAATCTACCATCATAGCGTGCATCAAATGCACATGATCCTATACAATTCTGCAAAAGTAGCAAATAATTAACAAGGTTACATGAATTGATTGAACTTGTTGGCATGATCAAATCAACTTTATGGATCTGGTCAATTTGTAATCCGACTTAAATTAAATTTTATAACAACTTATCATTTCTATGTTGAGTGCTTTTTTATTAACACATGATTATGATTCTCCAACCACGAGTATAGCTATGTGTACCTATCATTTTAAGTTCCATTTAAATCTTGCTATGGTGGTTCCTTTTCTCAGTAAATTAAAGAGGGTGAAAATTATTGTAAGTTTTTTTTATAATAATTCCACACAAATTTTTTACTATGAATTTAAATTAATTAATGTTACATTTAAAAATTATGAAATAATGTGAATTTCAATGGTTAATTGTCATTTCGTCTATCTAAAAAAAAATTACGAAACATTTTTAAAAAAAGAAGAAATTCTTTTCTAAAACAGCACTTACTTTGATTCTGTCCAGACCCTTTGACATTCCTTGTGCTAAAAATCTAGTAGTGTTTTATATATCATTTTAGCTTTTTCAAAAAATAATAAATCTTAATTTTCAGTGAGTTTGTTTGATTTGATTCGTTATCAATTTCCCGACAACGTATATACAACGTATGATTTTCGCTCTTCAAACTGATATGCACAAAACCAAGGTACATAAAAAATTACTAAAAAACAATAAAATGTATACCGACCGTATATAAATACGATGTCGGATGTCGGTTATCGAATATGATGTCCATGAATCATTCCTCTCTATTAAATTAGGGTGACATTGTAATCAATTTTGCAAAAACTCTATTATTATTTTTACAATGTCACAATAGCTCAACGCGATTTTATTAAACTCACCATACTCCCTCGGACCACATTTATAAATAAAAAACTAATTTTTAAATTCATTAAATATTTAATGTATTTAGTCTATAATATATACTCCCTACGTCCCTAAATAAATGACCCAGTTGACTCTGACACAAATACCAATGCATATATTTTATGTTTGATATCTTCAATTCTTTATTAAAAAAAATTATAAAAATTTAATATTTTAAAAATACTCATCGAGACGAATCCAACAACATCTTACATGATATTATTTATCTTTGTGAATTAGTATAAAAGTGTGGTCAAAGTATGTCAAGTCAATAATGTATATTGTCAACTGGGTCATTTATTAAGGGACGGAGGGAGTACCAAATACATTACGTATTTAATCAACTTAAAAATTAATTCTTTTCTTATAAACTTAACATGAGGGAGTAGCGCTTAATCGTACACTCGATGTTCCTTTTGCCCACAATTGCACGAAAGATTTTCTTTTATCATGTTATTCATAGTAAGTTTTACTTTTCACATGCTTCTTCTGTCCTCCATATGCTCCATGCAGTACCTGGGAATTTGAGGTACTAACTAACAACAACCAACAACCTAAACATTGATGTCCAAATAATTCTAGTGAACCTGTACTTCTAAAGTTCTGATTATAGATTCAACGTCTTCAATTATCACATGACATAACGAGCCACTTTTACTGTACACATTTTCATATGATAATGTTTTTTTTTCTTAAATATTCGTGATCAACTTTTCTTTTTTTTAAATATGCTTTTTACACATATATAGTACTTGTATAATTCTTTTTTGGTTACGGATACTTATGTTGTTTAAGGAAGGAGAATTCATTTATCCCATGAAAGAATACCGTTATTTCATTTGTTTGCTAGATACCATTGATCCTTAAAAAAGAACATTGCTATTGTTTATTTTCTTACAAGAAAAACATGGTCGCTGTGCAAAATTTACCCAGCCTCATGGTTAATATGAATTGTTTAATATGCATTTGTTTAAATAAATTTCTAATTAAGATTTCTTTTTTATATATAGTTTTGTTTTAAATATCTATTTTTTTTTTTTTTTGGTCTAGTAGCCTAATGGCTAGAGCTCACACAATTAATTGTGGAGAAGTGGGTGTCTGTGGTTCGAACCCCAGCCCCTACATAAATTATGCAATGTCCCTACCAACTGAGCTAAGCTCACAGAGACAATTCTAATTTTGACTAAAGCAAACAAAAATATTGGATTAGAAATGTTTAGGTCATGTCCAAGGCTCAACCCATGGCTAAGTTAGGACCATTATTTCTTTATTATCACATATAAAGCAGTAAAATCATTTGATTTGATACATATTCACCTCCTGAATTTGTTCTTATTGTTTTAATTTTGTGACCATTTTGTCTTTCTACCACAGACTTAAACTTGTTAAACACTTCTAGCACTTCACTTTTCTTCTTTATCAAGTAAGTCCACAATTTTGTATTGAAACCATTGATGAATGTTGTTGCTTTTTCATGCTTTGCTTATGCGTTTCTCACGCGCTCTATTTTTTTCTTCTCAAAATTACCCCTTGCTTGGAAAATATAATCCAAACGATATTTTGGCAAATATAATCCAAACTGTTATAAAATTGTTCATGCTATCCAAAACATGTAAATATACAGATTAAAGTGTATTTGCCGAAACCTCGCAAAATTGTTGGGAAAATAGAATCAGAAATGCGTCAACCCCCAAAGACCATTTTAGAGCAAAGGGTAATGTAAAAATTGACACAGTTCCGATTAATCTCCACCTTCTTATGTTTTGTCATCTTGTTCTCCCAAATTCTTCCCAAGGTGCACGATACGGATGGCAAACCTTATTCTCCTTGCACTCCCATCTTCTTGTAACAATTAGCTTTATTACAATTAACAACGTGTTAATGTGAATGTATTATGAATTCTTATTCAATTAATACAATATATTGTATTATTAAATTTTATTGTCAATTTTTTTTAAGAAGTCAGTGTCAATATTTATATTTTATATTATGTCATTTTAAATTATATCATTTACAATTATGTCATTTTAATAAATTGAGTTGCATATCGACAAAACATATTGAACACAATTCGAATTATATGTAGGGAGAAGTGGTTTACCAACCACGTGAGTAGGTCGGTTGGTAATGGGGAGATCACTCTCTTTTGGTCGAATGTTTGGTGTGGTGGAGAGGAGTTTAGGGTCATGTTTAATAGATTATATGATTTATTGTCGTTTAAGGGGGCTTCAGTGTCGGATATGTGCCATTTAGGATGGGAGGTGGAGGCAGAGGTTGTTTGCGTGGGAGGAAGGGCTGTTGGGGGAACTAATATTATTGCTTCAGAATATGAATTTACAGGTTGATAAATGACTTTGGACGTTAGAATCATCTAAGGCTTTCACTGTTCGAAATGCCTACAAATATCTTACTCTTCAACCTCCTTTAGTGTCTTCGGTGGCTGCCTTTTCCTTGTGGCATAAAGATGTTCTGTTGAAGGTTGTTAGGCTTGTCAGTGGCTGCCCCTTTTCAGGTGTCGGATCATTTTAATCAGTTTAGCTGTAGCGGTTGTACAACAAAGGTGCACCGCTCTATTCTTTAGGTCATTTGGTTTGTTGTAGCTTGGGAAATATGGAAGGAAAGAAACAGTAGGCTGTTTAATATCAAAGAATGCTCTGTTAATCAGGTGGTCGATAAGATTAAATTGCTTGCTTATACGTGGTTGAAGGCGAAGTATATTTCTCTTCCCCTCAATTACCATGGGTGGTGGCTTACCATATTGGGCATAGGCTAAGAGTTACTTTTCCGTTTATTTGCTTTGTATAGGCGACTGTTGTAAATATCGTTGTTGACTCTAAAGTCCTTTCCTTAGTACGTCTTGTGCTAGAAAGAACTTTTTTGAGGTGGTAATATAATTCATTTTAACTTCTTCAAAAAAAAAAATCAAACATGTTTCATTTATTTATTTATTTTTTGAAATATGGTTCAGTTTTTTGTTTTGTGGGAAAACATATTTCGAATTATAAAATTAAAATGACGCAAAATAATTAATTTGGAGGGTGCGTAAGAAGTTGGTAGAGTGGAAAAAGTAATTCTACTTCCCTTTTCTTGAATTTTGGTCAAGATTTGTTTGGTCCATTACTCCTATTTTTTATTCGAAAGAAAGGAAAAAAGAAATAACACAAGTGCACGTTCAGAAGTTGAAACCCTAAGAAACTAAACCACCACCGTTTCCTCTCTAAACCACCGCCGCCGCCGCTGCGACAAATTCACCACATTCTCAGATTGAAGATTTTTCAGAATCTATGAACAACGAGATTTCAGGTATGAAAACAGAGAAAGAAGAAGAACAAGTTCTGAATAATAACAATCTTTCTCCAACGAGTAACAAAAAACGAAAGAGAAAACTGAGTAAGCAGAGGAAGAAGATGAAGAAGAAATTAGCAACACAACAAAATGATACTAGTTTGAACAGTAACATTATTTCTGAGTTAACTAACTCTGCGCAAGGTGAGTAATAATCACATCACACTGTTTTTTTGAAACGTTTTTTTATGGTACATTTTTTGATTGGTGATATCGGAATTTGGAACGAGTTAGGGTTTTCGATGAAAACCCAACTTTGTTAATTGTGGGATTTGTGAAATGTTGGATTTATAATCATGAAATTGATTGTTGTTATGTATTCAATTGGTCTGTTGAATTGATGGTTATGGATGATTTTTTTATGATTTGTTGAATATATTGAAGGAATTATATGAATTAAAGCCTTTTACAAATATGTGATGATTTTTCATGATGATGGTAGTGAAAAAAGGGATTTAGATAATGAATAATCCATTTTAGTGATGTTTGCATGAAACGGAACTAAAAGGGATTTTGATCGATGATTGTTGGGTGGTTGGTCGTTGGAGATGAGCCAAGTGTTCCAAAGTTATTTACGGGATTAGTTATGTGGTCTTATATCACAGTTATTTACTCTATTTGCCCTATATGAGCCAATATGAGCCATATGTACGAGACGAGCCATGTGGTCCTCAGTTATTTACCGAAGATGGGTTATGTGCTCCATATCGATGTGTCCAGTATCTTAATGTTATTTACCCAGGATGAGCTATATGGCTATATGAATGAGACAAGTCAAATGTTCCGTAGTTATTTCCCAGAATGAGCTATGTGCTCCATATCGATGGATCCTATATCTCACGGTTATTTACCCATGAGCTATGTATACGAGACAAATGAGCTATGTGCTCCCTATCGATATATCTCACGGTTATTTACCCAGGATTAGCCATATAAATGAGACAGATGAGCTATGTGCTCCCTATCGATGGGTCCTGTGTCTCACGGTTATTTGCCCAGGATGTGCCATATGCATGAGCGAATGAGCTATGTGCTCCCTATCGATGGGTTCTGTCTCACGGTTATTTTCCCAGGATGTGCCATATGTATGAGACAGATGAGCTATGTGCTCCTCATCGATGGGTTATGTCTCGGTTATTTGCCCAGGATGTGCCATATGTATGAGACAGATGAGCTATGTGCTCCTCATCGATGGGTCATATATCTCACGGTTATTTGCCCAGGATGTGCCATATGTATGAGACAGATGAGCTATGTGCTCCTCATCGATGGGTCATATATCTCACGGTTATTTGCCCAGGATGTGCCATATGTATGAGACAGATGAGCTATGTGCTCCTCATCGATGGGTTATCTAACGGTTGTTTGCCCAGGATGTGCCATATGTATGAGACAGATGAGCTATGTTCTCCTCATCGATGGGTCATATATCTCACGGTTATTTGCCCAGGATGTGCCATATGTATGAGAGAGATGAGCTATGTGCTCCCTATCAATGGTTCCTATGTCTCATGATTATTTGCCTGGGATGTGCCATATGTATGAGATGAGCCATGCGTTCCACAGTCATTTACCCCAAATGAGCTATGTGGTCCATATTGGTGGTTCTTGTATCTTATGGTTATTTACCCAATATGAGCTATGTGCTCGATATGGATCTGTTGAATAGTTGATGGTTATTTACCCAGAGATCTGGCTGTGTGATCCACATGGATGTGTCCATTAGTCGATGGTTATGTACCTAAAGATTGAGCTGTGTGCTCCACATGGATGGGTCTTGTAGTTTACAAATATTTACATAGATATGAGGTATGTGCTCCATATGGACGGGTCTCGTATCCCACCCAGATAAACTTTGAGCTCCACAAAGACAGGCTTGATTACCCACATGAGATGAGCTGGTGTTCCAATAGATTTGTGTACCATCACCTATTTGGAAGTGATAGCAGACACCATTCCAATGGGATGAGGCAGTTGGGACACCCGCACAATGTGTTAATTTTTTTTATTATAAAATGATTTCAACGATAATTGAGAATGGAATGAAGGTATTTAATTTAATTGTGAGATGTCATTATATGAATTATAATGATCTATTTTAATGTATTTGATTTTCGAGTTGTTATTACTATATTATTATTGAAAGAATATGATATCTTGGTCAATTTTTACAGTTGCAATGCCGGTTGGAAAAATCACTTTTTTAAACTGATTTAAAACTGTAGTATATTTACTGATATTTATAAATCTCACTGGTAATGTTTTTGAGATATTGGAAAAAGATACTCTGAGCACACCGAGGAGCCTTTTGTTTCTTTGATGATTATTCTTTCCTTTGATTAGTCACTTTTGGCTTGGTGGGAAATTTGTTTTAGGTTTGTTTGAAATCCACCAAGTTTTGGTGATTCTTGCATTATTATTGAATTTTTAGATGTATGATTTTTTGTCTTTGAAGAAATTTTTTATTAAAGTATTTTCAGGTTATTTACTTATCTTCTACTAAATGCTTGTTTTATTTATTATAATTTTCCACTTATTTCCAATTATTTAAACCCTATGTAACCGAGGAGTTACAATTCATGTACTAACGAAATACGAAAATTATCGGTTACGGATGAAGAAGATAGGCCAGAGGATTTGCAAATACCTTCCATTGGAAAATCTATTGGATGTTTGAAGAAGAAGCTTCTTGTTCTTGATGTTAACGGGCTTCTTGCTGACATAGTTTCACATCCTTACCCAAAGAATATAAAAAGAGATGCAATGATAGCCAAGAAAGCAGGTGAGAAATTATCGTGTTATTTTTACTTTTTTTCTTCTTCAATGAGTTATGTCTTTTTTGTTAATTGGATTTTATTTCATTTCAGTATACAAAAGGCCATTTTGTAGTGAGTTTCTGAACTTTTGCTTCGAGAATTTTGATGTGGCTGTGTGGTCTTCAAGAATAGAGTACTCTTCAACTTCAACTTTGTTCTATATAATGTCACTCAACAGCTATCTTGTTCTCAATTTGTCTGCATTTATCTTTCAGTTGCTGCCCCTTTTTTCAGGGACCTATTCTGTGGTAAGCATTTAACTAGCTGCTGCTTATTAACTCCTGGATTTTATAATTTTGTAGGAAAAATGTCAACCGTTTTCTTAATTATTTGATGGGTGACTTGAAAGAGAGGTTGATTTTCTGTTGGGTGAGCACTCAGCTCTTTATCCTGTTTGCTTTGACTTTCCAAAATGATACTCTTGTTGTCTTTCATTTTCAAATATCTTGTCATCTGGTGAAACTGTTTTGGTATCTATATGATTAAGCTTGTGACTTTTTGGATTACCATGTTCTGTTTCTTACATAAGTTTTAATTTGAGTGTTTGAATCATGTATTTCATACTTCTTTCAATGTTAGGGACCAACCAGGTTTCCAATTCAATTGTACATCTATAGTTCAATTTCGATTTAAATATGAATGCTCTTTTTTACACTTGTTAGTCCGTTTTATATAAAACATAACATTGCATCAACTTGCAAGCCTGATAGATTTCCACATTTTAGAATACTTTCCACATTTGTGTACTTTCATCTCAATCTACATATTTTTGACAGAGCATTTCACAATGTACTGTGACAAATATCAGTACTCTTGAAGACAAGCGCAAGACAGTGGTGTTTAAGGATCTGAGAAAAATTTGGGATAAGTACGATCCGAATCTTCCTTGGGAGAAGGGGTACTACAATGAATCAAATACATTGCTTTTGGATGACTCTCCCTACAAGGGGTTACTTAATCCTGTAAATAAACTAACTCATTTTCTCATATATAATTTTAAGTTATCTTATATAATGACATGTCCTAACTTATGTTTAATGTTTTGATACATTGTTGTAGCCATACAACTCAATCTTTCCACACTCATTCACTTATCGGAAAAAGAAGGACAAATCACTAGGTATGGTACAAAATGACCTATTTATTGTACGGTTAGAAAGTGTTGCTTGATTCTGCTAATGAACTAGGAACACTTGACTTATTTTCTATTCCGTCTCTATAGCTATTAGCTATACTGTTTACTTCATTTTATAGAGCTTTATTTTGACATTTCGCCACTTATGCCAAAAAGCAAAGGGAAACACAAATTTTACACTCATCTGTATGGTATAAACATACTCAAGTTATTTCGTACACCTGTTTTAAATTGCCTTTTTGCGTTAGACTTGTACTTTTGCTTTACAATAATTTTTCAATCACGAGTGCTTTGGGAGGTTAGTAGCTCAGGGCATTTTTGGTATCATGGTGAGCCACTTTGATTTTACAAAAGCGATAGAGTGTAGCTTTTGTATAATCACAGTGGCACACCATGATTTCGGTATACCTATCGTGATACAAAACACACACTCAATTGGTTTGAGCTAAGGGTTAAAGGAAATGAATGAGTTAAAAGGGGTTCAAACATTTATATATACAACAACAACAACAAGAACCAAGTCTTATCCCACTAAGTGGGGTTGGCTACATGGATCAAAGTACGCCATAATGTTCTATCATAAACGGTTCAAACATCTGTTTATCCAAGAAAATAAAAAAAATCTTAAAAGAGTGCTTTAATTGTTGAAGGGATATTTTATAGTGGTGACTAGAGAATGTTCCTTTTCATACCCGCCAAATTATTTGTTTCAGGTGTTGGAGGTGAATTACGACAATATCTAGAAAAGTTGGCAAAAGTTGAAGATATGGTGAAGTATGTAGAGAAGCACCCACATGGTCAAAAGCGTATCAGTGAAACAAATGAATCTTGGGACTTTTACCTCAAGATTCTTTCTTTGGTTGAACCTAAAGAGTGAAAATCAAGTGCCTTTCAACTAATATATCAGTTTATGCACTCTGTCGGCGGCTGAATAATCCAGAAGGTTTGTTTGAAGAAATTGAGACGTAGAAGGCTCTTCTTCTCTCTGATTACCTCTATCTCTAATCAATGATTCAGAACTGTGTATAGAAGGATCTTCCTCTCTCTGATACCCTCTTAACTTTAATCAATGGTAAAAAACTATGTATTTTTGCATGATTGCTTATGAGGCCCTCCTTTTCAAGTGCATCACTATTGTATTTTGATTATGGATTTTCCCCCTTTTGGATTAAATGTACAAGGGGTGAAGCATTCTAAAAATATTCTTGTTAGTTTATTGGTTGAATTTTATTGAAATTTTTTTAAGTGAATTTCCTAGATTTGTTCCGTGTCATTATATATTTCATATGTAAACCGTCTCCTAGTGTTTTTTTTTTTTTTTTAACAATACCTATATGTGGAGCTAGTTCTTAAATCAATTTGGTGAAAAAGAAAAAAGATTGGTCAAATCCATTTCTTTAGCAATGAACTCGACCAATTTTTCAGGATTTCCAATCAATTGGAAGCCATGTAAAAGGATAGTTTCTTGGAATGTTTAAGGGAGGCATTAGTATTTCCGTGTTCCTGCTTCCTCCCTCATGAAACCAAAATAGACACTAGCGGAAACGTAGAATATAAGCGCAATGACACATAGATAATGGGAGAAAGGGAAAAAACCACGGGACCTTTGGGCCTCTTAAACCTTCCACTATAATGATAATGGAAATACAACAACTTTACCCTTAGGTGGATCTCACTACAATATATCTTTCAATTTGTAAGGAACACTTACAAATTGGCTCTCTATTTCTCTCACAAGAAAACTCTTTATGAAGATAACTTTTCTCTTGAGCAAGACTCTCTTTCTATCTTGCTTTTCGTTGTTCTTATCTTGTGGTGTGTTGTGAATGCTTGTTCATGATCCTATTTATAGGAGAAGCAAACCAAAGTTTCCTTACATGCACGAAGACATTTGTCATTTGCCTTTCATGCACAACACCAAGTGTCCCTTGCAATGCATGCACAACACCAAGTGTCCCTTGCATGCACCAACACATGTGTCACTCATACACTACACCATGTGTTACTGATACACTACACCATGCATCTTGCTACTTGTCATCACATGCAACCTTCCATTTTGTCAAATGTATGTGACAATGGCTGGACCCCACATAATTACCCTCCCATTTCTAAATGTTTTATGTGGAAAATTGCTTTGAACCGGTGGTCCACCATCTTTATACTCTTTTTATAAGGATTTTTTTTCCTTTTAAGTCAATAACCTACACTATAAGAGAATTTATATACTTTTAAGAAATTTTAATACTTTTAACAAAATCTTTCTAGATTAAGTTTGTTAATGTGTATCCCCTTAGTGTATAAATTATCACCACTCTTAATCATTTAAACTATTTTAATCGATTTGTATTTTGGAAAAAATCTCAAGAGTAAAGACTTAAATTGGTCCTTCACAATTTTATAGTGCTCGATTTTCTTAACAAAAATAAAATTTAAATGTCTCAGACTAAATTAAATGTCTCTGACTAAAATTTAAATTGGTCAAAGACGTTTTAATACCGTGAGCAAATTAATCTATTTTACTATAAATTTATAATGAGTTGAAGACGAATTTTGCCCGCAGACTAAATTAGTATGTTTTAATTGTATAGAAGACTAAATTAAACTGCGAGAAAATTGTAAAAGAAAAAAAAAATTGATTTTTCACTAAAACCTTAAATTACTTACTCCAAAAATCAAATAAACATTGGGACTGTAACCAAAAAACAAAACATTGGGACACATACATATTAGTAGTTGCCCGCTGTGTTCTTTTGAACTAAAAACTGTCCCAACTTCCAAAGTCAGAAAATTGAACGTCCAAAGGTCAATGCTATATCTTTTATTTTATTTTATTTTATTTATTTTTTAAACTTTTCTCTTTTCTATTTATATTCCTTTCCTTTGCGTTCAAGTCATGAAGTAGAAAACTCAAACACTTCTTCAGGTACTGTTTTCTGTCTTTTTTTATGTTGGTTTTGTTATTATCACACACTTGTTAGAATTAATGTATTAATTCTTATACTTGTTTTTGTTATATAGATTATATTTTTTTTTTTTGTTATGTCATATGATTATGTTACATTTATTTGAACACCACTATGTATGATATATGATGTTCATGTTTACAGAATTGATTTTGCATAGATAAAAGGAAGAAAATGGTTTTTGATGAAGCAAAGTTAGAGGATACTATTGCTCAAGAAATGATAACAAAATTATCAGTTAAGGATGAAAAAAAAGAAGAGGAGGAAAAAGTCTTGTGTATTTCTTCTTCAGTGGAAATACCAATTGGATGTTTGAGCAAGAAAAAGCTTATTGTTCTTGATTTAAATGGACTTGTTGCTGACATTGTTTCTCCACCTCCAAAGAATGTTAAATCAGATGCAACCATAGCTAGGAAAGCAGGTCAGAAACAGCTGTTTCATCATTATTATTATTACCTTTTTCATCATTATCATATGTTTAACTTTAAAGCTTGTAATGATTAAATGACGCACACGGACACGACAGTGACACTCTAATCATATGTTTGACTTTTAAAGTTTTATGATCAAAATTGTTTTGATTAAAGCACGGACACGATAGTGACAAATCGACATTAATAATTTAATTTGAGAAAAAGAGTGAATTGAATATAACCGCATGTCCTAGTTCGTGTCGGACAAAAAACACGCATTCAATTTAATGATCTAATGGATACAACTATTGACGGTATACAAATGTTTTATACTTTTTAAGTCGGCAAAATTATTTACGAATTGATGGTGTATATGAATTAAATCTTTGAATTAATCCATTTCTTAATGATTGGTTTGAATAATTTTTTTTTTTTTTCAGTATTCAAGAGGCCATTTTATCATGAATTTCTGAACTTCTGCTTTGAGAGATTTGATGTGGCTGTGTGGTCTTCAAGAATGAAGTATTACTCTTAAACTTAATCATTGTGTTCTATGAACTTTCAATTTGCATTTAATTAATTAGTTGTTGCTTGTATATTGACTCATTTTTCATAATTTTGTAGAAAAAATGTTGACAGAGTCGTCGATTATTTGATGGGAGACATGAAGCATAGGCTGATTTTCTGTTGGGTAAGAATCTGTTTTGGTAGATTTCACCTAAATCCTATATTACATGTTGAACTGAAGTTTGTGAGATTTTGAACAGCCGCGTTGAGTTATGTCCGACTTAATTTTAATCGAGTTATTTTAGTTAGTGTAATCTTTACATGCTATGAACCATTATATTACGGAAAAATGTGGGAAAATGCGGCCGATGCAATTGAAATTTTGGTTGCGAACTTGCAATGCAGACTCAGAGACCTCAAAGTGTTTTACATTACGGCCACAACTGCAGTTGCGGACTTCAATTTAAAACCATGAGTCGTAATATAGCTACTTTTCTTAGAGACTGATTTTATATGAAATTGCATCAACTTGGCTTGATACATTTGTACAGTTTGGTATACTCTCTTACCAATCCAGATTGACTACAACTTCAACGTTGCAGTCACTACAGCCGGTAAATGTCGGTTGTTAGATAGAGATCGGACAGTTTGTATTTTTATTCTGATATCTGATTCACAATACAACTTAAAATAAATTCTTTATTGAATGATGATTGCATTTGTTTTAGCATAATTGGTCTCTTGTGTAAAACATTAGTTTACATTTCATCTCATTCTACATATTCTTTGACAGAACCTGTCACATTGTACTGAAACAACTTTCAAAACTCTTCAAAACAAGCACAAGCCACTAGTTTTTAAGGATTTAAGGAAAATTTGGAACAAGTATGATCCTAATCTTCCTTGGGAGAAGGGATATTACAATGAGTCAAACACATTGCTGTTGGATGATTCTCCCTACAAGGCACTGCTTAATCCTGTAAATCAACTAACCCTTCCTTTGTATTTTTCTTCATTTATCATGCTTTTTTTCAACAATCATGTCCTAACTTATGCTTAATGTTTTGATAAATTATTGTAGCCATACAACTCAATCTTTCCTCATACATTCAGTTATGAGAATCAGAATGACACTTCACTAGGTATGTTACAAATTGACCCTTCACTATTTGTAAATTCATAAGGTTTTACTTGGTTTTTTCCCTTTTATTTCTCTCATCTATTTCTTACCGTGTTGAAGGGTGTACTCATTTTTTTCGTGTTTTCCAAACCTTGTGCTATGCATTATTTTCTCAATAGAAAAATGTTACTAGTAAGATAGCGGTTACACTAGTTTCTAGAGATCGAACCTCGAATATCCTTAGAATTTCGATATGCTTTGTTAATGACAAAAAAAAGTTTTTTTTTTTGTCAGCTGCTGGAGGCGATCTTCGACGATATGTGGAAGGATTGGCAAATGCTGAAAATATGTTGATGTATGTAGAACAACATCCATTTGGTCAAGAACGTATCACTGAAAAAAGTGAAGCTTGGGATTTCTACCTCAATGTGATCAATAGTCTTTCTACTTGTCAACCTAAGAAGTGAAAAATGGTTTCTTGCAATTGGAATATGATCAATTTTGTTGGTCTGCTAGGCTAAACTTCTATATAGCTGTTTCATTTTTGCATGATTGCATATTAGAGTCCCCTTTTGAGTATGGTTTTTGATTAATGGTTTTTCTCTTTTGGGAAAAATGTACAAGGGCTGAAGAATTTTGGAAAAACAAATTGTGTGGCAAAATACACTTAATTACTTAGTTTTATTTTGGTTTCATAACTAATGTTTCTTACATTTTGCTCTCTCAACTATGTGTCATTGTGTTAGTTTTCAACCCCAAATATATAAAATGGATCAATAATATAGACGATCCAACAAAAACCTCGTTAACTTCTTTTATTTTAATTGTTCGATTTTTTTCTTTTTTCAAAAAAGAAACAATCAAATCTTGCATTTCCATTAAATCTAATAGTGAATCACCAAGACCAAATTTATTTTACCTTTCGTCGTCTTCTTTTCTCATCTTATTTTTTGACATGATCTTCATTAACTTCATCTTCTTCATCAAACAAACCCAAAACAAAAGAAAAACCATCATAATTAGGACAAATAGATACAACATAAGTGAAAAATTGAATCGATATCTTACATCAAAACCAACTTTTTCAACAAAGTTGAAATTGGACGCTATAAATCCGTCGAAATAGGAACAAATTTGTACAACAGAAAATATAAAATTAAAGTTGTGGGTTTTGAATAGAATCGAAACCTAAGTATATTGTATTAAAGTATTTTTTCTTTTGTTGTTGATTCCTTTCTCTTGTGACTGTGGAGATGAGACTTTATTGACTTTGTCTCTATCTTCTCTTGTAACTAATTCTAATTATTTTTCTTCTCAAAATAATTTATTTTAAGTAATCATCTACCAACTGTTGCTTCATCAACATCAATTGTCAGTATTCGAACCTGGGTCACTAAATACACTAATGTCATAAAAGTCATCAAAACTTAAAATCATCCAATTGAAACAACCATCTGACAATGTGAGTGTAAGATGAAATTGAAATAGGGTTTATATCAAAACTTTTTACAGGGTTTAGATCCCCTCTAGTGTGCAACGTCATACTTCCATTAAATTGATAAAACACGCGAATACTACAAATATTCAAGAAAATAGACGTCACGTCTTCAATAGTTTTCAAAACAAGCATATTAATTTTTTTTCTCAAAAACGTCGCAGCGGATAAATAGTATACATCTTCCAATACATCACCCAAATAAATCTCCAATCTCAACATGTGAGTAAATTCTCAACAACATAATCAATACCAAAATAAAAGAAAGAACGACATCCTAAATCAGAGCCCTGAACTAAGACTCCAAAAACAGAAAATGGAGGAAGCTCTCGCTATCCTCAAGCACTCACCAAGCAAGCAACAAAAATACTCTTGCACGCCGTCTAGCCATTCATACAAATAGGTAGGTGGTCAACCAAAGACCACTGGGGTTAGCTTCACATCATCATAATTAAGCATAAACAATTGAAAAGGTTTCCATCATATTGAACTTAAATTAGTTAACAAAAGAGAGTCCAACTTCAATGTTATTCATCAACGCAAATAAATTCACAACATCACAAGTATGCAATTCATCAATCACATTAATCACCAAACACATAAGCAATTAGGACTCGAGGCAAATCATGCTATGCGCCTAGACACGACTCCTACATGCATGTGGTACCATCACTAACAAGATCGTCACCTCTTAATGCCAACATACCATCATAATCACATTCATTTTGAATACAAAGTATTTGATCACCTCACTGGATATAAATATCCTACGACTTATGATGCATGAACATATGACACACTATGCACATGTTCAACAACTCACCATCATTTTCACCTTCATTTTGCATACATGCATTCACCATAATTTTCACCATCATTTGTATGTCATAATTAAAAAACATAATTCAATACATGCAATCACCGCATCCAATCATCAACATTTAGCATGTACAAATGCAACACACAAACAACCAACAATGTAATTATCATACTATAGTTCATCGACACAAACACCCTCATCAAGTTCTACATCATTAACATAGTCATCAAAGTTAACATTTTCAAGGAAAGTGACTATTAAGGAATTCAACCAAAACTAACCAACATATACAATTGCCTCAACCAAACACATGCACTACTCACATATGTTCATAGTAGCTTAGGCACATGAGTATCCTAGGCCAATTCTAAGAAATCACAAAATCACGACAAGTTCGTATCGTTTTCTTTCATTTTTCAAGTTATCCGACAAAACAAATCAAACACGTTGAGAAGCCTCAACCAAGTATATACACAAATCACATATGAGTGAAGTAGTGTGTACTTCAATGTCTCATAGGTCAAATCAATTAAATTACAAAGTTTTGCAAAGTTCGTATCATTTTACCGCTTTTCAAAGAAATTCAAGTTTTCAAGACAAAACCAAGTTAAAGTCCATGAATCCCATCCAATTTTTTTTTTTACAAATCATAACAATACTAGACAACCTTAGTCCTACACTTTTTTCTTGAGAAATCGAGTTTTCGAAAAATTCATGTTCTTGAACTATTTTCAAAGCGTTAAGGTACGATTTACAAAACCAAGTTCAATCTAACTCAATTGATGTTACTAAAGATTTAGAAGGTTCAATCACATTTAATTACATCAAAGGGATCAGTTTGGAACCACGAGGATCGACCTCGGATGCCCGGAACATCAAAACAAAGAATGCTGTCAGAGAGCAGTTCGCTTTAAGCGATTGTACTCCAGTGAGCACTCGCTTGGAGCTTGCTCAAGCGAAGTTCCTCCAGAGAGTACTGGCTTTGGAAGAATTATTTGCACATGGTCTTACTTATTCTGGTTGTGTTCTCGTTTTGGAAGAATTGCAAGTAGATTCCTTGAGGACAAGGAATGGTTCAAGTTTGGGGTTGTGATGACAGTCAATCATTCGTTATTTTTAGAGTCTTTTTATGATATTTTTGAGCTCACAAGAAAGATTAAGCAACAAGAAAAGCAAGAAAAAATTGAAGAAGCTAAAAAAAGGCACCGTGTCACGATTTTTACTACTGTGACGTAATTTTGTAACCAGTGAGGCATGTTTTTGAGCTGTTG
Source organism: Medicago truncatula (assembly GCF_003473485.1). NCBI lineage: Eukaryota > Viridiplantae > Streptophyta > Magnoliopsida > Fabales > Fabaceae > Medicago > Medicago truncatula. The sequence goes on along the minus strand of NC_053048.1, from coordinate 4,834,852 downwards.
AAATCGTGATACGATTTTCAGTAGCGCACTACGATTTTGAGGAAGGATCTGGAAAGAATCTAGGGTTTTGAAGAAATCGTGGTGCGATTCTTTATTACCGTAGCGCGATTTTGCGCGCATCCAGACTTGCCTATTTAAGCTGAAGTCAGTTCCAAACACAAGAGTTACGAATTGGAGAGAGCAAAGTGAGATTTTGAGACCTAAAGACGGCTAGGAGGGCGATTTCTTCAACCTTCTATCAGTTCATGTATGTTTTGATTCCACTATTGATTATGCTATTTGTAAACTCAATTATGTGTAGCTAAATCTCTTAGAGATTAGGTCTGAGATGATTCTTTGTAACCCTAATTGAACCATGTTGCTCTGAAACTCTATTTATTGTGAATGACAATCTAGTTTTTATTCAATTCAATTGTTCTTAATGCTTTTTATATCCTAATCAAATATAAACATGATTTAGTGAGAATGAATGACTATTGACCATAGTTTTCTACTTAGACAACATTGAATTGTTCTAATAAACAGGGTTAGTCTAGGAATGAATAATTGTTTGTTAGTGATATTAGGTTAACGTGCTTAAACCTTCAAAGATTATTAGACCAACTAAGGAATTAGGGGCTGTAGTTTGAGAAGAGGGTCTTAAGTCAAGGGATTGATTATGACTATTTTTTTAACTATCGTGGAACTAGAAAATCATTCATAAGAATATGTGAAGTATACCAATTAGGGGAACATAGATGATTCGAAAGACCTGATCTCATCTCTCTTCATATTTTCTAACCAAATCTATATTTTCTAACCGAATCTTTATTTTATGTTATTTAATTTTATGCAATCAAATAAAATCTAAACAAAATAATTTATACATCCTAAATATTTACTTTATTGCTAAATTGAGATTAACACAGTCCTCGTGAATATGAACATATTTTATTACTTCGATGCATTTTTAGTACACTTGCTAAAAGTCTATCAATATTGATGGAAGCTTTCCAACCAATGTGTTTGCTATCTTACAACACCCGGACCAGCAGCAAAAGCAAGTTTTCAGTGTGATCCTTTGGAGTATATGGAAGCATCGAAACAACAAAGTATGGAACAATGTTACTGAACTAGCTCAAGCTATTTGTGCTCCTGCACGATTTCTTCTTACTAGTTGGAGGAATGCTCAATCTATTCGTCATCCTATCCCTCAGCATCCCGCTACCCTGAATGACTTAAAGTGGATTAAAGAAAGTCTCGGTAGATTTAAATGTAATGTTGATGCGTCCTTTTCTGAAGCTCGGAATCGGGTTGACATTGGTGTGTGCATTCAAGATGATGAAGATCATTATGTTTTGGCCAAGACTGAATGGATGCCTCCGCTCCTTGATGTGGATTTGGGTGAGGCTTTAGGTTTATTATCAACCATGTACTGAGTTCGCGATCTGCAACTAGGTATTTTGGACTTTAAGCTTGATTCCAAAATTGTGGTATATAGTCTTTATGGCAGAAAATGTGGCGTCTCTAATTTAAGCGCAATAATCAATGACTGTAGACGTCTGTTAGCTTCTGATTTAGTAACCTCTGATGTTAGGTTTGTTCGGAGACAAACCAACGAAGTCGCTCATAGTTTTGCTAGAGTGGTTTTCTGTCATGCTAGTTTCCATATTCATATTAGGATTTCATCTTGTATCTCTACTATTATTATGAATGAAATGCAATAAGTTTATTCTTGTCAATATATATATATATATATATACTCGTGAGAAATAAACGTTTCGGTTAAATATATATAGTTCATATAGAAATTTAACAAGCAAATTCACATAGCCAAATGGTAAGTGTTAACAATATTGTGGTGCATGTACTCAGGTGGGTCATACGGTTCATTGGTTCGCCCACCCGACCCACATGGGTTACATCGTGTTTCCTGGGTTGCTTGCATATCCGGTCTGATTAGCTGACCAACCCGTCCACCCCTCCAGTTCAACTCGTCGGATCGTCTGGGTTTTAAAACACTAGTTGTATCCAAACAAATTAAGGGCCCATCATTTGTTATGGATTAAAATAAAAGTGATTTTAACATAAAATAATTTAAAGATATTATGAAAAATCAGAATCTATTTTGCGTTTGTTTACCGTAATAAAAATCAATTTTTTTAAAACAAATAGTTTAATTTAATTTGTTTGGATACAACTATATAAAATTAATCAAAAAAAATACAACTATATAAAATCTATTTTTTGTTACTAAATTAGTTCAATCTTTTAAACCATATTTTCTTTCTCCTCTAAAAAAATCTATTTTTTGAGAGCATGTTTTAAAAGCTGTTTTTAAATTTTTAGATTATGATTTTTTTAAAAAGCTGTAATAAATTAGCCCTTATTCTACGTCAAAATAACATTTATTTTAATCCATACAGACAATATCGTTGGAAACAACTTTTAATTAAACCTTCTTTTAAAAAATGAAACTTTTCAATCAATTTGCACCGCTGGCAAAAATCTTAAATTACTTAGAGACAGACATTCAAAGTTTTAGTTTCCCTATTTTGTCCTTTGAACTAAATTTCTGTTTCGGTAAAAAAAACTGCTCCAACTACCAAAGTCCGAAAAACTGAAATCCCAAACGTCAACTGCTATATCTTTTTTTTATTTTTTTATTTTATTTTTTAACTTTCCTATATATATTACTTTCCTTTGTGTTCAAGTCATAAACACACTTTTCTTTTGTTCGAGAGAAACTCAAACACTTCTTCAGGTATGTTACATTCAAATTCCTTAAATTCTGTTTTCTTTCTCTTTTTGATTAGTTCTCATGCTTTTGCTCTTGTTCTTATCACGCACTTGTTAGAATTATTGTATTAATTATTATACTTGGTTTTGTTATATAGATTATATATATTTTTTTTGTTATGAATATTATGTATGATATGCTATGATTATTATGATGTTCATGTTTACAGAATTGATTTTGACATAGATAGATAAAAGGAAGAACATGGTTTTTGGTGAAGATACTATTGCTGAAGAAATTATAACAAAATTATCGGTTACTGATGAAAAAGAAGAGGAAAATAATTTGTGTATTTCATCAATTGAAATATTATCAATTGGATTTTTGAAGAAGAAGAAGCTTATTGTTCTTGATTTAAATGGACTTCTTGCTGATATTGTTTTTCCACCTCCAAGGCATGTTAAACCAGATGCATTCATAGCCAGAAAAGCATGTGAGTAAGAGATTTATTATTATTATTATTATTACTTTTTAAATGAATTAAGCATTTAATTTTGATAGGTGTAACTGTCACCAAATCACACCAATCATATGTTTGAATTTGAATGTATTTATGATTAAAGTAAAATAATTTTAACTATGAAACACATACACTAGACATGACATTGTATCACATGTGTCCCATGTTGTGTCGGAAACCGGACACACCTTAGGTTTGGACTTTAAAGTGTCAGTGCTACATAGGTTTTTAATGATTTGACGAGTGCAATTGATTGAAGGCATAAAATTTCCTTACTCATTGACTGCGTATAAGAATTGGATTTATGGATCAATCTATTTTCTAATGATTTGATTGAGCTTTTTGTTTCATCAGTATTCGAGAGGCCTTTTTATTACGAGTTTCTGAACTTCTGCTTTGAGAGATTTGAAGTGGCTGTGTGGTCTTCAAGATTGAAGTACTGTTAAACTCAACAACTTTTTCTTTCACTTTGTAGACAATTAGTTATTAGTTGCTACTTATTGACTCATGTGTTTTATAATTTTTTAGGAAAAATGTTGACAGTGTCATTGATTATTTGATGGGAGACATGAAACAAAGGTTGATTTTCTGTTGGGTAAGTATTGCTTTGAATATCAATTATATTTGATGGTAGATTTGGCATAAATCATATGGTATATGTTTAATTAAATCTGGTGAGATTTTGAGATGCTATGTTTAGTTATGTAATCTTTTCATTGTATTAGGGATTATCAAGCTTTCTGATTTGCATCTTTCGTTCCATTTTTAGCGGTATCATAGTTTTAAATTATGGATTCTGTTATACTATGAACCTTCTTTATATTGCGGAAAAATGTGGCTGATGCAATTGAAATAATAACTGCTGTGATGCCGTTACAAAGATCTCAAATTCGATTTAAAACCATACAATTGGTATATAGCACTTTGGTAGGAAACTAGTTTAATATAAAAACACATCAACTTGGTCTGCTACATCTGTACATTATGGAATACTATACTATCGATCCAGATTGACTGCAGTCAGTACAGTCACTAAATATGGATTGTTAGAGGAAGTACGAACGGTTTGTGTTTTAAATTTTGAAATCTGATTTATAATACAACTTGATCGTCCGATCTTTGACATATGGCCGAGACTACCACAGTAGGAAATGCTGACAGCAAATCATGACAGGGCATGTTAATTTTTGTTATCGATTTATGATTGCATTGCTTTAGCATAATTGGTCTCTAGAGTAAAACATTGGTCTAGATTAATCTCATTCTACATATTCTTTGACAGGATATGTCTCATTGTACTGAAACAGCTTTCAAAACTCTTGAGAACAAGCGCAAGCCACTAGTTTTTAAGGATTTAAGGAAAATTTGGGACAAGTATGATCCGAATCTTCCTTGGGAGAGGGGATATTACAATGAGTCGAACACATTATTGCTGGATGATTCTCCTTACAAGGCGCTGCTTAATCCAGTAAATAAACGAACACTTTCTTTACATATTTTTTTTCATTTATCAAGCTTATTTTCAGCCATCACATATTGTGACATGGCCCAACCTATGATTAATGTGTCAATGAATTATTGCAGCCATACAACTCAATCTTTCCGCATACATTCAGTTATGAGAGTCAGAATGACAATTCATTAGGTATGGTACAAAATGATCTACATATATTTGTAAACTCATAAGGTTTTGCTTGATTATTGTCCCTTCTCAATTTCTCTTTTACCTATTAAACAGTGTTCTATATGTAGCTTTCTGTTAAGATTTGGCTATAATCTCATTTTTTTTTAGCAATAAGTGAAGGTAAACAAATAGTAACATAAACATGGTCGACGCTTATGTGTTTATTTGAGCTTATTAACTGACATAACCACTTACGAGATGTCTGTGATAAGAGCTTATGACATGTGGTTTAAGCTTTTTTTTTCTTCATAAACTCTCTTGGATAACTTATGAAAACAACGAGTAATTTCTATGTCTTGAAATTATTTTATCTTTTGTTATAGAGATAGCTTATACATAAACACTTATATAATTAAACGCTTGTATGCTAAAAAATGTAATTAAGCCTTTACGAAACAGTGTATTCTTATTCATGCTTTCCAAAACTTATGCTATGCATTATAATAACATAAAATGTTTTTCGTCAGCTGCTGATGGCGATTTACGACAATATCTTGATGGACTGGCAAATGCTGAAAATATGTCGAAGTATGTAGAACAACATCCATTTGGTCAAGAACGTATCGCTGAAACAAATGAATCTTGGGACTTCTACCTCAATGTTATCAATAGTCTTTCTGTTTGTCAACCTGAAAAGTAAAAACATGGTTTCTTTCAGTTGTAATATGATCAATTTAGTTAGTCTGCTATGCTAAACTGCAAGAATTCTTCATTTTTGCATGCTCCTAATGAGTATGGTTTTTCTCTTTTTGGATTTGTTTTACAAGGGCTGAAGAATTTTGAAAAGAAATCTGGTTTGTTGAAATTTTGCAGATAGTTTGAAAAATGAATTTGAAAGATTTGTTGTGTGATTACATATTTATATATAATCTTGCATTAAACTGCTATCTACATGTGGTGTTAATGCAACTTAAGATTGTCAATATAAGTTTCTTTAGTGGAGAAATGAAAAATTTGACGTATTTAGTATTGACACATCAAATTGAAGGTTTATTCGGTATCTGACATGTTAGTGTTCGATATTGCCAAACTTGTGACACATATAGTTACATTAAATTTATTCTATTTTTAAAAATCATTAACTTTGTTTACTTGTTAATATCATGTTTGATGTGTCTGGTGAGCATAGCTCAGTTGGTAGGACAATGCATTATTATATGCAGGGTTCGAATCCCGGACACCACACTTATTCATCTTATAAGGTGAATTTTCTAGCCACTAGGCTACCTGACAAAAAAAAATAAAATATAATGTTTGACATGATAGAGAAAAATATCGAGGTATGTATTGATGGTTTCTCTATTTTCAGTAAATTGTTTACCAGTGTTTTCGAAAAATATGCAAGCAAGGTTTTGAATGAAAATAAAATTAATTATTCCACAATTGAAAAGGAATTGCTTGCTGTAATTTTTGCATTGAAAAAATTTTGATCTTACCTAATTGACTCCAAAGTCATTGTTTTTACAGATAATGTATCTTTTAAATACTTGTTGACAATGTGATCGATGCCAAAGAACAAGTAATATCTCTAAAAGGAATGAGATGCCCCATAATGGAATTTTAGAAATTGAACCTTTTGATTGTTGGGGCATTGACTTCATGTGACCTTTTCCATCCTCTTATATGCACCTTTTAAATACTTGTTGATAATGTGATCAGTGCCAAAGAACATGTAATATCTCTAAGAGGAATGCGATGTCCTATAATGGAATTTTAGAAATTGAACCTTTTGACTGTTGGGGCATTGACTTCATAGGACCTTTCTCATCCTCTTATTCTCATCTGTATATTTTGGTGTGTGTTGACTATGTGACTAAGTGGGTTGAAGCAATACCATGTGTTGCTAATGATGCCAAAACTGTGGTTAACTTCTTGAAAATACTTGTTAAAAAAAAATACTTCTAGAGTTTTGATATCTGATGGGGGGAAGCACTTTTGCAATAACTATCTTGAAACTGTTTTAAAAAATTGATGTCAGGCATAAAGTTGCAACTCCCTACATCATCCTTAAACTAGTGGGCAAGTCGAGGTTTCAAACCGCCAACTAAAGCAAATTTCAGAGAAGACAATTGTGTCTAACAGGAAGGACTGGTATAGGATATTAGACAACACACTATAGGCATATAAAACAACCTTGAAGACCCATATAGGGCTGTCCCCTTATCAGCTGGTGTATAGGAAGGTTTGTCATTTACTAGTAGAGTTGGAACGCAAAGCTTATCGGGTTATCAAGGCCCTAAATTTGATCAAACTCTAGCTGGTAAGAAAAGACTTTTGAAACTAAATGAGTTAGAGGAAATGAGGTTGAGAGCTTATGAAAATGCGCTCATTTATAAAGAAAGAACAAAGCGATACCATGAAAAACACTTAGTGTCTAGGGAGTTTAATGCTGGGCAACTATATAATTCCAGGTTTAATTTATTTTCTGGAAAGCTGAAGTCCAAGTGGTCAGGGCCATTCGTGATCAAAATTTTGTCACCTCATGGAGCTATGGAGTTGATGACTTCGGAAGGTGATAGGATTTTCAAGGTGAATGGACAGAGAATCAAGCCATACTTGGGTGGAGAACTACCAAATGAAAGGGTAGGACTTGTTCTTACGGACCTCTAAGAGTCTTTCGCTGTCAAGCTAGTGACGATAAAGAAGCGTTGGATGGGAGGCAACCTACCATTTACAATTTGCAGGTATTGTTTCTCATTTTTGTTGCTTTCAATAAAATAAAAATATATTTTTGCTGAAAAAATTAGGGCAAGAATTTTTTTTCTAAGTGCACAAGGCCAATCCTCTCAGCAACTAAGTGTTTACACCGATTTTTGATAATGTAAACTTTATTATCCATCAATGGTATCCATCAATGGTTTTAGGACATAAATGTCGATCGATGGTGACAAATGTATTTTTAAAGGGGATCGTTCAAGCCTCGCGGTTTATGACATCACTTCATGCATTCTTTAAGAACATTAATGTCAGAATTGCTTCCAACATCTTGTAATAACAAGTTGTCTCATGACAACATGATAGAAAATTGCTCAAGTGAGCATGTTAAAAAGAAGAAGAAATAGAATAAAGATGAAAAGAAATGCAAAAGAAAAAGGAAAGTAAAACAAGAACATTGATATTAAATTGTAGGAATGTAAAAGGTGGTTGGAATCTGTCAATCTCTCCACTCCAGGACCCGTTTGCTCCCATGGCGTGGGTGTTACAGAGTTTTCAGAAATCAAGAAACCAACCCATTGTTATTATTACAAACTGATATATATAGACTTTGTAGAAAAAACTACCAATAACTTCCTATACTTAGAGCCCTACACTTGGCATAATCACAAGACATTAAAAAATAACTTCAATAAACTTCAGGCTTGTTTGTCACCATGCACTCCAATTGCAACTTCAAATTATTTATGTTTGTCTTTGGTCGAAATTGCGGTGTATCGAAGTTTGTATGCTCTTGGTCGAAATCTCTTTGCACTTTGCAACATGTCGAAATAACCCATCTGCCTTGTCGAAAATATAATCATGAGTTCGACCAAATATTTCATTTTTGGTGTTAACACTAAGATCGTGACGTAATAGCGTAATCGTGACACGATTTTAGAAGTTCAAAATTAAAATAAAAAACTGGCAGTTGAGGAAACCGTGACACTATTCCTCTTAATTGTGAAATGATTGGAGGACCAGTTTAAAATTCTTGACTGTTTCAAATCAAATCGTGACACGATCCTCTCCAAATCCTGACACGATTTCCCTGCCCTTCACAACTCATTTTTCAGAAATTAGAAACCTACTGTTACTCTATCAAATATTTTCCAGACTTACAAACCCATGAAATTCAACCCTTTTCTTCACCAATTTCTCCATCACAACTCACCTCTCCACCACAAATCATCCATAAATCAACCCACCTTTTTCCTACAAAAAAAAATCTACCCTTTAATATGTTGGTTTATGTCGATAGACAATTATCTTCATCCTAAAACAATTTTATTCATCTTCTTCGTAAGTAAATTCATGAATATGATGAACATTCAAACATTTTCTGAAAAAAGATCGCACAACATGTGCTACGATTTCTAGTTTAATCTTGCAAGCAACGTTTAAAAACTAGTCATATTGTTTACCAAAAACACCGGTAAACACAAATATAATCAAAAATACAATTACAATACTACAATAAGTGTTTTTTTGAAGAACTATAATAAGTGTTATTCTTTCAAATCTACCCTTAAATTATTTTTTTTCTTCAACTTTTGATATAACCAGTCATATTAAAAGCAAGATTTTTTTTTTCTTTTCCAGATTCATTTAATAAGTGATGTATCTAAACTTTATTATAAACCAAATACATCTTATTCAATAAATCTTAAGAAATAATATTAGCTTATAATAGTGACGGAAGAAAGTATATCTTAATTTTCAAGATAAGGGCAAATTCGAAAATATGGATATTATCCAAAAAAAAAAAAGAAAAATAAAATATGAATATTGTTTTTATCAATTAAATGCAGTCAACTAACTTTTTTAAAATTAAATTACTTCCTTATAAGTAGGAGTATTTTCTGTTTCGGTCAAAAAATACCGAAAAACTGAAAGTCAAAACGGTCAATGCTATATCTTTTTTATTTTTATTTTATTTTGTTTATTTTTTAAAATTTTCTCTTTTCTATTTATATTCCTTTTCCATTGTGTTTAAGTCATGAAGCAGAAAACTCAAACACTTCTTCAGGTATGTTACATTCAAATTTCTTCAATTCTGTTTTCTTTGTCTTTTTTATTAGTATTCATGTTCTTGCTCTTGTTTTTATCACACACTTTTTAGACTTTTCGTTATATAGTTTATATATATATATATTTTTGTTCCTATCATAGACTTGTTCTATTTTGATTTATGTATGATGTGATTATTATGATGTTCATGTTAACAGAATTGATTTTGATATAGATAGATAAGAGGAAGAAAATGGTTTTTAGTGTAGCAAGGGTAGAAAAAAATACTATTGCTGAAGAAATTATAACAGAATTATCAGTTACGGATAAAAAAGAAGAAGAGGAAAACAATTTGTGCAGTTCTTCAACTGAAATATTATCAATTGGAAGTTTGAAGAAGAAGAAGAAGCTTATTGTTCTTGATTTAAATGGACTTCTTGCTGATATTGTTTATCCACCTCCAAACCATGTTAAACCAGATGCAACCATAGCCGGGAAAGCATGTGAGACAGAGCTGTTTTATTATTTATATATTATTATTACTTTTTCATATGTTTGAATTTGAAAGTAGTTATGATTATTGTTGTGAATTCGGACTCAAATCTCACACCAATGTAAACTATGATGTGTGGAGCAAAGGAAAGTGGTAACCAATTTCAAAGTGAACACAAGCAATAATAAACAATAACAACACCTAGATCTAATCTAGTAATCAAAGTGAAAAGCACAAAACCACAAACAAAAGATAAAGGGAGAGAAGAGAGGAACAAACACACGAAAGATTGTCGACCCAGTTCGGTCCAAGTTGACATAATATGGGGGAGAGATTGATCTCTCCAATCCACTATCAATGAGTTCTTACAAAGAGATATAAATGGGTTACAAAAAATTAGCTTCAACAAGTTCACAAAGAACAACCCTAATTTCTACCCATTTTCCCAATCTCACCAATGAACAAGACACTCAATGATTTTCACTCACCCAAGGTGTTTACAATGTTTCCCAACCCAAGAGAACTCTAATCAAAGAGCCTCAACCCTAAAGTTACATCCTTTGATTTCCCAAGTTTTTCTCTCTTCTAACTCTCCTTCAAAATCTGCAAAGAACACTTATATAACAGTCTTTAGCTGTCAAAATCGTGTCACATTTTCCCAAATCGTGACATGTTTGGTGCGTACGACCCAAGGTACGACCAACCTTATATTGAAAACTTACCCAACAAGCCAAAAATCTTGTCACGTTTTCCCAAAATAGTGTCACGATTGGACACCCTGCAAAACATGCTCACTGCCTAGAAAATCGTGACACACTTGCTAAATAGTGTCACAATTCTTATCATTCTCAACTTCACAAATTTGAAGACATACACAACAATTATGAACTTTTGCTTAAAGTAATATAATTTTAACTATGAAACAGATACATTAGACACGACATTGTATCACATGTATCCCATGTTGTGTTGGAAACTGGACACACCTTTAATTTGGAGTGTGGAAGCTACATAGGTTTTTAATGATCCGACGATTACAATTGATCGACTAAATACAATTTTCTTACTCATTGACTTTGTATATGAATTGGATTTATGGATCAATCTATTTTCTAATGATTGGTTTGTGCTTCGTTTTCCTCAGTATTCGAGAGGCCTTTTTATCAAGAGTTTCTGAACTTCTGCTTTGAGAGATTCGATGTGGCTGTGTGGTCTTCAAGAATGAAGTAATAATCTTAAACAATTAATTAATATTTGCTGCTTATTGATTCAACAGCTTTTTCTTTCACTTTGTATACAATTAATTATTAGTAGTTGCTAGTACTTATTGACTCATGTGTTTTATAACTTTATAGGAAAAATGTTGACAGTGTCATTGATTATTTAATGGGAGACATGAAACAAAGGTTGGTGTTCTGTTGGGTAAGTACTACTGAGCCCTTCATCAATTTTATTTTATTTCTAAAATGTCTTTATTATTCAAATAGATTGTTCACTAAACTAGAGAATTTGTTGTGGTAGATTTGGCATAAATTTTCATAGAGTTGTTTTAGTTATGCAATCTTTTCATTGTATTTTATACCGTTTTCAGTATTAGGGATTATCAAGCTTTCAGATTTTCATTTTAGTTCCATTTTTACTGGTATCATGCTTTTAATTTACTGACGCGGTTACATTGCCAACCTTTATATTACGGCAAACTGTGGACGATACAGTCAAGATAACTGCTGCAATGACGTTGCAAAGATCTCAAAATATGTTATACTACGTCTGCATTATGGCTGCGGACTGTGATTTAAAATCATAAGTGGTATATAGCTACTTTAATCGGAACTAGTTTAATACGAAAACGCATCAACTTCGTCTGCTACATCTGTGCATTATGGAATACTAATATTATCAATCCAGATTGAATGCAGTCACTAAGATTGAATCCAGATTGCTGACATTATGGAATGTTAGATGAAATACGGACAGTTTGTGTTTTGAATTTTGAAATCGGATTTACATAAAACTTAAAATTATAACCATCCGATCTTCATATATGGCCGAGATTACAACAGTAGGAAATGCTGACTGCAAATCATGACAGGGTAAAATATTTGTCTAGATTAATCTCATTCTACATATTCTTTGACAGGATTTGTCACATTGTACTGAAACAGCTTTCAAAACTCTTGAGAACAAGCGCAAGCCACTAGTTTTTAAGGATTTAAGGAAAATTTGGGACAAGTATGATCCGAATCTTCCTTGGGAGAAGAAATATTACAATGACTCGAACACGTTGCTGCTGGATGATTCTCCCTACAAGGCATTCCTTAATCCTGTAAATAAACTAACCCTTTATATTTTTTCATTTATCAAGCTTATTTTCGGTCATTAAACATTGTTACATGGCGTAACTTATGGTTATTGTGTTGATGAATTATTGCAGCCACACAACTCAATCTTTCCGCATACATTCAGTTATGAGAATCAGAATGACAATTCATTAGGTATGTACAAAATGATCTACGTATATTTGTAAACTCCGAAGGTTTTGCTTGATTATTGTCCCTTCTCAATTGCTCTTTTAAAATTTGGCTATAATCTCACATCTTCTTAAAATAAATGAAGGCGAACAAATAGTAACATCGACATGGTATACTAAGGGTCTGTTTATATTTGTTTATATCAGCTTATCTAGTCACACAAACACTTGTGAGACGTTTGTGAAAGCTTATGACATATCCATCAGCTGTTTATCTCATGCTATGCATTATTAATAACAAAAAATGTTTTTTGGTCAGCCGCTGATGGCGATTTACGACAATATCTGGATGGACTGGCAACTGCTGAAAATATGAAGACGTATGTAGAACAACATCCATTTGGTCAAGAACATATCACTGAAACCAGCGAATCTTGGGACTTCTACTTCAATGTTTTCATTAGTCTTTATGCTTATCAATCTAAAAAGAGAAAATATGGTTTCTTTCAGTTGTAATATGATCAATTTAGTTAAACTGCTAGAATTTTTCATTTTTGCAACCTTGCATGCTTGCAGATTTGATTCCCTTATTGAGCATGGTTTTTCTCTTTTCGGGTTTGTTGTACAAGGGCTGAAGAATATTGAAAAGAAATCTTGTTAGTTGAAATTTTGCAGAAAGTTTGATAAATGAATTTGAAACATTTGTTTTGAGATGTTAATCTTACATATTTATATAATCTTACATTAAGCTGCTACCTATATATGATGTTAATGCAACTTAAGATCGCCAATAGAAGTTTCCTTAACGAAGAAATGAGAAAAAAAAATAGGGAGCTTCTACGGTGCAGCCAGAAAATTGACTTTTTTGAAAAAGTTAATTTTAATCTTAATGTTTAATTCATTTTTAAATTGTTGATGACTGATTCATGATTAATAGTAATTCATCCAGTAATGCTTGCAACATCTTGAACTTACAAATATTATTTGATCGTTGACATCTTTAACATACAAACATAGTTGATGATATTATGTGATAGTTTTAAGTGTTACACTTTGTGGGGTGTTACACTTAAAACAAAGTAGGATAAAATTAGATTAAATGTATTCTTGTTAGTCTGATGAATTGTTGATACTATGGGGACTGAACTTTTGATGTCATTGTACAAATAGTGGGGTGTTACTCACAACATTTTTGATACTATAGTATTAACTTCACCAGAAAAGTCATTTTCGTGACTTCACCATAGAATTTTCCAAAAAAAAATTTGACGTACGTAGTATTGACACTTCAAACTGAAGGCATATTTGGTGTTTGACATGTGTTAACGTCTGATATTGTCAAACCAGTGACACATATAGTCATTAAATTTATTGTTTTTTTGGTCAAACATTAAATTAATTTTATTTTTTAAAGTCATTAACTTTGTTTATGTGTTAGTATCATGTGTGATGCCCATTTTTAGGTCGGTGCTCTATAACAAAGGCTATTTCATGTTCTTTGTAAAGACCTAAAGGGTATTTCTTATCAATGGGAAACATTAAATGGATAGTAAGAAAAGTTTTTCCAACTTATTTAGGATTAATCAATATTGGCATCATCAATTTTGAAACTTTTTATTGAATGGAATCAAATTCGAAACTTGTGAACAGATGATATAAAGTGCTAAATGAATCTAATGACTATACACAACTAAAGTCTCTGTTTGAGCTAGTAACTAGAAGCCCCTCTAGCTAATAGTCATTTTGATATTTGCAAATGCACGCACGCACACAAATAATGAAAGTGTATTGGAACATTGATCTGAAGATGGAAAAAATTGGAAGGTTGGTAGATTAAACATTAAGGGTCCGTTTGGTTCGAGAGTTTTGGAGGGGAGGGGAGGGAAGGGGAGGTAAGATTTTTAATTTGAAGTGTTTGGTTCAATTTTTAGAAGGGAAGGGAAGGGGAGGGGAGGGGAGCAAATCTCTTTAAAATTTTATTGCATTGCCATAATTATCCTTAAATTAATTTCAAATCTCAATATTAACCTTGTAACAACTTTTATTATTATTAGATTATATTATTTTTGTAACAATCTTATTATTATTATTAGGTTATCTTATTCTTGTAACAATTATTATTATTTTGTTATATTTTCCTTGTAACAATTTTTATTATTATATAATCTACCACTCTTATTTGTTAGATGTACAAACCGCTCTTACTACTACTTTGTTGTTGTCAACGACTGCTTGAGGCTTCCTCCAAAGTGAATTGTGAGTAATTTCATCATCTCATTGTCTATATCGTAGTATTATTAATTACATCGTTATTGATTCGCTACTTTATTATCCTTGTTTAATCGTTATCGTTGTTGGAACTTTATTGTTTAAATTGTTGCTTTATCCTTACGGTGGCTTGTTTGTTTCATAGTGTGTTTTTTCTTATGGTATTGATCCATTCATTTGAGAGTATTGTTTTTTTTTTCACTTTTAAAATCGTTGAAGTCTTTTTTTTTTTTTGATGAAATCGTTGAAGTTTTATTATTATTATTATTATTTTATTTTAATTCAGCTTATTATACTTGTTGTTGCTTTTTTTTTTTCACAGTTAATTCACCTATCCATGTCTTGTTGTGTAAAATCTTGACCAGAATTTTTTTTCACTACACAACCTTACTATTATCGGATTAGCTGAATATAACTCGTAATCATTGAATCAAATTGAAAATGAAATTCACTAAAAACGCACATAGTTTTAAAAAAATAAAATAATTTACCATGAGAACAGAAATATACAAATAAAATTTTGCATAAAATAGCTACAGCCTACAGGCAAACGAACAGTAAAAACTCAGGACATGTTTACATTTCACATGTTCCCACTTAAAACCTCTCTCAAGCATGCAGGCCATTTATTTTATTTTTTTAAAGGCTGATGCTGGCTATTGAACTTGTTCCTGTTGGCACACTACATTATCCATCCTCAAAGCTGTGCATTATTTTTATTGATACTTATTGTTGTTGGAGTATCAGATACAGCTTATATAAAATGCAAATCTTCACTTCTAGCTAAAATAGGATAATCACAACCTATTAGTGTTTTTTTTCACTGTTAATTCACCGATCCTACATGTCTTGTTGTGTAAAATCTTGACTTTATTTTTCTGTACATTAATCTATATGCTTTGTTTCATTTTTTTTATCTTCCATATATCTATACATTAATCATGATTTTTTTTTTCTTTTTTACGTTCTGCTTTTCTTTCTATATGCTTTGTTTCATTTTTTTTTCTTCCATATATTGATCATGGCCTCGTTTATATATAAATATGTTTGTTGTAGTTTATTACATGTCTATATGTAATTGTAGTATAAGAGTTATATAAAATAGCGGCTTAAATGTGTGTTTGTCTTTGTCAGTTTCTGAAATCGTAAAAACAAACAGTTTCTTTTATTTAATTAAGTTTAAGGGTAAAACGGTAAAATACTGTTAAAATCCCTCCCCTCAACCAAACACACTTTTAATTAAAAATATCTCCCCTCCACTCCCCTCCGTAAAAATCCCTCCCCTCCCCTCCCCTCCTAATTCTCGAACCAAACGGACCCTAAGTAATTAAACTTTGATTTAGTGTTGTGTGAATTAAAAAAATAGAGTGTAGGGGTCCCATATAAAATAGAACACACACATTAGTAGTGTTTATATAGTGGTATTTAATTCTAAATACCTGATAATGATGAAAATTATTATTATTATTATTATTATTATTTATTCATTGATATCACTTCCCATAATTGTAGCTTATACTTGTTGTGATAAGATTGAGAATCCAACTGAATTTCCTATCTTTCCTTCATTAGTTTGTTTCATTGCGGGTTTGTTTCTTTTTGAACTTATCCGATTAGTTTGTTACTTGAGCTGATATGTGAGTTGCTTAATTTTTAAGTTTACTTAGTTACAAACTCTCACTATAAAAGAGAGCTCACCTAGTTCAAAAAATTACAGCAAAGAGTTCTAGTGAGTTGTCAAGAACTCTTTCTCTCTTCTCCCTTTCTTGACTTGTGTTGACGAATCTTTCCTCTCCCCATCTCCTTTTTTTTATGTCCCTTTGGAATTAAGAGTGTTCTTAAGACCATAATCCCTTTTCGGTATAATGTCATTTCAGAATTAAGAATGGTTTTAAGAGCATAGTCCCTTCGATAATTTTAAGTCCCTTCGAAATAAATAATATTTTAAGATCATAATCCCTTCCCATCGAAAATTAAGAATGATCTTAAAAATAAATTCTTCTTCGATTTTTTCAAGAAGTTAGATGTTAGAATGGTGGTAGCATCATATTTAAGTGCTGGAAATACCATATTGACATTTGGAGATGTTAAATGTTAGAATGGTGGTAACACCATATTTGAACGGTCTTAGTACTATAATAGAATGGTCACAATACCATATAATCGTGGTTTCATTATTAATTTCGAGTGGCCTTAATAGCCATATTTGAGGGTGTAATTCTTGAACGGTTTTCTACAGTGCAGTAGTTAATCGCACAGTTGTAGCTGGACTTGTTTTATCCTGGAGGCGGCGTGGTTGATAGTCTGCCTTGCACAATTTTGGGCAGTGCCACGAAACGTCTTAAAGAGAGCGACCTGGTCGTGACTCAACCTAGTAACAACTTCGATAGATGAAAATTATTTTTCAAAATAGATTTGGAAATCCAAGAATTACTTGTGACTGGGCCTAATATATATAGTGACTGGAGCGCAACCTTAGATTAGGCACTTAGATAGTCTACTTAGAATAACTGAATGTGACTTGATTGTTAATTAATTCCAACAAATGAATATATGAAATTTGAAGAATTCTTACCGCTACAAATATTTATGCAACCAAAATAGGTAACTTGCTATGTTACAAACAGATAAAAATTGTAATCTCTTAACCCTAAACTTTTTATTTTATTATTTTGGACTCAAATAAGTAACACGAATTGTTTGGACAAAAAGACAATCTCTTTGGATACGATACTCTACTTATCACTTATTACTTAGTAAACGATTTGGAACACTTGCCTAGTCCGACCATTAGTGCTCCTGAATAGTAATTTCATTAAGGGCTTCCTGCTCAGGTGGCCTTGGGATATCAACATCCTTGAGTGGAGTTATGGCGTATGGATATGAAATGGCAAAAAACCATCTCATGTATCCAGCAGCCATCTCTACACCATTTGAAGATACTGCACGTACCGCTTAGTGATCTCTTGTTTGTATTTATGGGGACCTGTGCACTCTCATGTAGAAGCTTGGGGTTGTTTGGACATAACCAAACTAGCATAGCACCCGCTCCTACATGGTCCTTATACGAGTCATCCAAAGTAAAAACTGATTCACTCGAAAATGCATGTCTGACGGTGGTCATGGTACAATCTCATGATAACATATCTAAGATCCATCTGATTTAGATGTGCTCTAGTAGGATCTGCGTCAAAATGACCCTTCAAGGTAGCAAACATCATGACACGTGGGTGTCGATCCTCCCTCTATACACCCCAAAAATCCTTGACCTCGACTCCTTGTGAGTGTAAAAATACCTAACCTTGTAAAAGTCAACAACATATAAGTCTGAGCATAAGAAACATGAACATCGATGTAAATAAATAAGCAATTAATTATTATTTATACCTTTAAAAAGTTAAAGTATTCGACCAGGTGTTTAGTCTAATAATGGGCTGCGTTTTTAAGCTCCCTAAACAAGTAAGCAAGGGAAGCCGCTACCTATGCATAATAAAAAATCAGCTCCAGGTCTCTGAAATTCTTCAAGTATGACACACACACACACACACATGTGGTGATGTTGTTAATGAAGAGTGTGACACCCACCAAGTAGAGCATATATATGTGGACAACCTGGTCTTGTTTCATCCGCATCTCTACAACATCATGATCTTCTTGTGCTTCAATTACCTCCGAAAAAACAACTTAAAATTCTCCCTCAACCATCTAAAATGTGCATGAGAACCATTCGTCTTTCTAATCTATAATGAGCCTCAACCACATCATCCTCTAACAACTCCACTATCAAATCAATTGCATTAGACCTCGAAAGAGGACCATTGTGGTCTAGGAGTATTCCTTAAATGAGGAGACGCAGCAAACATGACACATCATCAAGTGTCACTTTCATCTCCCCAATGAAAAGATGGAAGTTAGACGTCTTTTCGTACCATCTCTAAACAAAAGTAGACAACATGCCATGGTCAAGAAGAAAATAACTGACATTTTGTAGTCATTGAAGACCAATGGCTTGTATGACATCTTGAACCAATTCTCTTGCATCATATGATATTATCATTATCATGTATAACCTGCAACTTTTTGCTATTGTTCACACACTTTAAATTGGAATGTCGTTGCAAAAATTAAAAACAAAACCTTAACACCATTTTACATTAATTTAAAAAAAAAAACAACACATGTCGTATGGGCCACTAGGATAGTCATGTGGCTCCACCTCCACCTTTTCCTTGTCCTACAACTGCTTATCATCAAACGCGTTCTCCACCTCCACCTCCTTCTCGAGCTGGGACTCAAACTCGTTCTTCTGAGATAATTTGAAACTACCAGCACGGAAATATTGTTCGGATTCTAAAATCTGAACAAACGGTATTTTTGAAAGAAAAAAAAATAAGGTACGTGAGAAAGACATAGAGTGAAAATAATAATAATCACATTCTAATGATAATCTAGCAAGAAAACCAACTCCTAAAGTATTAGAGTGGCCCCGCAATGAGGTCCAACATCAAGTCCATATGAGATGCAAACATCGGCATAAACGCATCGCAAAAATCTAATCCCGATGTCATCCCAAAGAAACGAAAACTCCTTCATATCAGGATTTTTGTAACACCTACTTGTTTCACCGTTCCTTACATCATGGGACAAATATATTTAATTAATTAAACATGAATTAAACTTTAAGAATTGCTAAGGAATGCCCTCAAGATACTTTGTAGAGATCTTAAATGACAAATTTTTGTAAAAATTAGAATATTCAATATATTTGAATTTAACATATATTTGATATTTTAATAAATAATATATACTTTTTTCTTAAATAAAAAAAGAAATAATAATTTTATAATTTAGAATTGACAAAATTATACAATTAGTCCCTTAAATTAACATTGTTATCCTTTTTTATCAAAACAAAATTAAAAAATTCACTAAAAAAACTTATAAAAAAATTCATCAAACTCATAAACAAACTCAAATTTTCATCGTACAAACATAACAATTCAAATTTCATTAAAAAATCTCATAAAAAAGAATAACAATGTTGACATTTTATAACATAAATAATTAAATCGTGAAAAGTAAAAGATAAAGAACGAAACTGTTACTTAATTATAACATAAAAATGAAATCAGAAAAATAAAAAAAAAAATAACAAAGTTGTTAGATGAAATTATGTTAAGTGACGAATTGAGTAATTTTGACTTTAGAATTCTCAGATAGTACGTGGAAGCTACAAGATAGTAAAATCTTTACCTTTTTTTAATCAATTTGCATCGTTGGCAAAAACCTTAAATTACTTGCTGACAGATATTAGAACATTTTTTCTAGTTCCCCACTTTGTCGTTTGTCCTTTTGTAAATTGCAAGGTACTTTCTGTTTCTGTCATATAAATTGCAAGGTACTTTCAAAGTTGGAAGTGCTGAAAGACCCAAAGGTCAATGCTATAATCTTTATTTAATTTTTCTACTCTCTATTTATATTTCTTTGCGTTCAAGTCATGAAGTAGAAAATTCATTCCCTTCTTCTGGTATGTTTTTCTACTCTCTCTGTCTTTTTGATTAATACTCATGTTGCTCTTGTTCTTATCTTACACCTAATAAAATAATGGTATTTATTTATAATTATAGTACTTGCTTTTTATAGTTTATTTTATGTTTTTGGTTATGTAACATGATTATGTTACATTTATTTGAATATTATGTATAATATGATATGATTATGATGTTCATGTTTACAGAATTCAAGGTGACATAGATAGATAAAAGAAAGAAAATGGTTGTTGGTGTAGTAAAGGTAGAAGATACTATTACTGAAGAAATTATAACAAAATTACCTGTTACTGATGAAAAAGATGAAGAGGAAAATAATTTGTGTATTTCATCAATTGGATTTTTGAAGAAGAAGAAGCTTATTGTTCTTGATTTAAATGGACTTCTTGCTGATATTGTTTCTTCACATCCAAAGGAGGTTACACCAGATGCAACCATAGCCAGGAACTCATGTAAGAAAAATAACTCCTATTTTTATTTTTTTTTCACAAAATCACAACCCATCATATTGTTTTGGTAACTCAACCAATCATTTAGTTAAACGTTTTAACTATGAAGCACAGAGACATACACAACACTCATCCATCAATATCGATAATAATTTAAGAAAATGAGTTGATAAAGTATAATCACATTTTTTTACAATAAAATATGATCACAATTTTTTTTTAAGGGCAAAATATGATCACAATTGTTGGTCCTATGTGTTGGACATTAAACACACCTTTAATTTAAAATGTCGGTGCTACAAAGGTTTGTAACGTACAATTGATTTCTTACGCATTGACCGTGTATATGATTTGAATCCATGAATTAATGCATTTTTTTATCACATTTTTTTTTCCAGTATTCAAGAGGCCTTTTTCATTATTCAAGAGGTCTTTTTCTCATGAATTTCTGAACTTCTGCTTTGAGAGATTTGAAGTGGCTGTGTGGTCTTCACGATCAAAGTACTTTTAAACAATGTTTTAAGAACACTCGTTAACATTTTCTTAAATTAAGTATTAATAGTTGTTATTTTTTAATTCATGTGTTTTATAATTTTTAGGGAAACTGTTGACAGTATCATTGATTATTTGATGGGAGACATGAAACAAATGTTGATTTTCACTTGGGTAAGTACTTCGGAACACTTCATAAAGTTTATTTGATTTCAAAAATTTCTTCTATAATTTTCAAATAGATTGTCCTCTAGAGAATCTGTTTTGGTAGATTTGGTATAAGCCTTAGTATATACGTGCCAGGTTGTCAAAATTGAGATTTTTCTTCAGGTTGAAAGGGAATAGTAAAATCAAAAATCGTAAAATCGCAATCAAAATCAAAGAATTCTACTCAACTACTTTTGTAGAATCGATATAGGATAGTAAAATTGAAAATCGTAAAATCGCAGTCAAAATCGATAGATTTTACCAAAATAAAAATAATGCTTAATATATGTTATAAATTGCTTAATATATGTGATAAATGGCTCAAAATTTAAACTCCACAAAATACTTAGACTTAAATGACTCAAAACTTGGATGTCAAATATTCTTTAGTAGTCGTAATAATGCTAAGCAACCTAGACAAACTTGCTCCTTTATGTATTTATAGAACCAAGTACATGTACAAACCGGGTCAAAATTGACATGTTTAAAACCAGAATCTTTCAAATCATGTAAAATCTTGCGATTTTGCATGGATTTCAAGATTTTGATGCAATTTTAGTAGGATTTTGCTTATTTTGGAATTCTGCAATGAATTTGAATCGTTGAAGGTGAGTATTTGAAATTCTGCAATGAATTTGAATCGTTGAAGGTGAGTAAAGTCGCAAAATTCTGGATTTTAGGATTTAAGTCATGATTTTCACAAACAATGTATGTGTTCATTAAATCTTGTGAGATTTTTTTTCTTTTTACAATCTTGTGAGATTTGGAGCATCATGTTGAGTTATATAGCAATAAACTAATAACCACTAATGTTGACTAACCTGATTCTGACAGTCAAGCTAAAGCTTAGTATGCTTAAAGCTTGTTACAACAAAACATTATGATTATTGACAAGAAGAGAAATTGCGATTAGTGATTCACCCGTGGGAAAGAGCGTCACTTTGGAGAAAAAAGCCACCATTGGATTGAACGTTGTCTGTAGAAATAAAAGTCACCACTAATATGATCCACTCCACATGTTGGAAAAGAGTCACCACCTGATTGATCACCACTAATACACGCTATTACATGCGGATTTGGTGAAGGCGTGTCTGTACACTCGAAAAGAAAGTAGTGACGCGTGGTGTGCCAAGTGGTGGGTTGTGGCTTCGAAATGGTTGTCATGCTCGCGGGCATATTCTGAGGCGGTTAGTCATAGGGCACAGTGGTGGGTCGCACCGAAAAAGTGGCATCTAGTTTTGGCACAGCCAAAAAGTATCTAAAACACACAACAAAGAAAAACACTAAAGTTGCATAAAAAACTCTCACACTATCACGTGTTTTCCAAGCCACTAATCCCACACAAAAGACATCAACCCTTAGAGAATATCTTTTCTAACGATCACTTTATTTGGTTTCATTAAATTAGCCATAGAGAACAAGTTTTGACCTTTTACACACTCTAAAAGCTGAAAATTCGGATCCCAGGATTATCCTCTGCACCCAGTGTAGCTCCACATAAATCTATGCGTTTCACGCAGCTTGCTCGTGTGTCTAGCGCAGCTTGTAGAAACAGATCTTCTTGAAACATCAACACAGCCGCACCTAGCGCAGCAGTCCCTACGGGACAAAACGCCGTCATATTTCTCCGACATTCAACATATGATTTCAAGACACATCTCAATATTATCGGTCCAAATCGATTGCAGTCACAAAATGCTGCAGTTGGTAAATGTCAATTGCTAAATAGAGATTGGATTCTTTGTTTTTTAACTTCTAAAATCCGATAATCAACATACCGTACGCCCGATATTACAATCCATAGGAAATGTTAGACTGCATAAAATGACAGTGCATGCTAATTCTTTATTTATTGGTGCTTCCATTTTTGATTGCTTGTGTTAGACATTGGTCTAGATTAATCTCATCCTACATATTCTTTGACAGGATATATCACATTGTACTGAAACAGCTTTCCAAACTGTTGAGAACAAGCGCAAGCCACTAGTTTGTAAGGATCTAAGGAAAATTTGGGACAAGTATGATCCAAATCTTCCTTGGGAAAAGGGATATTACAATGAATCAAACACATTGCTTTTGGATGATTCTCCCCACAAGGCATTGCTTAATCCTGTAAATAAACTAACCCTTCCTTTGTATTTTTCTTCATTTATCATGCTTTTTTTCGACTATCATGTCCTAACTTATGCTTAATGTTTTGATAAATTATTGTAGCCATACAACTCAATCTTTCCTCATACATTCAGTTATGAGAATCAGAATGACAATTCACTAGGTATGTTACACAATGACTTTCATATATGTAAAGTCATAAGGTTTTGCTTGATTTTGTTCCTTCTCTTTTAACATTTAATTTGGCTTGAAATTGAATATCACATCTTTTAAATAAAGTAAACAAATTTTACATTAACATCAGTATACTATGGCCTGTTTGGATTGATTTCAATAGAACTTATCTACTGGCATAAGTACTTGTGAGATTGTTCGGGAGAGTTCGACGACTTGTTACATAAGAAACTTTCACTTTTTCAGTTTATTTTCATAAGCTCTCCAGGGTTGCTTGTGCAAACAACTTATATAGCTTATATGATATCAAATTGACTTTATTTTATCTTTTGTTATAGATATAGCTTATGAATAATCATTTACATGACAAAAGCTTAAACTACAAGCACTTAATTATAAGCCATTTATCAAAAGTGCCTGAGAAATATACGTAATTTTAATCATTTACATATGGTCTAAAACTGGTTTTTTTGCGAGTTTTGTACTTTTGATTCACTATAAATTTTGCAATCACAAAAACCAACTTGGGTTTGACTCGGTGTGATTAGCTTGAGACCTGGGAGTGAGCTCTTTATCAAGGTCTCAGGTTCGATTCTCTCCGGTGTCAATTTGGGTGGGCTAATTTATCTTCTTCAACAAATATTTTTTTACAATCACAAAAAAATGCTCTAATTGGGCATGGTCTTTTCTTGTTAAAGGGTGTACTCATTTTCATGCCTCCCAAAACTTGTTATTGCAAATGTTAATAAGTTAGTAATTACGTTAGTTTTGCAGGGATCGAACGCTAGAACTCCTGTATAGACCTTATGCTATGCATTATTAATAACAAGAATTACTTTCTGTCAGCTGCCGGAGGCGATCTACGCCAATATCTAGAAGGACTGGCAAGTGCTGAAAATATGGTGAAGTATGTAGAACAACATCCATTTGGTCAAGAACGGATCACTGAAACAAATGAATTTTGGGATTTTTACCTCAATGTTATCAATAGTATTTCTGCTTGTCAACCTG